>NC_090841.1:66665313-67317456 GCF_028021215.1 Eschrichtius robustus | reverse complement strand
GGCCTATAGAAATGTGATCTGTGTATGGTGGGTCACAGGAATGAAAAGAGAATCAAAAGCTTTAACAGAGACTCAACCAAGCAACTTTGAAAAAGAAATGATACCAAATAATAGGACAGGTCTTTGCCAGGCCTTTGAGTTCTTGAATTCTACCAATTTCTAGCTGAACTGGAAGAGATAACAGGTTTTCTGATAAATATATAATCAGAACATAAAGGAAATGAAATGCTGCCAAGTTTCTCTGTTCCACAATCATCAGTTTTTAGTAGCTGTATTGTATCTCAGTTCCTTGACAGATGTGCAGAACAAAATGAAATAATGTCAAGGTTTGTAAGCTGTTATCTCAAAATGTATTTCTTTGAAAAAGGACTTCAAATGTCATTTTTTTCCCCCAAAGAAGAATGTGAAATGTTTTGTTTGAGTCTTTTGTAACAGAAAATGTACCATCTATCTGAGGCTGACTAGTGTCAGTATCTGAGTCGCCTAAACATAGGATTACGGATCTATTTTATAAAAACCTGGGACCAAATACATTTTTGTGGGTGCTGTCAACAAAGTTATCACAAGAGATAATGGACATCACACATGAAATAGAAAAGCACTGAGACACCTACCTTCATATCAAGTGTACTTTCTTCTTCTCTTGTTGCTTGCATACTTGCTACCCGCCTCCAAACAGCACTGAATATGAAATGCTATATATTAAAATGTTCCTTAAGTTAAGGAGAAAAATAAGAAGTTCTCCAAGAATGCGTGGACCCCACTGGGTGAAATCTGAGGCTATTTCCATTATAATGCAAGAATTTTAAAAAATAAGGCCTTTGGGGGTAGGCTAATTGCATATGATCTCTCTCCTCCATTTTTTAAAGCTAGCCATATTTTGTGTGGTTATCTATTATGTACTCTCTTGGTGAAACTAAAAACAGCCAAAAAACAAATGGAAATACTTTTAACTTTCTACTGCTTGATGGTCCTCCCAAACTCTTCTCAATGCAATTTTTTAAAAGAAAAAAATTTTTTAAATTAATTTATTTATTTTTGGCTGTGTTGGGTCTTCGTTGCTGCGTGCAGGCTTTCTCTAGTTGCGGTGAGCGGGGGCTACTCTTCGTTACAGTGCGTGGGCTTCTTATTGCGGTGGCTTCTCTTGTTTATGGAGCACGGGCTCCAGTAGTTGTGGCACGTAGGCTCAGTAGTTGTGGCTCACGGGCTCCAGAGCGCAGGCTCAGTAGTTGTGGCGCATGGGCTTAGTTGCTCTGCGGCATGTGGGATCTTCCCAGACCAGGGCTTGAACCCGTGTCCCCTGCATTGGCAGGTGGACTCGTAACCACTGTGCCACCAGGGGAGCCCAGAAAATGTTATTACTAGCACCTTTTAACCAAAATGGCCTTTGCTTCATGGTCTGCAATAATTGAAACTGAATACTGAAAATAAGCTTTCTGTGTATAAAAGCCTTGATTCGACCCTTCTCTTTCTCATGGTATAGGCTACACTCTGGCTGACAGCAGAAGTGAAAGAAGGCATCTTTTTCATAGGGTGGGTTATGAAGAGAGTTGAGATGACTGAACGCTTGTTAGCAGAGTCCTTGTGGATGGGCTGAGCCTGAATGGAGAGGCCCAATCTCACCTCTCTCTCTCTCTCTCTCTCTCTCCTGGAACCACTGCTGACCCTGGAAAGATCACTTAAGCTTTCTCCACACTGGCTACCACATTTGTGAAATGAGACAATGACCTACCTCATAGGAACTAAGTGATGGCCACAAACTGCAGGTTTAAAGCATGCTGAGCTAAGTGTTGGGCGTGATTATGATGCTGCTCAGAGACGCGGCCCCTTAGTCCACAGAAAGTAGCAGCGTCAGTCAGATTGAATGATGAAAACAGAACATCTCAGAGGCCCTTGAGTGAATCTTGTAGTTTTATCTTAAAAGAAGCCCAGTTGAGACACATTTAGCTCAGTGAACATGGTAACCTGGGTGGCAGAAAGGTGGTTAAAAAATTACTTTCTAACCTGTGACTTTGAGAAGTTACCTAGGTTCTTCTGCCTCAGTTTCTCCATCTGAGGGATAATATAATGCCAGCTCAGAATGGTTGTGAAGATTAAAAGAGATAACGCCAAAAATATTCAATTCATGGTAAGCAGAACATAAGACCAGTGAGTGGTGGGTTTCTTGGCCCTCTTCCCCTTCTTCTCTTGGGTGTGGTTCATTATAGTTCCTCCAATGTAGGTTAAAACAGTCTAGTACTTAAACTCCAGCTTGTAAATAAAACCACCATCATGAAATTAGATCTTACTAAGAGCAACAGAGCAATAAAAGCTCACCTGCGTGGATAAAAGCCAGCAAGCAGTGCTTCAACATATGTAGAATTCTGGCTCAAGACTGTACGTTCATTCTCCCTGAACTGCATGGCCCTAGTTCAATCCCAGTAACCCTCAAACTCCTCGTCTTGAAAGCAGGTCTAACTTTGTGTACATACTGGCAGGTATATTACCAAAGTAAAAGAATGCTGTAGAGTTAGAAAGGATTTTTGCTTTTAACTTAACGGAATAATGAATACTCTTTTCCCTTATCCTTTCAGAAATCACCCTAAACAGCAAGGATATTGGGAGATAAGAAATAAGCCCAATCTTTGATGAAATCAGGAGTCATTTGAAATTCCAAGTGACAAAATATCTGGACAGGCTACATTAAGCAGCTGGATCCAGTGGGCTGTGGCATGACAGAGATGGTACGTAAGGGGAACAGATCTCAGCATCATGGGAGAACATAGCTCTCCAACTAAGGGGCAAATGCCAGTGAGGAATCATATAGAATCAGTATCTTTGCCGGAAGCATGTATATTGGTGAGGTCCTAGGAGAAGAGAGATTTTGAAATGCAAGCACCATTGACTGCCCATCTCTGCAGGCTAGGGAGGAATACAGGCTAAATGAATATGTGTTCTCGATTTCTCTCTCACTCGCTTATTTTTTCTCTCTAGGCCATGTGGAACTTCTGTGTTAAGCACAGAGAATTCCCTTTAGCCTCAAATGATGCCCTAGCCACAACTATCCCACAGATACATGGTCTAAAAAAAACTCAATTCAGAGGTGAGTAGAGTAGTAGGAATAACAGTAATAAAAAAGTAGTATAGGATCTGTAAAAGACACAAACAAAAATGAAGACAAGGAATAAGATGAGCATATGATGGATGAAAAAATACTGAAAAGATGAAAATTATAAAAAAATATAATACATTCAAACAAGATGTAGTAGATCAACCAACCTGTGGATATCCAAGAGTACAGGAAAACATGGCACAGCAACAATGATGAAACATGAGTTGACAGAGGCCGAAAGTGAAATGGAAGAGAAAAATGAAAACATCAAAGAAATGATCATTCTAAAAGGCAGCATGAAGATTAGTCACTGCTGAAAAAACAACATGAGACATGGAGGATAGGATTGAGAAAGCAAGGCAAATAACTGTAAATTAATGAAAAATTTAAAAGGATTAAGGAGATAATAGCTTTATAAAATAGACAAAGGACAGCAACATACACATTATAGATAGCTAAAGAGGAGAGTCTAATCAAATAAATTCAAAGATGTAATTCAAGCAAATGCTCAGAAATAAAAGACTTGAATCTAGAGATCAAGAGTGCATGATGTCCTAGGAAAAACTAATGACCTTCAAAATAAGAAAGAATCTAATGACCTTCAAAATAAGAAAGAATCTTTTAAGAATCCAGGAAAGAAGATCAAGTTTTATCAAATTAGAGATACAGGAGGTAAATATTTCATACAGTTAACCCTTGAGCAACATAGAGGTTAGGGCGCTGATCCTCTGGACAGTCTGTATATAACACTGTAGTCACCCTCCATATCTACAGATCGAACCAACTGTGGATCATGTAGTACTGCAGTACAAATTTTTTAAAAAGTGAATACAAGTTAACCTGTGCAGTTCAAACCTGTACTATTCAAGGGTTAACTATATTTACAATAAGTCAGGGATTCTAACTTCAATGCACCCTCTTTAAGATGATATAGAGCCTTGTTTTCAAACTTTTATTTGTACTGCCGCCCACAGTAGTAAATACATTTAAATTCACGTTGAGTACCAGTACAGATTCACTGTCTATATTTATATTCATCTATCCTGAAAGGAATTTAATGAAATATTTACTATTACTAGGAAAGATACATTGCTATTCTTCATCCATTCCATTCTTTTCTGTTTCATTTCTTAAAACATGCTGGTCATGACTGACTAAATGGATTTCACAGGCCCACTAAGGACTCACAACCCAAACTTTTAAAAACAGTATACAAAGAACAAACTTTAGTCAACTAGAGATGCAAAAAGTATCATTTGACACAGGTAAGTAAAATAATAGAGGTTTAAGTATTTTTAAAGATTTGAAGGTAAACAGTAGAAGAACCATTTAAACAACTAAAATTTGTTGGTAGAATGGAGAAAAGGGAAACATGTCAGTGTTTATAATGTGGAGTCAATAATAAGGAAATAAAGTATTCCTGGAAGAAATTAAAGCAACACACAAAACAACAAAAATCCAAAAATTACAGACTACAAAATAAAAGGTTTTAAAAAAAAAGAATACTAAAAACTGAAAGCATAACAGAACTAAGATAAAACATACCCCTAAGGGCTAAGATTAAATCTCAGAGCTAAACCTAACTATAATACTTGGCGCATTGCAGGAGACACATCTACAATCTGATATCAAAAGACAAAGACATATCAGGCAAATGAAAACTGGGGACTTAATTTCAGTTTTGAACCAGGTTGGATTCAGGGCCAGAAACATTAAATGAATCAAAGAAAGGCACTTTAGTGTTGTATGAAAGAAGAGAAGGTTAGCACTCCCCTTGACAAGGATGGAAGAGGTTCTTGGGCCTGACAACAGCAAATGGTTAAGGCATTGCCACCTGCTTCAGGGCATCTAACCATCATTTTTTGGTAAATTTAAGAAAACTGAAATCATATCCAGCATCCTTTCTGATCACAACACTATGAGATTAGAAATCAATTACAGAAAAAAAAATGTATAAAACACAAACACGTGGAGGCTAAACAATATGTTACTAAACAACCAATGGATCACTGAAGAAATCAAAGAGGAAATCAAAAAATACCTAGAGAAAAATGAAAACACAACAAGCCAAAACCTATGGGATGCAGCAAATGCAGTTTGAAGAGGGAAGTTTATTTGAAAAATCTCAAATAAACAACCTAACCTTACACCTAAAGCAACTAGAGAAAGAAGAACAAACAAAACCCAAATTAGTAGAAAGAAAGAAATCATAAAGATCAGAGCAGAAATAAATGAAATAGAGACAAAGAAAACCAGAAAAGACCAATGAAAGTAAAAGCTGGTTCTTTGAAAAGATAAAATTGAAAAACCTTTAGCCAGACTCATCAAGAAAAAAAGGGAGCGGGCTCAAATCAATAAAATTAGAAATGAAAAAGAAGTTACAACTGACACCACAGAAATACAAAGGATCATAAGAGACTACTACAAGCAACTATATGCCAATAAAATGGACAACCTGGAAAAAATGGACAAATTCTTAGAAAGGTACAACCTTCTGAGACTGAACCATGAAGAAATAGAAAATATAAACAGACCAATCACAAGCACTGAAATTGAAACTGTGATTTAAAATCTTCCAACAAACAAAAGCCCAGGACCAGATGGCTTCACAGGTGAATTCTATCAAGCATTTAGAGAAGAGCTAACACCTATCCTTCTCAAACTCTTCCAAAATATAGCAGAGGGAGGAACACTGCCAAATTCATTCTATGAGGCCACCACCACCCTGATTCCAAAACCAGACAAAGAATACCACAAAAAAAGAAAATTACAGGCTATATATCTCTGATGAACATTGATGCAAAAATCCTCAACAAAATACTAGCCAACAGAATCCAACAACGCATTAAAAGGATCATACACCATGATCAAGTGGGATTTATCCCAGGGATGCAAGGATTCTTCAGTATTCGCAAATCAATCAGTGTGATACACCACATTAACAAACTGAGGAATAAGAACCATATGATCATCTCAAGAGATGCAGAAAAAGCTTTTGACAAAATTCAACACCCATTTATGATAAAAACTCTCCAGAAAGTAGGCACAGAGGGAAACTGCCTTAACATAATAAAGGCCATATATGACAAACCCACAGCTAACAACATGCTCAATGGTAAAAAGCTGAAAGCATTCCCTCTAAGATCAGGACAAGACAAGGATGTGCACTCTCACCACTTTTATTCAACATAGTTTTGGAAGTCCTAACCATGGCAATCAGAGAAGAAAAAGAAAGAAAAGGAATCCAAATTGGAAAGAAGTAAAACTGGCACTGTTTGCAGATGACATAATACTATACATACAAAATCCTAAAGATGCCACCAGAAAACTACTAGAACACATCAATGAATTCCTTAACGCAGGATACTAAAGTAACACACAGAAATGTCTTGCATTCCTATATACTAACAACAAAAGATCAGAAAGAGAAATTAAGGAAACAACCCCATTTACCATTGCATCAAAAAGAATAAAATACCTAGGAATAAACCTACCTAAGGAGACAAAAGACTTGTACTCTGTAAACTATAAGACGCTGATGAAAAAAATCGAAGCTGACACAAACAGATGGAAAGATATACCATATTCTTGGATTGGAAGAATCAATATTGTCAACATGACTATACTACCCAAGGCAATCTACAGATTCAGTGCAATCCCTATCAAGTCACCAATGATATTTTCCACAGAACTAGAACCAAAAAAATTTTTAATTTGTATGGAATCACAGAAGACCCTGAATAGCCAAAGCAATCCTGAGAAAGAAAAACGGAGCTGGAGGAATCATGTGCCCTGACTTCAGACTATACTACAAAGCTACAGTCATCAAAACAGTATGGTACTGGTGCACAAACAGAAATATAGATCAATGGAACAGGATAGAAAGCCTAGAAATAAATCCACACACCTATAGTTTTGTCAATTAACCTATGAGAAAGGAGACAAGACTGTACAATGGAGAAAAGACAGTCTCTTTAATTAAGTGGCACTGGGAAAACTGGACAGCTACATGTAAGAGAATGAAATTAGAGCATTCTCAAACACCATAAACACAAAAAAATGTAAGGCTATAAAACTCTTAGACGAAAACATAGGCAGAACTCTGACATAAATTGCAGAAATGTCTTTTTTGATCCACTCGCTAGAGTAATGAAAATAAAAACAAAAATATGCACATGGGACCTAATTAAACTTAAAAGCTTTGCACAGCAAAGGAAACAATAAACAAAATGAAAAGACAACCTACGGACTGGGAGAAAATATTTGCAAATGATGTGATGACCAACAAGGTATTAATTTCCAAAATACACAAACAGTTCATATAGCTCAGTATCAAAAAAAGAAAAAAAACCCAAACAACCCAATCAAAAGTGGGCAGAAGACCTAAATAGACATTTCTCCAAAGACGACATACAGATGACCATAAAGCATGTGAAAAGATGCTCAACATCACTAATTATCAGAGAAATGCAAATCAAAACTACAATGAGGTATCACCTCACACTGGTCAGAGTGGCCGTCATCAGAAAGCCTAAAACAATAAATGCTGGCAAGGGTGTGGAGGAAAAGGGAACCCTACTACACTATTGGTGGGAATGTAAATTGGTACAACCACTATGGGGAACAGTATGGAAGTTCCTTAAAAAACTAAAAATAGAACTACCATATTATCCAGGAATCCCATTCCTGGGCATATATTTGGAGAAAACCATGGTTCAAAAGGATACATACACCCCAGTGTTCATTGCAGCACTATTTACAATAGCCAACACGTGGAAGCAACCTAAATGTCCTTTGACAGATGAATGGATAAAGAAGACACGGCATATATATACAATGGAATATTACTCAGCCATAAGGAATGAAATAATGCCATCTGCAGCAACATGTGTGGACCTAGAGATTATCATAACTAAGTGAAGTAAGTCAGACAGAGAAAGACAAATATCCTGTGATATCACTTATATGTAGAATCTTTAAAAAATGATACAAATGAAGTTATTTACAATACATAAATAGACTCACAGACATAGAAAACAAACTGTTGGTTACCAAAGGGGAAACGTGGGGGGAGGAGGGATAAATCAGGAGTTTGGGATTAACATACGCTCACTACTATATGTAAAACTTTGGGTTGGCCAAAAAAATTCCTTCAGTTTTTAAGTAAAAATAAGACATTTTTCATTTTCTCCAAGAACTTTATTGAACAATGTATTCACCGTTTTGTTCCACTACTTTCTGCCTTTTTTCAGGCAACTTCATAATTCCATCTTCCTAAAACTTTTTGTCTGTTTGAGGAAAGAACTGTTCCAGGTACCTTTTATAGACTTCCAGGGAACTGAAACTTTTTCCATTACGAGAATTTTGTAAAGACCGAAATAAATGGAAATCTGAAGGTGCAGTGTCTGGTGAATATGGCAGATGAATCAGAACTTCCCAGCCAAGCTGTAATGGTTTTCACCTGGTCATCAAAAAAACATGCAGTCTTGCATTATCCTGATGGAAGATTATGCATTTTCTGTTGACTAATTCCAGATGCTTTTCGTCCAGCGCTGCTTTCAGTTGGTCTCATTGGGAGCAGTGTTGCAGCAAAACCAGAAATGAGTAAATGGCCTTAGGCACGTAGCAGCCAAACAGGCCTGCAAGAGTTAAGCAGTCTTGGTTATTCTTTAGCTGTTACTACTAACAAACACTTGTAGCTAGACTTGTCCTTCACAAAGCTAAACAAAGCCAATTACTCTGTGACTCCATATGAATTATACTCGGCACCTAGCATTCTTCTCCCCCTACACTCCCCTGTAGCACTCTGCATTTCAAAAACAAGGTCATGGCTGATAACTTAAGGGACACCGGACCTGGTTGCTGAGCCACCTGATGCCAGCTTTTGGCCATAAATTTGCAGAAGAAGGAAATGCAAGACCTTCATTAGTTTGAGCCTTATCACCTACCCCAGACCATGGAGTCTTGGCCTATAAAACCTTTCCCTATTCCCCAGGGATGGGGGAGCACAGTTCTTGAGGTGGTAGCCTGCTGTATCCTCTCTTTGCCTGGTAAAGAATAAAAGCTACTTTTTCTCGTTCTGCTAAAACTCTTCGTATTTCTTTTTGGCATTGGTGAACAGAGAGCCAAGATTTTGGCATCAGCTGAACGTGTTGGAATTAATTGTTGGATTTCTGGAAGGAGCTCATAATAGAGGACTCCCTTCCAATCCCACCATATACACAACATCACCTTCTTTGGATGAAGACCACCGGTGCCTTTGGTGTGGTTGGTGGTGGTTCATTTCAGCTGCCCCACAATCTCTTCCATTCCACATTACTGTACAGTATCCACTTCTCATCGCCCGTCACAATTTGTTTTAAAAACGGAACCTTTTCATTAGTTTCAGTAGAGAATCGCATGTGGAAACATGGTCAAGAAAGTTTTTTGTGCTTAATTTATGTGGAAACTAAACATCAAAGCGATTAACATAACCAAGCTGGTGCAAATGATTTTCAGTGCTTGATTTGGATATTTTGAGTATGTCATCTATCTCCTGCATGGTATAACGTTGATTGTTCTCAATTAATGTCTTGATTTGATCGCTGTCAACTTCAACTGGTCTACCCAACCGTGGAGCATTGTCCAGCGAGAAATCTCCAGCACGAAACTTCGCAAACCACTTTTGGCAACATTCAATCAGTCACAGCACCTTCTCCATACACTGCACAAATCTTTTTTTGCATTTCAATTGTGCTTTTACCTTTCTTGAAATAATAAAGCATAATATGCCGAAAATGTTGCTTTTTTCTTCCATCTTAAATATTAAAATGGCTACACAAAAATTCACCAATTTTAAGTTATTTTTTTAAATACACGCTGATACGACAGCTGTCACAATCTAACAAAATTGTTTTGAATGAAGTTAAAGACAACTAAGCACTACTAGAGCTGACTTATGGAAAAAACTGAACGTTTTGGCCAACCCAATAGATAACCAACAAGGACCTACTGAATAGCACAGGGAAATCTACTCAGTATTCTGTGATAACCTATATGAGAAAAGAATCTGAAAAAGAATGAATATATGTATAACTGAATCACTTTGCTGTGCACCTGAAAGTAACACAGCATTGTAAATCAACTATACTCCAATAAAATTTAAAACAAAACAAAAAAAGAAAGGTACTTTAAAGTAGAAAATGTAATTCATAGTGAAAACCTAAGTCATGAATATCTAGGGACTGAAAAATTATAGCACTGAAATTATCAAAACAAAAATTACAAGAACTATAAAGTGAAACTTGGTACAGTATGAGACTAATTCACTTCTCTAGGTCCAAGTCACATCAAATGGATCAAAATAAATAAGAATAGAGAAAACCTAAATAATGTAATTAATAAAATCACTATAATTAAAAATTAACCTCTATACCTTCAATAGCCAATAGTCCATCTTTTTAAATGCCCAAAGAACATTCACAAAAACTACCTATGTACTAGAACTTAAAGTATTATTAAACACTGTTTCTGGGTGGAAATGGTACAGAGAACTTTTTTTTTTTTTAATCATAAGGCAATGAAATGAGTAAAATAGAAAACATACAAACATAAAAAAATCCTCTATCCACAGGAAATTTTAAAGATCTCTTAAATCTTAGGCCAAAGAGAAAATGACAACCAAAATTGCAGAATCTATAAATAAAAACGTAACTATGATGAAAGCACTACACACCAGAACCTATGGGATATAGCTAGAACAGTATTCAGAGAAAAGTTCACAGCCTTAAAATGTTTATATTAATAAATAAGAAAGAAAACAAATGTATTCAAGAAGTAAGAAGAAACAACAAAATAAACCGAAGGAAGGAATGATTAAAGACAAAACACAGAAAGTGATAAATAATCAAAAAGAATACAAGTAGTAAGTGAATGTGAGAGTTCCTTCTTTGGGGGAAAAAACATAAAACTGTAACAGTTCATTAGAAGGGAAAATGAGGAGTAGGGAATGGAAAGAGCATAAATACTATGTAGCCATTAAAAAGAATGAGGTAACTATATGAATATAATCTGAGATATAACATTAAATGAAAAAAGCAAGGAACAGCTATCATTTGCGCTTAAAAACAAGGAAGGCCACGTTACGTATGCACAAGTTCTTACTGATGCACAGAACATGTCAACAGAACAGTCAACAATTGTGCTGGGGGAGGAGCTGTGTGATGACAGGAGTCGCAGAGTGACTTATTCATAAATTTTAAAAACCTATTTAAAAAAGTAAAGTTTTTACATAAAAATGGAATCTGAAAAAAAAAAGTGGTTCTGATGAACCTAGGGGCAGGACAGGAATAAAGACACAGATGTAGAGAATGGACTTGAGGACACGGGGAGGGGGAAGGGTAAGCTGGGACGAAGTAAGAGTGGCATGGACATATATACACTACCAAATGTAAAATAGCTAGCTAGTGGGAAGCAGCTGCATCACACGGGGAGATCAGCTCAGTGCTTTGTGAGCACACAGGGGTGGCATAGGGAGGGTTGGAGGGAGATGCAAGAGGGAGGGGACATGGGGATATATGTATACATATAGCTGATTCACTTTGTTCTACAGCAGAAAACACATTGTAAAGCAATTATACTCTAATAAAGATAAAACCCAACTCTAATAATGTAGACTCATAAATATAGTGTATAAGTTGTGATAAAATATTTTTATACTTTTCATCTTAAGATCACAAGTGTAAATTAGTAACTAGATATTTTAAATTGTACTCACTATTCTAATATGCCAAATTCTCTTAAACATGACAAATGTATGAAATAAAAAATGTACAAAGATTAAAAAAAAGTAAAGTTTTTGAATTTTGTAGCATTAGATGTATCATTTGTTTAAAAACTGATTATTAAAAATAATACATTTGAATTATTTAGAGTCTCTAAAGCTACTTAAAAGAACTGTGGATGCATTTTTTTATTATTATTGGGAGGGAAGGGTTTAATCTATAGCCTTTTAAAAAATGATCCCATTTTATACTGTAAAATGCTCTATATTCTCAAAGCACTGAGGCATCTGCTATCTCATCTGATCCATGTAATAAGTGTGAAGAAGCCAGGCAGTGCTGTAATCCCTGCACTGCATACAGGTGAGGACCCTGAGGCTCAGAGACCTTGGGGGACACGAGGCCACACGGCTGCTAAGTGCCTCCTGCACCTATTCAAACTGGTCCAGGCTCCTAGGATATTAGGATTTCATAACTTTTGGGTTGTATCTAGTGATTTCATGAGTAGATAGAATGACACCTCTGTTACACACTGGGAACAAAGAAACTTCCAAAGAACCTCAATCATGTCTGCTTCATCACAGAAGAAAGTGAATGACAGGCATTCATCCTTTGTTATGGGCTGAGTCCTGTCACCTTCTATTTTATATGTTGAAGTCCTAATCCCCAGTACCTCAGAACGTGACTGTATTTAGAGACAGGATCTTTAAAGAGGTGAATAAGTTAAAATGAAGTCTCATACAGGTGGGCCCTAATCTGACTGGTGTCCTTATAAAAAGAGATTAGGACACAGGCACACAGAGGGATGACCATGCAAAGACACAGAGAGAAGACAGCATCTCCAAGCCAAGGAGAGAGGCCTCAGAGGAAAACAACCCTACCAACACTTTAACTTCAGACTTCCAACCTCCAGAGCTGTGAGGAAATAAATGTCTATTGTTTAAGTCGCATACTACGTGGTCCTTGTATGGCAGCCCTAGCAAACTAACGCATCATTCAGCTTTATGTATCTAAAAAGTACTTTCTCTACGATTTCATGGATCATCTAAAAGGGTCAATCAGACAGTGATTCAGCTTGCCTGCACCAACGTTTTCAGAGAAGCAACTATGTGGTCAAGAAAATGTGACTTGGAAGCACCTCTCCCCAGATGTTTTCTTTTCAAATGAATGAATTCTGTTCTGTTAGAGTGAAAAGCTTGTTGCCTTAGGCTAGTCCTCCCTGTGTTACAGCTCTGAACAACGCATTGATATCTGATGCTTGCACGTTTAAAAAGTTGACAATCTGACAGGTTGTTCTCCTAAGAGGACTGAGCATATGTAGAAATAACGTCAAGAGGATATTCAACTAGGATGGGAATCAAGATACGTATTTCCTTATGTCTTTCTGTAGAGGTGACCTGAGCCAGTGGCAGGACTGAAATCCAAGAGTGATGTTCTGCCACCCTGTGAACTTGGGTGACTGGCCCCTCCTTGGCTACCACGAAAGGAGCAGCATTCTCAGGCTCGACACAGAGCAGAGTGCCTAGGGTGGAACTCAGCCTCCCCCACCAATTCACCCCCTGCGCTCCCTGGACCAGCTCTGTGACCTTAGGTGAGCCCTGGACCCAGTCTCCTCATCCATGACGGGGGATAAAAAAGGACCGTGATGAGGATTAAGTGCAATCATACATGCGAGAAGTATGTAAAATAAATTATAAAGAACTACCCAAATGTAACTTAACACTAATCTTGTTTAAAGTAGGTGCAGGATTACTAGACCAGGAATCACAAGATTTCTAATTCTATGACCTATCCCTGCTTTTGTATTTATGTTACAGTTGATTTAAAACATATACTGAAAGAACAGATTTCAAATTGTGTATCTGCTGCAAGCTAGCTTAACACTAGTTATATATAGAAGACCACCTTCCTTCTAAGGGGGCCTTAGTTTCCTCACCTGTAAAATGAGGATGTTGAACCCTATTATCTTATAAGAGACTTTTTAAGTGAAGACTTTGACACATAGGTGGGGACATCTCTCTTTGATGTGAAATGCCTAAGGTCAAAAGACCAAAAGGGTTTGGGAGATTCCTGGCCATTTTGTGACTAGGTTATACAGGGAATCTCAAATTATTTTCATATCTTCAGAAGGAAGGTCTCACTCTAGTAAATGAAAGTGCTCTGTGAATTTCAGGCATAAAAAAATATAGGGCTCCAAGGGCAGCTTCTGTACGTTTGCATACAATATAAGTACTTATGAAAAGTTCAGAACACACACTTCATCATCCCTAAACCTAGATATGAACTCCAACTCTGCCCGTTCTTCAGCCAGCTCTGTGACCCTGGACCATTTCCTACTCTATGAACAGTGGAAGGTACTGCTCTTCATTTCTAAGGAGGAGGAATGAGATGAAACAGTGACAGAGGGAACTTAGGCTACATTTTAGATAAACCTTTCTAAAGAAGTACTTAGATACTGGGACATGTTTTCTTTAAGTGATGGATTAAATATTATACAAGTAATTTTATGCAGAAATGCAGAAAAGTATAAATGAGGAAAAATGCACCCATAATTTAATGCCCAGAGATAAAGTTTTGATGGGAAGACTTATCATATACAGTCAGAAACCTCTTCCCACGTGAGCCATGCATCTCAGTGGGCAAGAAGACCAGACCTCCCCTCTTTCCCTCCATCCTTCCATCAACCCCACTCCCACCTTGTTCCAGAAAGAATTACAGGCAGCTGCATGACAATGGCTAACCCTTAAACCAGACCTCAGTTATCACATCTGTAGGAGATACTACCACCTGACCATTGTTAGAAAGGTACGTGACCCAAATGTTACTCATCAAGCACCTTTTCTCACGCCATGTACAGTGCTTAGTGCTTTCACACATCTCATCTCTGAGAAAATACTTTGTAAACCTTCAAGCACCATTCAGACTACAGTGTTAGGGTACTGTGAATTCTTGATTTGTCCTGATGACAATTTCATCTTCTAGAAGGTAGAGGAAGCATAAGGGGGCAACTGGACGTAATTCTAAACAACAAATAGTTAGGGAGAAAGTGACAGTATCATGTAGGAGTTTTCTTTACTCCTAGAAGGTTAGAAAACAGAAGTGACCTACACCTTTCCCTGGTAGATCTCCCTAGGCCAGAAACATTCCAGATGTTTTTCCCCTCAAACTTCCTGGATGTTCCTTGACAGCACTCGTATCACAATGTGCTGAGCACCAATCAGAATGTAATGTAGAGGGTCTGCAAAATGAGAGTGTTCTGTGCTCTATGGGAATCTGAACCCATGAAGTCCAAACATGTGGAAAGTCCAATCCAAAATCTCTCAGGCACACGTGCATGTGCACATCCTACACCCCACCCTCACCGCTTCTGCAGATGCTCAGCAGACCCACCTTCAACTTGCAGTGTGTTGTTAAGACCCAGTCATGAAGCTTTGTCTCTGGAGGCTTTTAATTGAAAAGGGCACAGAGTGCTTATCACCAGACCCCTGGTGGAGATCGTGTGAAGAGTAAATCCTGGAGACGAACTTTAATCACAACTCCCTGCGGCAGGCTTACCTGTTCTCCTGTTTCAATGAGGGCAGCAGCCTCGTCCTTGCCCAGTTGTTGCACCATCTTGTAAAATAGGCCGTCTCTATCTTGCAGCAAATCATATGGCTTATCGTATTCTTCCAATCTCCCTGAATCCAAAACCTGTTGATCAGCAGAAAAAAAACCCATTGCACACAATGTTTCACAATAAAGTATTATAACTCAGACAATATTTTGTAAAGGAACAGGAGGGGAAGAATAGAGAAAATCTGTTTGGGTGGTAGGCCTGGCTGGTGTTTTAATGGTTTGATTAACTTGTTTTACTAGGCAGATAAAGGCCTAACCTGACCTTCTATTACTATAATGCTATAGGAAAGGAAGAAAAATGAGTTTTAGACTATGATTTCTTTAAATTAATTTTTATTGGAGTACAGTTGCTTTACAATGTTGTGTTAGCTTCTACTGCACAGCAAAATGAATCAGCCATACATATACATATATCCCCTCCCTTTTGGATTTCCCCCCCATTTAGGTCACCCCAGTGCATCAAGTAGAGCACTCAGCAGTCTGGCATTTTATATTCTGCCAAGGGCATTTGGGGTGGTTATCATTAGTTAGTGCTTTTACCTCTCAGACTCTGAGCTTTAAGGGCTATTTATACAGAAACACAGAGTTGGGAAATTTCTTGATTTAAGAAAATCAAACTCTATCTAAAGTCAGGTTGATGTCATACAATCCAGATGGAAGTGACCTGACAGCAAATTAACTGTTAAGTTGGTTTGATAGAATCTCAGTAGTATTTGGGGAAAAAAGTAAATGCCTCCAGAATTTCTTTAGGGTTGTGAACTAAAAAATTGCCTGTCATATCAGTGAACAAAGGGTGTTGCAGCCATCAAGCCACCACATTACAGCTGCCCTGACAATAAGCCCTGAGGGAACTCAGGATGGAACCAGAATGTGTGCAGCCACCCCCAACAGTGCACCCTGAGGAGACTCAGGATGAGAAAAACACAGGATACTGGCCTCAGATAGCTGAGGTGCACATCAAAGGAATGATTTCAATGAGCCCAGACCTTGCATCTTCCCATGTATAGAAAAGCACTAAATTCATTAACTTGGGATGTCTGGTTTTCTTTGATTAACAGTAATCTTTTAATGTTCTGACTACCTGGTCTTTTGTTGCAAAAACTCTTACATATCCTGGCTCATCCCCTTGCCTCTTCAGAACCATTTCTCACTGTTATGAGATGCTTTGTCCCTAAGCCTTCACAATGTCCACCACATAAAATATAACTCTCAACTTCCAGGTTGTGCTTTTTTTTTTCTTTTTCAGTCGACGGGGTCCTGGATTATGTTAGTTGCTAAGAGGGGCAGAATCCCTTGTCTGAGAGGTTAAGATGCTTCGTCAACTTGGCTTTGATTGTAGTTTATTATTCTGAGAGTGAAAGGCTGGCAAAAAGAGCTGCTACATAAGCAGCATTAGCAGAATTTCTCTGCACAGAAGAAATCCCTAGAACTCCAATTTTTTCTTTGACTAAGACTAAAGAAGCAAGTAAGAAATTCAGCTTCAAATTCTAGTGCTCACAGCCTGCACAGTGCCCAGGGACAGCCCAACCTGAACTGCCGAGGATCTGAATCTTTTTTCACAAGTTATCTTTCTTTGCTTCTTTTTCTTTCTCTCTTCAGCTGTCTGCCGTTCAGCCCTTTTGTGCACATTGATATGTCCCTAGTTGAAAATTAAAAGGGAGAGGAAGGGGGTCTTAACTCTGCCTTTCTACTTATTAGTGGCTTTGCATAATGGTTTTAGAGGGGAAAAAAGAATCTGAAACAATTGGCCCAAATGACATAGCTATAAAGATAGTTCTGATGTTAAGTGGTACTTAGTTCTTCATGTAGAGTAACTGTATCTTAAGAGAATATGCAGCAACTCTGAACAGGACACAGGTTGTTCTTCCATACCTAGTACTGCAGTTAATTCCATCCCATGTCATTTAACTGGAAACATTTATTAAGTCTCCTAAGGGCAGAAAAGTGGTCAAGATGGTGGAGTAGGGGGATGCAGAGTTCACATCTCCCCACAACTAGGGCACCTACCAGACTCTGGGGATGGGAGCAACCCCCGAACGACTGGCCTACAAACTCCAGTGCTGGAAGCCTCAGGCCAAACAACCAGTAAGACAGGAAGATAGTCCCACCCATCAAAAAAAAAAAAAAGATGACAAAAAAATATGTTACAGATGAAGGAGCAAGGTAAAAACCTATAAGACCAAATAAATGAAGAGGAAATAGGCAACCTACCTGAAAAAGAATTCAGAGTGATGATAGTAAAGATGATCCAAAATCTTGGAAATAAAATGGAGAAAATACAAGAAACGTTTAACAAGGACCTAGAAGAACTGAAGAGCAAACAAACAATGATGAACAACACAATAAATGAAATTAAAAATTCTCTAGAAGGAATCAATAGCAGAATAAATGAGGCAGAAGAATGGATAAGTGACCTGGAAAATAAAATAGTGGAAACAACTACCGCAGAGCAGAATAAAGAAAAAAGAATGAAAAGAATTGAAGACAATCTCAGAGACCTCTGGGACAACACTTAACACACCAACATTCGAATTATAGGGGTCCCAGAAGAAGAAGAGAAAAAGAGAGGGTCTCAGAAAATATTCGAAGAGATTATAGTCGAAAACGTCCCTAACATGGGAAAGGAAAGAGCCACCCAGGAATCTCAGAGAGTCCCATACAGGATAAACCCTAGGAGAAACACACCAAGATGCATGTTAATCAAACAAACAAAAATTAAATTCAAAGAAAAAATACTAAAAGCAGCAAGGGAAAAGCAAAAAATAACATACAAGGGAATCCCCATAAGGTTATCAGCTTATTTTTCAGCAGGAACTCTGCAGCCAGGAGGGAGTGGCAGGATATACTTCAAGTGATGAAAGAGAAAAACCTACAACCAAGATTACTCTACCCAGCAAGGATCTCATTCAGATTCGACCAAGAAATCAAAAGCTTTACAGACAAGCAAAAGCTAAGACAATTCAGCACCACCACACCAGCTTTACAACAAATGCTAAAGGAACTCCTCTAGGCGGGAAACACATGAGAAGAAAAAGACCCACACACACACACAAAAAAAGCACAAAAAACTAAAATAATTATGAAAATGGCTACAGGAACATACATATTGATAATTACCTTAAATGTAAATGGATTAAATGCCTCAACCAAAAGACACAGACTGGCTGAATGGATACAAAAACAAGGCCCATATATGTGCTGTCCACAAGAGACCCACTTCAGACCTAGGGACACATACAGACTGAAAGTGAGGGGATGGAAAAAAATACTCCATGCACATGGAAATCAAAAGAAAGCTGGAGTAGCAACACTCATATCAGATAAAATAGACTTTAAAATAAAGACTGTTACAAGAGACAAGGAAGGACACTACATAATGATCAAGGGATCAAAGAAGGAGATGTAACAACTGTAAATATGCACCCAACATGGGAGCACCTTGATACATAAGGGAAATGCTAACAACCATAAAAGGGGAAATCAACAGTAACACAATGATAGTAGGGGACTTTAACACCTCACTTATATCAATGGACAGATCATCCAAACAGAAAATAAATAAGGAAATACAAGGTTTAAATGACACAATAGACCAGATAGATTTAATTGATATTTATAGGACATTCCACTCAAAAGTGGCAGCATACACTTTCTTCTCAAGTGCACATGGAACATTTTCCAGGATAGATGACATCTTGGGTCACAAATCAAGCCTCAGAAAATTTAAGAAAACTGAAATCGTATCAAGCATCTTTTGCGACCACAACGCTATAAGATTAGAAATGAATTACAGGGAAAAAAACTAAAAAAACACACATACATGGAGGCTAAACTGTGTGGTACTAAAAAACAAAGAGATCACTGAAGAAATCAAAGAGAGAGAAAAAAAAAAGAAACAAATGACAATGAAAACACAATGACCCAAAACCTATGGGATGCCACAAAAGCAGGTCTAAGAGGGACGTTTATAGCAATTCAGTCTCACCTCAAGAAACAAGAAAAATGTGAAATAAACCGAACGTTACACGTAAAGCAACCAGAAAAAGAAGAACAAAGAAAACCCAAAGTCAGTAGAAGGAAAGAAATCATAAAGATCAGAGCAGAAATAAATGAAAAAGAAATGAAGGAAACAATAGCAAAGATCAATAAAACTAAGAGCTGGTTCTTTGAGAAGATAAACAAAACTGATAAACCTTTAGCCAGACTCATCAAGAAAGAAAGGGAGAGGGCACATCAATAAAATTAGAAATGAAAAAGGAGAAATTGCAACTGACACCTCAGAAATACAAAGGATCATAAGAGACTACTACGAGCAACTATATGCCAACCTAGAAGGAATGGACAAATTCTTGCAAAGGTACAATTTTCCAGGACTGAACCAGGAATAATTAGAAAATATAAACAGACCTGTCACAAGTAATGAAATTGAAACTGTAATTAAAAATCTTCCAACAAACAAAAGTCCAGGACTGGACAGCTTCACAGGCAAATTCTATCAAACATTTAGAAAGAGCTAACACCTATCCTGCGCAAACTCTTCCAAAAAATGGCAGAGGGAGGAACACTCCCAAATTCGTTCTATGAGGCCACCATCACCCTGATACCAAAACCAGATGAAGATATCACAGAAAAAAGAAAGTTACAGACCAATATCCCTGATGAACACAGATGCAAAAATCCTCAACAAAATACCAGCAAACAGAATCCAACAACACATTAAAAGGATCATACACCATGATCAAGTGGGATTTATCCCAGGGATGCAAGGATTCTTTAATATATGCAAATCAATGTGCTACACCATATTAACAAATTAAGGAATAAAAAACAAGATCATCTTGACAGATGCAGAAAAAGCTTTTGACAAAATTCAACACCCATTTATGATAAAAACTCTCCAGAACATGGGCATAGAGGGAACCTACTTCAACATAATAAAGGCCATATATGACAAACCCACAGCAAACATCATTCTCAATGGTGAAAAAATGAAAGCATTTCCACTAAGATCAGGAAGAAGACAGGGATGTCCACTCTCGCCACTCTTACTCAATATAGTTTTCGAAGTCCTACCCATGGCAATCAAAGAAAAAGAAAAGGAACAAATTGGAAAAGAAGAAGTAAAACTGTCACTGTTTGCAGATGACATGATACTATACCCAGAAAATCCTAAAGATGTCACCAGAAAGATACTAGAACTAATCAATGAATTTGGTAAGGCTGAAGCATACAAAATTAATGCATAGAAATCTCTTGCATTCCTATACACTAACAACGAAAGATCAGAAAGAGAAGTTAAGGAAACAATCCCATTCACCATCACAACAAAAAGAATAAAATACCTAGGAAGAGACCTACCTAAGGAGGCAAAAGACCTGTACTGAGAAAACTATAAAACACTGATGAAAGAAATCAAACATGACAGAAGCAGATGGAGAAATATACCATGTTCTTGGATTAGAAGAATCAGTGTTGTGAAAATGACTATACTACCCAAAGCAATCTACAGATTCAATGCAATCCCTATCAAATTACCAATGGCATTCTTCACAGAACTAGAACAAAAAATTTTACAATTTGTATGGAAACACAAAAGACCCCGAATAGCCAAAGCAATCTTGAGAAAGAAAACCGGAGCTGGAACAATCAGGCTCCCTGACTTCAGACTATACTACAAAGCTACAGTAATCAAGACATCATGGTACTTGTACAAAATCAGAAATATAGATCAATGGTACAGGATAGAAAGCCCAGAGATAAACCCACGCACATATGGTCACCTTATCTTTGATAAAGGAGGCAAGAATATACAATGGAGAAAAGACAGCCTCTTCAATAAGTGGTGCTGGGAAAATTAGACAGATACATGTAAAAGTGTGAAATTAGAACACTCCCTGACACCATACACAAAAATAAACTCACTGTATGCTAACACATATATGTGGAATCTAAAAAAAGAAAAAAAAGTTATGAAGAACCTAGGGGCAGGATGGGAATAAGGATGCAGACCTACTAGAGAATGGACTTGAGGACATGGGGAGGGGGAAGGGTAAGCTGGGACAAACTGAGAGAGTGGCATGGACATATATACACTACTAAATGTAAAATGATAGCTAGTGGGAAGCAGCTGCATAGCACACGGAGATCAGCTCGGTGCTTTGTGACCACCTAGAGGGGTGGGATAGGGAGGGTGGGAGGGAGGGAGATGCAAGAGGGAAGAGATGGGGATATATGTATATGTACAGCTGATTCACTTTGTTATGAAGCAGAAACTAACACACCATTGTAGAGCAATTATACTCCAATAAAGATGTTAAAAAAAAAAAATACAGGCCCAATCCCTGAGAGTATGGTTTGATATTCTGGATTGGGTTTCTGGAATCTGTCATTACTTTAAAAAGAAAAAACAGAGCTTTCAGAACAGACAATCACTTGCTTTCCACAAAGGAAAGAGGTACAGGCTTCCCTCGGAGATACTGCAGGTTCAGTTCCAGAACACCAGAATGAAGTGAGTATCGCAATAAAGTGAGTCGCATGAATTTCCTGATTTCCCAGGGCATATAGAAGTTATGTTTACACTATACCGCAGCCTATCAAGTGTGCAATAGCATTATGTTTGGAAAAACACAATGTACAGACCTTAATTTAAAAATAATTTATTGCTAAAAAATACTAACCATCATCAGAGTCTTTAGCAAGTCATAGTAGTAACAGCAAAGATCACTGATCACAGATCACCATAACAGATGTAGTGATGGTGAAAAAGTTTGAAATACTGTGACAATTACCAAAATGTGACAAAGACACGGAGTGAGCAATATTGTTGGAAAAATGGCACTGATAGACTTGCTCCACACAGAGATGTGACAAACCTTCAATTTGTAAAAAAAAGAAAAAAAAAACAACCAGTATCTGTGAAGTGCAATAGAAAAAGGTATGCCTTTATTTCTAAAGCAAGCAAGAAAAAAAATTGCCTCAAAAATCAAAGTTTTGAGAAAGAACATTATTGGTGTTTTTGTTGAATTGAAAGCCAACTGATAATCAGAAGCTCTAGAACAAAATACAAGGTTTACACCTGGGGCGGATGGAGCACAGAAGACAATTCCCCAGCTCTGAAGCTAGGGGATGAATGTCTCTTGGGTCCTCTGAGGTCTAATCCTGCCATTCCTACCAAAGGAGTCAGCGACCGCAACCAGCTCGGACCAGGATATAAACAAGTGGCCAAGTTTACATCTCCTGGTGGGACCTCCCCGTGTTATCATTGATGAAATCTTGGCCAGGGAGCCCTAAACCGAAGGTCTCCCAACACAGGAGTGGGAAGGGCAGCTCCACAGTGAAGGACAAGGTCCACCATGAAAAACGTCGTCCATCGCAAAGGTGACAGGCTCCAAAGAGAACCCTTGCATTTCCCTTCTCCCTCCGTCTTCACCATTCACCCAGATGGTCAGTCTCCACACCCAGAAACCAGTATCAACTCCTCTCTCTTCCCTCAGATCCCACGTTCGATCCATCACACAGTCCACTTGGCTCCACTCTGTAATCCACCCCAAATCCAACCATCTCACCATTTCCACTGCTAGCACCTTAGTCTAAGCCACCAACAGTCGAGAAAGGGCACAACTGTAAGAGAGAGTGAACACTGCATTTGGAGAACTGAAAGACCATCAGTGTGGTTTTACCTGTAAAGGAAAGAGGGAGAGCAGAGAAGGACAAAACTAGAAAGGTGGGGAGGCGCCAGGATGTAAACTGCTTTGTAAAACCATGTTAAAGATTTGTTCAAAGACACTGACCAAGAGAGAAAAATCTGAGGTTATAGAAATTTACCAGAAGATACTGGTAAGTAAAGCATTAAACAAATGGACATATTTTGATAATGGCAACAAAGTTGATTGATTCACATCTATGGACGTTCACACCTGTGGATCAAGTGCTGATGGATAAGACTTAGGACTGAAGAGCTGACACGTCTGCCAAATTTTGTCCTCCCTTACTGTTTCCCTAACCGATCATACATTGCAAGGTGACTGCGATACCAAAAAACAAAAATAAAACTCCAGGGTACATTTAGGAGAAAAGAATTTATTTGAATGGACCCCTAACTGAGCTAGAGATCAAGCCATCTTTCTGCTGCTGCCTCTAAAGCCTGACAAGGGGCTTGAAACAGGTAGATTTCACAGCATCATTCGTTTATTGTGGAAGAAGGACACTTTTGGGGATAGTCTGAGAAATACAATGCTGCAATGCTGAGAGGTAAGAACAAGAAAGTGACAGGTAAAAAGTAGAACTAAAATGTTACTTTTCCAATTAGCATTCAAGACCACAAAATGAGAGGGACTTCCCTGATGGCGCGCAGTGGTTAAGACTTCGTGCTCCCAATGCAGGGGGCCCGGATTCGATCCCTGGTCAGGGAACTAGATCCCACATGCATGCCGCAACTAAGAGTCTGCATGCCACAACTAAGGAGCCTGCCTGCCACAACGAAGGAGTCGGCGAGCCGCAACTGAGGAGCCCGTGAGCCGCAACTAAGGAGCCCGCCTGCCACAACTAAGACCTGGTGCAACCAAGTAAATAAATATTAAAAAAAAAAAAAAAAAAAGGAACACAAAATGAGGGACTAAGGATGCCTGATGCTAAACGTTTCTGGAATCTAAGAGTCACTGTCCTACAACCTTGGAATGTTACCTGATCCCTCATGAAAGTCTGCAGGAGAGGCCTGCTTCCTACTGTGATGTTCTAGTCCAGATGACCAGACCCAATGCTTGGAGCCTAGAGCATCCCTTTGGTTGGGGATGCCCCACTCCTGTCGTCTGCCTCCCCAGAACTCACTCCTGTGCACGTCCGGCTCACACAGAGTGAGGCTAAAGGCACTGCTTCAGTGCTGACAGTCTGCTATCTACTCAGTGCCCCCCACTGATGATCCCATCTGACAATGAATGTGAAGTAGGATGGGAGGTGATATTCCAGAAACTGCCTAAGAAGTCAAGAGTGATAGTACCATTATCATTAAACATAAGGAAGTCTGGGTATTACTGATTATTACCTGTTTTTTATGGACCATCAAATTCACTGGTTAACTGCATCTGTTGCCTCTTATGCATCATATGCAGGTGTTCTTTACCTATTTCATTACTAATCAGCATCACTGGACACTGTGGTGTCTCCTGACAACAGTTACCATCCATAAGATGAGTGAAGTCAGCTCACTGTCACAGGCTACAGGTTAACCTTAAAATAACCCTGCATTCCTTGAGATTATATGCAGCCAAAGGTTTTTCCTTTGAGGGATGATTCCCTTATCATTTTATAAAGCCACACCCTAACATTTATTGAAACTCAGCAGGGAAAGATCAAAGAAAGAGAGAAGATGAAAATGAGAGAGAAAAGCAATAGAGGGAGGAAGGAAGGAAATAAAGCTAAGGAAGGAAATATTAAATTACTAAGGAAGGAAAAGCCAATCAAACCTGGAAGGAAGATACTAGACAGATATCCAGAGGCCCAAGCTTTGTGTGCAAAGTCCAGATTTACTGTGTGAGACTTACTAGTTGTTTATATGCAGTTATCTCAGCCCCTGATCCACTTTTCTTTCTGTACTCTCATCTGTGATGCAAAGGCTGGGTCTCTGCAAATCACATTTCAGAAGACCTTTGGCCAGCTGGCCTTTGTTCGGTTTTGTCAGTAGGGGGCACTAGAGGGAGACTGAAGGTGGGAATCAGAGCTAATGGTCTACCTGGTTTCTGCTGCTGCTGCAGCAGCATCTCAGCAGTGGGACCTGACTCCAGCTCCCAGCTTCTATTAGCACATGGAGAACTAGCCTCATTGTGCTCCCCCACAAATACGGCCAGCAACTAGGCAGTGACCTCTCCTTGGAGCTCTGAGCACTGACTCTTTAGAGCCTCTCTTCTGAGTTCTTAGTTCTGGAGATCTGTCCTAGGACACAGCAGCTGCTTCCTAAAATTAGTACCCCAGTGTTTCATTTTTCTAGCCCTCCAATTCCTGTGTAACAAATTTCCTATATTAAATCCTTTCTGTTGAAATAGTTTGTTTTTCTCACTAGGCCCTTTCTTCTCATGGACTCCCCTCTGACAGCAACAGCTGAGAAATTCTGCAACCTTAGCCAACCTCGTGGCAGTCTAAATGAAAGGCTAATTTTTTGATTAAGGGAATCCAAAAATGCTGAAACAATTGTGACACAGCCAAGATGACCATCTTCTACCTCTCTGAAATATGAAGCCATAACTTGGGTTTGGAATATTTTCATGGCCATCTTAAAAAAATGACAGTTTAATAAACTTTTAACTCATTATTGACCAGAGACATATAATATGTCTTTTGTTACCTGAATATTATTGACCAGAGACATTTCAGTATTCACTTACATAACAAATCGCTGGCCACAGGCATTAGTTTCTGCAAAAATCCCCCAGTCGATAATGTGTTAATATGAAAATATGAAATTACTGGATATATTATTTAATAGCACATTCTGAAAGTATAGTTAAGTACTTGAGTTATTGTCAGGAATGAGAGGAGAAACTAAGAGAAAATTAAATTATTGGAGGTTCCTTCCTATCAAGTTTTACAAGGAAGGATGTGTTGAAAAACTGAACATAAATGGAAACAACTGAAATTCCACAGGTGAAGGTCTTACCATTATCCTGTTGCTGTCAATAATGGTGGGCAGTCTGTTTGTGATGGTTAGCACAGTGCACTGAACAAATTTCTCATGGATTTTTTTTGTATTAACTCATCAGTTCTGGAAACAAAGAAGTTGAATTTAGTTCAGTAAAGACAGAAATAGCAGACTTAAGACTTAAAAAAAAATCACATATTTTTATAATGTTTTAAAAAATCAATACTTTAAGACATAATCTTGTTCCTAAAAAGCTAAGTATAAAAAGTCTTGGAAATTTACTATTTTTCATAAAACAATGGAAAATAGTCTTCCCTCAAAATTGCTTGAAAGTATCAGGAGCTGGATTTAGGAATCTAGCTCTCACAGGATACCTAATAACAACATTAACACTATATAACATGTTTTGGTTTCTTCTTTTGTTTTCTGGAATTAATGTTAACAAGAGATATCTTTCGGGCAAAGAGAACACTTAGAAACATTTCTCAGCATCACTAAATGTTTTCCATTTACAACATTTAAATTTTGGATACCAGGTTTCATGGACCTCAGCTCCATACCTTGGGTCCACATTTGATGTGGCTTTGTCAATAATCAATATCTGATTTTTCCTGAGAATAGCCCTAGCAAGACACACCAGTTGTCTCTGTCCAGCACTGAAGTTCGATCCTGATTCTGCTAATTCAGTATCCATTTTACCAGGAACACCTTTGATGGCTTCTTTAAATTGTACCTGTGGATACAGAAAGAACATTTTCCTAAACAAACTGCTACTGAAGTAGACAATCCTCTTAGACATTTAAAAAATAAATATAAATATATAAATAAACTGAACTTGTAAGGCACCGTATTTCTATCATCTTAAACATTTTCAAAGTAACCTACTGCATGTACTGTATCTACCAACCAGGTGCCAACGCCCCTCATAGGAAGTTAACACAGATGTCAGATGGTTTCCACATTTTATGGAACCTTCTTACTTTTCAAAAAGAAAGGCTGGTGTGGGCTGGAAAGAGAGAGTGAAATGCAATCAGCAGATGGGGAAGAGCTTTTAGTAGAGCAGAGCCAGCAGTAAATGAAGTAAAAGGAGAGCCTGCTCACCTAAATACAAGGCCCAGAGAAATGGAAATGTGACCTGTCGCCAAAGCCAGGACTGAATCACGTGGTTCCTGATGCACAGGCCGCTGATACCCAGATTTCTCTATCTTGGTTTTCAGTATGATGAGACATACTTGTGTCCTAACAGAGGATCAACGTATCAATGTAGAACATAACATAACTGGGTGATTTCTTCACAGTTTTGACATGACATAGCACTCTCAATTGTAAATTCCAGTATCTAAGCTGTTTTGTTTTTGTTTTTTAACAGAAGCAACACATCGATGATTCATTTCCAGAGTTTTATCTACTGTGCTCTTTTAACCTTCGAGTGATAAAGTGCTTCATCTTCTTCAGTCATTACTTATGCTATACTTGTAGAGCTGCCCTTGCTTTTTAGGTGCCCTAATTGGCACCAATTTCTGATGAACTTTCTTCAGTTTACAGTCAGCTGGCTATTCTTCAGTATAAGAAAACCATATTTCAGCATATTTTGAAAAGTAACCAAGATGAGACGGGCACCATTATTAGGACTGTCTCCCTTCTGAATGTCCATCTCCACCAAGGGAGAAGGAGGAGACAGAACTAAGAGGACCTAAAAAAAATTTTTTTAAAGCATCTTTTTCTTTAAATTGAAGTTCTTAAAGAGGAAAACATAGTGGTGCCCTCTCTCTTGCAGGCCAACTCTATGAGTTTGGGTTCACATGTCCAGTTTGGCATCATTTATTAACCAATGACTGGGGTTTTTAGTTCACTTAAAAACTGACCTCATTAAAAAAAAAAAAATTGACCTCATTGCTTTAGTGGTACGTCTTAGAGTGAGAAATCATCCCATCATTCTGTTTCTCTGGGAATTATTTCTTTATGACATTTGTATGTTTTTCAATAAAAGATGTGGTAGGTTTTATTTTAAAAAGTCATAAAGAAACAATTCCTAGAGAAACAAAATGATGGGATGATTTCTCACTCTAAGACATATCAGTAAAGTAATAGGGTTAATTCCAGAAGCAATACATGGAAACCACACACTTCACTTTGTGAAATAAACTCATGTTTATTTCTTTTTACAGAAAGTTCCAAATGTAGTTTAAATAAAGGTAGATCTCAGTGTTGTCTACCACTTCCACCACCTCATCATTTTTAGAATTGAGAGGCTACTAAATTTTATCTAAATTTTGGCTCCTACAGATGAATTAAGTATAAGTTAGGGCCAAGTTCTAAGATAGTTTTCTACAGGATTTGTCTCCCAATTAACATTTCCTCTCTGTCCAAAATTCTAGAGTAATTTTACTACCTGAGAGTCTGTTAAGAGAGATCTCGAGCTGGGAAACAAATAGGAAAATAATTTACCAGTACTTACAGTTTTTTTTTTTAAGATGTCACAATTTCACCATTAAATCTGTTCTGTGAGTTCAAGAGCAGTGGACCATCCTTCTTTCTTTATATTTAATGGGTAACTGCTCTCCCCACCTCTTCTCTTCTAGAATTTCACTGTAGAAAGACTCACAAGCTTAAATGAAATCAGAGGTCCACTGCTTCTCAAGTAGGAGAAGGTGAAGCAATCAGCCTGATCTAGGAAAATAAAATCCCCACAGTTGCTGGAAAGAGGGGTAGTTTGTAAAGACTCAGTGCCGACATGCCTTCAGAAACCAGAATTCCTGGCAGGAAATTGTCAGGCCTCCAAATCTGCTTGCTCACAGTCAAAGCTCATCTATATATTACAGATTTCAGAGCTTCCCTGGAAGGGTGACACTAAATGACAAACACACCAATTCAAAACAACAATGTGAACAATCAGTCATTTGGATATGTGTAAAAAAAATTGTTTTTTTAAAGAAATAAGCCACACTTCTCAGAAATGAGATCAATCAAACATTTAGTACCTATTTATTAAGTGCTTACTTTTTAAAAAGAATAAGACTGAGCTAGGTCCTATGAGAAGTTAGAAGTCTGTTTATGGTTTAGAAGTCTAGATACAATTTCTGCCATTAGTAGAATCAATATGCAAAACTAGGACCAATACACAAAATAATTTGTATCAAAATATACAAACCAACAGCAACTTAACAAGTCAAAATCCTTTTCACGCAAGGGTGAGGAAATTCAAAGAAGTGGGCCAAAGGAAAACATGACACAAATAACAGAAAATCTTCTAGAAATGAACAATCCATATAAAAACTGAGCAAAAGCTCCAGGGTTCTCTTACCTGCATTCATGCTGCAGCATTAAAAGGACATGATCGCCAATAAATAACTATCATCACATTCCAATTATATAATTTACCTTTATAGACACTTTCTTATGAAACTTTATAGCATTTTGTTGGTATGATCTCATTTATCTTTCAGTGAATAATGAAAAACTACTATTGTCTCCACTTAGTTGATATTCCCTAAGACCAGAGGAATAAAATGAACATTGCAAGGTAATTAAGGTAACTAATTCACTAGGTCACTTAGTAGAATTTGAACTCATAATTGTAACTTCTAGTTTAGTGCTCTATTAAGGACAAGATAATGTACCTAGTTGCTTTGGGTTCTAGAGAAAAGCTAAAATGAAAGCATAAGGCATTATCTTGTTGGTTTTCACCACCATTAATATACATGTTTCAATTTACACATGTACCCATGTCATCATCAGTGTTCTCCTTGGAGCTAAATAAAGTCAGTTAAACCGATAAGCTCCCCTTAATTACCTGCGCTGCTATAAATGTACACAGACATATACTGATGCTAACAAGTTAAGAACATTCAATAAATTACCTCTTCTAAGGCATTCCACAGTTCCTCATCCATATGCTCATTAAAGGGATCCAGATTTTTCCTCATTGTTCCAGTGAATAAAACCGGTTCCTAAATACTCCAAAATAGTGAATGTTATTACCTTAACCTCTTTTCATCATGTTTGAATACTTACAGAACAATTAAAATACAAAACAAACCACCAAAATTCCCTATAAATTAATAAGGTTGCAAATGCTTTTTTACAAAATAGTATCTCCAAATTAATTTTCCACTGTACAAAGTATGCTCCAAAATATCTTCTGGATGATTGAACACTAACAAGAAAGTGTGGAAATGTGTCATCTTAAGAAGAAGTTGAAGAAGAGAAAGGAAGATTTGATTTTTTAAAAATACCTTCCTGGTAATACCTGCTCAGAAAAAAATGAGGATATACTAATTTGAGGAACTTTACATCAAGAGAGCTAGATAAATTGATTGTCAATCCTGGTGTGATACTGGGAAATACCAACAGCATGATTAGTTGAGGTTTGTGCCTCAAAGCAGAATTGTTAAAATTTTTGCACATTGGCACTGAAGAATGAACTAGGATATTTTCTCCATTGGTACAACAGCCTTCTGGGATGGGGAATCTCTCCACATGCGTGAAAGGAACATCTCCATATGTTCAAAGAGAATGTCGACTACTGGGGCCCGTGGCACCTCTGTTCATGAAGAGACTGCCTCTGATTCTGTATCAGCTGATCCCCACATTACCTCACCTGTGCATCAAGATGACAGGCCTCACAGAACATCATTACAAACTGCAAGGGCAGGATAACCTGAAACCCATTGTGACATGAGCTATAATAAAATTGTTTTAATTTAAAAAGCTTTTCCTACTCATCTGCTTTGAGAGGAACCACAAGGAAATTACTCTGGAAATATATGCCTTTCTGGGTTTCAAGAAAGAATCTTGTACATAGGCTTATGCAGGTCATTTAAGTTTTCTTCTGGAAGCCTCTAGTAAGCCAGGGCACAAGAATATGGGCAGCAGAGAAGAGCCCAGTTGGCTCCTTTCAGTGAAGGGGATAGAACAGTGTGATGCACACATGTGGGAACAAGAGGAGATCTGACTCTTCCACAAGTGCCCGGGAACTGCTCGGAATCACCAGCCTCAAATCCTGCCTGGTCTTGGGGCTGGACTATTCCTCCTCACTTCACAAAAGCCTGAGAAGAAAGATGAAGAAGGCAGACATTTCTTTTCTCTGCCCATGAAGAATGACACTCAGAGAGCCTCCTGTACCTTCTTTCCCTATTGTCTTAGTTTTAAGTCTGGTGAGAGAAATGGATGCAGAAGACACATGGTGTGCCACCAAAAAAGATGTATCCCTGAGCAAAATCCAAAATTAAAAAGACATTATAAAGGGAGCTTTATTTGCACAGAGTTGATTAAGTGGACAGTATGCCTCCAAAGCACTGAAAATCACTGGTCGTATGACATTTCAAAATGATTATTGAATTGAACTGAAAAATCCCTGGAGCCAAATTTAAGGTCTCCCTTAAAACTCTCAAATTTAGGATCAAAGATTAAGCAACCATGTAAGCAAAGGTAAGAATTCCTTGTCAGGGGAATAACCATCATTTTACTTAGATTTTTATGAAAACTTTTTACTCCTTGTAATGATTACCTCTAGGATTCTAACATGCAAGCGATTTCTCTTCCTTTAGCTGTTTGCATGAGGTTTACACAAATGACGTGGCCGGTCGAGGGGAGGCTGGTCCCCAATATTCCTCCCTCTCCCCTGACTCTCCTTCACCTTCCCCCCAGTGCTCTAAACCATGGGCAGGATTCTACTCTGGGGCCCAAATGAGGGCCTCTTCAAGGACTGGTATTTGAGGAGATAAAGGGCCTGAAAGAGGCCAGGTTAATGAACCAGCTTTGAGCCCAACTGGGAGAAGTGAGACAGGGTCTCTTTGCTTATAATAATGACAAGAACGTTTCTTTGCCCATCACATTTTTTCCTTCAGGCCCCTCTCATAGAGCAAATTTACTGCCTGTAAGAGGTCTAAGGCTTGAAGTGTCCACCTGGTTTATCGAAGTACACTCTATAGAGGAGTTACTTGAGCTAATCCACACAAAACAAAATCTCTTTGTTTTTAAAAGATAGACCTTCTTGAGCAATGAATGGGCTCACAGTATCAGCACGTTTGGGAAGGGTGGTTTTTGTCGCTCAAGAGAACAGGGATACCCACTTAAAGTTCAATCACCTATTTCATAATCAAAGCCTCTCTCTATTGTCACCTCCCTCACCTTCTCTTTAGGAAACTCCTCAAAGGGGATGAAGCTCGCCAACGACTGGGGGACGAAAGTGGCATTCTTTGCAGAAAGAGGAGTCCCTCACTTCTGAGCCCCTGACCAATGCCTGCAGCTGCTTCATTCTGAGCTTTAATCGGAGCCCTCAGACACTCTTTAGGCCTTAAAGAGGTCCTGCTAATTACCATCAAACCACTTCTGATTGTCATAAAAAGAAAAAAAAATAAGTTTAACGATTTCCCACTGCAATAAGGGTCCTCACTTAAGTCTATACTGTCAGTCTAAAAGGACATATTGGGCAATTTCACGTGTTTATTTAGCAGTATTTGACGGAAGAACATAGTTTAGTAAATAAGAATACTTCTCTTTGTTATGATATGCCAAATATGTATTTCAAAATCAGTAAAATTTCAATGAAAAGTTGAATGAAAATATAATGATTTTTTAGACAGGAATCAGACAGGAAAAGGAAATTAAAGGTATCTAAATTGGAAGAGAAGTGGTAAAGCTGTCATTATATATAGAAGACGTGATACTATATATAGAAAACCCTAAAGACTCCACACAAAAACTACTAGAACTGATAAATGAATTCAGCAAGGTAGCAGGACACAAGATTAACATACAGAAATTGGTCGCATTTCTTTACACTAACAGTGAAATATCAGAAAGGGAATGTAAAAAAACAATTGCTTTTAAAATCATATCAAAAAAAAATTAAAATACTTAGGAATAAACCTGATGAAGGAGGTGAAAGACTTTTATGCTGACAACTAGAAAACATTAATAAAGGAAACTGAAGATGATTCAAGGAAATGGAAAGCTATCCCAAGCTCTTGGATTGGAAGAATTAATATTGTTAAAATGACTATACTACCCAAAGCAATCCACAGATTTAAGGCAATTGTTATCAAATTACCCATGACATTTTTCACAGAACTAGAACCAATACTCCTAAAATTTATATGGAACCACAGAAGACCCAGAATTGCCAAAGCAATCCTGAGGAAAGAGAACAAAGCAGGAGGCATAACCCTCGTAGACTTCAGACAATACTACAAAGCTACAGTAATCAAAATGGCATGGTATTGGCATAAAAACAGACTATGGATAAACGGAACAGAATAGAGAGCCCAGAAATAAACCCACACACCTACAGTCAATTGATCTTTGACGAAGGAGGCAAAACTATACAATGGAGAAAAGACAGTCTCTTTAGCACGTGGTGTTGGGAAAGTTGGACAGTGCATGTAAATCAGTGAAGTTAGAACACACCCTCACACCATACACAAAAGTAAACTCAAAATGGCTTAAAGACTTAATCAGAAGACATGACACCATAAAGCTCCTAGAAGAGAAGACAGGCAAAACATTCTCTGACACAAATCGTACCAATGTTTTTTTAGGTTAGTCTCCCAAGGCAATAGAAATAAAAGCAAAAATAAACAAATGGGACTAATCAAAGTTACAAGCTTTTGTACACCAAAGGAAAACATAAAACAAAAAGGCAGCCTATGTACTGGGAGAAAATATTTGCAAATGATGAGACTGACAAGGGCTTAATTTCCAAAATATACAAACAGCTCATACTACTCAACAACAACAAAACAAACAACCCAACTGTAAACTGGGCAGAAGACCTAAATAGACATTTTTCCAAAGAGGACATACAGATGACCAACAGGCACATGAAAAGATGCTCAGCATCACTAATTATTAGAGAAATGCAAAGCAAAACTACAAAGAGGTACCACCCCACACCAGTCAGAATGGCCATCACTGAAAAGCCTACAAATAACAAATGCTGAAGAGGGTATGGAGAAAAGGGAACCCTCCTACACTGTTGGTGGAAATGTAAGTTGGTGCAGCCACTGTGGAAAACAGTATGGAGGTTCCAATTCCACTTCTGGGCATATATCCAGACAAAACTATTATTGAAAAAGATACATGCACCCCCTATGTTCATAGCAGCACTATTCACAACAGCCAAGACATGCAAACAACCTAAATGTCCATTGACAGATGAATGGATAAAGATGTGGTACATAAAATGTAAAATAGATAGCTAGTGGGAAGCAGCTGCATAGCACAGAGAGATCAGCTCGGTACTTTGTGACCACCTAGGGGGTGGGATAGGGAGGGTGGGAGGGAGACTCAAGAGGGAGGAGATATGGGGATATATGTATACATAAAGCTGATTCACTTTGTTATACAGCAGAAACTAACACACCATTGTAAAGCAATTATACTCCAATAAAGATGTTAAAAATAAATTTCTGAAAAAAAAAAAGATGTGGTACATATAGACAATGGAATACTACTCAGTCATAAAAAGGAATGAAATAATGCCATTTGCAGCAACATGGATGGACCTAGAGATTATCATACTAAGTGAAGTAAGTCAGAAAGACAAATACCACATGATATCACTTATATGTGGAATCTAAAATATGACACAAATGAACTTATCTGAAACAGAAACAGACTCAGAGATATAGAGAACAGACTTGCAGTCGCCAAGGGGGAGGTGGGATGGCTTAGGAGCTTGGGGTTAGCAGATGCAAACTATTATATATAGAATGGATAAACAACAAGATGCTACTGTATAGCACAGGGAACTATATTCAATATCCTGTGATAAACCATAATGGAAAAGAATATAGAAAAGAATGTGTGTGTGTGTGTGTGTGTGACTGAATCACTTTGCTGTACAGCAGAAATTAACACAATTTTGTAAATCAACTATACTTCAATTTAAAAAAAAAAGAATGATTTATTGTAACATCAACTGATTGAAACTATACTTTTCTTTAAAGCCAGCAGGCAATTTTTGAAAAATGTCCGTTTAAATATGTCAATGTATTTTATGCATGGTGTTCATTTTGGTTTCTACTCATTCTACCTTCATCACTTGCCAAATAAGAGACCATTATGTTATCTTCAAAAGGTAATAAAAGTGCTCACAGTAGACACATACTGCAAGAGCAGATAAGGGCAAATTAATGATCATTTCTGATAGATATGATTATTTAAATTACCCACCTCTAAGCAATGAAGTTAATAAATTAATCTTATAAATAAGTACAGGCAGAACACTTCAGTGTAGCGATTTATGGTAGGACACACAAACTTCATGTAAATATACACTAAATTTACTGGCCCATGTATATTTTTTTTCTGAAGGTAAACAATTAAACCTCATTTAATAAGAGTTAGCTGGCACAGCAGAGTCAGGAAAACAAATACTCTTATTCAATGTAATATTTTAAATGGAGTGCTAGCTTCAAAACTGTTTTCATCATGGTTTAAAGTTTACACTTCTCTAATTTAATCCTTTGTGCCATATTCAGTAGTAATTTTTTCCTTTATTGCTAACATAACACAAGTTCATATTAGGCGTGTGACCCCAAAATGGCCACTCTAAATTAGAGCATTTAATGTAGTAAATTGATCATCCCTCAACACAACTGCAAGACTGAAAACTGTAGTCTTACTGGATCTTTTGCATACTCTGCTGGAAGACAAGACCCTCATTATCTTAAAAAGAAACCCTACCCACTAACCTTCTAAGCTTAAAACAACTTGGGATCAAGGCAAAAGCAGTACAAGTGGTTACAAATTAAGCAGATAATACACAACAGTTTGCCCTATTTCAGTCCCAAACTGGGAAACTGCCCTCTATTAAAATCTATCATCAAAAGCAGCTACTGCTGCTGTTTCCTAAGAGGTATGTTCTCATTTCTAATTGGAGGACCTTATTGAAGGGTCTACTAGTGTACCTGTTTCAAGAATGAGGGAATCATCTGAAATCACTTTAAATCTTGGTTTCCCGCTTGCTCTCCTTTTTTAAATCCTGTAGCCTCTGAATGAACTGATCATCATCCATACTCAGAAGAAAAAAAGACTCTTTGCCAACAAAGGAAAAAGAATTTAAGTCCCATTAAGCTCTCTTTCAGGGGCTCCAGGGAGCAGTTCCAAGGGATTTAATGAAGACTTCAGTGTCAGAGACAAAGGGCCGACTGCATTAGACTAGAATCCAGTTGTATATCTTTACTAGTAACAGCACATCCGCCTCTTCTTTCAGTTTTGTTCGCAACAAGAAAAAAAGGGAAATAAAACCAGGTAACCAGGGAGAAGTCTTAAAGAGACAGCTGTGGTTCACCTTCTTTAACCTACTGAAGAAAACTCAGGGAATGTAAATACCAAAAGAGCAGAGTGGGCTGTTTAAAAAAATACTTAGTTTTTGCTTTGATTTAAAATAAAACCTGTTAAATACAAAATATCAATCTGTTTAATCATGATAAAGATGATGGCTGCTGATCTGTGTCAACCCTTGGGCTGCAATCATAAATACTGAATTTGCATGGAAGCCCTCTTCAACTGAAAACATTTTCTTTGTGCCAAGAGGACAAGGGCCTCTAGGTGTAGAGGATCATTCAAAGAAGTTCTGAAATCCATTTTTCCAGATCCTTTCAGATAAGCAAGCTACTCCCTGAATATAATCTCACCTTGGTGTCCTTTCTGGGGAACATACTTAATTACTTCAGATGGTGAGCACAAATGCTGAATACATTTCATCTACCTGTTTTGTTTAAGGAAATAACCTAGGAAGTGCTTCCATTTTTTGCTTATTCCTGAAATTTTAAACACAGTTTGAGGAGTTCATTCTTACAAATACAGTACTTGTTTTTGAAAGTTCCCCTCAGACCTCCAAGACTGACTGTCACCACTCCCCTGCCTCTGGTTCCTATGCAGGTCTTTGCTGCTATAACACCTTCCCCAATTCCGACATGCTCATGGGGGGGGGGGTCAACAGTGACGGCGATAAGCCTGGGAGAGAGAACATCCTGGAAGCTCGCTGCTACTCCCAGGATCACAGGGAGCCAGGGAAGATGATGGGGGCCTGGCCCACCTAAGCGGGGCAACTCAAAGAAACAGCACTGGGCTCCCCCTCTGCAGTTTGCTCGCAGTTTCTTAGGTTCCCTAAATCAGGGTGTTGAGACACATGCAACACTGCTTCCTACTCATTTTAGGAGAAGAGGGATGTAAGCTTTCTGCACTTAGATAAGTAACTTCAAGTAACCAAACGACCAGACTTTCTCCACCTCTGCAGCCAGCTAGACGTTGTAAAGAGAAAGCGCTCTTGGCTCTAGAGGATAAGAGTTTGAGTATCTTCTCCTGACACTTATTAGCCCATGACATATAAGTGAATAACACATTTCTAAACTGATACTCTCCAAATGAGGGACATAGCATTAGGAGTAGTATCTTCCACCTTTGCTCTATACTTACTCACTTTTGTTATGGTTTGGAGAATCATTTTGAATGGGGTGGTAGGAAAAATGGGGAAAATATCTGATGAGAACATCATTAAGTTCAACAAACATTTATTGAAAAAAAAATAAATTTGGAGTCAGACAGTTTTAAATTCTGATTCTACTGCTATTTGACTCAGGGTAAGTTATTAATCTCCTCAAGACTCAGTTCCCTAAGTGGAAAACAGGGCTAACCCTGTGGGGCTGCTATGAGAATCTGGAACAACAATGAAGCTCCTGGTGTGATGCTAACATGGACCAGGAGCCCAGCCCAACAGGGGGACAGTGAGGGGTGGTGTCTGTCAAGCTGCAGGTGCAACCAATGGATCATGATGTCAATTTTGTACCTCATGACCATCATTTTGTCTTTCATATGAACTAGAATAGAACTGATATAATAGAAAATATCAGAGTACAGAGCAAGAGTAATATTGTTTTGTGAAATTTTTGTTCCTCTCTGTGTGCGCGCACGTGCACATACACTTGAAATCATGATATGAAGCAGTTCTACTGTGTCAGCGGTCAACGGTGCGTTGAAGTCATTAGCAGAGAGGTTAGCTTCTCAGGTTATGGAGTCAGAAATCTCCTTAAATTAAATTTGAATCCTGTTTGTATATTTTGGAAATTAATCCCTTGTGGGTTGCATCATTTGCAAATATTTTTTCCCATTCCGTAGGTTGTCTTTTCATTTTGTTCATGGTTTCCCTTGCTGTGCAAAAGCCTTTAAGTTTAGTTAGGTCTCATTTGTTTATTTTTGTTCTTGTTTCCATTACTCTAAGAGACAGATCCAAGAAAATATTGCTGCGAATTATGTCAAAGAGTGTTCTACGTTTTCCTCTAGGTGTTTAATAGTCTTTAATTCATTTTGAGTTTATTTTTGTGTATGGTGTTAGAGAATGTTCTAATTTCATTCTTTTATGTGTAGCTGTCCAGGTTTCCGAGCACCACTTATTGAAGAGACTGTCTTTTCTCCATTGTATATTCTTGCCTCCTTTGTCTTAGATTAACTGACCATAAGTGTGTGGTTTTATTTCTGGGCTTTCTGCTCTGTTCCATTGATCTATGGGTCTGATTTTTGTGCCAGTACCATACTGTTTTCATTACTGTAGCTTTTTAGTGTAGCCTCAAGTCAGGGAGTGTGATTCCTCCAGCTTCCTTCTTCTTTCTCAAGGTTGTTTCGACTATTCAGGGTCTTTTCTGTTTCCATACAAATTTAAAAAATTTCTGTTCTAGTTCTGTGAAAAATGCCATTGGTAATTTGATAGGGATTGCATTAAATCTGTAGAATGCTCTGGTAGTATGGTCATTTTAACAATATTGATTCTTCCAATCCAAGAACACAGTACATATTTCCATCTGTGTTGTCTTCCATTTTTTTCATCAGAATCTTAATAGTTTTTGGAGTACAGGTCTTTTGACTCCTTAAGTAGGTTTATTCCTAGGTTTTCTTTTTTTTCTTTTTTGATGCAATGGTAAATAGGACTGTTTCCATAATTTCTTTCTGATATTTTGTTGTTAGTGTATAGAAGTGCAACAGATTTCTGTATATACAACAACTTATACAGCTCAATATCAAAAAACCAAACAACCCAATCAAAAAATAGGCATAAGATCTAAACAGACATTTCTCCAAAGAAGACATACAGATGGCCAACAGGCACATGAAAAGATGCTCAGTGTCACAAATTATTAGAGAAATGCAAATCAAAATTACAATGAGGTATCACCTCACACCAGTCAGAAGGTCCATCATTAAAAAGTCTACAAAAAATAAATGGTGGAGAGGGTGTGGAGAAAAGGGGGCCCTCCTACACCATTGGTGGGAATGTAAATTGGTGCAGCTATTATGGAAAACAGTATGGAGGTTCCCTAAAAAACTGAAAGAGTTAACATATGATCCAGAAATTCCATTCCTGGTCATATATCCGGAAAAGATGAAAACCCTAATTCAAAAAGATACATGCACCCCAATGTCCATAGCAGCACTACTTACAATAGCGAAGACATAGAAACAATATACACACATGCGCGCGCACACACACACACACACACACACACTGGAATATTACTCAGCCATAAAAAAGAATGAAATAATGCTATTTGCAGCAACACAGATGGAGCTAGAGATTGTCATACTAAGTGAAGTAAGTAAGACAGAGAAAGACAAATATCACATATCCCTTATATGTAGAATCTAAAAAAATGATAGAAATAAACTTAATTACAAAACAGAAATAGACTTACAGACACAGAAAACAAACTAATGGTTACCAAAGGGGAAAGTGATGGGGAGGGATAAATTAGGAATTTGGGATTAACAAATATACACTACTATATATAAAATAGATAAACATGGTCCTGCCTTGTAGCAAAGGGAACTATATTCAGTATCTTGCAGTAACCTATATTACAAAAGAATCTGAAAAATTTACGTATATATAACTTTTATATATATAATATAAAATCACTTTGCTATACACCTGAAACACTGTAAATCAACTATACTTCAATTAAACAAAACCAAACACACACACACACAATTTGAATCCTGGCTCTGCCGCTTACTTGGTAAGTGGGGTAAGCTCACAATGCCTTGGTTTTTAAATCTGTCAGATAAGGATGACGAGAGAATTGTGAGGATTAAGTGGCAGATGGTGGGAAAAGAGGCTAAAACATGTTAAGGATTCTGCGATTGTTAGGAATTATTATTAATACTTGTGTAACTTGTCAGGGCCTGCAACAAGCACTAGAGCAACAGAAATGAGAGACACAGGCCCTCTCTTCAAGGAGAGGAAGAACATAGTCAAGAATGTGGGGAGGGATGAGAAAAAAAATGCCGGAGGTCTTGGTGGGGAACTGGAAAGTACAGGTGGGTACAGGGTGGTAGTCAGGAAAGAACCTGGTGGGAGGGGAGCCAGAAATCAAAACAATACAAAAAAGTGATATTCTCTCTTCTTGTTCTTGGTAGAAAATAATTAGATACATTTCTCTGTTAATGCTTTTCCCCAAAACTCCTGTGTTTTTTTTTTTTCTTTACTCTTTAAATTTATATAAACAATTTGGTTTTTTTTTTTAGAAATGATAATTTTGTATATTAAAAAAACATAGGTTTATGTTTATACTCTTTAGCATGTATGAGTTATTTGGAGAATACAACTTTTCATAGTGTTATCCATATTTGAATTTCCATATAGGCTGCAATCCTGATGGAAACAATTTGGTTTTTATTATAAGGAATAAAGAAAATCACCAAGGATCACAAAAACATTAACAGAAATTAAAGAGCAAAGTCAGTCCAGAATGTGTTACTCTTTTTATATCAATAGAAATAATACCTAAAAGTTTAGTGCCCTGATCCTTAAGAACAATGATAGTTCCTATCAACTGAGTGTTCCCAAGAACCAGGCATGGGCCACAAGTGTTTTCACACCCACTTACATCTTCACAGCAAATCTGTGTGGCAGTAGTTCCTAGACCTGGTTTAAGAATGAGGAGGACTCTGAAGCTTGGAAGCCGAGTGACTTCATCAAGGTCACACACTCGTATGAGGCAGAACAGGAATAAAGATGTAGGTCATACTGACACTCAGTCTACGCTCTTAAACATTCTATCCCTGGATGCCTCCTGAATGATTTCCTGGGACGTTTACACATTGCACAGTGTCTACAGATTCTCTCTCTCTAATCAACCAACACTGCGCCCTGGAGACAAACACATAAAAAGTGGAAAATAAAGGTTCTGTGTTTACAGTGGTTGGTGATCATTATCTACATGGATACAAAGCTTAGCACTGTTCTATAAACACACTCTGGAGTGTGTACACAGAGCATGCTCAAAAGCAGAGTGGAAACTGATGGAACAGAACCAAAACCTGGTGATGTCAAGGTATATTTAGTCTTTGCTCAGATGTGCTTCCAGACATTTTCGGCAGAGCCAAGAACCATCCAACCTTTCTTTATTTATAGAGTTCTTTACGTACACAAACGTACAGCCTTTTCTTATTAAGAAACATTGAAGATAATGCAGGGCACGCTTCCAGATCCTTTCATCCGAGAATATGAAAGGACTTTAGAGACATGCCCATTATTTCTACTAAATAGTCTCATTTGGCCATTTCAGAAATGGGTATAATCAAAACTTAAAACTTGGGAATCTAAACTCATTTATTTTCTACTGTAATCACTAAGTCATGAATCTAATAGCCAGAGGGAATCTTTAAATACAGGGATTATATGTACTGAAAAGTTATTCCCATTTTTCCTGAAAGGGATGTCTTAAAAAATTTCTTTTTAATTGTAGTAAAATACACATAAAATTTACCACTTTAACCATTTTTGAGTGTACAGCTCAGTGGTATTAAATACATTCACATTGTTGTACAGCCATCACCACCATCCAGCCACAGAACTCCTTTCATCTTGCAAAAATGAAACTCGGTACCCATTAAACAACAACTCCCCACTTCTCCATCCTGGCAGCTCCTGGCAGCCACCATTCTACTTCTTGTCTCCATGAACTGACTACTCTAGGTACCTCATATTAGTAGAATCATACCATATCTGTCCTTTGCGAATGGCTTATTTCACTTAGCATAATGTTCTCAAGGTTCATCTGTGTTGTAGCATGTGTCTGAATTTCCTTCTTTTATAAGGCTGAATAATATTGCATTGTATATATATGTACCACATTTTGTTTATCCATTCATCTGTTGATGCACCCTTGGGTGCCTCCACCTTTTTGCAATTGAGAATAATGCTGCTATAAACATGCTTGTACAGAGAGCTCTTCAAGACCCTGTTTCAATTATTTTGGGTTTATAACCTTATGCAGAATTACTGGATCGTATAATAATTCGATTTTTAACTTTTTTGAGGAACTCCATCTTGTTTTCCACAGTGGCTGCACCATTTTACACTCCTACCAGCAATGCACGAGGACTGTAATTTCTCTACATCCTAGTCAACACTTGTTATTTTCTTTTTTTTTTTTTTATAGTAGACATCTTAAGGGGTGTGAAGTGGCATCTCATTGTGGCCTGAAAGGAATATCTTGATTTCAAAAATACTTAGAGTAATTCCAGGTATTTTAGAGACCAGGGGTAGGTAGCAACAGCTGTACTCAGTCATAAGACACAAGTCCACGTTCTCCTTCCTTTGGGTGCCATGTTCGATATGCTTCCTAATAAACAGGCATTACAGAGCTCATTATACCCACATTTCAGGATGAACATTTGCCTGGATCTTTTTGTGTTGTCCCCTCTTTGTGTTTCTCATCTCAAGAGGGTGTTTTTCTGAGCTTCCCTTGATGGCCAGATAATTGTAGAGAATTAAAAAAAAAAAACACTCAAAATTAAAAAACAAAATCAGCAAGGCTGTCAAAGCAGAGGGCAGGATGGAAGATGAAGGGACAGGGCCTATGTTGCCCTTGGGTATATACCTGTAGGATAGTAATTACTCAACAAATATTCACTGAATTATGTGGGGTGGGTGAACCATAAGGAATGGCAGGAGCTTCTCCTGTGCATATAATCCAGTCTCTAAAACAATCCCTGAAAGTCATACATCTTTAAGAAGCAGAACAAAAGAGAACAGAAGCAGAGCCCAGGAAGAGAAGGTCAGTTCAATGCTCCACCGTCACAGCAACTGTGTACAGGGTCTCCGGGAAGCACTCCACATGTACTGACTTATTTAGTCCTCACAGCAGCTCGATGAGTTGGTCCTGTCAGCTGCCTTGTAAGGGGGAGAAGACTGAAGAGCACAGAGATGGGATTCCGTGGCCTGTGCTCTTCCTCATTATTCTGTACTGCCTGCCTGGTTAATCATTTATTAAGGGTTGAATTCTAAAAGGTTCCCCAGATCATCAATACACCCTGTAATTCTCAAAGCTCCACAGTTTCACCAAGCCTTCCAGGGAGATAATCACCTTTGAAAAAGTAGCTTTATTTCCTACAGCAAAATTCCATCTTTAAGACACTTAAAATTCGTGTTTCTCTATAGGAACCTCTCCAGTGCTAAACTAATCATTTATCGTTTTGTTCTCAGTATTATGTGGTTATCAGTGGATAAAAATGTGGCACCTGAGGAAGTATGAGTCCAGAAATCTGTCTGGGTCAGTTATTAAATCACATGCACACAAAACAAACGAAAGAACAAACCAACCAACCCTGGTATCTGCTGAAAGTATCTGCTGAAAACACCTGCTGCTAAAAATATGCTCTATTGGGGGAAAACGGATCGACACTTTCATGCAATTTGAAAAAACTAATCAACTTAAAAGCAATTAAACTTAGGTGCCTTATAAAAAGAACATGTGAGAATGTTCTGATGTGCATACCTGAGGTACAACTGACATTTTCTTCCTTAAATGGTGAAATCCAATTATGGTTGTCAAGATCCCGTCAATGGAAATTTCACCTTCAGGTTCTAACAGTCTAAAAAGGGCAGCGATGAGGGAACTTTTTCCAGCTCCTGTTCTTCCCACAATGCCAGCCTGTAAAGAGATCCATCGGGATTAAGAATTCACAATATGCAACAAACCTAGGAGAAACCCTGGCTGTTGAAGATGAATTTTTAACGTTCTATATAAAGAGCAGTCTACAAGTTTCTCAACCATGGCACTGTTGACATTACGGGCTAGATAATTTATTGTTGGGGGGTCAGGGGCCTGTCCTGTGTATTACTGTAGGATGTTTAGCAGTAGCCATGGACTCTACCCACTAGATACCAGAAGCACCTCCCACATTTTGGCAACCAAAAATATCAGATACTGACACATGTCCCCTGGTTGAGACCCCCTAGTCTCAAAAAGAGTTAAAAATAACAGAATCAATCTACTGGCAGTGAAAAGCTAGCAGTCTCTGGCATGGACATATATACACTACCAAAAGTAAAATAGGTAGTGGGAAGCAGCCACATAGCACAGGGAGATCAGCTCGAGGGGTGGGATGGGGAGGGTGGGAGGGAGGGAGATGCAAGAGGGAAGAGATATGGGGACATATGTATATGTATAACTGACTCACTTTGTTATAAAGCAGAAACTGATACACCATTGTAAAGCAATTATACTCTAATAACGGTGTTAAAAATACATATATATATATATATATATAAATAAAAAAAATTTAAAAAAAAAAGCTAGCAGTCTCCTAAGTCAGCGGTCCACACCCTTTTTGGCACCAGGGGCTGGTTTCGTGGAAGACAATTTCTCCACGGACAGGCGGGGTTGGAGGGGTGGGGGATGGTTCAAGCGGTAGGTAGTCCGAGCGAGCGATGGGGAGCGATGGGGAGCGATGGGGAGCGGCAGACGAAGCTTCACTTGCTCGCCCGCTGCTCACCTCCTGCCTTGCGGCCCGGCTCCCTACAGGCTGCGACTGGTGCCAGTCTGCGGCCCGGGGGTTGGGGAGCCCATCCTAAGTGGCCCATAAGAAGTTCACTTCTAAATTAGCTTTATTCCTACTGTCTAGGCATTTTGACCTTGAGAATTATGTGGGTAATTTTACAGAGATGTCAACAAGTCAAGTAAGAAGTGTTATACATAAACAAGTACTCATTTTCTCAGGGATCTATTATTTAAGAGGAATTATTCTTTGGTAGAGAAACTAAATCACTTTCTGATGTTAAGTATCTTAATTATACCCTATCTTGAAAGGAAACATCTTAAAATTATAAAATGCAGGTCTCAGTGTCGTAAAAGACAGTAGCCAGCAGACAAAATACACATAATGAGATCAACAACAACACAAACAACATTGGCTACTTACATGGGACCTTTCCTCTGAGCAGTTCAAAAGGCGTTTTATAAACAACTTAATACTTACAATTGCTCCTTGGAAAGATACATGCAAGTTTCAGTCTAGTTATTAAAGCCAAAGTAGAGAGAAATTAAGTGCATTAAGAATAAGATTAAGGAATCAATATAATGCAGGTAAAATGCTGGTCAGGAATAAAACTATACTGTAAAAACTGGCTTTTAAATGTGTGCATCCAAACATGTACTATACAGAAACTGGCCTTTTTTATCAATAAGCTTGCCCAACTCTGTGGTGGGAGCTTCCCAAGAGATGATTTCATTTCTATTCAGAAATTTGGAATCGATGGGGGGTGTAAGACATGCTTTCAATCATTTGTAAATTTATTCAGCAAATTTTTAAAACTCACGGCTTTAAACAGAGAAGAACTAAGTCTTCCTGAGCATGTAATCAGAATGCTGGGAACTTTTCATATTTTCTCATTTGAATGCCTCCAAAGTTTCGAATTTTTGTCTGTAAAATCAATCATAGCATTTCAAAAAAGAATTTATCTCTATAGAGATTAAATGTAAGAAAAGTGAGCTTAGCTAATTTTATTATTTTGTAGCCATTTTATACCTTATGTTAAACCTTAATATATGTAATATAGATGGGCCATTCTCTGCATATAGGCAGGCCCTAGTGCGTGTATATATATATGACTCATGTGTTCTGTGTACAGGCAGACCTTGAACATACTGTGGATTTGGTTCCAGACGACCACAATAATGTGAATATCACCAAATAAAGCAAGTCATAAGAATTCTTTTGTTTCTCTGTACATATAAAAGTTGTGCTTACACTATACCGTAGCCTACTAAGTGTACAATAGCATTATATCTGAAAAACAATGTACATACCTTAATTTTCAAATACTTTATTGCTAAAAAAAAGTGCTAACCATCATCTGAGACTTCACTGGGTTGTAGTAACATTAAAGAATGCTGACCACAGATCACCGTAACAGATATAATAATATTGAAAAGATTTGGCATATTGCAAGAATTACCAAAATGTGACACAGAGACAGGGAGTGAACAAAGGCTGTTAAGAAAAATGGGGCCAATGGACTTGCTTGATGCAGGGTTGCCACAAATGTTCAATTTGTAAAAAATGCATGCTCTGTGAAGCACAATAAAACCAGGTATGCCTGTATTTCTGGGTGTTCTCATATGTAAACCAACACACATCAGGACACAGGCAAGAACTGTGTCTGTGAGAATGTGCATATGTTCCCATACTATCAGCTCTACTGAAACTGATCCATCTGTGCAAACGGGAACATTTGTAGACTCCTGGTAAATGGCAGAGATATGCAGGGGCACCAAGGGCTGCTCACAACCACAGGACTGTGAGTGCCTAAGAAAAAGGCAACTCAGAGAAAATCTGCTCTGGCTATTTCTACCATTCAGTTATCAAAATACACTCTGGAAGTCTTTCCCAGGACACCAATGGGTTTTTCCAATTGCCCGTGGAGAGTGTCACCAGTATCAGTAAGTTTACATTCCTAACGCCAAAGACGCTTGGAGACAGTCTTATTTCAGTGTTTTGTGACATACCCATTCTATTTTCTCAAACAGGCCAGGGCTGGCCTCTGACTAACACACCAACTTGTTAGACATTTGCACCTGGATCTCTCTTCATACGTCAAACTCAACATGATCAACACCCAATGCCCCACACAAAACAGCTGCTTCCTCTGACTTCCCCTCTTTACTCTCATTACTTCTTTCTCAGGCTCATGGGCTCACAATGTCCACCTTACTTCCAGCTTTCCCTGAGTCCAGCATGGTGCCAAGCCCTGCAGATTCTACTCCTGCAATGTTTCATGACTCAATCCCTCACTGAGTCTCTTTCCTTTGAAACTCTTTCCTTAATCATAATCAGTGCAAATGAATTTGAAAAGTAAATTCTAGCTACACCCCAGCACTCTGATTAAACACCATTCTTAAGATGTTGATGTTTTTACTTTCTAGACTTGTATGTTGATGTTCTTATATACTTAAACAGAATGGGATTAACATGAACATACTGTTGTAATCTGCTTTCATTCAGTATTTCATAGAAGTATTTATTTTAATGGCTACATAATATTACAGTATGCGTGATCATTTATTTAACAAGCCCCCAATTTCCGGATGGGCAGATGGTCTCCAATGTTTTGCTATTATAAACAACTCTGTTAAATATCACTGAAGCTAAATCTTTGCAAACAACCTTCATTATTTCCTTAAGAGAAATTCTTAGGTGTGCAACTGATAAGAAACAGGTATGAACATTTTCAGAGGAAGCTGTTACATAGAGCCAACCTACCCTCCAGACATATGATAATAGTTTGTTTTCTTTTTTTTTGGCCGTGCTGCATGGCTTGGGGGATTTTTAGCTAACCATACAGGGACTGAACCCGGGCCCACGGCAGTGAAAGTGCAGGGTCTTCACCACTGGACTGCCAGGGAATTCCGGATACCACTTTCTACTCCCAGTCGTAAACCTAGGTGCACATTCGCAAACCTAGGTGTTGTAACTTTGTTTTAATTGACATCAGTTTGATTCCAAAAAGTGGAATCACTTTCCCTGACGTCTTGCCGGAGGCCCAGCAGCTACTGGCTCCCTGCCTTCCGCATCTGCCCACTCTGGTCCACGCGCACCCACTTCTCAGACTAAACTCCCGAAGGTGGCTCTGTGCCCTTCACTCCACCCCGGGAAGTCTCCGCTACAAAACTGTCCCCGCTTACCTCTCCATCCTCCATCTCCACGAGGCAGCTTCCTTAGGGTTACTAGGTAGTTGTGATGGCTGAACGTGAAAATGTGTGCTATACACCTGGCAGTTCTTTTCCCTGAATGCTCTGCAGGTGCCTAGTTCTTCATTCACTGATTCAGGGCATCGTGCCTTTGCTCATGCTGGTCCCACCTCCCGGAATGCCTTCCACATGCATTTCCACCTGCTGAAACCCTAACCATATATCACTAAGTCTGCTTCACCGGCCTAATTCCTCAGAAATGCTCTCCCTGACCCCTCCTGTGGACTTCTCTCAACCCTAATAGACGTGATACCATCTTTTTCTAAAGTTCCATAAAAATGATGACCTCCTTCTATCTTACAAAGCTAATATGGCCTTTTCCTTATTTTTTCAACTGGACTGTATGTGTTGACAGTACGACCTGTATTGGATTTGCCTTTGTATTATTTGTATTACCTGTGGTGTCCTGAGACAAACAGGCATTATGTAGGGAGCTGAGATTTTTAACTCAAGCTGGAGAAATTTATGGAAAATTGATTACCATAGTATTTAGGTATATGATAAGTTGGACAGAGAAAAGACATGGCAGATGGATCCTACCGCCATAAATACAATTGCAAATGGCCAACCTCACATTTTCATGCGGCAGACAACTGATACAGTGTAAGTGGTTACGGTCATTTTACACACTATGAAAATGACAACAATCTTTGTCCAGGCATTTACTCTATGCTGGTCTCCATGCTGGGTGCTTTAAGTGTCTTATCTTGTTCAAGTTGTTCAACAACCCTAGAGGTTAGGTCCTATCGCTTCCATTTTGCAAAAGAAAAGATTGAGACTTGGTAAGATTAATTAGTCTGCCCGAAATAATGGAGCCCGTAAGTCACAGGACGGGACTCAAATACACTTGCATCGGCCTCTTTTCCATTCTGCTGATGGCCTCCTTATCACCTGGATGGCCTGGCAGCTTATTATGCCCCTCTGTGTAGCTAGAAGAGAAAGCGGGGAGAGGTGTAGCTGCAGTTAAAAGAACAGGCCTACCATATGGATCCTATGCCAGACAGTTAAAGCATGACATGGACACAGGTACCTGAGCTCAGGTGGGCTGGCTGTCAGCAGGAAGAACTGGCACCCACAGCTGGGCTGGGAGAGAAACCTGCAGCTAAGTGGGCACATGGTGCCTGGGAAACAGGCCAGACAGACCCAGTGCCCTGCTTCGGGCAGCAAGAGTAATTTTTGATCCCGTCAGGTGGTGGAAGAGCTGCACATACACTGCTACACTGGGCTGTCTCTGACTCCGAGCCCAGGCAGGGCCGAGCCTGTGGTGAAATACCTATAGTGCCCCCAGGAGGCTGGTGTGGGGAAGGCCAGACAGCAGGATGAAAACTGCCTGTGATGAAGACAGACTCCACTGAAAAGATGCAAATAAATGCACTGGAATTACACAGAATTAGATTATAATGTAAAGGCACGATTTGCAGAATATAAAAGTAAGTAAATTTGTAGGGTAAGTGGCACAAAACTTTCTAGAGCCGCATGCTAAGACACAAGAGGGGTTAGGTGATTCATGAGCTCAATTGCAAACTGTCAAAGGACATTTCTTGGAAATCACAGGTTATCAGTCATCAAAAATTGCCTATGGGAGAGAAACGACTTTACTGGGAGGTCTTGTTTAAATGTGATTCTGAGTCAAGAAGTCTGGGTGGGCCTGAGATTCTGCATTTCTAAGAAGCTCCAGGACCCACCAACCACCATGAGGCAGCTCACCACACAGGGAAAGAAATGCTGGGATCCCCATTCCATGGTCGGTTTCCAAGAAAGATTCACCTACAATGTCACTGATCTAATCTGCATCCAAGAGGAACAAAGAGTCCCCCTGCCACACTGACGAGGAACCCAACAGCAGATGCAGTGCTAAATCTTAAGCTGGATTTTAAAGAGGCAAATGGCTTAAACAAACCTTTTCTCTTGAGTTAATGACTGCTGTCAGGTCCTTCAATACCAGAGGCCCATCCAAGCTGTACCTTAAGTTAATATTTTGAAAGAAAATCTTTCCTTCATGGGGCCAGGCTGGTGGTAGACGATGAAAGAAGTATTTCCAGGGTGCTTCTTTCTCAAGGTCTGTATATTCAATCACTCTTTCTACTGAAATCATCTGCAACACATACGACATCACATGAGTTACGAAGGGAAGGTCTCATTCATGGATGTTCAGAGATTGTAAATGAAGCATTCTGCTTTTATATCTTTACATCTGCGTTTCTATGGTTAAGAATATCTCAGGTCTTAGCAAACACAAAGGACAGAAGTAGGAGTTTGATGAAGCCTTTGATGATTTGCAAACTTGTTTATGGCCTTGTAACACTGTCCTTTACAGCTACTTCCTTCAACATTGTATTAAAATTAAAGAATTAGAGAAATGAATGCAAAGATCTTATTGATCCACTTTTCACACCTGAATAAAAAGCAAAAGAATTTTGTTAAAGAAAAGAATACTGATGGACGCCCATCAGTAATGTGTTGCTACAGAAGGGCCATCGGTTATAGACGAGCAGGACTGGATGGTCATCACACCTCACTTTAATAATTAATCACGGGCTTCTCTGGTGGCGCAGTGGTTGAGAATCTGCCTGCCAATGCAGGGCACACGGGTTCGAGCCCTGGTCTGGGAAGATCCCACATGCCACGGAGCAACTGGGCCCGTGAGCCACAATTACCGAGCCTGCGCGTCTGGAGCCTGTGCTCCGCAACAAGAGAGGCCGCGATGGTGAGAGGCCCGCGCACCGCGATGAAGAGTGGTCCCCACTTGCCGCAACTAGAGAAAGCCCTCGCACAGAAACGAAGACTCAACACAGTCATAAATAAATAAATAAATAAATAAATAAATAAAAGAACGTGAATTTCTTTAAAAAAAAAAAAAAAAAGCAAACTGGGCTATTCATTTAAAAAAATAATAATAATAATAATTAATCACTTTCTACTCTATTAGAAGAAAGAAATGGAAAGATTTTGTTTCTACTGTTTCTCTCCCTTTAGGAGAAGATGCTAATATTCAAAAGAGAGTATAATTTACATATCGACTGAGGTCTTTTAAACAACTTTAATTTGACACCTTTGATAGCTCATTCTGAGAGGGGGCTTACCCTACCAGAAAAAAGGGACACCAGCAAATTCAGGTGTTCAACACATACAAGATCAAATGCTAAAATGGGGGACAGAGGAACCTATTAATTAAATAAACAAACCTCAAAATACTGAATTCTTCTTTTACCAAAAATGAGGAATTACCCATTAAGAAACAAAAATAAACAAACCCCTAAGAAATTAGCTTATATTCTCTCCAGGATTTCAGAACCTCCCTCTTATAGAGACATTTATTATATTTGAAGACAGCTTATGATGAATATAAAATCTGCTGATATGGCACACATAAGACTGAGAAAAAGATGTATATATTTTATTTTACATTAACTTTAAACAGATAGAAGAGGATATAAAAAAATCTCTTAACTATGACGTAAAAATAACAGTTTTACTATTTTACATAAGAATTGCTTTTATGCCATTTAATGGCAAGGAGACTTGAAAAAGCTAAGAACGATAAGATAAGATAAACATCACCATATTCTCAACTTTGACGCTTTGCCTGATGCACCACTGGGTCATCCCCATGAGCGTGAGGGCGAGAGACAGTGCCAGGCCAACCCGCCCAGCATCCAAAGCTAAATGAGGAAGAAGAAGGGGAACAAAGTCAGTCTCATTCTCAACCCCTTGCTCAGCTCCTCCTGTCACTTTACCAGGACCCCTTTACATATTTAAATCATTTCATACAATGATAGTATTACTCATACTTTTACTATCTGTTGATTGAGACCATAATACAGTGAAAAAAAACCCCACTATAAATTTAGAAAGACTGTTAGATGTGTTTATTAATCCCAACAGGACTGACATACATTTTACAGTATTATATAGGTGAGGAATAATGTCATCATTCAGACTTTCGTCATTACGGTTTCAAGAATCATTATGTAATTTCACTTACTATGTCCAATGTAGCTGCAGGTGAAACCACGAAAAACAAGGCAATGGGTTTTAAGAGCCAGTGCTTTTATATCTAAAATACCACTCTCACTGTTTCTTATTCAGTGTTGTTACTATGGAGTAGTTAGGGATGGTGAGTTCATGGCACGCAGGCCAATACCTGCTCGTCTGGTACCCACACAGCAGAGGATACTGTCCTTTCCTACAGGGAATCTTTCTCACCTCAATACCCACAACCAAGAGATCTGAGTAGCCCTAAAGCTAAAACCTAAAGTGCTCAGCTGAACAAAAAGCTTAATGGTAAACTTGGTTCTCTCCTCCCAACTGTAGGACACTACCTGGAATGTTCAGAAGGTCGGCTTGCTGCAGTTGCAAAGACCTCCACCCATTCAGAGAAAGAAAAAAAAAGATAAAAGGTCTCATCAAGACACAAATGACTTCACATGGACCACACTGTGGAATCACACGCTATAAATGCTATAATACAATTTATTAGAACCAAACAGTGTATATTAGACAAGATGGCAAGAGTCTAATTTAATAACTGTAAACAAAGCTATCAACTGTAGGCATACCACAGACATTCACATCTGTACTTACTTTCTGCCAGAATCAGGGACACAAAGGCAACAACAGTGACAAGGATGGCACAGATGGCATCCAGACGCACAGCCAGCCATCGGGACGTAGTCAAAAGCAGTAACCAAGCCTCTGGATTTGTGAACCGTAATAAGCATAATAAGTAAGTAGAAAAACCATGTTAGCTGCTTCTAATGAGGGACAGCATTTTGCTCAGCTGAGCTACAGAAGATTTTACACAAGGTAGGACAGCAAAGCTCCACACCCAAGGAGCCTGAAGACTCCAGAAGGCTAGGTTTTGACAGAAGACAACATATGGTACACATAGGAATCAGTCCAGGGGCTTTGTGGGAAGCATGCACTGAAAAATTCAACCCACAGGTTATAAACAGAAATACAATCATAATAAAGAACATGGAAAAATGGTCTCATCGGTACATTTCCTGCAGTGCTGGGCCTCAAAGTGAGGCTTATCCTCTCACATGTCAACTGTTCCCTTTTCTCCAGTAGCAGAGAGCTCAGCTCGCACTCTGCTTCCAGCACCTTCTGCACTTACTGCAGGGCCCTGCATAGCGTTTATTCTTACGAGCCAGTATCTAAACGACCACCAGCTAACAGGATCTGCATGTGGCTTTCAAAATGCCACTTTATCTTCAAAATACAATAAAGACTGGATAACTGAGCCAGGATTTTATAGACTTAGAGGAAATTCTGAAATTTCTACCTAGAAAAAACTTCACCGATACAAAGAATAATACACATCAAGTGGGCGGCGAATCAGGAAATTATTTTCCTCAATCACATCTGCTGCCCTTCATGCTGTGAAAAGAGAGTCGGCAAACTACAGCCTGGGGGCCAAAAACGGCCCACCACCTGTTCTGAAAATAAAGTTTTATTGGAACACAGCCATGGCCATTTGCTGATGTATTATCTTTGTCTGTCTTTGTGCTAAAACAGGAAAGTTGAAAAGTTACAACAGAGACAGTATGGCAAACAAAGCCTAAAATATTACTCTCTGGCTCTTTGCAAAAAAAAGTTTGCTGACTCCTGCCCTAAAGGGACAGAAAGCCACAGGTCACAGTGATGGAAGGACAACATAAGCCAGTGAGGGGAGAAAAGCAGGGGGTGTGACGGGAAGAGAGGAGCACAGAGGGGAGGCTGAGAGGAAGGGGTGGGGAGGAGGACGTGGGGAGGCAGAGAGAGAGGTGTGGGCCAGCGAGACCACCTGACAAGGACTCAAGCCTCAGAAAGCAGCACCTCCCATCCTTTGAAATCATTTCCAGAAACTTACAGACCTGAATGCAAGTCCTGGTGTGTGTCGAACACTTCCTGAAACTTCTGTTCAGCATTGTTTGCCCGGATGGTCCAGAGTCCCCGGAGAGAAGATGCTAAGTGGGAAAACACTAGGCTCCGAGCTGGGGAAGCAGAGACAGACAAACAACAGAGAAAGTTAGGGAGGCTGGATGCAAGGAGACCAACTGCCTCTTGTGCTCTGTGGTTGCACATCCTGCCAAAGGGCTTCCTGGAGGGCTGCCTGGGAGAAGAGGGATGATGCCGCTTCCGTAGAGGGTCCTCCGCATGAAGCCTCAAGCTCACACCTGCTCACACCTGCTCACACCAAGCTGCACTTTAATGACCTGGAAACGAAGATTCTCTCTGAACCTATCTTTGACCAGATTCAAATCACAGCTAGATTTAGATAAAGAAATTCTCTACTAGCTCATTCATCAAGGTCCTCCTCAAACACGCTTCCCTCCAAATTCCTCCCTGATATCCCTCCAGTTGTTCACTAATTTTTTAAAAACTTAATGAAGTATAGTTGATTTGCAATAATGTGTTAGTTTCAGGTATATAGCATAGTGATTCAGTTTTTTTCTGATTATGTTCCATTATAGGTATTACAAGTTACTGAATAGAATCCCCTGTGCTATACAGTAAATCCTTGTTGCTTACCTACTTTATGTATAGTAGTGTGTATCTGTTAATCCCATACTCCTAATTTGTTCCTCCCTCCCTCCCTGCCCGCTTTGGTAACCGTAAGTTTGTTTTCTATGTCTCTGAGTCTGTTTCTGTTTTGTATATATAGTCATTTGTATTATTTTTTAGATTCCACATATAAGTGATACCATATAGTATTTATACTGCCCTCCTCTGACTTACTTTACTAAGAATAATACTCTCTAGGTCCAACCATTTTGCTGCAAATGGCAATATTTCATTCTTTTTCATGGCTGAGTAACTACTGTCCACTAATTTTTGAGTCAGCAGCATTTTTAAATTTAATTCTCTGTGAGAGTCCTCACCACACTGAATTTTGATGAGCATCTACGTGTTGTCTCCACCTTAGATTAGTAACTTAAGGGCTGGGATAAAATCGGCATATCCCCCAAACTGGAACAGTGCCAGGCACAGGGCACGGGTGAGATAAGAAGGTGAACGGACAGTCTGCTGTCTCCCTGCATCCTGGGACTTTCCCTGAACCTGCATCAAGAGCCTCTTTGCAGGTCACGGAGCCTGGGTATCGCACTGCCCTTGTGCCCACAGGACCCGGGCAGCCGAGGCGTCTCTGAATAGTCTTGACTCCACTCCATGAACCTGATGGATGTTTTTATTAACTGCCTGCTGGATGCTTGAGGCTTCTGGAGGTCACTCTGCATGTGACACTCACATCACTCTTTTAGAATCTGACCGTGGCCTTAGTGTCCATTCTCTTTTGAGTGACGTCACGTGGGTTTGGGGGCTGGTGTCACATGACTGGCCATTCATTTCCTGCCATCTTCTCTAAGAGCACACTGAACACAAGCACCAGGGTCTGGCTCCTGCACATCAGGGAACAGGTGGGCTTCAGGCTGCTGGGCAGGGAGGACCCTGAACGATTTTCATTCCCCACCGTGAACTAGGCTATAACCTGCTGTTGTCAGGGACAGAGTGAGTCTGTGACCTTGGATATGGCTTCATCATTCAGGCACTGCCAAATGAATAAAGTTGGCTAGAGAAAGGCAACCAAACTTCATCCTGGTTTTATGTGCTGCTCCCTGACTGACCACTGCTATGCTCGCTTTTGCAAAAATATGCAAAAAAAAAAACCCATTATAATCAGCTGCAGATTTGTCATTAAGATGACAAAAGTTAACCTAAGCTTCCAGAGGCAGCTAGGCAGTAGGATCTGAAAATAAACCTCAGGACTTTAGTAGTTCTTCAGAGCACAAAAATGAAGCAGGTTTATGTCGTCTGGCCACAGCAATCAGGCGTCCTTCTTTTTGCTAGTAGCTCTAGCAGTGGCCTGAAGACATACTATCAGTTACTGCATAGAGAAAACAGCAGTGTTATTATTTATGACAGAGACCCACTATCTAGAGAGAAAACATAAACAGTTCTAATGAACTGACCACCACATTTAGTTATCTGGGGGAGTGGAGGAGGGAGTATACAGACTGAACTTACGGTCTAACACTGTCACAGCCTACTAGGGTGCCGAAAACACAAATACTCCACAGGAGCTGTGCCCAAGTTTTCAAAACCCCCATAACACACACTGAAAAATTCCTGTACTGATTCTTTAAAAAAGCCTCTGGAGGTGCCCTTCTCTCCACTTTCATGTGGATGGGAGGTGGTCCTCCCCCCAGGCGAAAACCTCTGTCAAGCATTCCTTCTGGATCAACTCCTCTTTGAGTGTACCACGTCTGCTTCGCAACAAGACTGCTGAATGACTCCATTTCATGAGTGGCCTCAAATCATAAAACATCTGAAGCCTCGCGCACACAGAAGACCGGATGGAGCTCATCACTTCCTCTCCTGCTTCCCCAGGTCCTGTCATCCTACCAAGTCACATGGGCAGAACAGCGCACACATCTGGACTCTAGCGCTCCACGGTCCATTCAAACACATCACAAAACCAGACCTCATGGGGCTTTAGCTGGTTCTCTTGATGACTGAAACCTTTTTCCACAGCTTTTATGAAACTGATGTCCACTATCCTTTACGTAAACACTTAGGATAAATGCCTCTTAAGAATTTATTACTTTAAAAAAAAACACACAAACACCACAACAAAAAAACTCCTTTGTCTTGAGGAATTTAGATTTTTTTTCCACTTAGTAGATACGAAGAACCTTGGGATCAATATGCTTCCCTTCTTGGCTTGGTTTCTAGAAAGTTAAGTTGGTATTAATTTGCAATAACTACCTATATGGTTGGGATTTCTGATGTAAACATCTTCCTTCCTTACCTTTTGGCTACTGTCCTTATACCTTTTTAAAAAATATGTAACAATTCTACTTTCCTTACAATTTTTTGTTTTAATATTAACGAAATATGTTTGTGCATTAATAGCGAGATAAGCTCTGAATTATTTCATCCTCTCTGATTACCTGCAGAATAGAATAATTAATCATAAAATGTGTTTCCCATTATTCTAAAGCTAGGCAGTTGAATGGAGTAATAAACTAAATGCGTACTCAACGGATTCCCCCTCCTGTGTCCTGCTAAGGGGATTATTTTCAGCAGCCGTTTATATGAACAGCTTTGGGGAAGGGGGACCACAAACAGGGTGGCATCACACCAAATACTGGTGATAATACACGCACACCTGAAAATAACAGCACTTACCTTTTCAAAGCATTTAACAAGTGCAACTTAATTGCCATCTTTGAACGTGAGAAAGAATGTGTTTTTCAAATGTATTACTTCTGACATATGTTTCCTGATGTCTCCTTTCCTTTTCCTAATCTTTTCCTTTCCTCATCACCTCTAGTAACTCTGGGAGAAGAAAAATCCCCTATTTTCCTTCTTCATTAGTTCCAACATGATGAAATGTCTGTTTTTTGGAAAAATGTTTACTGAGTGGCTCCTCTACGTGAGGAAGTATGTCATGAACGAGACAGAAACGGTCCCCTTCCTCATGGTGCTCACATTTCGTCCTCCTTGTGCTAAAATGCCAAGCTGCAGCTGACCCGCCACCAGCTCCATTTGCCTTAAGGGCCACACGGACTCACAGTGGCCATAATAGCCAATTACCTAATGTTAACTTAGTGTGAAATTCCAGAAGACAGAGTCTGCAGAACTTCAGGGGTCTCGTTCATTACAGTGTAAATGGAAGCCAGCCCGAGTTGCCATCCCAACCTGAGAGCCCCGGGCACTCACTTGCACATTCCAGGCGTTTGACATCTCCTGACGTCTCTAAGAAATACTGCCGAAGAACAAAGAAAATGATGCCAAGGGGAACCAGGGGTATCGCAGTCCAAGGAATCACAGCCACCATCACGCCTGCAGCGTGCACCATCACACCCGTCACAAGGAGAAATGTCTAAAATAGCAAAAAGAGACACAGAGGCCTCCTTGTCAAGGATTCTTTTCAAAGATAAACTTGGCTGTTTTGTTAGGATTACGTTCCTTTCCTTGAAAGACTTGTTGGAATGGTAGGGAATGCTTTCCCATCCAAAGAAATAAAATTATAGGTGGTCCTCATATTTATTTATTGGGTGTGTCAAACACTGTAAGAGCTTTCTAGGTATTAGCTCTTGTGATACACTCAGTAGCCCTATGAGGCAGGCATTACTATTTTTCACAGATGAGAATGTTCGAGACTCAGAGTAGGACTTGAATCCCAAACTATCATGAGTCAGTAGGTGTTACTAGAGAGATGAGCAAGCAGGTATCACAGATGAGGAATTGAGAAGCTTCATCTATACCTGTAGGGATAAAGAAGTGGTTAATTACAAATTCAGTGTCCAGAAAAGTCTGAAAAAATTCAAATGTTGACCTTTGGAAGTAGGAATTCCTCTTTCTTTCTTGGTTTTCTAACCATAGTTAGTATTTATTGAGAGCTGAATGTGTACAGGGCTGTACGTTTAATACTTCACGTGTATTTACTTAGTTGATCCTCACAATAGCCCTATCGAGTAATAGTATTATCTCACCTTACAGATGGAGACACTGAGGCAGAGGGAGAGGAAAAGCAACTTGGTCAAGATGGCAAAGCACAAGTCACGGAGCTGGAGAGCCCAGGTTACGAGCCATTATGACATATTTAAGCTTGCTCCCAACTTTCTATCACTATGCTAAGTATTTAAAATGTCCATTTCAAAGGCTAATGATTATAACAACAGCAGATGCCATTTACCAGGTGTTTACTGTATGCAAGGCCCTGTGCTAAGGGTTCCATGAACAGTCACTTAATCTTCATCTCATCCCATGAGGTGATTTTATCTCAGGAAATGATCTTGGCTTAAAAAGACAGCAGACAGAATAGAAACCCAAGGCATTGAAGGATGCTGATTTAAGCATCCATCTTTATCAGGAGAAGTATGATATCATGGTGTACAGCTTCAGGCGACAGGAATGCAATCAGCACTTAGCATCTGCCTGCTGTGAAAGCGGGGTGGGGTGGGAGGGACGTGCACAATCACACAGCCTGAGCCAAGGCCTCTGAATTTTACAGTCTCAGATGGATACAGATCCACGGTGATCTGTACAAGTCACAGAGCGCTGGGGAAACACAGGGAAGAATGTGTGAACACTTTTTTGAGGATTCTAAGAGACTGACAACTGAATTTCACAGGCTGGTTTAACAAACAGAAAGAGTGGCATGAATAATTTGCAGGTAGCAATCACATTTGATGGAAATTTTGACCAAAAAGGAGCTGGGCTGGGAAGGTTGAGATGCTTGTCCGAGTTAACAGCAGTTGTTCTGTGTCCTCTCAGCGCCAGCACCTGCAACCTGCGCTCTCCGGCGCAGGGCCCTCCCCGCCTTGTCACCCAGGGCAGCTGGCCCCGCGTGTCTCTGAGGGATGGGTTAGCGGGGTAATGCCTGTATCACAGAGATGCAGGTTATCGTTTCACAGCTCTTCCAAATCAGTTTTCTCAGGGGATCCTCACAACCATCTTGTGAATAAGAACAGTAAGAACTGTCCTTTCCATTTACAGATAAGAAACATGAAGCTGGGAGGTAAGTAGTTGTCCTAAGTTTTCCCAGAAAGTTAGTGTGTTCCTTAGAGAAAGCCAGGAACTGTTCATACTCAGGAAATCCCAGAGCCACAGCTGCAGGCAGGAGGAGCCTGGAAGGAGGAGGAAGCTTCCAGAACTGTGACTTTATGACCAGGAGCCCTTGTGAACCAAACTGCATTATCTGGATGTAGACCCATGTGCTTTTCCTGTTTCTCCCAGTCTCTGCCGTGGTATCAGTATAAAACTCAGAGTGAAGAGGAATGGAATTCTGAAGGAACAATTCCAATCATAAGTGGAGAAAAACAGGGCTGTCTGACCTCTCTCCTATTATACCTACAGCTGAACAACTTCTTACAGCCACCGGATTAACTGATGCATCCCACTCTGCTACACCCTTTGTGCTCACGGGGAGGGTCCTTCCAGCTCCTTCTATGTCTAGCCTTAAGTCACTTGGCTTGCCATTGTTGGCTGTCAGGAAAAAAACCTGCTGAAATGTCAATTAGGAAAAAATCCAAATTACAGTTTTTCAGCAGATTCACATCATTTGATTGGACAACATTCACCAGTGTCAATAATCTGGCTCTCCCCAGGTGAGCGCCTTTTATGACTAACGCAGCCCGGCAGATTACCTGGGAAGCAGAGGTAAGATCAAAACAAAGGGCTCCATGGGAGCTGTGCCAACACCTTTCTTTGGGTACCCGTTAAAGACTGGTAACTGTTGCTCTCAGAGGCTCCCCAGTTAGGTTAGGTCCTTCAGATTTCATGCCCCTAAATTCTGAAGCAATTCAAAGAGGCTTTCTCCAAGAGTTTTATTTGTACTTGTTGGTCATACTATAGCCATCCTCATTGTGGATTGGATACTATATTATAAAAATATATAAAATATATATTTTTCATAAAAAATATATATACATATACAATACAATGTATGGCTTTACATTTATATGTATCTATGTATATACATGTGAATCTTTTATTGCCAGCTGTCTCAAACTCTTTATAGAAGTTGGTAGAAGACAAAAATAGTACCTAAGCAAAAAGTCAACATCTGAAGAAGGAAAAGAAAGATTCTGGTGCATGATAAACAACCCTTCCTTGAAGCCAATCTCAATTCTCCTTCCACATTCCCAGGAATTCCAAGGAGCCTAATCCAAGCTGCACACACAATTCCCCCCATCTGACTGGATTTCTGGCCCATATGATGACCCACCTCACCATGGCCAGTGCTTCTGTACCTCTGTCACACTATGGCACAGAGATGACGATGTGTACACAGCAAGAAGCGTGTTGACCTAGAAGCAAGTGACCCAAGTCCTGATGCCCCAAGAAATAAGGGGAATCATTATGTTGATATGCTTATAACCCATTTGGAGCACACCAGTTGGGAAATTCTATCCAAAGTCTATGAAGCCACATGAACAAATACAAAAACTTCTTAGATGAAATCTTTCACTTGAGAGTACATGGTGATTTTTCACAATTCAGAATAATTCTTTAGTTTGCAGAGAATGACAACCTACACCTGGAGTGGAAATTCCATTAGCCACGTATTGTACTGAGATAGGGTTTAGGGCTAACCTTCTTGAATATTAACAGGGAGGGTAAGACCCTACGGCTACTGTCAATCTTAGTAAAAACTGGGATATACCAACAACATAAAAGGATGGTGGTTGGAATTAAATAAGACAATGTATACAAAGGGGTTACCAGTTCATATATAACAAATATAAACTGTAACTCCATCATTACCACCCTACAGTATGCTCTGCGTGCCAGCAGCCAGGGGGAAGAGAGGAGGTGTATTAATAGACTTACAGGCCCAAAGAATCTTATGAATCTCATGAAGTTGGACCTTGAGAGGCAGCTCATTCTAACCACTAGAACAGCTTAGTACTATCCAAAGATGTATCAGAGCAGGTGCTATTTTTCCTAGATGTGGTAATGATGTCACATGTACCAAAGGGATTGTGGCTTTTCTCTGGTCACAGCGAAAAACGTATCTGAGGTCTATTTTGTTTGAAGATGCACTTTTAAAGTAATATGACCAATAAACCTCATGCCTACTACAATTTCTGTCCTCTCTGTATTTTCTTCCCAAGTCTAGGTCTTCCAAAGATTGATAACCTTAGGCATATGGCAGCAAGTCAACATTTTTTGAGATGTTTGTTTTCTTATTCCATATCTTCTTTCTGTTTCAAGTTTTGCTTTTTCTTGGTGAAGACTTACTGTTATGAAACTACTGAGCATTTATGGGAGACTAAGGGAAAACATGGTGGACTTCTGAACCAATAAAACCAAACCACATTATTCAATATATTCCAAAGACAAGATCAATTTGATATTTTCTATTTCATGCACCATGAATTCATGGGTTGATATCAATGGAAGTACAAAAGCTAGATTTGGTACACTAGTGAATCCCAGGAAATTCACTGGGATTATATTTTCCCTTCTGTCTGCATTGTCTACTTTTGTTGGGTTTCTTGGGATCGTATCTGTTCTCTCCCATGAGGGGAGCAGTCCTAGATTCCCAGCTAGTTAGGGAAAAACAGCCTGCTCAGCTCACAGAGCGGACTGATCATTAAAAGGTCTTAAAAGTGTTCGCCTATAGAACACACTAACGTGTCGATTTAAGAATTACTCTTTAAATAAGAAAAAAGAAAATTTCATAAGAAAGATGAGGTCTAAGCCCAGAAAGCAAAATGACTTGAAAAAAAAAAAAAAAAAAACAACCCAATCTAATTTTAATACATACATAAACGCCAAGGACACAAAATGAGGCCGAGTAGTTTAAATGTGTAACACCTGTATTTGGATGGTGGTTAAAAACATTAAAATTTCACCAGAAAGTCTCGACCTATAGAATTAACACTGTATTATAATATTGCAGATTTTAACATATTCCTTTCACAAGCACAGTTTGAAATACAAGGCCCCATTTGCCTCCCTGGCATTTAACTTCCAAATTGCTTACAGTCCTGTAGGAATTCCTAGATATCTACCCACGTTACTTTAAACTTAGTTCCAAGGGATTCTGTTCCTGATAGTCTCTGTGAAGCTTGTGTCAAAGAACATGCTTTCTATAAACATCAGTAACAATGTATTCTTCTTATTTAATGCAAATAAATATGCCATCCATACTTTTGGCTCACTCTCTATTCTTATTTAATTCTCTCTTGCTCACTCTGATATCTATATTAGGCACAATGTGAAATATGTATTTAATCATAAAACCACTTAATCAGTAGACATTACTTTTATTATTTGTTTACAGTATTAAAAAATAAAACCAGGATCATTAAGATTGCTAACTCCTCAAAAGAATTTCAAAGCTTTTAATTCTACGGTCAGACTCTTAAGAATTCTGTTTCAAGCTGTGGTAAGTACAAGTCATCCAGATTTCCTTAAACTATTACTGATTTTGCAAAAGATATAACTTAAGTGCAATAAACTTTTGGCAAGAAAACAAGGCAAGATCTCCTTGTGATTTAGAGAGGGAAAAAAATGACAACTAGTTTTTGATCAGTAAGCTGTTTACTGATGTGGGTGTAGGAGAGACTCTTCTACCTATTCATTCTGGAAACATATGAGATTTAAAAATAACCTTTCAATGAAATGGCTATCACATAGATTGTGCTGCTGGCTAACACAAGATTCTTGTGCAGACAGTAAAATCCTGAACAGACTGCACAAAACTCTGAAAGAATTAAGAAATAAAACGTAACTCCTATCCTACAATACTCGTTACCCTTCAATTACAGTATAAACAGAAGCAAAAGGAAAAACATGGAAGGCTTCTAAATGTAAGCTCCTAAACTTAATGCCAACCTAGGGTTAGTGCTGAGTCTGCATGTAAAGCTGATACAGTACCTTGCACCTCTCAGGAGGTTCAGAGATCAGCTCTGGTTCCCAGATCCCTCGTTTCTCACCTCTGTTTCCTTTGACCTCACCCACCTCAGTTAACTCTGTTCAATCAGAACATTGGGGTGTCATATCTGTATGATGAGATCTACACAAACCCTAAGACTAAGCTATTCTAAACTTGTCTTTTCCTTGGGATACACTAATCACACCTTCATCCCTCATTTGGCTGCCTTGGATCTTTTCACAACCACACCAGCTCTGGGACCTGTGTATCCTTCAATTAGCTCCCAACTGAGTCACAGCTAACTCCGCTGAAGAGTGAATGGCGGTGTCTGGTTTACAGTTTGTTAATCAACACAACAGAAAGCACTGGGGAAACACAGTGCACTTCTTCCCTTGTGTTCAGCATATCTCATTGATCAATAGTTTCCTTTCTACCTTTTGTCAGGGTTCATGCTTATTACAAAATTCAAGACTGAAGTCCATTTATTTGCTGCTTTTAAAAGGCACACCTTAAAAATAATAGCACATGAAGGTGGAGATGAAACGTTGAAAAAGGTACCCCATAAAAACACTAGCCAAAAGAAAGCTGGAGTATCTATCTACACCACTATGAACATGAAGTTAGGAAGGATTCCTAGAAATAAGGAAAAACATTTCATAAGAATAAAGGGTCGATTTATCCAGAAGATATTTTTTGAAATCTGAATTTACATCATCCTTTAATAACATAGCTCCAAAATATATAAAGGAAAATCTGACAGAACTCAGGAGAAATAGGCAATTCCATACTCACAGTGGGAGAATTAAACTCACCTCAATAACTGATAAAACAAGCAGATAAACATCAAGAGGGATATAGAAGATTTTGAAAACATGATTAACAAACTTGACCTAATTAAGAAATATACAATACTGCAGTAAATAACTACATAATACATTCTTTTCAGTTACATGTATGCTATACTAAAGCAAGAATCAACAAACTTCAAGGGACAGAAATTGTACACAACATATTCTAACCTACATGGATTTAATGAGAAATTGGTGACAAAAAGGTAACTAGAAAATTAATAAATGTCTGGAGGCTCACTAATACACTTGAAAATGTCACCTAGTTCAAAAATTACAATAAAATTAGAAAGTATTTTGACAAAAGAAAATGAAAATCTACTAATATTAAAATTTGAGGGCTGCAAACTAAAGCTGTGCTTAGAGGTAAATTTACAGTTTAAACATTTTTTTAAAGGCTACAGAGAATACATGGGAAATCTCTATATCGTCTTCGTAATTTTGTTGTGAACTGCAAAAATGCCCTAACAAAAAATAAAGTCTTACAAAAAGAAAAAGCTAAAAGTCAAGAATTTAAAATATATCTTATAATGAAAAAGAAAAAATCCAGCATATTAAAGTATGTAGAAGAATGGAAATAAGAAAAAAGTAGACACGAATGTAATAGAAAACTAACCTCTAAGCAGAAAAATCAACAAATACAAAGCTTGGTTCTTTTAAAGCACCATGAAATGTAAGAAAAAAAAAAAAAAAACGGAAACTTTACCATTAATTTGAATTAAAAGAGGATAACACAAGAGATACCATGGGTATTATAAAGAGGATATAATAAACATTGTGCTGATAAATTTTTAAATTTTAATGCAAAGGACTAATGTCTTGAAAAATGACATACAAAGACTGACATAAGACAGAAAATCTGAATAATTCCATATTGAATTAAGAATTTGAATCCAGGGGAATTCCCTGGTGGCTCAGTGGTTAGGACTTGGCGCTCTCACTGCCAGGGTGCCAGGTTCAATCCCTGGTCGGGGAACTAAGAGCCTGCAAGTTGCACAGCGTGACCCAAAAAAAAAAAAAAAAAAAAAAAAAAGAATTTGTATCCACAGAAAAGACTTTAGGCCAAGAGGGCTACACAAATAAATTGTACAAAAGAAGTTTTACTAAACTCTTCCAGGAAATCTGAGTACAGCATTATGATGTAAAAACCAGACAAAGACATTAAAAGAAAGAAAAATTATAAAGCAAACTGTCTTAGGGACATTAAACAACATACCAATAAACTGAATCTAACAATATAAAAATGGTAATACTCCACAATCAAACTTGGCTAGGTAAGTCCAAAATTCACAGGGCTGGCTGTTACAAAGGATACGCTGGAACTCTTGTGCAGGAGCTGAGGCTATTACCCACAGGCAGAATTTCTTTTTCTTCAGGGAAGGCTTAGCTCCTAAGCCCTTCCAACTGACTGAACTGTGCCCACCCAGACTACCCAGGATAATCGTTCTTACTTAAAATCAACTGATTATGGACTTTAATCACATCTACAAAATACCTACACAACAACACCTAGATTACCTTTTGATTGAATAACTGGGGAATGTAGTCTGGTCAAGCTGACACATAAAACTGACCACCACAAAATGGAAGTATTTCCTATGTCTTTTTTGAGGCCTGCATAATTCTGATACCAAAAGCTGACAAAATAGTTCAAGAAAAGCAAATTATAGACCCATATTCTCATGAACAACAGAAACAAAAATTCTTGACAAATCATTAACAAATTACATACAATGATACATTAAAAAAAAAGATACTATAATCATGACCAAGTGGAGTTTATTCCAGGAATGTAAGGTTAACCTTCAAATACCAATCACTATAATTCACATTAAAAGAATAAAGGTGAATAATCATATGATTATCTGAAGAGATGTAGAAAAAATATTTGTCCAAATTCAACACCTATTCTTGATTTTAAAAAAAAAGTAAAACTCTTGGCAATTAAGGAATTAAAGGAAAAGTTTTCAATCTGATAACAGATATCTACCTAAAAAATCACAGTTCAGATCATTCATAATGAAAAAATATTGAAAGATTTTGCCCTAAGAGTACAAGAATGTCTTATCACTTCTGTTCCATGGTGTACTGGAAACTCTAGCCACAACAATAAGTCTAGAAAGGAAAATAAATATTGGAAATGAAGAAGTGAAACTGTCATTATTTACAGCTGACGTGATTGTTTATGTACAAAATCCTACAGAATTTTTAAAAGCACCACCACCAACTCCAGGAAATGCAAAATGAATTCACAAATAAATCAACTGTATTTCTATAAACTATCAATAAGCAGTTGAAAACGGTATTAAAAACCATCCAATAACGTAATGAAAAAAACATCAAATATTCAGGAATAAGTTAAACCAAAGAAGTGTAAGATGTCTATACTAAAAATTACAAAACATTCCTAAAATTAAAGAAAACCTAAATAAGTGGAGAGAGATACCATATTCATAATTGCAGATTCAACATTGTTAAGACTCAGACTCCTCAAATCGATCTATAGATAAAAGAAAATATTAATAAAAATTCCAGCCGGAAAAAACAACTTGAAAAGGCTTCTAAAATTTACACAGAAAAGTAAAGAATCTAGAACGATCAAAACAAGCTTGACAAAGAAGTACAAAATTAGAAGACTTGAACTACTGGATTTCAAGTCTTACTAAAATGTATAATAACCAAGACTGCAGTATTGGTATAAGGATAGATAAACAGGTCGGTGGAACAAAATAAAGTATACAGATGCAGACGTCCTCAAATACAGTCAAATGATTTTTAACCAAGGTGCCAATTCAGCGCATAAAAGTGTTTTTAACAAATGTGGCTAGAATAAAAAATAAACCTCAACCATGTACTACTCTTCCATACACAAAAAATAACACAAGATGCATCAATTTCTAAAAAGGTAGAACAATAGGAAAGTATCAATATCTTCATGCTCCTAAGGATACAAAGATTTCTTAGGATACAAAAACATGAACTACAAAAGAAACAATAGGGTACATGTTAGACTTCATCAAAATTGAAACTTGATCTCCATTAAGGATGTAAAAAGGCAAGCCACAGACTGGAAGAAACTATTCATAAAGGAATAGTATTAAATATATAGTAAAATAAATATCTCCAATGGGGATTTGAGGGAGGGGGTGGGGAAGGGATCAACACACCACAGAAACCTCAAAATGACAAAGTCATTGTTCAGTGAGAGAGGCTGAGATGCTTTCTACACACTTTCCCTGACATCTCTATACAATGAAATGCAAGGGTCAGTGGTACTGAGACAAGTAAAGGCAGTTCCACTCTTTGCTTCTATAAAAGCAAGTGACCCAAGCTATTAGGCCCTGGTCTCAGGCTTGCTTTGTTCTCAATATCCAGATGCAGCAGCTTGTTCTTTTGTGCTCCCCGCTCTGGAAAGAAATGACTGAGAACACCTCCTTCACATTTTCTTTTTCTTGGGCATTTTCACTTCATAAAGCTTCAGTCAATGTGTTTTGTGTGTGGTGAGGAGGGAATGACACGTTCCATGGTGGTCCCCACCACAGCCAGCATTGGTGGCTCAAGTAGCCTCAGGATTAGCCCTTTGTGTCCATGAAAGGATATGAAAAGTCAGTTGTTTAAGCTCAGTCAAGCTGCTGATTTTTTTTTTTTCCCTGAATGAGGGGTGTGTGGGGAAAAAAGGTTTTGCAATTCAATTTTCCTCAATAAATTACAGCATTTTGCTGAGGGCAGCTGTGTGCAACTTCACATGCTCAGAGCAGTTCCCAAACTTTGTTAAACGAAATTAAAATGCCTAAACCTGACTTCCACATCTTACCTTCATCTTCACTTATTTTACTAATAGGAAGACTTCTTGGAAGTGATGATTTTAATGACAAGAATTGTAGATAATTAAGATTCCTTACTCAATGTTATCTGGGACTTTGGCAAATCGTATGAAAACTACATTAATTTGAAATATTTCGTGCTCAATGGTCTATCTTGAAAATAATTGATTTTTATTCTGTGAGTCTACATGGGAAAGTGTCCATTAAAATCATCAGGGATTACACACCTAGAATCTCTGTAATACAAACTCACGAGGCGATATTTATGAGCCTGGAAACTGTCTGTGACAATAATTTTAACGCAACATAATGCCATTATCAGACTACTTCTCCTACTTAAAAATACATGTGGTGTTTATTTATTTTAAAATTTTTATTTTTTATTTATTTGGCTGCACAGGGTCTTAGTTGCAGCACACAGGATCGTCGATCTTCGTTGCAGCATGTGGGATCTTTTAGTTGTGGCGTGCAAACTCTTAGTTGAGGCATGTGGGATCTAGTTCCCCGACCAGGGATCAAACCCAGGCCCCCTGCACTGGGAGGATGGAGTCCTAGCCACTGGACCACCAGGGAAGTCCCCACATGTGGTATTTAAAAAATAACTACCCATTATTTAGTGCTCAACGTGCACTTAGATGTTATGCAAAGAATTTTATTAAAACGACTTCACTTTGTTTTCCCAACAACCCTTATGGAATTTGGTATTATTTTCTTTATTTTACAGATAAGGAGAGTGTGGCTTTGTGGGGCAGAGACAGTAAGAGGGAGAGCTAGGATTCAAGCTTGGAAAGGGAGACTGCGGGGCTCCCAGTCCACCACACTTTAAAGCTGCTGACATCATAAATGATTATCATGTGGAATCACACTACATAATTTTTTTTTTATGCTGCCTTCCTTCTTCCTGTGGAATTACAAACACTCCACTTTGGTCAGCAACTATAATGTGACTGGAGAGGCAACATATCTGGTAGCTGCAAGAGTCAGTGTACATGATGGTGTACAAACTCGTGATCGCCCCTCTGTTGGGATGTGGTCTCTGAATGACACTGCCTGTGGGAATGGACTGTCCTGCAGTGCGGACCACTACTCAGAATCCAGGGTTTTCATCAGCCATACTTGGCATCACTATTACAAAATATTAAATGAATTATATGATATCTCATTTACGGGAATGACAAGGAATCAGATGAGGAAAAGTATATAGAATAAACACTTTAGAAGTAGTAAAAATAAAAATGAACATGATCGGGCTTCCCTGGTGGTGCAGTGGTTGAGAATCCGCCTGCCAGTGCAGGGGACACGGCTTTGAGCCCTGGTCCGGGAAGATCCCACATGCCACGGAGCAACTAAGCCTGTGCGCCACAACTACTGAGACTGTGCTCTAGAGCCCGTGAGCCACAACTACTGAGCCTGAGTGCCACAACTACTGAAGCCCGTGTGCCTAGAGCCCGTGGTCCGCAACAAGAGAAGCCACTGCAATGAGAAGCCCGCGCACAGCAACGAAGACCCAATGCAGCCAAAAATAAATTAATTAGTTAAATTAAAAAAGAAAAAAAGAACATGATCAAGTATCTTCCAAGGTTTATCAAATATACCAAGGATAAGCAGAATCATCAAAAATGAGTTCGAACACATTTGGCACTAACTATGTCCTTCAAAACAGAACTGAACAACACCTTCAAGCCCCTTCCCGATCCCACTCTCAGTTGACGACAGAGAGAAAAGACTGGTTCCCACTGGGAACACGGTTTCAGGCAGCCCCTCCTGCCCCACTATCCACAGCAGCCTTTACCTCTCACCTGGGATCAAAGGTCGCTTTCTAGAAGCCACGCCCACCTCCTGGACCAGGCTCCCTTACTACCTCCAGCCCCACACCCAGTTTGCCTTCCAGGACTTCCTCCAGGGCGCTGCCACAGTTAGGATTCCAAAGGCGGCAAGGGGTGAATCTCTGGGTGGCTCCCTCCCCTTGGGGGCCTGGAGGGGAGGATTCCTGCCGGACTCACCCCTGTACTTCAGGGCCTCAACGCTAATCCCTGTTTGTTGAGGGGAAGGAGGGACAGAGGAAAGTATTACCCACCACACACCCCCAACCCCAAAACTAAACACCCAACCAGCAACTCCTCCGCAGACCCTACATTCCGGATGGGCCTCTCTCTGGTTTTACTCAAACTCCTTCCAGGAGTAGCCTGCCTTCACTTCAGCTTCCTCCACGCCTCCTCCATTCTCAGCCCTTTGCAATGGGGCCTCCTCACATCTGAAACCTGCTCTTCTGGTCACCAGACGCCCTGATTCCGAATCAACCGACAACTTTCCACGGACTTACCTTCTCCTTTGCGTTGAACAGGCCTGTCCTTCCTAGGTTCCCCAACCTATTTCCTCCTCTCTTCCTTGCTGTTCATTGTGTGTCTCCTCTGCTTCCCTCCTCTCTCTGCTTCTTCTCTGAACATGGAGGCTTCCGTAAGTTTCTGATCTTGGTCCCTAAAAATGCTTCACTCTCTCTGGGCAATCTTATCCATTGTCACAGATTCAGCTATTACCTGCTCAGTGAAGAATACGCAGGCACCAGGCTCATCCCACGTCTCTCTCTCAAACACCAGACTCTTACTTCCCATGACCTGCAGGACGCCTCCACCTGGAGGCCCCAAACTTCAAGATAACTGAACTAAAAGTGGCAGAGCTGGGACTGGAAATCAGTGAGACCAGAATTTTCTCTCCTCACATGACTGCGCATGTTTTATCTGAAATCAGGTAGCATCTATCCCTGTCCCTCTATACGTCATACAAATACGTGACGGATTCTGATTATGATGGTTAACTAAGCATGGGCTCAGCACACAGTGGGACGGCCAGCTTTGGAAACCTACCCTTGGCCTTGCTTGTAGTAGCAAAGAAACAGAACCTTTCACAAAATCTCTATGTAATTAATAATCACTGTCAAAACGTGACACTGTTATAGTGAAAGACTGCTTCTGGGGATAAATCACATGGCTTATCCCAGCAGGACACATTTATAAAATAAGTTTGCAGAAGAGAAAGAAAAAATCAGACGTAGCCCATCAAACATCTTTGCAGTAAAAGTACTCTGCCTCTGAGTCTCAGCTTAGTTCACGTTGGTAAACAGTGGAAGCCTTTGCCCATAGGCTATGCTGTTTGCAGTGAGATATTCATTGCTGCATGTCTCTGTGCAGCTTCTGATAAATACATTTCATTTCCAAAATTAAGTAATTAATGAAGAAAGTCCCCACAGCCTGAATCACTGTAAAGTAGACAAAATTCAGTAACAGAAAAAACATCCCACGTGAGCAACGATACTGAATGAGAGGATGAGAGATGAGATGACCCAACATTATTCTTCAGAACTTCAAGTTCGCAGACAAAACAAAGGCTGGATACAAGATATTCCTGTGGGTATTTCTGTCTTTTTTTTTTTTAAAGATGCCTTAAGACAGAGCAATCAATGTGTGAAAAGAAATGCTGTCTACAAAAACAAAAAAAGACATTTTCTAAGATGACTTTGATCCCGTATCTTTGTATCTTCCATTACTGCTCTCTATCGTCCTTGCTCAAGTATTATTTTCACCTTATTATTACTATTCTTTTCTTTGTAAGTAACCCCACCTGGCTCTATCCAAAAAAAAAACTGGTGCAGTAAATATTTGTCCTTTGTGGTAATCCGATGCATAATTTAGTTAATCTAGGCTATCTTTCCGTGAGAGGTGATTGTTTTTCTCTGTTGTGAAATGTGCTCACAGTAAAGGGGATCCACGCCAGACACCTGAACAGCAGCGGGAGAACCACTTACCAAGCACGTCGCTGCTTCAAACCAACCTCGACTGTGTAGCCACTCCTACAGCAGGTGTCACTCATGTTAACTCAGCCTCCCGATCACAACCACACCTTTCTCTTACAAACGTGGCCTTTTACTTAATTAAGATAACACAGTCAGGCTGAAAGGCCCATCTCAGCCCCTGTGAAAAAAGGCCTTGAAAAACAGGCACTTTGCGCTGTGAGAACTCTGACATGACTGTTACCTTACCTGGATGAAATCAAGAAATGTCAGGGGCAGCAAGTCATCCATATGCCCAATGTCTTTGGAGAAACGATTCAAAATTCTTCCTGCAATAACAGGATATTAGAAATTACTCATTTCCCCAGATATACCCTTTAAGAGAAACAATTCATAAACAAATCAAAACAATATTTTTAACGTATATGTATGTAATATATTACAGATTCATATGAAATAAGCCAATGTCAGTGGTAAAGAAAGAGAAAATAGAATGATATCTAAAGAGAAACAAAAATGCCACCAAATGGCAGTGGGTGGGGAGCCGAAATTGAAACCTGGTTTTTATTATAAAAGACTCGGGGGAGGGGCTTCCCTGGTGGCGCAGTGGTTAAGAATCCGCCTGCCGATGCAGGGGACGTGGGTTCGAGCCCTGGTCTGGGAAGATCCCACATGCCACGGAGCAACTAAGCCCGTGCAGCACGACTACCGAGGCTGTGTTCTTGAGCCCACGTGCCACAACTACTGAAGCCCGCGCGCCTAGAGCCCGTGCTCCGCAACAAGAGAAGCCACCGCAATGAGAAGCCCGCGCACCACAACAAAGAGTAGCCCCCGCTCGCCGCAACCAGAGAAAGCCTGCACGCAGCAATGAAGACCCAATGCAGCTAAAAATAAAATAAATAAATTTATTTAAAAAAAAAAAAAAAAAAAGAATGGGGGCGAAAATCTTGCGGCAGTATCGGGAAGGGCTGGTGGATTTGAGAATGTTCCCTCCTTTTAGATCCATCCCATCTGAGACTCATTCCAAGTGCTAAGTCAGCAAATAAACAGTTGCACAATACCTAAATTAATCCTAATTGTCACACTAATTTTGCTTTAGTTATCAAAAGTAATTTTGCTAAGTGATACTTTTTAAATAAACATAATTATAACTTCTCTGTAATTTTTTCCCTCCAGATGGCTCACAGGACCTCACATTTTGGGAAATTGTGGATTCCTGCCATTTCCAAGTTGTGAGTTTACTACCGGGGTAATAAGTTGTTATTTTCAGAGGTGCACTGGGTGTGACAAACACAGACTCATGCTTAAGCATCCATGAAGACCAGAGGGATGGAAGCAGGAAAACATAAATATTACTTAGCGACTAAAGATCATTACTGATTTTATTTCCCTTCTCAGAATCCTCGAAAACAGTATATCCTAAAGGCTGCAGCATTGGAAGATGAGAAATAATTTCTAATAAATATCTAGTGTGAACTAAACATGCCGCCTGCCGTATCAAGTAAACAACGGATGTTGTAGCCATCAGGCACTGCAGCCAACCCTGCGATGGTGCACCCTGAGGAAACTCAGGATGAGAAAACGCAGGATACTGGCCCCGGATAGCTGAGGTGCACATCAAAGGCATGATTTCGGTGAGCCTAGACTGTTGCATCTTCCCATACGTAGAAAAGCACTAAATTCCCTAACTTGAGATGTCTGCTTTTCTTTTATTAACAGTAATCTTTTGATATGCTGACTACTTGTTCTTTGTTGCAAAAACTCCTACGTACCCTGGCTCCCCCCTGCCTTGCCTCTTCGGAGCAGTGTCTCAGAGCTATCTCAGAGGCGCGTCCCGGGCTTAAGTCCTCAGTTTTGTCCACAGAATAAAGCACAACTCTCAACTTTTAGGCTGTACATTTTGTTTCAGTCGACACTAGTCGTTTCATGATTAAATTTAAAGAAGTCGAAGACACACACACACACACACACACACACAGCCTACTTTGGGGTAGCAACTCCTGAGAAATGTGTTTATCTAGGCCCCTGAATTTCTTTCGTAATGAAGGCTCCAGGAAGCCAGCCTGCAGGTGAGATGTGGGACCTCTAGGTGCTCTTCCTGACCTCTGTCAGAGGTGACTTCCTCCCGAGGCCCTTCACACCAAGCCCCAGCTGGACCCTGAATGAGCAGAGGCTGGGCGCTGAGGTTCCGCTGCCGGGCTGGGCCGGCTGGGCCGCCCCCCACAGGGCGCCTGGCTCACCGGAGGCACAGGGTGCGCCCAGGCCGGGAGCTGCAGACATCGGAGGCTTTCGCCCTTGGCCAGGCCAGGCCAGGCCGTTACAGGCCGGGCCTCAATTCTCCTGTCTCAGGCGTAGGAAATACAGACTCCAGAAACTGACTTTTAGTGACACGTTTGGAGGACCAGGGACAAATTTTCGGAGCCTCTAGGAATGCCTGCTTTAGAAGGTGATTCTCAGGATTAAATGGGCTCGTGCAGGTGAAAAGAAGCCAGTCACAATGCCCGGTGAGTTAACAGGTGCTCAACCACCAAGGCGAGATAATGACTATTCCCCCCAGGTTCTGCAGCATCATGTCACCTGGGAAAGTCTACTAGGTACTGTGGGAAGGTCCACTTGTTAAAATGCAGACTCTGATTCAGGAGTGTTGGGGGGAGCTAGAGAGTCTGCATTTCTTCCAAGTGGCCAGGTGATGGCAGTTTCCCAGATCATGCTTTGAGGGGCAAGAGCTTGGGCTGTTATTTAATCAATTCTGCTTTAAAAATATTAAAATCAGATGGACAGTTTTTCCACATACTCTTATGGATTTTACGGCCTCCCAGTCATTTTTTAACTTCCCAAAGTAGCAATATAGAAATAAGGAAAATACATGTCAAAAAAGACATAGTTTAAACGCTTGTGATTTCTTTGACGGAAAAATGCAACTTTTTAACATAGCAGGATTCAGAAACACTGCAAGTATGATTTGTCTTAGAAAGTGTTGAAAGCAGTACAGGAATTTCTTAAGATGAAAAGGCTACTCAGGGATGAACAGTAAGTGAAAACTACCCCTTTACCTTTCACCAGATGTGCAAGTCTTAAGGTCTGAGAGACCCAGGGTTGGCAAATAGTGTAAAATGCAAGGAAAACAAAAACAATGAGAAAAACTATCTCCCCACACAATGACTACAAAAATGGAACTGAACGTCAAAGCAGGTCAAAAAACTAAAGTCTTGTTCACCAATGAGCTGAGTGTAGAAAATGTGAAATCAGAAAGTTCAGTAGCTACTTCCTTGCACTAAGAAACATTAAGAGAATGAATGGTATTTGCAGAGTATTTCATCGGGCTTAGGGATAGACTGTTATAAACAGAGCTGTGATTTCAAGTTCATGGCCTCATAGTATTAAAGTTTTCTCAAAAGTCTCCAAATGAAATCCTTACGATGAATTCCCTTCACACACATGCCATGACTCTTCATCCAAATGACATGTGCTCCCTACTGGAGTATCTCCAGGGAGGTAGAGGGAAGGGGGATTCACATGAACACCGGGAACCCAATCCATTTTCAGTCTGTTCTGTTAGACAGGGATTTCTCACATCAAACCGAATCTTGCCTTCCTAGAACATCCAACCTCTGCCGCTTCTTCTGCCCTTGTAACCACACAAAGTGAATCGAATTTCTTTTGATATGACAGCCTTTCAACTCCTCAAAGGAAGTGAATCGTATCCTTTCCAGCAACTACTCCTTGGTTCCTCAATGATCCCTCATAAGGCATGGTGTCCTATCTTGGCCGCTGCCTCTTGACCAGACTCGGATGGCCAGTCTCAGTTAATGCTTTGTGCTCAGGATTAAAATCAGTACCCCAGGTACTGGGGTAAATTGGTATCACCACCTCCCCCATCCTGCATAGGATATAGTGAATCATGAAGCCAACAGTAACAGTAAATTCTGGAGGCCAGATCACATTTTGGACACATGCAAAACGAAAATCCACATTGCTCTGCACAGGTAGATTTTGGGGGACAACTGAGCAATATGTATAAGCAACTCTAATAGTGCATCCCTTCTGACCCCAAAATTCCATTTCTAGGAACATATCCCCAAGAGTTAGTAAGTTCATCAAAAGGTTGTATGTGGCATATTTGTCAAGTCAGAAGTAGAAAACAACCCGAACAAGTCTGAAACAAGTCTATAATGTATTATGTACAATTTTAATTTTTTGGGACATTCTGATCTTTCTACAATAACTGCACATTGTGTAAAAAGGTAAAGCAGGGAGGGGAGGGCAAGAGAAAGACAGGGAAAGAGGGGCAGGAGGAAGAAGGAGGTAAAAGGGAGGAGGGAGGGAGGAAAAGAGGGAGGGGGGGAAGAGAGGAGAGGAGGAGGGAGGTACCCACCTTGAAGTCCATGGTATCCAGGAACCAATCAGGGTCCTCCTAACTGCTCTGGCTCACAGTTTTCCATCTTGTCCATAAGACAGAATATCATGAAAGATGACATTCGAACTTCTTGTCAAAATACAAATTCAGGATGATCATATTTTAAGAACTGAGTCTACAATCTAAGCGGGAGTCAGTCACCTCTAGAATTCTGACACCTGACCCATACCCAGGACTCCTCAGCTTACTTATAACCAAACTGTAATTTAAAACTTGTAAGTTCCCACGTCTAATCTGGGCCTTATTTTTTTTTTTAAACAATAAAAAGGTATATTTACATATAAAATACTGAGGTATAGTTTTATTGAGGTATATTTTACATCTCATAACAGTCGCCCATTTCAAGTGTACAATTCAATGAATTTTTGTAACTTTACTGAGTGATGCAACCATCACCAAAAATCAGTTTTAAGACATTTTTATGCCCACAGTAAGATCCCTTGTGCCATTTACAGGACTCCCTATTCCCACTCCCAGCCTCAGGCAACCACTAATCTACTTTCTTTCTCTATAAATTCGCTTTTTCAGGACATAACATCGAAATGGAATCGTACAATAATGTGGTCTCTGGGTCTGACTTTTTTCACTCAGTGTAATGTTTTTGAGGTTCGCCATGATGTAGTATGTGTCTTTTTGAGCCCCATTCTTTACCACAAAGTGGCGCTAGGCACCAGCAAAAAAGACCCCATACCAGGCCACACCTGACCTTGAGGGTAAGTAAGAACAGATGTGTTTCGTGAACTCTTTGATATTGTGAACTTGTTTATATGCACCCACAGCTAGCTTCACTAAGGGTTCTAGAACCTAATTCTTTTGATTAGGATCAGCCATTGCAGAGATTCAGAATCCAAGAGTCCTGGGTCAAGGCCAGGCTCTGAGTCCAGTGGAATGTGGCAGGGCAGGGAGGACAATAAAAGATCCATTGTCCTGGTGAGAAATGGGATCTACATCCAATCAGCCAATGGAAAAAAAGAGCGGAGTCCCTCCAAAGGGGCAAAGAAAATATACCTGAACCTTCCAGGTACCGTGCAAGGGGATGGGGCAAAATGGGTCCAATGGAGAGGGTGTTCAGTGGAACCCAGAGGCGGTCACCGGGCTGAAGAGGATCCCTGCGTGCATGAGGGAGCCACTAAGGCAGGTGGGCCAGCCTGGACTTCCTGCCTCATCTTACACAAACTAATTCAGCTTAGACGAGCCTGAGAACAGGAGAGGGAGCTGCAGAAGTCAGGGCGCTCCACATTTTCTTAGTCTTTGCTGTTAGAATAGGCCATCAATATGGTGGCAGCCTAAAGAATGTCATGAAATAGAAAGAGCAACAGGATTTAGGAAACCGTCAGTGGAAACACCACCAAGTTCTGGTCCTCCTCTGCTACTCAGCAGCAAGAGGCCTTTAGGCAACTAAGCAACATCTCCACCTACATCCCAACTCCCGGTCCAATAATAGTTTTTAAGTGTCTACTGATAATTTAAAATGGATCAATTACTCCTCTTCTTAAGGGCCTGTAGTTTATAAGGTAAAACTATCAGGTATCAAATATTTAACCCAAATAAGTGCCAAGATTCATCCTGAATATACAACTAAATCCCAGGGAAATGTACTAGGTGTTTGACAGTTTCACTTCCTTGCTTGACAGACAACAGAACTTGGAAGCTTGGATAGTCTGGTTCCGTGAAACACAGCTTCCAAAGAACCAACACACGTGGTTTTCTCTTCACAACATCACATACCAGAACCAAAGCCGACCATAAATAATCTATTCCAAATTCCACTTCTGAAAATAAGCTACAGGAAAGAGTTCAATTTAACCTACCACTAAAGAGTAGATTAAATAGATTTAATCTATTTACTAAAGAGTAAATAATTCACGACCCCTAAACCTTTTGGGCTAACTAGGCCTATGTTTGCAGTACTTATTTTGGCTTGTATTTTCTTGAAGGAATGAAGTCCCGCTAATAGATACAGGAGAGGGAGGCAAGATAACACTGGTGTGCTGGCTGCGCTAAGATTAGTGACCTCGAAGATTTAAACTTGGTCCCAAATCCTTGAATAATAAATAAATCAGCGTCTGGAGAAGCCTACAGGTCTTGAACATGAAGAGCCTGATTAACTTGGTCACGAGCACTCAGTCTGTGATAACAGAAATTCAGTCCCACTTAATGCTCCCAACTTTATGACTGTAGTTTTCACATTAACTGACAAAGTGGAGGAACTTCATAGCTGTAATAGCAGGTACTCCTCCAGTCGCTCATTTTCCACGGCTTCGTAAGACGAGATCTGTGTGGGCCTCTGCAGTTTACGGGGCCTGGACTAAACAACATGCGCTGAATAAATCTACACAAGATGCTTCCCTCAACAGTCTCATTTAATCCTCACAACAGTCTTGTGAAACAGGAGGGTAGGAGTTATTCCCACTTTACAGGTGAAGAAGTTCCCGAACACCACGTGGTCACTGTCACGAAGATTCATTAGGCCCTGACCACATTCTAAGCAGTGTGACTGTATGAACCTGCTTCGTGTCTACAATATTAAGATACAGATAAGGTAGGTGTGAGTAGTATCCCCATTTTGCAGATAAGAAAACCGAGAAACAGAGAATTTAAGTAACTAGCACTAAGTATTAACATAACTATAACCAGCTATCACTATTAGTAACCAGAACCAGGACTGAACTCAGGCAGTTGGCTCCAGAGTCCATACTTTTAAACCAAGGCAGACAACACCCTGCCTTGAGATGTGTGTGTCCAAGAGTATCTATCTGCTTCGGCCTCAGTCACGTAGCTAGTCGATGGCCAGGCCAAGGCCACTCCCATCTTCCTTCCAGCCCACATCCCTGCCTTGACAGGCATGCTATCAATCATCACCTGCAAAAACAAAGCCACTCTGGGCCTTATCACGAGTCTAAACAACTGAACAGAGTGGACATGTATGCTGATGAACTAACTCTTCATAGGAACCCAGGTCAGGAGGCTACCTTCCGAAGCAAGACAGGTGGAAGGTCTCAGGGTGGAGGAAGCAACCAGTGGGAAACCTAGAGGGACACACAGATCAAGAAAATTCCTACTGAAGATCCACCTGCTACATGCCACAAAGCCTCTTACATGTCACCAAAAGTCCACGGTAAAACTATAGAGTTAATTTTATTGAAGAGGATGTTTACATTTTACCAATCTTATATCTTAATTATTTTTTTATTACCATTTTATTTATTTATTTTTTTAACTTCAGAATGTATGAATTTAACATCATACTATTCCTTAGGATACCCCGTACTTAAAGGCCCTGATTCTAAGCTCCTGTTGCCGGCTTCCTCCACAACGATATCTTGTTTTTCTCTGAAAGTGGAGTCCAAATCCTATCATCTCCAGGCAGCTTCCAAATCTAGAATCATTCCGTGAACTTCCAGAAGACGTTCTCTTTACCCTTTTCTCCTAGCATGGCAGGCACTTCACACCATGTCTTCTCTCCTGTGGATTCAGAGCTTCTCCCAGACCAAGATGCTGCTCAATCAATTCTCAGGCCGCTCTTTGCACAGTGCTTGGCATATGGGAAACAGTCACTAAAGTTTTTTTTTTTTTTAATTGGGGTATAGTTGTTTTACAATGTTGTATTAGTTTCTACCATACAGAGAAGTGGAGTTCCCTGTGCTATACAGCAGGTTCTTATTAGTTATCTATTTTATATATATTAGTGTCAATCCCAATCTCCCAATTCATCCCACCCTCCCCTCGCCCCCCACTTTACCCCTTGGTGTCCATACGTTTGTTTTCTACATCTGTGTCTCTGTTTCTGCCTTGCAAACCGGTTCATCTGTATCATTTTTCTAGATTCCTCATATATGCTTTAATATACGATATTTGTTTCTCTCTTTCTGATTTGCTTCACACTGTATAACAGTCTCTAGGTCCATCACACAAATGACCCAATTTCATTCCTTTTTATGACTGAGTAATATTCCATTGTATATATGTACCACATCTTCTTTATCCATTCGTCTGTTGATGGACACTTAGATTGCTTCCATGACCTGGCTATTGTAAAGAGTGCTGCAATGAACATTGGGGTGCATGTGTCTTTCTGAATTACGGTTTTCTCTGGGTATATGCCCAGTAGTGGGATTGCTGGGTCATATGGTAATTCTATTTTTAGTTTTTTAAGGAACCTCAATACTGTTCTCCATAGTGGCTGTATCAATTTACATTCTTACCAACAGTGCAAGAGGGTTCCCTTTTCTCCACACCCTCTCCAGCATTTGTTGTTTGTAGATTTTCTGATAATGCCCATTCTAACTAGTGTGAGGTGATACCTCATTGTAGTTTTGATCTGCATTTCTCTAATAATTAGTGATGTTGAGCAGCTTTTCATGTGCCTCTTGGCCATCTGTACGTCTTCTTTGGAGAAATGTCTATTTAGGTCTTCCTCCCATTTTTTGATTGGGTTGTTTGTTGTTTTGATATTGAGCTGCATGAGCTGTTTATATATTTTGGAGATTAATCATTTGTCCGTGGATTCATTTGCAAATATTTTCTCCCATTCTGAGGGTTGTTTCTTCATCTTGTTTATAGCTTTCTTTGCTGTGCAAAAAGCTTTTCAGTTTCATTAGGTCCCATTTGTTTATTTTTCTTTTATTTCCATTATTCTAGGAGGTGGGTCAAAAAAGATCTTGCTGTGATTTATGTCAGAGTGTTCTTCCTATGTTTTCTTCTAAGTAATAAGAGTTTTATAGTGTCTGGTCTCACATTTAGGTCTCTAATCCATACTGAGTTTATTTTTGTGTATGGTGTTAGGGAGTGTTCTAATTTCATTCTTTAACATGTAGCTGTCCAATTTTCCCAGCACCACTTATTGAAGAGACTGTATTTTCTCCACTGTATATCCTTGCCTCCTTTGTCATAGATTAGTTGACCATAGGTGCATGGGTTTATCTCTGGGCTTTCTATCCTGTTCCATTGATCTATATTTCTGTTTTTGTGCCAGTACCATATTGTCGTGATTACTGTAGCTTTGTAGTATAGTCTGAAGTCAGGGAGTCTGATTCCTCCAGCTCTGTTTTTTCCCCTCAAGATTGCTTTCGCTATATGGGGTCTTTTTTGTCTCCATATAAATTTTAAGATGTTTTGTTCTAGTTCTGTAAAAAATGCCATTGGTAATTTGATAGGGATTGCATTGAATCTGTAGATTGCTTTGGGTAGTATAGTCATTTTCACAATATTGGTTCTTCTAATCCAAGAACATGGTATGTCTCTCCATCTGTTGGTATCATCTTTAATTTCTTTCATCAGTGTCTTATAGTTTTCTGAGTACAGGTCTTTTACCTCCTTAGGTAGGTTTATTCCTAGGTATTTTATTATTTTTGTGGCAATGGTGAATCGGATTGTTTCTTTAATTTCTTTCCGATCTTTCGTTGTTAGTGTATAGGTATGCAAGAAATTTCTGTGCATTAATTTTGTATCCTTCAACTTTACCAAATTCATTGTTTAGCTCTAGTAGTTTCCTGGTGGCATCTTTAGGACTTTCTATGTATAGTATCATGACAACTGCAAACAGTGATAATTTTACTTCTTCTTTTCCAATTTGTATTCCTTTTATTTCTTTTTCTTCTCTGATTGCCGTGGCTAGGATTTCCAAAACTATGTTGAATAATAGTGGTGAGAGTGGACATCCTTGTCTTGTTCCTGATCTTAGAGAAAATGCTTTCAGCTTTTCCCCATTGAGTATGATGTTGGCTGTAGGTTTGTCATATATGGCCTTTATTATGTTGAGGTAGGTTCCCTCTATGCCCACTTTCTGGAGAGTTTTTATCATAAATGGGTGTTGAATTTTGTCAAAAGCTTTTTCTGCATCTATTGAGATGATCATATGGTTTTTATTCTTCAATTTGTTAATACGGTGTATCACATTGATTGATTTGCATATATTGAAGAATCTTTGCATCCCTGGGATAAATCCCACTTGATCATGGTGTATGATCCTTTTAATGTGTTGTTGGATTCTGTTTGCTAGTATTTTGTTGACGATTTTTGCATCTATATTAATCAGTGATATTGGTCTGTAATTTTCTTTTTTTGTAGTATCTTTGTCTGGTTTTGGTATCAGGGTGATGGTGGCCTCATAGAAGGAGTTTGAGAGTGTTCCTTCCTCTGCAACTTTTTTGGAAGAGTTTGAGAAGGATGGGTGTTAGCTCTTCTCTAAATGTTTGATAGAATTCACCTGTGAAGCCATCTGGTACTGGACTTTTGTTTGTTGGAAGATTTTTAATCATAGTTTCAATTTCATTACTTGCGATTGGTCTGTTCATATTTTCTATTTCTTCCTGGTTCAGTCTTGGAAGGTTATACCTTTCTAAGAATTTGTCCATTTCTTCCAGGTTGTCCATTTTATTGGCATAGAGTTGCCTGTAGTAGTCTCTTATGATGCTTTGTATTTCTGTGGTGTCTGTTGTAACTTCTCCTTTTTCATTTCTGATTTTATTGATTTGAGTCCTCTCCCTCTTTTTCTTGATGAGTCTGGCTAAAGGTTTATCAATTTTGTTTATCGTCTCAAAGAACCAGCTTTTAGTTTCATTGATCTTTGTTACTGTTTTCTTTGTTTCTATTTCATTTACTTCTGCTCTGATCTTTATGATTTCTTTCCTTCTATTAACTTTGGGTTTTGTTTGTTCTTCTTTCTCTAGTTCCTTTGGGTGTAAGGTTAGGTTGTTTATTTGAGATTTTTCAAGTTTCTTGCAGTAGAACTGTATTGCTATAAACTTCCCTCTTAGAACTGCTTTTGCTGCATCCCATAGGTTTTGGATCATCGTGTTTTCGTTGTAATTTGTCTCTAGGTATTTTTTGAATTCCTGTTGAATTTCTTTAGTGATGTCTCGGTTATTTAGTAGCATATTGTTTAGCCTCCATTTGTTCACGTTTTTTATGGTCTTCTTCCTGTAATTTATTTCTAATTTCATAGCATTGTGGTCAGAAAAGATGCTTAATACGATTTCGATTTTCTTAAATTTACTGAGGCTTGATTTGTGACCCAAGATGTGATCTATCCTGGAGAATGTTCCATGTGCACTTGAGAAAGTGTAATCTGCTGTTTTTGGATGGAATATCCCGTAAGTATCAATTAAATCTATCTGGTCTATTGTGCCATTTAAAGCTTGTTTATTAATTTTCTGTCTTGATGATCTGTCCATTGGTGTAAGTGAGGTGTTAAAGTCCCCACTATTATTGTGTTACTGTCAATTTCCTCTTTTATAGCTGTTAGCATCTGCCTTATGTATTGAGGAGCTCCTATGTTGGGTGCATATATATTTATAATTGTTATATCTTCTTCTTGGATTGATCCCTTGATCATTATGTAGTGTCCTTCCTTGTCTCTTGTAACATGTTTTATTTTAAAGTCTATGCTATCTGATATGAGTATTGCTACTCCAGCTTTCTAGTGATTTCCACTTGCATGGAATATCTTTTTCCAACCCCTCACTTTCAGTCTGTATGTGTCCCTAGTTCCGAAGTGGGTCTCTTGTAGACAGCATATATACGGGTCTTGTTTTTGTATCCATTCAGCCAGTCTTTGTCTTTTGGTTGGAGCATTTAATCCATTCACATTTAAGGTAATTGCCAATATGTATGTTTCTATTACCATTTTCTTAATTTTGGGTGGTTTGTTTTTGTAGGTCCTTTTCTTCTCTTGTGTTTCCCACTTAGAGAAGTTCCTTTAGCATTTGTTGTAGAGTTGGTTTGGTGGTGCTGAATTCTCTTAGCTTTTGACTGTTTGTAACACTTTTGATTTCTCCATAGAATCTGAATGAGATCCTTGCTGGGTAGAGTATTCTTGGTTGAGGTTCTTCCCTTTCATCACTTTAAATATATCGTGCCACTCCCTCCTGGCTTGCAGAGTTTCTGCTGAGAAATCAGCTGTTAACCTTGCGGGAGTTCCCTTGTATGTTATTTGTCATTTTTCCCATGTTGCTTTTAATAATTTTTCTTTGTCTTTAATTTTTGTCAGTTTGATTACTCTGTGTCTCGGCATGTTTCTGCTTGGGTTTATCCTGCTTGGGACTCTCTGTGCTTCCTGGACTTGGGTGGCTATTTCCTTTCCCATGTTAGGGAAGTTTTTGACTATAATCTCTTTGAATATTTTCTCAGGTCCTTTCCCTCTCTCTTCTCCTTCTGGGACCCCTTTAATGCAAATGTTGGTGTGTTTAATGTTGTTCCAGAGGTCTCTTAGGCTGCCTTCATTTCTCTTTTCTTTATTCTGTTCCACAGCAGTGATTCCCACCATTCTGTCTTCCAGGTCACTTATCCATTCTTCTGCCTCAGTTATTCTACTACTGATTCCTTCTAGTGTATTTTTCATTTCAGTTATTGTATCATTCATCTCTGTCTGTTCTTTAATTCTTCTAAGTCTTTGTTAAATACTTCTTGCATCTTCTCAATCGTTGCCTCCATTCTTTTTCCAAGGTCCTGGATCATCTTCACTATCATTATTCTCAATTCTTTTTCTGGAAGGTTGCCTATCTCCACTTCATTTAGCTGTTTCTCTGGGGTTTTATCTTGTTTCTTCATCTGGGACATAGTCGTCTGCCTTTTCATTTTGTCTACATTTCTATGATAGTGGTTTTCATTCCGCAGGCTGCAGGATTGTAGTTCTTGCTTCTGCTGTCTGCCCTCTGGTGGATGAGGCTATCTAAGAGGCTTGTGCAAGCTTCCTGATGGGAGGGACTGGTGGTGGGTAGAGCTGGGTGTTGCTCTGGTGGGCAGAGCTCAATAAAACTTTAATCTGCTTGTCTGCTGATTGGCAGGGCTGAGTTCCCTCCCTGGTGGCTGTTTGGACTGAGACAACCCAGCACTGAAGACTACAGGCTCTTTGGTGGGGCTAATGGCAGACTCCAGGAGGGCTCTCACCAAAGAGTACTTCCCAGAACTTCTGCTGCCAGTGTCCTTGTTCCCGCGGTGAGCCACAGGCACCCCCTGCCTCTGCAGGAGACCCTCCAACACTAGCAGATAGGTCTGGTTCAGTCTCCTATGGGGTCACTGCTCCTTCCCCCTGGGTCCTCGTGTGCACACTACTTTGTGTGTGCCCTCCAAGTGTGGAGTCTCTGTTTCCCCCAATCCCATCGATGTCCTGCAATCAAATCCCGCTGGCCTTCAAAGTCTGATTCTGTGGGGATTCCTGCTCCCACTGCTGGACCCCCAGGTTGGGAAGCCTGACGTACGGCTTAGTACCTTCACTCCAGTGGGTGGACTTCTGTGTTATAATTGTTCTCCAGTTTGTGAGTCGCCCACCCAGCGGTAATGGGATTTGATTTTACTGTGATTGTGCCCCTCCTACCGTCTCACTGCAGCTTCTCCTTTGTCTTTGGATGTGGGGTATCTTTTTTGGTGAGTTCCAGTGGCTTCCTGTCGATGACTGTTCAGCAGTTAGTTGTGATTACGGTGTGCTCACAAGAGGTAGTAAGCGCACGGCCTTCTACTCTGCCATCTTGAACCACTCTCATTACCATTTTAGGTAAACCTCGAAGTTATAGGTACATGTCAGAGCACTGTGATCCCAGAAATCGAAGGGAAATGAAAGAAAGAAACACACAGCCTGTCTCGTGTAGAGATTCTTTGTAAGAAGTTCCTTCTGAGGGGACAACCTAGCTTAACACTATGTGACACAGCCAACGTTTTGGCAACTCGTCAACAACATTGAAACACATTTATATCGAATGTAGGGTGTTTCATACGCCACACAAAAAATGGATTCCTAAATCATTCTGCAAAGTGAATGTTCATTTATCTTTCCACACACACATAAATTGGAACGAAAGCTTATATGATCTTATATTCAGATTTTCTCTGGTAAGAAAAAAATATCAGTAAAGCTTTTTGTACAAGATGGAACAACATGCACAGTGATTTTCTCCCAAGAATCTCCTCCAATTTCAAATATCAAATGTAATCAGGCACTAAATGCATTAACAAGACATATATGCTGAGAAACTTGGTGTCCGACTTACCTATTGGATTTGTATCAAAGAACAATACCGGAACTCTCAAAATGGACTCCAACATTTTGTCGTGCCAAATTTGTGAAGAATTAACAAGAACGCAGAATATCAACAGAGATCTTGTGATGCCGAAAAGGACAGTACCTACAGTTAGAACTGAAATAAAGAAACATCATTCAGCACAAGATCTCTGCCTTTCCTTCCATGATGCTAAAGCATGGCAGGCAGTTTATAAAGATATTATGTATTTTATTCTATAAATATAATTTATATATAAATTCATAAATAGAATATAGAATAAATTTATATATATAATGGATTATTTAATAGTTTAATACATTCACAAGATACATTTATAAGGAATAATATAAAAATCACTATGTTCCTCTCATTAAACAGAAACCACATGGGAAAAAAAAATCATGTGTAAACCACAATTTCATTCTATGCTTTCCTAATTCAATTACAAGTTCTAATAAAAACTCAGAAGAAAGAAAATTATAAAAAGTAGTTGATCTTCCTTTTTCCGTATTTCAAATCTTACTAATTAAAACATGTCCCATAATCTAAAATTGAGGAATACTTTGGTACCATCATGAATTAACAGGGAACAGGAGAAATGATTTACCATTTCCATGTAAATGGTAAATTTACATCGAAATTTAATTCCACGTAGTTAATTCCACGCCCAAGTAGCTTTAAAGAGTATGAAAACATCATATTAAGTTGCAAGCAGAAAATCTCTTAAATAATTGCAAGAAAATACAAATTATATTTTAACATGACATAATTAATCTAAAGAGCAACTAACCTCTATGTGTTTTATAGAAATGCAAAGCATTTGGAAATGAACATAATCACTTAAACTTATATTTTATTAACAACATAAATGAGTACCTGCTATGCATATAAAAATTAAAATATCCCTCCTAACATCTCTTGAACTGACAATGCTAAATAGAGTGGACATAACTTCTATAATAAATATTCCATCAAGTACTTTTTTTCTCCCCTCCAGCTGACACATCGCTTATTTCAACTCTGAAAGCTGCTCAAATTCCTGAACTCCATCAACATGCATTTGCCTTAGCCCATCATCCTATGTGAATGTATAACAGATTCCCTTTCTTCTTCCTTTAAGTTCCCATAGTCCACCAATTCAGAAGGTAAACAACTAATGGATTTAGGTTTCTTAGCAAGAGATCAACACAATAAACACCAAATTTCAATGAGTGGGTTCTTAGAAAGATATCACACTCTATCTCTGCAGAAAGCTTGTATGAGGGTTTCCCATGGGAATATTTAATATTTTAGATGAGTATTTCCTCTAAAAAGTATGTAACACTACATATATTCTAAGCACTCTTTTGAAAGCAGAGAGCCGTGTTAATATTAGTCTAGCAAGCCAGATGCTAAATTAATCACACAGTTGTGGACATGATAACATTGTAATTTCAAGGTAAGAAAGAGAAGCAATCCTAATTCCCAGACACTGGATTTCTCCCTGCTTAGCTTCCCTCTTAAGTAATTAGGGAAGCCCAAGAGATGAGCAGTATGGCGAAAGGGGGCTTTGCATACCTGTGAGGAAATAATGCTTTTATTTGGGGGCCCCTGCTGCCAAAGGCTTCATCCAAGTTCAATAAAAGCCAGGCTTTTTTCAGACAGAATTGGAACAATCTGAACCACACGGTGGGGATCTGTTTCTAATCCTCTTGCCCATCCATCTAATGAGATAAGATTTGGCTAAAGCAACTTACTAGAATAGACAATAGCCACATACTTCTAGTGGCTGATTTTCTGAATGTGCAATCCTGGTTTAACGTCCAAAATCCAGTACAGAGCAAATTAAGAGTCTTCATTCAACCTCTTTGTTCTAGTAGATTTTAAAAATAATCATTCTAATTAATTCACAGAGTAAATGCAACTCAGACTCTTAACCCGCTAAGACATTACTAAATTACTCCTAGAAGACCTAGTTGCTCACACAGGCTCATTGTAAGCACCTCAGACTCTTGTATAATAGGCCAGATTACTCGATTTTACCTGAATAAACTGTAAAGTACCAGTCAGGATCAGGGACCACAATTAGGTTTCCTTTTCCATACACCATGGCATACAGCGTACTCTGTCCATTCGCCCTATGGAACACGGAAGAAAAAAATATTATGCTATGGATAGAATTTAGATAAATAACAACCAAAAAAAACCCCTCAATTTGGAAGAAGTGTTTTATGCTGGAAAATGGTTCCCAGCTCACAAGGCCCTGTGTGCATCTACCTTATAAAGACTCAGTTTGAATCATGATAGCAGGGGAAACTACGTGAGGATCAGAACAGGGGGCTGAACAAGCCCCATCTCTCCCCCTGACTCTGTGGGAAACTGCGGCTTCTTGTTGATTTTACAGCACTTTGGGTCAGACCAGGAATCACTCACCAGTATGAAAGCCACCAATCCTGAAGGACGTAGGCAACCTGGAGCAGGAAACAACAATCACTCAAACACTGACATTACTGACCCCCTCAAAACCCCACTCACTAGAATGGGTGATGGAAAGGCTCCAGAGAACGGAGACGGTCCTTCAAGCTCAGGTCAGTGGCAAGCCCCACATCCCAGAAAACCACAGGTCAGGGAAGGGCATGTGACATTTTAAAATCTCTAAAAGACATCCTTTCTTTCCTAAAAGCTCTCTATCATGCACATGTGACACCAGAAAGCCTCACTTATTTTGCTCCCCACAGATACCGCATTTCAACGCAAATCCAAGTGGACGGCAAAATGCAGTAGTAATAGTGTAAATGTCGGGATTTTTTTAAGGAAAAACGCTTGACGGGTACTGTGACGGTCAGTTTTCTGTGTCAGCTTGGCCAGGCCAGTGTCCAGTGATTCAACCAAACGCTCGGCTAGATATTGCTGTGAAGGTATTTTGTAGATGTGGTTCACATCTACAGTCAGTCAACTTAAGTAAAGGAGATCACCCTCAACAATGCGGTGGGCCTCATCCAGTCAGTCAAAGGCCTTAACAGGAAAACCTGAGGATTCTTGGAAAAGGAAGAAATTCTGCCTCAAGACTGCAGGGTCAGCGGCCTGAATCAGCCTGCAGGCCTGCCTTACTGATTTCATATTCACCCAGCTAGATCCCACAGTCTCATGAGCCAATTCTTTGAAATAAATCTCTTAATATACATACTAAAAATAATAATAAAATAAATACAGTATAAATAGCACATATATATCAAGTTGAGGGCACAAACCAAAATAAATGTCCTTACTTACCCGAGCTGCGATGTTTACTAGAATAAAGAAAATGATGATAAGCCAGTGAGCATCAGATGTGAAGTAATTCATGTAGGTCTTAAAGTGAACTCTTCCCTCCGAATAGCTCTCCAGGGGTAGTCTAACCTGTATATTCTCAGTCTGCGAGGCAAAAATGACAGTGAGAGACAAAATTTTAAATAATGAACCCCGAATTTTAGAAGTTCAACAATTCGCTCCATTGCAAAGCTGTGGAAAAACAGACACAACTCATACGCTGGTAGGAGTGCAAGATGGTCCGTCTCCTACAGAGAAGGATGTGGAAGTATCTAGCAAAACCATGTATGCATTCACCCTTGGACCCAGCCATCCTACTCCTAGGAATCTATGAGAAACAAGGGAACATCATTTGCACAAAGTTATTCACTGTTGGGTGGCTTTGCTTTAAATCTATCACGAGCCTCAGCACACACACAACATACCTGATTCAAGTATAAATGCAGAAGTTTATTCCAAAATAATACACTAAATGATATGGAGCTAATGTATCCCTCTAGATTATTTGTGTCACTCAATGATGGAAACATAAAACATACTCGGGGCTCAAAATACTAGCCAGATACAGTAAACTGAGTTCACACGGTGAGCTGGAGTAATGTGAGTCTGGATAGCAGGGGAACAGCATATGATCAGAACCCACTTGGTTCCTGAATTTCAGAGAGTGATTCCTGAGTTTGGAATGTGAGGGACTAATCTAAATACTTATGAGAATCATCCAGGATCCTGGGTTTGGATAGTGAGGGTTTGGATATCGAGCAACACCTGTGTATGTTTTTAAGGGAGATCTAGTGCATTTCTGTCTGGAGAGAGAGGTACCTCTCTTCTAGAGAGGTAGAGGTTCTGCATTTTAATATCTTACTTGGAGCAGAAATTCATTTGATAAGTCAGGAAGTTTACCAAGGGCCTACTGGAACAGACGGTGGTTAAGGATGGAGGTGCTGAGGCACAGAGGCAAACAAGCCAAGGAGTTGAAGCATCAAACCACCAGCAACTCTGAAAAATTCTCACTAATCTCCAATCCACCCCTAACCATGCTAGGAGTTGTGGGTTGACTGGTGCCCTCCTCCAAAAAAAAGATACGTTCAAGCTATGAACGTGACACCTGTAAAGGTGACCTTATTTGGAAACAGGGTCTTTGCAGATGTAATCAAGTTAAGGTCAGGTCATATTGAGTAGGGTGGCCCTAAATCCAATATGACTGATGTCCTTATGAGAAGAGAAGAGACTCAGACAGACACGGGGACAATGGCCACGTGACATCAGAGGCAGAGACTACAGTCCTGCAGCTGTAAGCCAAGGAACCACAAGGAAGGCTGGTGAACCCCAGAAGCTGGAAGGGAGGATTCTCCCCTAGAGCCTTCAGGGAGAGCACAGCCCTGCCAGCACCTTGATTTGGGACCTGTAGCCTCCAGAACAGTGAGATGATAAATTTCTGTTGCTTTAAGCCACCCAGTTTGCAGTACTTTGTTATGGCAGCTCCAGAAACTGATACACTAGCCTGAGCCCGCACTTCTGTCTTCTCAACTGTACTAAGATTTCTAACTGCTTTTGCTGTCGCCCCTCCAGTGAACATCAGAGGAATCTTTTAAATCACACATCAGACCACGTCACTCCTCTGCTCTGGACCATCCAGTGGCTTCCATCCCACTTCCTGGCCCACTGCCCGCTGCTCAGAGACCAGCGCCCTCCACGTCCCCTGCTCACTCTCCTCAGACACGCTGGCCTTCCTGCCATTCCTCCAACCTGCCAGGTCAGCTCCTTCCTTAGGACCCCCTCCCCCAGGTGCCTGGATGGCCCTCACCTTCGTGTCACTCAGGCCCCGAGAGGCACCAGCTCCCCAGAGAGGCAGTCAGGATATCAACCCCACCCCCTCTCTCTTTCATCACATCTGTCCCCATAAGAACAGAAGCCCCACGAAGGCAGGGCCTTGTCCTACCGCCGCACAGGCTCTCACGTGTATGGGGCACAGAAAGAGGCCTGGGCAGTGAGACCAGCAACTGGCTACACCAGCAGCGTGGGCATCTCTAACTGGGGGTGCTCGCCTCCCTTCTGGTGTCAGTGGAAGATGCTCTTCAGGCAAAGCAAGCATGACAATCACATGGATACAAACAGGTCTTAGCATCTCTAATTTCCAAATACTAACACTCTTTGACTTAAGTTGTGGAAAGGGAACACAAATAGTTCTAAATAAAATAGCATCATTACACTCAATAAATTTCACTACAACAGTGATAATTCAGCAACTCTGCGGCAGCACTTTCATATACTTTAGGGTTTATGTGGCCTAGGGTGTGATAGTGACATTTCTACAGGTCTTCGGATTCATCCTCAAAGGCATGAATACCAGCTCTGAGAAGAAGGGGGCATAAAACTGAGGGAGAAGAGGCTGTTTACCATGAACTCAAGGAGAGTGACCTGCTGGGAGGCATGGCCTTCAACACACCTGAGTGCTGGCAAGTTCCACAGGCTTCTAGAAACTACTTACATCTTTCAATACCAGAATCTGACTTGCATCTTTTAGGTACTGCAACTGATGAGTCACCAGGATTGTGATTTTCTTGTGCAAGGCTTGGCGAATACACCTACAAATGTAAAAGGTACAGCATGCAAAAGCACATTAATGGGGGTGCTCCAAACTGAAAACCTGTATTTGGAAACATAATGAGACAAAGACAACACAGTAGTCAAAGGTGTGTAGTTTAAATACCAGTATAAATAATACAAATTAAATATAAATATAAGTCAATGATTCTGACTAGGCCTCAAATTCATCAGCAGCAAACTTGAATCTAGCTCTGCTAAAAAATTCTAAAAGGCAGTCCAGTGAAAGAGGCACCAACAGCTAAGTTTATTTTTCTTTCAAAAACTCAGCTTAACAATTATTTACATGTTTCATAATGAATAACAGTTGAGCAATACTGAGATTCCAAAACTTGACTGAACCAAAACACTATTTTATCACCTTGTGGGAACAGGAGGAGACGGATTTATGTCATATAAAAATGGGTACATTTTTCTTAGTTTTCTGATTATTTATGACATATAATGTACATATTAACAACAAAAAAATTAATAGATTCTTGGTAACCTTTGCCAGAGTGCATTTTCTAGACACTTCTTCCCAGATAATATTAGATAGAAAATGAATGCTAGCGTGGCCTCCATCAGTCTCTACAACATTCCCAGTCCCACCCAGGAAGCAAATCCTTTTTCATTAGGACTGAACACCTTCCAAATATGAAAATGAAAGAACAGAATCCAAACGGCACAAATCACAGTGGAAATTATCCAACAGCTCAGAGACATAGCAATGCTCTATAGCCAAGACCGCTGTGTGATCAGCCCACCCGAGACGGCTGTTCTCGTGCTCTCTGCCCATCCCTGCTCATCCAGGGCCTGCTTCACCTACGCCGCAATCACGTGACTGACCTTCCTACACACTTGCCCCAGGCCCCAGCCAATGACTGTGCCAGCTTCAGCTCAGAACGCTCCACTATGCTTACCAAAGGGGCAGCCAGGGCTGTGCTCCTTCCCTGCTTCCCATGGTAACCGATGAGCCAGCCTGATGTCCATTCCCCTGTAACCGGTAATCCTCCCTCTCCCCCGCCTCCCCGCCAGGAGCCCAGACTGCTGCCGTGTCCACCACACACGGTGGGGTGTCCCTCCAGGACCTTGCTTCAGACATGGAAGCTCGCCGTGGCCATTGAACCATCTGTGTCTCTGTCGCTGACTCCGGGCTCTTTCTCAGGTCTAAGCTGGGCAAGCACAGGCCCTGCAGGCTGCGGAGTGCAGCCCAACAAACACCCTCCGTACCCAACCTTACGTGTGTGTTTACAGTAACCCCTCAGACTGCTTCACCTTTTAAATGCGGACCCCTAGGGACTCAGCCCCGGGCTCATCCCACAAGGGTCGACGACCCCTCCAGGGAAGCGAGTAGCCAGGTCCGGGGCCCCGGTGACCACGGGCAGGGCTCCAGGCGTGTACTCTGGGTGCCCGAGCCCCTCGCAGAGCAAATCTCAGGGACCTGGGCCACAGCTCAGCCTGCTGAGTGAGCCAGATGCAGAGTCTGGAGGCAGCAGACTGCAGCTCAATCCCTCTCACGAGCCTGACAGCGTCGGACGAGCTACTAAACCTCAGTGTCTTCATCTCAAAACAAGGCCAATGACAACTCACCCACATGTTCTGAGAAATCAAACCACCAATCCGCTCAGTACACGTCAGCCCCCTCCTCCACTCCCTCCTAACCCACGTGCGGTCATGGGCTCTGGATTCAGGACAGAAAAGTCCTAAGGGGACACGCTGGACACTGGGTCTACGATCAGAAGCAAGAGCTCAGGATGTAGACACATACACCATTATGTCCAAAAGGATTCATTCTTCCCGTTGACATGTGTTAGTTCAGCTTTCGTACCTAAGTTTCTTAACTGAGTAAACCCGCCTTCAGTCTTAGTACTAAAGCTTTTCATGGAACTGTTTCTCCTTAACTCAAAATTACCTGCCGACAGTCCCTGAAGGTGGATGTTAATCCAATCTGAAGGGCTGCTGTGTCCAAGACGGAGCGACCCAAAAATTCTAAAATGTTTCCTTCCTAACATTCCATCACAGATGAGGTAATACAAATAATTACAATGAAGTGATCAGTTGATGACTTTAAATTTTTCCTAAATAATGCACTTTATCCAAATCTCTAGGAAATACTCTATTTTTCTAGTTTTTAGAATAAAGATTTCCAAGTCATGCATAAAAATGATTGATTCAGTTAAAGCAGAAATAAACTCTGGCTTCTAAAAAGAAAAGAAAAAAAAAAAAAAAGATTGATTCAGCAACCAGTTGTTTAGCTGTTACTCCTATATAAGGACTGTGTTGATCCTATAATCCTATATACAATCCTATATAAGGGCTGTGTTAAGAGGGGACACACCCCATAGTAGAGGGGATACAAATAAGGAAGACAGGGTCCCACCTCCATTCCTTCAATCAGCAGAGGTTTGTTGAAGTGCCGGGCACTTGACCTACATCTGCAGGTCAGGAAAGCAGACACTACTCAGCACCGTGTACAGGAGGACACACTAAACAAGTATAGAAAATGCACTATCCGGCTGTGATGTGTGCTCTGAAGGAAAAGCAAGGGGGGCTGCTGTCTTAGACGGGGGTGACACGGGAGCCCTGAGACTATCTGGGGGAAAACATCCTGGAGAAAGGTACAGTGGGTCCAAGGGTCCTGGGACAGAACATGCTGGGCTAAGGAACCTTCCTGCATTCACAGCTTCTAGGGGGTGGGGAGGACTGATACATGGTCAAGTGCAACCCACTGAGGGCTGTGGGAAGACGGAAGGGCACAGGCTCCCCCTGAAGGAACAGGAGGGAAAGGCAGGGGCTCTGGGACACAGGGGGCAGTATCTACAGACAAGACAGGTGCGAGAAAGGGCCCGTCACAAAGCCAGCGCGGCCGGAATGCCGAGTGGGTGTGAGGACCAGCTGGCAAGGCCGATGGGGGCAGATGGCAAAGAAGCTGGTTCTCTGTTTGAGGACCTGGAGCTGCAGCCTGAACATGAGGGGAGCCTGTGAAGGGCTGGAGCAGGAAGGGCGAGCTGTGTAGACGCAGCGTGGGCATCTGATCAGGACAGACCCGAAGAACTGATGACGCAGGAGGCGGGGGGTCTGGCGATGTGGGGTTCTCTGAACCAAAACGGGATCCACAGCTGGACACAGGTGAGACTGCATCAGTTCACCTAAGGCTCTAACCTTCTGTAGGTGATAGAATCCACTTAAGGTTTACAACATACAGTTGTAAAATTCACAAACCTTAACAACCTTCAACATATAGTCATGACTGAAGGAAACTGTCAACAGCAAGTAGAAGTGCGAATGATTCACTTTAATACAAAGCACTCCCCCTTACTAAGCTTCGACACAACCACCATCTTTCATAGCATACTGTTCCATCCAATTTTCTAACTTGAGAACATTCTCCAGGTGCTGCTGAGCGATTTCCTAAACTGCCTTCCTGCTCCCCGCCCTAAGTTTTCCAAAAAATGTGGTTCTGATTAGCAAACAACAGTCTGAACAAGGTTGCTTCTATCAGGCGTACATCCAAGGTCACTAAATCCAAAAGGTTGGAAGGGACTTTATAAACACCTCCTGTGCTGGAAGAAGAGCTTGGGAGAGCTTCCGTGATAAGCACACCGATCCGTGGCGATCAGTACACCTTCCTCTCTCCTCCCTGTGACACGGATGCAATGGCCAGCCGAAACTGTTCTCGGAGTGATGGAGAACTTGTGAAGACGCACACAAGACGGAGTGACAGACATCTGTGAATTCCAGGCAGGGCGCTGGGAACAGGGAGGCTGAGCTACTCAAGACCCTCAAGGAGGGTGGGAGTGGGAACCTCTGTCACAGCACTAGTGCCTGCCACTGGACTCGTGACAAGACACAAGGCACTTCTCTAAGGGAAAATTCATCAAGTCACGATCAGGAGAGGGTGGGAAAGGCAAGTCAGATCAGAGAGCCGGAGGCCATGCCACGTGTCGGCTGCCCTGCTCTCTCGTGTTCTGAAACATTCAATGCTATTGTGCACTTTTTGTGTGTGTGTTAAGATATACGTAACATGCAATTTACGTATATCTTAACACACACACAAAAAGTGCGACCCCTGCGTAGCGGACGTGGAATCCCAGCTCCTCGTGTCCAGAGCTCAGAGCCCCTCACAGCTCTCACTCTCACACTGCTGACTCTGCTGAGGTCTCTCTACTTCGCTATTCTGGACCTGCTGTAAATCAATCACGTCTCCCCAGATTCACCTGTTGACACCTTAGCTGCCAGTACCTTAGAATTTGGTGTCAGGGCCTTTAAAGAGGTAATTGTTATTCTTAATTAGGGTGGGGCTAATCCAATCTGACCGGTGTCCTTAGAAGAAGAGACTAAGACATAAGGACAGAGACACAGGGGTGCACGTGAACAGAGGAAAGACCAGAGGAAAAGACAGGACACAGTGAGGAGGATGCCATCAGAAGCCAAAGAGAGAGGTCTCAGCAGAAACCAAACCTGCCCACACCTTGATCTTGGACTTCTAGCTTCCAAAACTGTGAGAAAACTAATTGCTATTGTTTAAGCTCCCCCCCATCTGTGACAGCTTGCTATAGACAATGTTGTGTCCTCAAAATTCATACATTAAACCTAATTCCCACTGTGAAGGTACTGAAGATGGGACAGTTGGGAGGCGAACAGGTCATGGGTGTAGAGCCTTCATGAACGGGATTAGTGCCCTTATAAAAGGGACCCACACGGCTCCCTCACCCCTTCCACCATATGAAGACACAGGAATCGGGCCCTCACCAGACACCAAATCTGCCAGCACCCTGACCTCGGGCTTTCCCAGCTTCCAGAACCGTGAGAGATAAATTTCCGTTATTTATAAGCCACCCAGTCTACGGTCTCCTGTGAGAGCAGCCTGGACAGACAGAGCCCTAGCAAACTAATACAGGACCTGACAGCGAGAATTTCCAAATAGCTTCTCTTTGCTGTACGACCTGCATCCCCCAGGCAAAGACGTGCCTGCTGTTCTTCTCACAGCCTTGCTTCTTCCCGTTTAGCAAAAGAAGCTGAATCCTATTCTCAGTGTCCACCTTTGCTTCTAATCTTCCTGTTTAGCAAAAGGAACTGAATCCTATTCTCAGCCTCCACAAACCCTGCCCAGCCTGCAAACCCACAGGGCACTTCCCGCTGAGGCCAGTGCACAGGGAGCTTTCCAACTTCACCTGAAAGCCTAGAGCTGCCCACTTCTACTTCCATTTAGCATTTACCATCCTATATCCAAACCCTCTAAACCGCGACTCTGCGGAACTTTCCCCAGGCATCTGTCTTAACAAGCTCCATAGAGACAGATTCCTTAGAGGCAGAAGTGAGAGCTGAACGTCTTAGTCTCCCTTATTCTGCCCCGTGTGGGTCCTTCCCCTCTCCTGGCTCACTGTTCTGCTTTGTAAACTAAGAGGTTTTGTGCAACAACATCTGTAAGGGCATGGATCTCAGTGCACACAGTAGGGCTTTCATAAGTGCAGCTGGAAGGGCTCATTGGCTTTAACAAGGTGAACAGCAAGGTAACTAACCGTGGGGTACATGTGGGTGCCGTTTCAGAAAAAGCAAGTTCACGAGGCTTTCAAAGAGGTCAGTCTAGACTCCAGAAGAGGCCTCAGTCAGCGTGTGCTAGGACACGTTATACACAGAAAAGCATCAGAGCTGTTCTGCTTCAGGGGTTCAGTGGCCAAACAAGAGCCACTGACAACAAATTCCAGAAACTCAAACTGAAAGTCAGGATTTCAGCCAGATTCTAGATACCTAGTTACAAATTCAAGTTAACCGTACACTGTGGGTCTAAGTATTAATTCTAATAAGCACGTATGAAGCAATGTTAAATGATTGAAGCCATACTTAGATGTGGAATAACTCATTATTAAATTCTAGACTGTATTAAGTATTTCCAAACCGACAGAATAATAAGCGTAAACCAACAAGGCCTTTCCACGGAAGCCCTATGTCACTACTGGAAACTTCGCTTCTGACGGGCCTTAAACAAATGATGGAGGAAAAGGACGGGCAGCCAAGTGCCAGGTGACCGAGTCCCACTCTCTGATTTAAAAGCCGTACGTACAGCGCCTTTCTTATGGCTGGGGTCTGGGTCCATCCACAACGTGTGGCCGTCAGCCACAAGCAGCAGGGGGAGATCTGCCACCTGTTCCTCAGCTCCCTACAGCACGGACTCCCTGACCTCCACACACTGGAAGCTCCTTCTGCATTTCCTGTCTTGACCTCATCATGATGCAAAATTTCTCTAGGATGGATCTTCTGTGGAGGGAAGGGAGGGGAGGGAGGGACACCAGGGCAGAGTGAGCTGAGTCTCCTGAAGCACAAACGCTTTCCTGAGCTCTCTTCCCTGAACTCCACAGGGTCCTTGGAAAGCAGAAGTGACAGGAAACAGGAGCAAACTCACAGTTCAAGCAAGTGCCTGCTCACTTCTGCATCTACTGCACTGAGCGGATCATCCAGGAGGTAGATGTCTGCATCCTGATACACGGCTCTAGAAAACGTAGAGAGATGTCAGGAGAAGAACGCTTCCAGCTTCCTAGATCCCATTTCTGAATCATGACGGTGTCCAACAAATCATTATTCATTCCAAGAGCCCATGGAAAAGGGCCAAGACCCTGCTTCACACAGGGCCACCCGGTGAGCGGGGTCTGCCTGCTCACTTCCACTAGGAGCCACGGAGGAGGGAGGGGCAGGATGGCAACTGAAACGCCATTTACCTTGCGAGGCTGACCCGGGCTTTCTGCCCTCCACTCAGTGTGGTTCCCCGGTCTCCTATCACAGTTAGGTCTCCATCCTCCAAAACCTCTAAATCCTACATGGAGATAGAAAGGGGAAAAAAGAAAAAGATTTCAAACGTGTTCTCCTCCTGCCACCCTAACCTTTTTAGCATTAGTTCTTCATACAAGTATTTGATCAAAAGCAACGGGTACATTGCATAGTGAGTAAACCATAACCTTCAACATTTTAAAAAACATCTCTCAGGGTTCTTCATTTGTTTACATTCTGTAGTTTTTCACAGCATTTATGCATTAGGTCATTTTAACAGATACTTATTGAGGGTCGACTATATGCCAGGCACTGTTCTGGGCACAATGAATTCAGCCATAAGGAAACAAAGTCCCTAGAGTTTCTTTCCACGGTGGGAGACAGACAATATGGAAAATTAACATGAGTGCAAGTACTAAGGACTGGAAGAAAAAAGAAGCCAACTTAGGGGGATAGAGAGTGAAGGAGGGAAAGTGAGTCTATACTAGGGTCAGGAAGGGCTCTGCTCAGAGGGGGTCTGAGCAGATCTTCTGGAGGGTGGAGGGGCTTACGCAGACCTGGAGAGGGCGCTCCACACAGAGCAAGGAGCGAGTACAAAGGCTACGGGGCAGATGTCCAAGGTGTCCCAGGACGAGCAAGGAGGCCAGGAGAGCAGAAACAGAGGGAGAATGAGGAGAATGAAGGCAGAGACAGAGCAGGAGGAGCCCTGGTTTCACTCCCAGTAAAAGGGGGAGGGGAATGGGGGGGACTGACATGGTCGGAGGCTTTTAAGGAATCACTCCTGCCTCTTTGTGGAGAACAGGCAGTAAGGGGGGGAGGGTGAGAGAGGATACCAGTTAGGCCACTGCAGTAACCCAGGTGAGAGACGACGGTGGCCAGGACCAGAGTGGGAGAAGTGAGAACGGAGAGGCGGGGTCACACACTGCACACACATGTGGAAGGCGGAGTCTGTAAGGCCTGCTGATGGGACGGGTGTAGGCGGTAAGAGAGGAGGATGACTGTTGTCTGGGGCGTGAGGAAGGGGAAGAACAGGGTCTCCGTTTACTGAGCTGGGGAAGATGGTGGATGCAGGTTTAGGGGACTTCGCTTGTGGACGAGCTGAGATGACCTCCTGGTGGTGTCACAGTGCGAAGGTCTGTGCTAGAGGCACAAGTATGAGGGCTGGTGTCCCAGGCTGGTGAAGGCACAGGACTGTTTTTATCCAGGAATAAGTGTGTCTTAAACTGGACATCTTGCTGATCTCGGCCCCAGCTTTCCACTTTCAGAGAAGGGATAACACCTGACCTCTGTCTTCACAGTGATACTTAAGGCATACTGACAGAGCGACAGACAAGGTCTACACAAGAAATGGGAGCAGAAAGCAGGCTGTGCAGGAAACACAAAAGCGAAGGAGACAGTGTGCTCGAGGGACACCAAGCAGATCAGCTGGACTAAGTAGGTGCCTGTCCGTGGAAGCAAGAAAAACTCAAATTTAAGAAGGATATGAAGTTTTGACTTGAGGATCTGGGAATCTATCAAAAGTTATATTTGAATATTATTTAAGAAGTAAGTAGACAAATCAGAGTACCTGGGAAAAAAAGAAAAGATGACAAGAACATCCCCCAAATGACAAGATAACAACCAGATTTAAGTTATACGGTGTTATATTAGAAACCTTTACTTAGATTGCCTATAATTATCACTGGACAGAACGTGGCATAGACAAGCAGAGTTTGTGGGGAGTTTGTCATCTACTAAACTCCTCAGGCATCAACCTAGGATACACAGCACTCTCTTTCTGCAGATGAAGGCCTCATTTCTTTGTCTCTACTTCAGCAAATTTGGGGAGAAAGCAAGTGGCACACTGGGGTCTCCATGATAAACAAGTCGTTTGATCTCTCTAAGTCTCATTTTCCTCTTCTACAGAATGTGCTGCAGAAACAAGAGTCAGTAAACTCAAGGATGCTGTGAGAGTCAAAAGAAGTGTATGTCCTCAAGTCCATTCTCTACATCTTTATTCCTGTCCTGGACTTGAGGACACGGGGAGGGGGAAGGGTAAGGTGGGACAAAGTGAGAGAGTGGCATTGACATATATACACTACCAAATGTAAAACAGATAGCTAGTGGGAAGCAGCCGCATGGCACAGGGAGATCAGCTCCGTGCTTTGTGACCACCTAGAGGGGTGGGATAGGGAGGGAGACGCAAGAGGGAGGGGTATGGGGACATATGTATACATATAGCTGATTCACTTTGTTATACAGCAGAAACTAACACAACATTGTAAAGCAATTATACGCCAATAAAGATGTTTAAAAAAAAAAAAAAAGAAGTGTATGAACACCCTCTGTAAGTGGAAAAAGGACATGAATTGACTGTAACTTGCTATTGGTGACTTATCCCTATTTTCTCATCAAACCAACAGTGGGACCCCATTCACAGTGTGAATCACAACAGGGAAATCACATGACCCTAAGAAGAAGAGAAATACTATCTCCATCATAACCCTCCCTGACAGCCAGAAAGACACACAGGCACACACAGGTTCCCTGCACCCTCACTGGGTTGCATCAAATGAAAGGCAGCAATTGCTCTGTCGTGAAAATTCATCATTATTTTACATTATTTCTTTGTTAGGCTCAAAAGTTTACACCATCTCTTGCTTTTGGTTTTCACGAAAAACAATGAGCCATTTTAAGATAGGTTTCCAGCCTTAAACACACACACACAAGCGCACACACAGTTACTGAGCCTCCGTTTCACTGTTGACAGTCCTTGCAAACTGTTCCACTTAGATTTTATGCCTTGATTTTATGTCATTTTGGTTTCCTTCTCAAAATTACACCAAGCTATAGCACAGCAATCTTAACCACATTCTAGAAAAGGCACTTAAATCCACTCTTTCATTTAGCACAGTTAGGCATAAGAAACAGGCTCTCTGAGTCTGGTAGTAGGACTTCAAGTGTGTTACTCACTCTGCAAATTATTTATGGACTAGCTCCAAATGGGAAAACCATTTCAAAGGATTTGAAGTAAAATCTAAGTCAGGCTAATTTCCCAGCCACCATTTTCCGATTAGGTTAAAGGGAAAAGCCTGAGTTGAGCATATATTATAGTTCCTCCCACTGGAGCAATTGTTACCTTTCAGTTAAATTTCACCAATTTTCACTGAAAAGCAGTACATAAACTAAAGAAACACAAGGAAATGGCGACGCTGGTTTGATGCCACCCGTCCTGAAGCACATCAAGGGCCCTTCAGCGATGGTGGAGACTTACAGTAGAAACATCACGGAGCAGACTGTGGAAATAGTTGACGAGGAACGGACGTGAGGTCCTGGCAGAGGAGGGCTGGGTTCCAGAGTCAAACAGCAGGAGGCCCCTGCCTTTCTTCACAGTTTTTCTTCCATTTGGAACTGCCCCTCCTCTCACAGCCTGTCAATATCCTGCCCATCTTTGCAGGCTCAGCCCAAACACACTCTTCCATGAAACCATCCTGGAGTCGTCTCTTTTCCTGCTGGGTTCCTAAGGCTTTGTTTGCATCTTTCATGAAGGACCTTCTCTCAGCTCCTGGAGGGTAAGATCTGTGCACCAAGCACTGTTCTGAACCCTGGTACTGATTATCTCTAATCCTCACAACAAGCTGCACAGTAAGTACTGGCCCCATTACACAGATGAGGAAACTGAGACTAAGTGAGGTTACACCGTTGGTCTGAGGACTGTCAGCTTTTAACCAGAAGAGTTGGAATCTGAACCAAGCTCATGGCAGTTCGTAGTCTTCTGCTCTTTCACATCATGCTATCCAAGTGGTGACTGAACAGTATATTTGAAATGAAGGTAATACTAAAATAATTCAAGACTTGAAGGCCTCTATACCTAGATAAGGAAGTATCAATAAACTTATTATTCTATGACTGTCAAGGCAATCTGAAAATGTCCAAGTTGGCCAGAATATGGTAAATATGAAATAAAAGAACAAGCTTGTGGGCACCCAAGAGGGGTTTGTAAATTCAAGCGATCTATGTGAGAAAATATTAAACTAGAATTTATCACTGTGATACCTTTAAATATGTATTGCCTGAAAGTTTTTAAGAGCCTTCAAGTGGTTGAAGATAATATGCAGACAAATGTGACATACTATAGTACTTATGTTATGATAACAGAATATTTTTATTGTTGATTTATATAACGTACTATGTGTAGAGCACCTATATAAATACCAACTCAAAAATGGAAGATAGGGGCTTCCCTCGTGGTGCAGTGGTTGAGAATCTGCCTGCCAATGCAGGGGACACGGGTTCGAGCCCTGGTCTGGGAAGATCCCACATGCCGTGGAGCAACTAGGCCCGTGAGCCACAGCTACTGAGCCTGCGCATCTGGAGCCTGTGCTCCGCAACAAGAGAGGCCGCGATAGTGAGAGGCCCGCGCACCGCGATGAAGAGTGGCCCCCGCTCGCCGCAACTGGAGAAAGCCCTCTCACAGAGAAGGAAAAAAAAAAACAACGGAAGATAAATACTCAGATACCTTCCTTCTTACATGTCACATTTTATGGAAGTGATTCTACCAAAAACTAGCTGAGCTTATAATTAATAGCTAATTTATTTTCAAAATCACTCTAACATTTATAGAGTGCTTGTTACATCCCTAGCAATCAGGTGCTTTAAAATCATTACCGCATTTCATCCTCAAAACAACCTTATGAGGTTGACAGTATTATTATCTCCCCTTTACAGATGAAGAAACAGGCTTGTAAGGTGCAGACAATCAACCAAAGTCACACACCTGAGACACACAGAGACAGAGACTCAATCCCTGAGCCTTCTGACTCCTGGGCCTTGGCGTCGATGTCATCAGCCTGAATCGATGTTGCCAAATGTGATTACATCTTATCTATTTTGTTACAGAAAAGTTTTCAGCTCTATGAACTTTAATGTTTACTTCAATTAGATACAGTATAATGCATTTATATTATTATTAACATATGTAATTATGTTAATTAGACCTAGTATAATACATCTATGTTGTTATTAACATATGTAATACAAGAAATGTTGCTTTTTTTCTGTTTTTTCCCTCAGGATTTGGGGGAAGTGGGAGGTAAGGAGATCTGTAAGGAGAAACCTTTATTATATTTATATGTACCTACGTACATATGTATGGATGTACAGAAAAGGGCTATAATAGCAACAATAGCTACCATTTACTAAAAACCTGGCATATTTGCATTTTATAGGCACTGCCTGTAGCCTTTACAGTAATCCCACACCTCCCCCATTTAATGAGAGGAAACAGACAAATACCTGGAGTTACCACCCAAGACTGTTTCTCTCCAAAGGCCAAGGCTTTTCTACTACACGTGCAGTCTCTGTATCTACAGGCCAAAATAATTCCAGAATACCACTATTATCTGTGACTGTCTTATGCCCATCCACTGACACAGGGATTCCAGAAGGAGATAAGCAGAGGATCGCATTACTCATTAAGTGGTTCCCAGGTGTCGTAAAGACCTTGCTGACCCCTTGCTAATCAGAGTCATAGACGACGTTTCAGAGCAGCAGCAAAACCTCTTGGAAACCCTCGACCCAACGCCCTCATTTTGCTGCAGAAACGTCAGAGGCCCAGGCAGGAAACAGGACGTGTCCAAAGTGACAGCAGGCAAGTGACGAAGCCGGGGCCAGGACTCCGCTCTCCGCTCCTTCTCCGCCCTGGGCCTCCCTTCCTGCCAAGGAGGGAATGGGCACGAGGGGCCCCAACTCTATGTCCCGACCACGCAGCCGACCAGGAGAGCAGTCCGTGTTTATAAACCTCACATCACGTACAGAAGAATCGCTGTGCAGCCCAATCCCGCAGGGGCCCCTTCCCACCAGAGTCTGTGCCGCACGGACACCCGAGGGTGGGTGAAGCCCCAGAGCACGGCCCGAGTTACTGGTCCCATCACCCCACGGGGCTGGGGCAAAGCCTCAGCCCCCGGGGAAAACGCTGAATGGCAGCCACTATCTCAACACCTGCTTTTCTCCAGAGATGCTCAAATGTGTGGGAGAAAGACAGGGCTGAGCTTCACCAGAAAGGCGAGGTCGTGAAAGAAACACCCACACACTGGCCTGCGTCTCTGGAGTATCATCTGGGAATCAGGAGCTGGACGTGATTAAGGTAAAGAGGAAATGTCTGAGATCTGCTTATTCCACATTCAACCTTACCTTCATCCATCACCCGCTTTTTAAAAAGTTCCTTCTTTTAAATTTCTTCATTTGAGAGGCAGCATGACACCGTGGAAAAGCATGGAGTGTAGAGTCACGCAGGAACAGACTGAACGTGAGGTGCAGATGTTGAGGAAAGCTGTTTCATCTCTCCAAGCCTCAGTTTTACCAACTATAAAATGAGGATGGTAACATCGAGGACACTCACAAAAAATTAATAACACATATACTTTTTATGTGCGCGCGTGAGCGTGTGTGAGAGATAGAAAAATGATTTGCACATGGACTGAATAAATGGCAGCTACTGTTCTCACTGTTATACATTTGCTTTCCCCCTTCTTTTCTTCCACAATATATATACCACTTAATAAAAATCTAGCTCATTACTGCTAACTTGATGTCATTTCTGCAAATGCACAATCTCCCATTAACAATAACCTGGGAGAAAGAAATAGAAGCCCATTAAACGAGCAAGCGATTCTGTTTTGTCCACATCAACTGATGCAATCTATGAGGTTCAAGCCATTGTTCAAGCAGAATTACTCTTTCCTCACAAAGCGGGCGGGTTTGGAGCCCTCAACACCACGCCCTTGAAAGCCTGTCCCAGCCTTTTCCTCACAGCATAAAAGGACAGTTGGACGTCCAGAATGCACTGAACAGATCCCGGGGAAGCCCTTTAATGCTATTATTCACTGATTTTTATAATCCAAGAGAGTAACATAGTATTTATCAGTATTTACATTTTTCTTTCTTTTTGCCAAATTACATTCTCCTATCAGATAAGTTCAGTTTTCATCATTCATTCACTAAGTTCATTTAAATCCCAACAGAGTTAAATGTTTCAGTTGCTATTTTCTGTGAAACTCAATGCCATTTGTGAAAACAACCTTTCCCCCAGTGAAACAATGCAATATTAAGAAGAAATTTTTAAAGCATTCCGCTTTCCTTAAATAATAAAATACAAGTCAAAAATGAAGTGGAGAGGGAAACCTACAGACTGAAAGGGAAGAAGGAGGCATCAACCAAGCACAGGGGGCAGACCTTATGTGAAGCCTGATTCAAGCCAATGGTTAAGGAAATTTCCCAGTGAGATGATTAACATGTAAACACTGACGAGAACATTGATGATATTCAGGAAATTCAGGTTACTTTTCAGGTGTAATACGTGGTAATTTTTTTCCAAAGGTCTTTTAGAGGAAACTAGTGAAATGTTTACAGATGAACTAATCTGAGGTCTAGGATCTGCTTCAGAATAATTTGGGGTGGGAGTGGGGCTGGCGGTGGGCAGGGGTAGAGATGCAGCAAGACCGGCCACGAGCTGATCCTGGCTGAAGCTGGGGGTGGGTAACTGAGAGTTCATTACACTGTGCTCTCTATTTTCACAATTTTTTGTAATTGTGCATTAAAAAAAGAAGGTAAAAGTGAATGAAACTTCACAAGATGAAACAGTCCCCTCCCCCAAAAAGGCATTCTGTGAGCGTCGTTACATCCGAATTCAAACAGTAGCACATACGTGTGTACATGTTCATCCAGAAGACCAGCTTCAAAGCATTAAACAACATTAAAAGATCTTTGAACAAACCTTGTAGTTTAAACCAACACTATCATCATTTGAAATCTGAGTATATATAACTCAAAAGTCATTACTCACCTTTTTCAAAGCACAAGCCTTTATTACTTTTTCATATCGTTCTTTTTCATACTTTTTTCCCAAACAGAATGTTACTCCCCACAGTTCCTGAAAACACCCAGGGCTGCTGAGAAACATACGCGATCCTCCCGTGCACGTTGACCAGCCCCTGGCTCGGGGGCAGTTCCCCCAGCACAGCACTCAACAGTGACGACTGAAACAGATGGCAACACACAGGCGTGAACAGGCAGCGCTCAGGACGGACATGCCCGCAGAACAACTGTCCCCACCCTGGGCGCTTGATAAACGATAGAACCCTTTCCTTTAGAATAGTGAAAAAATAAGATTCTAAACCTTTCATTTAGAATCTTATTCTAAAGGAATAGGATTAAGTACAGTATTCTAAACCCTTTCGTTTAGAATAGGATTAAGGCAGTAGGGACAAAAAAAATGGAAAATAACACTATTGGTCAACGTAAACTAATGGTTGATAAGGATTATTAATAGTATAACAATCTACTCTGCCCAAGAGTTTCGCCCAAATGAAGTGCTATATTCAGCAAAGACTAATTAAGAATGTTTAACATTCTCAACAAGCAGAGCAGCCCAGCAGGACGTGTATTTCATGTATCTGATGTTTAATGCAGCTGTTCTTGCATACAGGTATCCTTTACGTGACAAATACTTGCACTTAAAAAGCTGTGTGTGAAGAATATATCCAAAATTATTAAAAGAACTCTGAAGTGAGTTGTGTCCAAAGAGCAAAAATCCATCATAAAGGAAGTCATCACCCTCTTGTGCACACATCACCCTCTTGTGCACACATCCCAAGTTTAGATTTCTGTATTTTGTTGTACAGAACACAGGAGACTAAGTGCATGTGCACATGTTCTTAAAATCTCTTGCAACACAGAGACGTGGCGTGTCTGTGTCCACACCATCACAGCGCTCACTACACTGGGCTGAAATAATCTGCCTGCGTATCTGTCTCGCCCCAGAACCTGGTTGCCTCTGGAGGGCAGAGGCGTCTGGGTCTTGCTCACGTCTGTATCTTTAGCTCCAGCACATGGCTGCACATTCACTACACGTGTACTGACGGGATCAAGTCAAGTCACATGAGGAAATGCTCAAAGCTTCCCGGAAGAGCCATTACAACCTCCAGACCTCCTGGAGGGACCACTGTGACAGAAAGAAGTCCCCATTGTCTCTGTCCATCCACAATAGCTGTCACATAAATCATTTCCTTCACTGAGATGTCCAAAGTCCCAACAAGCAGTTCCCAACTGTGTAACATGAAGCACCAGGAAGGAAAACACAACGTGCTTACTAGCTTATTAAAATAATGTACTTAATAGAATATTCAGTATGAAGTTTTTAATCATTTGTAAGTTTTCATTATGACCCTTGGTTTTAACTGTCTATTTCATTAATCTCCACAAGGTGGCAGCATAAGTGCATACATGCCTGGCCCTTTACTAATAAATAATTTGAAATCTCCACTAATCGCTCCATTTTCATTTGATAAAGAATGAATCTCAGTAACGCTCAGCACGCAAAGGGGCACTTTATATGATAAAGTCACTCTTGGTAAATTAACTCTTACAAATAACGGTCAAAGCTCTAATTTCACAAGAGCTCTAATTTAACACCAACAGCAACAAAAAATGGGGAATAAAGAAATTAACTATGGGGACTTCCCTGGTGGCGCAGTGGTTAAGAATCCGTCTGCCAATGCCGGGGACCCAACACTGCCAAATATAAATGAATAAATTAATTAATTAAAAAAACTCTATTAAAAAAATTAATTATGACATCATGGGTCAGAGTGATAAGGCCTCATATTTATACATGTTTCATGCATTACCTGTCCTGGCTAAACAGGGGCAGTAAAGTACTACCGTAAGAAAAACAAAAAACATGAAGATACATGTGACAGCACACAATCCAACGTGAGGGAGAAGGACAAAGTACTCATCATGCCAATCACAGGTAGTATTCCTGAGAGACGTAAGAGCGTATGCATGTGTTAAGAAAATTGTCAGTAACAGCTAATGTTTAAAAAAAAAAAAAAAAGAGTGGTTACACTTGATTAGTAAAATGCCCAAAAGATCGAAAGGCAGAGTCTGGATAATCTTCAAAATGAAAAATTTTGCTGGAAAGAACTAAACTAATTATAAAACATTCACATACTAAAAAAAATGACAATTATTTTTTATCACCAAAAAAACTAGCCCCAGATTTTATAGGTATTACAAATCTATCAATAAGAGGCTAGATTTTAATACATGAGAAACATTTTTTAAGCTTCTCCATTCCTTTCTTCCTGTCTGACACCTAGGGTTCCTATTTTACCACCTTTCACTCAGTTATGACAACAAAACAATGAGCCACATACAAACATCAGCTTCCCGTTGCAGCCCCTCACAGTCTATCAGGGCCGGACACTTGAGTTCCCTCCCTGTTCAGGCTTCAGGATCGGGCACTGCTCTGCCGTGACCAGAAGGGGGCAGCACTCGACAGCCCAGGGGTACCGGGGACTGTCTCCTGATTAGCCAGGCTCAGGCGACACTGACTCAACAAGGACCATCTGAGGGATGATCATCTGATCATCAGCTGAGCCCCACTCCGTAGCAGAGACCGTTTGAAATCCCCGCCCCGTGGAGATTTGGAGGCTCTCACAGGACCATTTATTTTAAAGCTTCAAGATTGAGACCAAGTCCCATCATTTCACGAATGAGACCTGGGTCTCCGAAAACCTCCCCCACCTGCCCACCTGGCTGTATAGCGGAGCAGGTTACAGAGCTCATGTCTATCTCCTGCCTCCCAACCCAGCATGCCCTTCATTCAGAAGCAGCTTCTCCCCAAAACCTCCAAGGACTGTGCCCCTCCCCCTCCGAGGGCTCTCTCACCCATGACCTAAGTTGACAGGTCCTAATTACTAATGACGCCAGCGTGGAACAGAATCCTTCCATAGGCAAGGCCAGGACCACAGAATAGGGTGCAAATTGCAGGGAAGTCTGAGAACATGTTACTAAGTTCTTGAAAGAAGGACAAAGGAGCTCATTTTAAAATGCTACATAGTTTGGTACAAAAGAAATTTGGTAATGGGTCATTCAAAGTATGTGTTAGCATTCACACAGAGTCGCCTTTACAATGAAACTTTAATGATGCTTTCCATAAATGTGCGTTACGATGAGAAACACCACGCTGGAGGTAAACCCATGCGCACGGAGGACCATGGAACCAGGGGGCAGGGGGAGCGTTTCGGTCGTCGGTAAAGGGGCTGCACAGGGTGTGCAGTATTGACAACTTCTTGAGAGCAGACCCTGTGTGTTTTCTGTTTGCCTGAACGTCATAAATAAACCAAGTGTTGGAAAATCACCAGTTCTCCCTGTCAGCTTGCCGCACAGTGCAACCCTGCAACTGGGAATCACTGGTGCTCACTATGCCCTCCTGCTGTCGCCTCCCCGTCCCTGGCTGCCACCAAAGTAGCCAGAACCATCCAGAAGCTAAGGATGGGGAGCCTCCACCCTGCCCCAGAGTAAAGATCCGTATGAAGATCCATGGCTTCACTCCATATGTAATAAGAGGACCTGAGGACATCAAGGCAAAAAATGTACACTGATCCCCCAAAGCCTCTGGTCTGTAACAACTGTTCATGTACCTGTTAGTTAACCCACTCCACACTGCAGCATTTTGTCTGTCCAATCCTATAAAGTCTAACATTACAAACGTATGTGCTTGAAGTTCAAAATGTGCTGGTACTTTGAAAGCTCTCCTGAAAGTGAGATGGAGAGCAACATGTCAAACGTCTTAGGCTGATTTTATACTTAATCTCCAGTAGTTGCAAACCTTATTCCTGATTTTGAGAATTTTTATAACATACTTTCAGTAAATGAGCAAGTCATACTTTACAACATGTGTAAAATCTGAAAATTCTCCAATAAATCTATGTCTTCAGTTGTCTGTTAGCAGTCAAGATCTTAGAATGAAGAATTGTTACCTCATCCCAAAAAGCAGTGAAATCTTGCACGTCCACTATGGTTTTACCATCTGATGGCAGCTGAGGGTTGCACTGTGATATCTCATCAAGTAACAGAAAATTCTACAGAAAAGGAAAAACAGATTGTTTAAACTGCAGGAATAAAACACAAACAAAAATAATCGCTTTCCTGGAATTTGCAATAAAAAATTTTATACAGCTTATATATCATTTTGCCAACTATATTTAAAATGTTGGTTCACATCAGAACATACTAAATAATATAGAGAATAATATATACTATTATTATAGCATATAGTATATACAATCATATAGTATACATAGTACACATGTATAGCTTATTATATATATTATATATGTATGTGTGTTTGTAGGTGTGTGTGTATATATATATAAATAAATAAAAGAGTTCCAGGCCATGAGAAAAGTTGTAACTTTCTCAACAAGTATACTGGTTTACTAGTTCCTCCTTAAGGAGAAAATATGGCTCCAAACTCCAACATAGTTAAAACCCGGACATTTTTATTGTTTTACTTTTGTGTTACTAACAACAAACAGGGGAGTTGGAGTTGGTAGGAAATGATTCCATAAATATTTCCTGAATCCCACCATGTACCAAGCACCATGCGACATACCAGGAACACAGAGAGGAAGGCCATTTTCAGGCCTTCAGGAATCAGGTGGCACAGGACAGGCTGGGAACACAAGACAAACGGCAGAGACTCTGAACGAAAACCCTGGCTCTGCCTGTTTTGAGTCGTGACCTTTTCCTGGGCACTTAAGTATACTCTGGTCTTCTCCTCACGTGTGTTAAATCAATATCGCTGCTTGTCATTAACTATCACTGAAGTCATTGCTCTAAAAATGAAATGCTCTTATTAAGTTTCTCTCTCTTAAGAAATAGTTTACAAGCAACTATTCACAATCACTTGTCTCTTCTCCTTAGTCAACGCCCTCTCTCCTCGACAGCAGGAATGGCCGCATCTCCCACTTCTTATTATTTTCACACCCCTTAGCAGCTATTCAATGCAATTCAGCTGAATAAAACCAAGTCCTGCGAACCACTACTGAACTAACATAACCATATATAGGAAAACTCCCTCTTGCCCTGCAAGTGCTGGACATAATTCAACAAGAAAAGCTACAGTGGTAGAGAAATACCACCCTCACTGCCCACTCCCCCCACCAAGAACTGTGAACGTGTGGCAGACAGAGACTGCTGGTTGTCCTCAAAATCTGCTCTCGTTCCTCTGAGGTGACAAACCCCAGATTTTAGCTGGCACCTGGCAGCCTGGAAGGAGGCCCTCTCTCTCCAGCCCCCCGAGCAGATAGGTGTAGCCACGTGACTACATCCAGGCCGGTGGAAAGTGACAACGTCCGGGACCTTCATCCACCCCACGGCCTGGGCCTTGGAGGTCACCAGCTGGGTCAGGGCCACATGCAGAGGAGCAACAAGAGAGAAAGAGTCTGGGTCCCTAGCACCCTGGAGGATCATACTAGCCACGGAACTTGTTATGGGGTGAACTGTATCCCCACAAAAAAGCTATGTTGAAGTCCTAACCACAGTTACCTCAAAACGTGACTTTACTTGGAAATTGGGTTGTTGCAGATGTCATCAATTAAGGTGGGATCACACTGGAGTAGGGTGGGCCTGATACTGAGCAGGACCCTGTAGGGCTCCTGGGCTCAAAAGCCTTTCTGAGTCGCCCATTTCTTTGATTACAGGAAATAGGCTTCATTCAGCCTCCATGACCTTCCCTGAGTTCCAACAGGTAGGTTCAAGCTGTTGTTAATTAGGGAAAGGAGGGGATGGGAGACAAGGAGAAACAGTCAAGAGAAACAATAGTGCAGCCTTGCGGGCAGGGTCGTGGTTCCCCATCCAGGGATACACAGAAAGATATCTTTGAGCTGTTTTGCAGATACTGAAACCCACACGAGGTGGGAGAAGTTAACGGTTAAGCACATCGACCCCAGACCAGCTGGAACCAGGTCGATGACGTTGACTCCCACTTACCTCCCCACCAACCAATCAGAAGAATGTCCACCAGCTGATCACGCCCTCTTTGAACCATTAATATAAAACTTCTCACTACCCCCTCCAGGTTGAGACACACAGTTTTGAGGGCATTAGCCCACTGTGGCCCCCTTTGCCTGGCAAAGCAATAAAGCTATTCTTTTCTACTTCACCCAAAACTCTGTCTCCGAGATTTAATTCAGTGTCAGGACACAGAGGCCAGAGTCGGCTTCAGGCCCTGAATCCAATATCATTGGTGGCCTTATGAGAGATGCAGAGACGGACACACAGACAGAAAACAACCACACGATGATGGAGACAGAGGTTGGAGTGATGGCAGTTACAAAAGCCAAGGAACGCCAAGGTTTGCCTGCAACCACCAGAAGCTAACAGAGGCAAGGAAGGATTCCCCCATCGACTAAAAAAATATATTCACAACCTAAAAGTTGAGAGTGATGTTTTCTTCTGCAGTATTCCTAGGACTTCAAGCCCAGGAGGCAGCATCTCAAGTAACTACGAGAAAACTGCTCCAAGGAGGCGAGGCAGGAGCTAGGATATATAGGAGTTTTGCAACAAAGGGCAAATAGTAGGAACAAAAGGGTACTGTTAATTAAAGAAAACCAGATATCCCAAGTTAAGGAATTTAGTGCTTTTCTATGTATGGGAAGACGCAAGAGTCTGGGCTCACCGAACTCATTCCCCTGATATGCACCTCAGCTATCTGGGGCCAGTGTCCTGTGTTTTCTCATCCTGAGTTTCCTCAGGGCTCCCCAAGGGGAGTGGCTGCAGTCTGATGGCTGCTAGATGGCGGGTATTCTTTCCCTTCCTGAGTTTCCTCAGGGCTCACCAGCTCATTTTGGAGCGCTGTAATCGCTGATGAGTGTGACATCCTCGTTTACTGATATGGCAGGCAATATTCCATTTCTCACCCCTTGCAGGATTCAGAGAGATCTTGAACCTCCTGACATCTTGATTTCAGACTTCTAGCTTCCAGAACTGTGAAACAATAAATGTCTGTGGTTTTAACCACCTGGTTTGTGATGCTTTGTAACGGCAGCCTCAGGAAACTGTTACAGAGCCTTACAAGGATTCTTGAATGAGAGCAAAACAAACTATCTGTGAAAACAGCTTTAACATGGGTAATTCTAGGACCCACAGGCAAACTGAGTCCTAAGCAACACAGGGGGCAACTGAAACAAGCACGTGAGGATGTCTGAGAAATAAAAACGACACACGAATAGTAACCTACTACCTTAAACATCATAAACACCCTTCAAGTCCTTGACGTCCCCATCTATCATGCCACAAAGCTACAAATGTGATTGCAACCTTCTACTTCAAAGTAAAAACTGAACTTGAAAAGGAAGACGGGATCCTTGCATTTCCCTCAAAGACCAGCTGGCGGGAGATGCGATCCACTCTTTCCCTCCTCTCAGGCTCACTGAGAACCTGAACACTGGGCACGGCTGCCCCTACCCGCCCCGAGCCCGTGTCCAGCAGGAGGCAGGATGGACAGTGGTCTGAGGACTCCTCTGCAGGCTTTCAGCCACTGCAGCCTGAGTTCTCTCTCCACTCCACCTCTCCCATCGTCAGCCAGGTACCAGCTCTCGCCTGTGCTGCCACAGTTCATCCCTCTCCCAATTCTCCTTTCCTCTTGAAACATAATTTCACAATCTCACTTACTATTGCTGTAGCAGAAACTAGTTGAGACACCCCCATTATGTGAGCCCTTATTCAGCCCTTATTCTTTCCACCCATTCAACCGGTCTACAGGTTTTTTTCCCCCTCTCTTTCTTGCTTCATTGCACTCTGAAAATGACTGCCCTCTAGCTAAAGTTGTACTATGCACCTGATATTTACTTCTCCAAGACAACACTCCCTAACCTTCCTTTCCTTTGTGAGCATTCTTCATTCCACAAAGAAGGTCACAGAATGATAACCTCGAGGACCACCAGAACCTGTTCCAGAATCACCTGATGCCAGCCCTAATGATCTCAGTGTCTCCAGGAGGAAAGAAGAATCCAAGACTACAGCAGCCCCGATCCTTTTCTACAGCCCTATTTTCCACTCTGAAACTCTAAGACCCCTTCCTGTTTCCCAGGAAGGTGGGGCACAGTCTTGAGAGCGTTAGCCTGCTGTGGCCCATTCTGCCTGGAAAAGTAATAAAGCTACTCCTTTCTACTCCTCTAAAGCTGTGTCTCCGCGTTTCTATTCGGCACTGGTGAGCAGAGGCCTTTTGCGGCAATACTATTAACCATTTGAAATACTGATACAACTTTTTTTTTTTTTTGCTGGTTCCTTCCTCAGCCCTCCCCAATACCACCGACCCTCCCCCAACACCACTCCCTCCTGACCTCTTTACAACACCTCTGAGAGTGTCCACCACACTTAACACCCTCCAGTGACCCACAGCACCTAAGTCCATACTCCCACATGGCCTCTGCCTGGACGCCCTGAGTACTAATCCCACCCATCCTTCCAGGCCCATCTCAAATGCTAATCCTCCTGGGAACCAGCTCAGGATGTTCCAGGCTGGCACTGCGCTCCCTAGCTCTGAATCCCCATAGGGATATTAAGTCACCAAGATGGTAGACACGACATCATTCACGCACTTACACAGACCCAACTCCAACTAAGACTGGGCCTTGCACAGAGTCGGTCCATCGTGGGCATCAGCTAAAGGAAGGAACAGACTGTAGGGCTGGTTCAAATCCGTCCAACCACTATCTGCATGGCAACAGCCTTACATAGTCTGAGCTAACAGAGCAACAAGCAAAAGGTTATACGTATGTTATACATCTTGTCTAGACAGAGGCAAATTCCAATTTCAGCTTAAGCATGTTACCAAGACAAAAACTCAATATTCAGTGTGTGCATGGTAGAACAGAAATTCCCCACTTTCAAAAAAAAAAAAAAGTAAGTAAAGAAAGGTATTCCCTAAATGAGGAATTACAACTATTGAGCACTTGTCCACAAATAATAGGTCTGAGTGGGTAAAGAAGTCACAATCTTCCAGGGCTTAAATGACACTCCAACACATGACCAGCTTGTAAAAAGGTGCCAGAAGTGCTGGCCAGATTTTTCTCCAGGACTCAGGCTGATGAAAACGCTGAAATTAAATTGCCATTAGAGCCATGAAGTGCAGACCCAGAGCAGGTCTTGCAGGAAAGTATCAATGTCAGAACTGCAGCCAAAAAGGCTGACATCCAAGTAGCTGGTAGGGGAAAACCTAAGCAGCTCTGTGAACAGTATAACCTCAGAGATACCTTTTACAGATGTAAAAGTCACTGAGGACTTTCAGTGCTCTGAAGTTAAGACAAGATATCTGGAGTTGCGCTGCTGAAGTTGTTCAATGCCAAGAACTTCAGTCCCCCTTCCTTACTGAGAGAAAAATAGAGGGACTTCTTGGCCCTCTAAGGTCATAATAAATCGTTCATTTTCTGTACATGAAGAAAAGGACATTGAAAAGCACGTGTAAACAAGAAGACACAACACTATGAACATGTAGGTTTGCCTCGAGGGTATGGACCATCGTACCACCTCCAAGGTGACCTGACTGGAAATCCTGGAAGACGGCCCATCCAATCTGCTGAGTCCCAGGCTGCAGAAGGCAGTGGGGCGGCAGGGCTTCAACACAACATCGTGTTCTAAGCTCTACGTGCCCGCCACGATTCCAGCCCGCCTATGGTCAGACAACGCCCTGTTCTGACTACCTGGTCAATCCACTTGGCTGGCCTTTTCGTCCACTCCTGCTGAACTCTTCACCTTCTACGTGGGCATGAACACATCTAAGTGAAAGGCAGGGAAAGGAAGAAAAGTGAACATCCAATCAGCTAACTGTATTCATTGCCTAGGACCTGTCATCTAACAGGAAAGGAGGCTGAATCAGGCCAAGGGCCTGCCAGCGGTGTGAGTCTTACAGCAAACACCAGGCATTTCAAGAGCCTTTCAGAATTCAAAACTAAGTTCACGCTCCTCTCCTCCCCTATTCCATATATCAATGATTCCAGGTGATTCTGCAGCCCAAAATCCCAAAACAGCCCACGATCCACCTCTCCCCTCCCCCCATACCCAACTCAAGACCTGACCTGAGTGGCTCTCAAATCTGGCCAAGTCTCTCTATTTCACACTAAACCAAACCACACCACGTGGTCCTTGGATTGCATTAGCCTCTTGACACGTCTCCCTGCCTCCGCTCTGGGTCCCAATCCCCAGCTCCCTGGCCCCTTCCTTAGGCTGCAGCCAGGGTGAGCTCTGAGGTAATAAAAGCTTTCATGTTACCTGTAGGGTCCTGTATAGTCCCCTGCTCAGGCCTCCAGAGCCTCTCCTCTGCAGCCTCAGACACTTGTGCTTCCTCAGATGCATGGATCCCCTTCTTGTGCACTAAAAGCCTGTGTCCCATCACCCTCCCCAGGGAAATGCGCAGCATCAGCCGTCCCCCTCCTCCCCCCTCCCCCACGTAATTCTCCAGGTAACTTCCTCAGCCTTCCCAGGAAGCACGACCTCCAAAATTACACCAGCGTCTCTGCCAAAGCACCTCATGGCCCCTTGGACTTTTCCTTCCAAGGACTGATGACACACAAACGCGCATCCACAGTGAGTTTCACTACTTAATTCTTTATTAATCCCCCACTTAATGAAACAAATTCTAAGCAGGAAGGACTCCTCTGCATTTGCCACCTGCCATTGTACATATGTATCTGGCACCTCGCCAGGCATCAGGTAGATACTCAGTTATTTTGTGGAATAAGTGATTGAATGGATGAATAAATTCCAAATTTGTTCCCACAAAAGTCTAGCATAAACCAAGACAAGTTTTTCCTCTCAGCTGATTTTAGTCATAACGAGATCTGGTCGTCTTTCATATTTGCTGAAATACATTTTGGCTTTGTGTGTTTCTTTCTACAACTAGGGCAACGTTTCCCAAATGTGGCCTATTTTCAGGTATACAGGAGCATTTACTAAAGACGTAGATACCTTGAGCCCCAGACAAGACCCAGTGAATCAGAAACTCCAAGGTGTGACCATTTAGTTTTAAAAAGCACTCCAGGTGATTCTGACGAACTAGAGAAACAAATTTTTTAAAGGGTTATAGAAACCATATACAGAATCTAAGACCTAAAAGACAATAATATTTCAACGATTACTTCAACCCACCAAGAAGGAGTTTGTCACGCTAACACCAACCCTTCTCACCACTCTCATTCTTGGCCACTTGTCCCACCTTTACTGAAAGCAACTACTGCCAAAAGAAGTTTAAATTCCTAGACCACCTTCCTGCTGGAAAATTTATGTACATGAGGGAAAATTTAAGTTTCTTGCCCAAATCAAAGATGCTTCATTCATCAGGACACAAAGCAGCCTGACAAAGTCAGCCCCAGAAAATCCAAAGTTCTCAGCAGGTCATAATTTTAATGTTACTGCACACACCTACATGAGAAGGAATTTCAGGACTCAGACAGTTCAGATGCATTTTTGAGGAAAAGAAATAAAATCCACCCAAATATTTGAGCATAATTCCCTGAAAACTTTCTGTAGGACTCCTTTCATGCTACACTCTTTGGTGCATCACATAATCCGTCAAAGAATCAGTTACCAGTTTTTCCACTAAAACCATGCTTAATGGTTAGGCATTTGCAGGAACCCAGACATCATGGAGCTCGATGGTTCCTCCAGTTGCACATTTTCTGAGCACCTGCTATTTGTGAGGAGTATAAAGATGAACGAGGCACTGTATCTGCCCTTTAGATAAGTCTGGAGTTCAGGGAGGGAAAGAGATCCACAAACACATGGCTCAGTGAGGACGAAGTCACATCCAGGAGCTCAAAGGAAGAGATGGGGATTCAAGAGGGTGTGATGTTTAATTTTATGTCAACCTGGCTAAACCCAGTCCCCAGACACTTGCTCAAACACATATTACAGTGAAAGTATTTTTCAGATGAGATCAACATTGAAATCAGTAGACTCTGAGTAAAGCAGATTATCCTCTGTAATGTGGGTGGGCCTCATGCAATTAGACAAAGGCCTTCAGAAAATAAAGACTGACAAACTCCAAAGAGGAGGGAATCCTCTCTCCTGACCACCTTCAGACTTGAAATGCATTTTAGCATAAAGCTTCATTGTTTTAATCTTCTTTTATCTCACGATGATCAGGAAGACAGTCAGACTAATGTTGTTAACCAAGTAAGACTGAGGTGTTCCTAAATCCCTGCCAGGCCCAAGAGCCCAGCCCAGGAGCCAGGCCAGCAGAGTCTACATGAACACCAGGCTGTGCAGGGCACAGTTCCTCTCTCTAGAGAGCAGGTCCACCAAGTCTGAGACAGGCCTGCAGCTTGCACCGGGACACACCTCTCTTCGAGCTACAAAATACAAAGAAACCATATGGGACTAAAAATAACTGTGTGCATGCATAGTTGGGGCAAATTCTGGACCAAAAGATTAAAGAAAGACAAAAAACCCAACTGCCATTTCTGAAGAGCTGGGAGCGAAAGAACTGGGTGTCGGGAGTAAAAGCAGGGCACCGCGCATGTCCCCCTGCACTCAACACCACAAAGGGGTGGGCAGACCACCTCAGCCACCCGTCCAGTCTGACCCCTGGACACACCCCACCCTCATCCAGTATAAGGAATGAGCCCCCCTCAGCGAGCGAGGGAACCTGTCACTTGTTCTCGCTCCCTCCTGCAGCCAGTTCAGGGGCCCCAATAAAGCCTGGCCTGAATTTCTTGTCTGGCCTCAAGTCAATTTCTACTGACTGGGGAAGGCTAAGAACCCTGGTCGGTATCAAGTCCAGTAGGGCTGGTTTGAGTTACACAGATGAACACACAGAACAAGGGGAAGATTCAGATCTATTCCCACTCTGGATAAGATCCAGTTGCCCTGCGTTGAGACCCTGCCAGGGCCCGATGTTCCAGGGATGCCTAACTCCAAGCTGCTCCCTCCCTCTGCATTTCTCTGGCATCTAGAACAGGTTGAGCCACCCTGGACCTCCGTGGGGTCCCAGCTGTTTCCTGCACCTGTTGTTTCAGGCAATCCAGTGTTTATTTGATGCCCATGACGTGTCCAACATGGGCCAGGCACTATGCTAAAGAACTACCAGATACAGTCTGCTGTGAAAGGCCTTAGAATACTCCTGGGGAGTCAGGATCACCCCACTTGACATGACGCTGGGCGGTGCGGGACTGGCCGTGCACATAAATGGAAGCCCTAGATCAGTACGAACGAAAGTGCTGGGAGAGGGGCATAGGGCTGCCGGAGGGCTCAGCATCACTTGCTTAAATCAAGGACAGACGAGAAGGCAACCCAGGGGGCCCAGAAGAGTGAGCCAAGACCCAAAAGTGGGGATGAATGAGGCAGGTCACAGGGACAAGCCCCCTTCCCCACTCCCCCGCCAGAGTGGAGGGTCATGTGCTGGGAAACAAATAGAGCGGCCAGTGGAGCCTAGAGTTTAACATTTTGATTCTGCAGGAAACAGGGAACCTTTGAAGGTCTTCAGAGTAAGAGGAGATGATGAAAACTAGACTTAATGAGATATTCCACATGACCAAAGGTACTAAGAAGGCAATAATGTAACAATGGTTAAGAAACCGGGCTTTGGGCATAATCCTGGTTCTGTCATTTACGAGCTATGTGAGGATGGGTGAGCTATCTCACCTGTTACAAGAGCCTGTTTCAGATAAGTCATGAATATTCCTCCCTCTCTTGACTCAACTCCCTCCTTTTACCTCGACCCTGCTATATATATACAGTGCCTCAGCCTAAACTGGGTTGAGAAGTTGATTTGCGAACTAAGTTCCTGCTTCTCCATTTTTTGGCCATGGAATAAAGCTTGTGCTGTTCCAGATTCACCATCGGTTTAATTATTGGCTGTGGGAATCCGAATGGAAAAACAACCGCCCCAGCCAAGATAACGGTTCTTAGCCTTGGCTAGGACCCCGGCATGAGTCCAGGCGACCAATTCGGTGACAAGTACAGCAGTTACCTACACAAGGAACATAGGCTCCAGAACGAGACCGCCTGATCTGGGATCCTGCTCTGCCACTCACTAGCTGTGTGATGGTAGGAAACTTACTCAACCTCTCTGTTTCAGTGCCTTCAGGTGTAAAATAAGAGGTAATAGCTCCTTTCCTTCCAGCAGGAAAACTGGAAATTGGTGCCTACCAAAATCAATGAGAAGTCTTAACCTTCCCATTTCCATCCACATACATTTTGAAAATGCACAAACAGAAGGTGTTTAGAGAGTTCCATGCCCTGCCTGAAGTTAAGGAGACGTGTCTACTTTGTTATTATTTACATTAACTACACCCATACACCTTCTTCTAGGCCCCTCTTGCCTTAAGGGCCATCAAATAGCCAAGAGATGTGGCTACACACACTGAATACACCACAATCAAAATAAGCATAGGAGCTCCCATCCCGTGGGGATCCCCTAGACCATCCCATAGAAAAAGAAAATATCAGAATTTGTGGGAAAGATGAATGGGTTAGGGTCCAGAAACAAAAGATCTAATAATCACCCAAGTGTGATTAAAGCCCCAAGGTTCGGACTTCCCTGGTGGCGCAGTGGTTAAGAATCCGCCTGCCAATGCAGGGCACACGGGCTCGAGGCCTGGTCTGGGAAGATCCCACATGCCGCGGAGCAACTAAGCCCGTGCACCACAACTACTGAGCCTGCGCTCTAGAGCCCACATGCTGCAACTACGGAGCCCGAGTGCTGCAACTACTGAAGCCCACGTGCCTAGAGCCTGTGCTCTGCAACGAGAGAAGCCAGAACAAAGAGTAGCCCCCGCTCGCCGCAACTAGAGAGAAAAGCCCGTGCACAGCAATGAAGACCTAACGCAGTCAAAAAAAAAAAAAAAGAAAATCCGCCTTCCAATGCAGGGGACGCGGGTTCGATCCCTGGTCACGGAACTAAGATCCCACATGCCACGGGACAACTAAGCCTGTGCACTGCAACTACTGAGCCCACGCGCTCTGGAGCCCACACCACAACTAGAGAGAAGCCCACGCGTTGCAACGAAAGATCCCGTGTGCCGCAACTAAGACCCAACGCAGCCAAATAAATAACCAAAAAAAAAAAAAAAAAAAAAAGCCCCAAGTTTCAGGCCCATCTTGTTAGTAGTCCCAGCTACTAGATGGAAAACTTTAGTTAAGAGCTTCACCTCTCTGAGCCGTTTTTTATCTGTGTGTTTCCCCCCAGTTCAAGGAACCTTCAGTGGTTTCAGGACCAAATGATTCCTAGGCATACCACCTGCATCAAGACCATGCACTGCTTCTCCAAAGGCTAAAGATATGGATAAGACCCCACAGGCTTCAGGGACCCCATCCCCAGAGTGGTCCTCAAAGGTAGAAGTGGAAATATTCGAAATAGGGAAAGGGGCTGGTCAAATACACACTCCAGTAGTGGCTGTGTGTCCCAATCAAAACGTTTTCAAGAATAAAATAAATATTAAATAAAAAATAAGTGTTTTTTAATCCTTAAATAAAAAATAAGTGTTTTTCACCAACACGAAATTTGCCATGATTAGGTACCAGGACATACAGTGAAAGACACACAGGGAGAGAGGGAGGGAGAGAGAGACATGGTCATAGACACAAGGACAGAGGGAGCCGGGTGCAGTTGGAACGCCCTGTCACATAAGATACATGGGAAGAGGTGGTGATATTACTGGAAGACGGCATCGGTCCAGGGCGCTAACTAGATACAGGAGGTGGTTAATAAGCTGATTGCTTTGGCGTAAACAGGCTACAGCTTTAGTTCAGAACTGCGAATTCCTGCGCGGCCTGGGGGAAGCCGGCTAACGGTGGAGCGCGGGGACGCCAGTCCCTCCTCCCGCTGGGTGGTGACCCCACTGGGCCGCCTCGGGCCTCAGCCTCCCCGCCTCCTGCTCCCGCTCCTCCTCCTGCTCTCGGGCACTGGAGGCTGGCGGGGCGACTAGCGGCAAGAGAGGAAGACCCTGTGCCCCAGCCACCAGGTCGCGAGGTCTCCCTCCCCGGGCCTGCTCCCGCCCGCCCCGCGCGCCCGGGCGCAGAGGGGAACACGCCGCCGGCGTGGGGAGGCTCCAGCGGCGGCGGAGAGCGCTCCCTCGCCCCAACGCTCTGCCCCCTAAAGGGCGCCGGCGGCGGGATGTCGCAGCTCAGGCGGGGAGCTCACCAGAAGAACAGGCGGGAGCAGGGGTTCGCGTCCTGCAGCGAGCTGGGCGGCACCTCCGGGTTCACCGGCAGCATCTTGCCACCGCTGGCGGGGCGTCTGGAGCCCCGGGCGCCTCCGCTCCGCAGGAACCTGGAGTGGAGCGCCGGCGGCCGCTCAGTCCGCGTCTACCCCCCGCCACGCCGCCTTCCGGGAACGCCTCGGGTCGGGGGCGGGGAGGGGAGGAGCGCCCTCTACGCGCAGCTGCCTGAGGCCTCAGAGATGAAGCCTGCGCGCAAGGTGCGGGGCTGCCGGATGAAGCGGGGCCGAGCAGACGCTGCCAGGAGCCACAGGCAGGTGTGAGGCAAGGCCGCAGGCGCAGTTGATGGAGGCGGGTAGGCGGACTGCACAGCACACCGGGTCCAGCGCGCAGGCACCCACTTACTAGTACCTGGCTGCAAACTCTGCCAAAAGTGCTTGCTCTGAGCCCACGCACCCACCCAGAAGGTGCAGAGAGGAGGCTCAGGCTCTGCCCACCTTTGCTACTCAAAAATGTCCCCTGGGGGACTTCCCTGGTGGCACCAGTGGTTAAGAATCCGCCTGCCAATGCAGGAGATGCAGGATCGAAGCCTGGTCTGGGAAGATCCCACACGCCGCAGAGCAACTAAGCTCCAGCGCCACAACTACTGAGCCTGCGCTCTAGAGCCCGCAAGCCACAACTACTGAGCCCACGTGCCACAACTACTGAGCCCACGTACCACAACTACTGAAGCCCGCACGCCCAGAGCCCCTCCTTCTCAACAAAAGAAGCCACGGCAATGAGAAGCCCGTGCACCGCAATGAAGAGCAGCCCCGGCTCGCCGCAACTAGAGAAAGCCCGCGCGCAGCAATGAAGACCCAATGCAGCCAAAAATAAATAAACAAAAATTTTAAAAAACTGCTGTAACTAAAAAGACAGTAACAAGTGTTGGAGGGTATGTAGAGAAATTAGAACCCTCATACATTGCTGGCGGGAATGTAAGATGGTACAGCCGCAAAGTTACCATATAACCCAGCAATTCTACTCCTAGTTATCCATGCAAGATAAATGAAAACATATGGCGACGTGAAAATCTAGATACAAATGTCATAGCAGCACTATTCATAAAAGCCAAAAAGTGTGTTGGGGGCAGGGGGAACCAAGTGTACATCAGCTGATGACGGGATAAATAAAATGTGGTATTCCTTGCAATGGAATAGTATTTGGCAAGATAGATATACTGACGCATTCTACAACATGGATGAACGTTGAAAATATTATGTTGAGTTAATGAAGCCAGCCATTGACTCTAGTCAGGATGATGAGACAGCATCTTAGGAGAGATTCAATCTTGTTGGGCTTGATGATTCATTCCCAGACAAACCTCAGGGACACATGATGCAAATGTGCAGCTGTGCAAACTATAAATTATTAAATGATCTACAGTATCTCTGTCAAATAGTCAAAGCATCAAGTGTTAAATCTGCAGTATGTTTAAGAGTAATACCAAAATGTGGTTTAGCTAAGACAGTTCTGGACCTCAAGCATTTTCTACCAAGACACATAGGACAAATGGCATTCACAACTTAAACATACTTCAGTGGGTATCCACAGTTCTGAATATGGTGACCATTTCTGTCACTTCACCTTATAGTAATATATCCACCTCTGTAACCTCAGAAGTCAGCACCCAAATCAAATCTAGCCAATCATAACATGCCGTGTCCCTATCAAAAGGGTATGGCCCGGAGATAACCTCATGGCCCACACCAGACCAACTGGTTTTCTTCCTTGAGAATGTTTGTTTTTGTTTTTGTTTTGGCTGGAGCTAGAAAGGGAAAAACCTCAGTTTCCTTTCTGAGAAGGGAGTTACATGGATATAACTCCTAACTGCTGGTAGTCATGTCTTCCATTTATGTGGAGAGGCCTAAAAGAATAAAGCAGGTACCCAAAGGAAAGTCATCACATCAACAACTATTTAGCTAAACACCTACTGTGTGCCAAGAACTGTTCCAAGAGTTAGGGATGCACAAGTGAACAGGGTGAGTGGTGCAAAGCAGCATCTTAGTGGCATCAATTCTCTGGGGTTCCCGAAGCTAATAGAATCCCTACTTGGATTGTGTGACCTGCTATAGCAGAAGTTGTCACTTTCCATGGCATTGGATAAGATAACTTGGGTGAGTGTAGATTTTTTTTAAAGGGAAGAGAGACCTGTTGCATCTGGAAGAGAGGGGAGGACACTAGGCAAACTGCCACCCCCGAGACTGGGGAGCCCCCCCCCCCCAGTGAATAGAGGAAATGGAGGCTTCCCGGACCAGAGACTCAGAGCAAAAGCACCAGGGGGACCTGTGCCTGGGGAGGAAAACCACAGCTATAAGTGACAATTGCTGGAGGCTCAGTGTGACCATCTGAGAGCTAGAAACTCCAGGGGGACCCCGTCATGCGAGGACTCACGACACAGGGAGATTTTCCTCCAGGAGCTCCACCAGGATCCTACAGAAAATACCAGAGAAGAATCCCTCAGCCTTCCTGCTGGGGGAGGGGAAAGTAGCCAATTTGAAATAGACCAGAAGACTCGGTCCTCTTAACAAGGCTTGCCCTTGGGGGAAACTAGTTAACCAGAGTCTAACCTGCTGGGCTGTTAGCTGAGCCTAACTGACCTGGGGGAAGAGAAATACCCAGCTTCAACTGTCTCTAGCCGTCCTGTCCCACATAAGGGAAGGGGTGGGGGGAGAAAAAAATGAGAAACACTTGTGAAGTTCATGGTCCAGAGGTAGAAGCTCACTGGGGGATTGAGACTTAATGGTGGGAGCTGCCTGCCCTCACACCTCACCACCTCATTACTAAGGCTTTGTTACAGCAGTTCCTTTAACCCAGGACATTGTGTCTGCATATCGAACAAAAGTTACAAGGCACACCAAAAGCCAAAAAAACCCACTTTTTTTTGAAGAGACAGAGCATGCATCAGAACCAGATGCGGCAGGGATGTTGGGATTATCAGACCAGGAATTTAAACGCAACTATGATTAACACACCAAGGGCTCTAATGGATAAAGTAGACAGCATGCAAAAACGGATGAGCAGTGTAAGCAGAGAGATGGAAATCCTTAGAAAGAACCAAATAGAAACGCTAGAGATAAAAAGCGCTGTAACCGAAATGAAGAATGCCTCTGATGGGCTTATTAGCAGACTGGCCACAGCTGAGGGAGGAGTTGCTGAGCTACAGGATATATCAATAGAATCCACAAAAACCAAAAAGCAAAGAGAACGAAGGCTAGAAAAACCAGAATATCCAGGGACTGAGGAGCAAATACAAAAGATTCCACATCTGCGTAATGAGAATTCCAGAAGGAGAAGAAAGAGAGAAAGGGATAAAAGAAATGTTTAAAACAATAATGACTGAAAATTTCCCCCAATTAATGTCAAACGCCAAACCACAGGTCCAGGAAGCTCAGAGAACACCAAGCAGAATTAATGTCAAAAAAAAAAAAAAAACAGGGGCTTCCCTGGTGGCGCAGTGGTTGAGAGGTCTGCCTGCCAATGCAGGGGACACGGGTTCGAGCCCTGGTCTGGGGGATCCCACATGCCGCGGAGCGACTGGGCCCGTCAGCCACAACTACTGAGCCTGTGCATCTGGAGCCTGTGCTCCGCAACAAGAGAGGCCGCGACAGTGAGAGGCCCGCACACCATGATGAAGAGTGGCCCCCGCTTGCCACAACTAGAGAAAGCCCGCATGCAGCAACGAAGACCCAACACAGCCAAAAATAAATAATAAATTTAAAAAAAAAAAAAAAAAAAAAAACAACAACCCCTACAACTAGGTATACTATTTTCAAATTAAAGAAAAACACTTTGGCTATGAAGGAATAAAGATAAGAATTGCATTCAACTTCTCTTCAGAAATCATGCAAACAAGAAGAGAGTGGAGTGAAAATTTTTAAGTGTTGAGAGAAAAAAAAAATCACCAACCTAGAATTCTGTACCTTGTGAAATGATCTTTCAAAACTGAAGGAGAAATATTTTTTTCAGACAAACAAAAATTGAGGGACTTTGTTGCCGGTAGACTTGCTTTGCAAAAAATGTTAAAAGCAGTTCTTCATTGAGAAGGAAAATAATGTCAGAAACAAAGACCTACATAAAGTAAGGAAGAGCATCAAAGAAGGACGAAGGGAATAGTTCTGCAAGAGGAACAGATAAAACGGTATTGAAAGCTTTGGACAGTGGCCAGAATGGAAGAACTTTCAAAAGCTGTATCCTGAGAGTGTAGTGACAAAAGCAACAGAGAAGTTGTGAGGATTTTAGCAAACAGGCTGTTAGACTCTGCCTGCCATTCCCATTCCTTCACTTCTCTTTCATGGCAACCACATGTTGTACGTCACCTCACCTGTGGACTGAGGATCAGCCAGCTTCTTGACTTGTGCATTGAACCATGTTTACTGCACTGATGGTTAATACCTTTTATTGACTCAACTGTAGGTTCTTTCTGGATTCCTAACATTTGACTATTCCTGAGCTTTGGTAGCTAAGGATATTATTCTTTTTTTACTTTGCAGTGGGTTTTGCTGGATTCTGCCTGGTGATGGCATTTTACTACTGACCACTGTCTACCACACAGAGGAACCAAGATAAGGTGGTAGCTTCTTTACTGCCTGCAGTGGGTTTCTTTGGATTTTGTGTGGTGACAGTATTTTACTACTGACCACAGTCTACCGATGGAGGACCCACAATAAGGCGGTAGCTTTGGATAAGAAGCAATTGGGAAAGAGCAACTGGCCTTTGACCCAAATCTAGTAGTTTTGGTCAGAAAGCCTGAGGTGCCACCTCTTCAAAATGAGCTGACCTGTAAGGATACATTTAACGCCATGTCATGTGTCCATGCAAAGTTCAGAATCAAACTATGTAGTATAGCTTGCCTGTATCCTGTTAGAGATGCCACTCTCTCTAAATTGAGACCAAAGTTTCCACACCTTTCACCAACTAGTGTGTATGTATGTGTCATTTATCATTTTTCAATAGTCAGTCAACTTAAGTCTTTACTCATTAATCAAAATAGCCAGGCAGGCTATTTCTAGCACACATCTGTGTGTCCTATAGGACTGCAACATTTACTCTGCTGCCCTCAAACTGCTTTTCTTATTTCAAATTTAGACTTTCATCCAGCAACTGACTATCAAGCATTGCCATCCATCTCTGCCTATCAGTCAACTGGTTCAGTTTCCATAAAACAACCATGTCTGTATTATAATGGCACTTGTTTGTAGATCCATTTTGGTGTTTTATTACATTTTCCTGCATTCTTTAACATAAATGAATAGAAGATGGAAAAATTAGTATGCTAATAGTAATAATGCAATTACTGCAAAGATGGAGAGAGTATGAAGTAGAACAAAGGAGGTAACTCTTCAGTCTGGTTTGGATGCATACTGGTAGTAAACTCATTGATTATATGCTTAATTTTGAAGGAAAGGAATTTTTTTGAATCTATGGAAGCTTTATTCATAACTGCCAAAACCTGGAAGTAACCAAGACGTCCTTCAGTAGGTGAATGGATAAATAAACTGGTTCATCCAGACAGTGGAGTATTATTCAGCACTAAAAAGAAATGAGCTACCAAGACATGAAACAACATGAAGGAGACTTAAATGCTTGTAACTAAGTGAAGGAAGCCAGTCTGAAAAGGCTACATACTTTATGATTCTAACTATATAACAGAAAGGCAAAACTATGGAGACAATAAAAAGATCAGTGGCTGCCAGAGGGTGGAGGTGGGAGTGAGGGATGAACTGGTGGAGCACAGAGGATTTTTGGACAATGAAAATACTCTGTACGATACCATAGTGATGGAAATGTCATTATACATTTGTCCAAAACCATAGAATGCACAACACCAAGAGTGAGCGCTAACGTAAGCTATGGACTCCAGGGGACTTCCCTGGTGGTCCAGTGGTAAAGAATCCACCTTGCAATGCAGGGGAAGAGGATTTGATCACTGGTTGGGGAACTAAGATGCCGCATGCTGTGGGGCAACTAAGACTGCACGCCACTACTACTGAGCTCGCACGCCACTACTACTGAGCTCGCACGCCACTACTACTGAGCTTGCGTGCCTCAACAAAAGAGTCCATGTGCCGCAAACTACAGAGCCCGTGCACCCTTGAGTCCACGTGCCACAACTAGAGAGAAGCCCGCATGCCGCAACAAGAACGCACGCGCCGCAAGGAAAGATCCCACATGCCGCAACTAAGACCTGATGCAGCCAATAAATAAATAAATTAAAAAAATATTTTTTTAAAAAAACCAATGGACTTCAGGTGACTATGATGTGTCAGTGTAGATTCATCAGTTGTAGCAAAAGCATCACTCTGGTGGAGGAATGCTGGTAGTGGGGAGGCTATGGAGTGCGGGGACAGGGCAGATACGGGAAATCTCCGTACTTGCCACTACAAAAAAAAAAGAAAGAAAAAAGAAAAATCTATGAAATGCTAATAAGATATTGATGAAGATTATATATCCAAAAGGTGAAGTGTTATAAGAGAGGACATAAAGAGATTTTTTTTAAGTTAGAGACTGAGATTCATATTAATAAACTGTCCCATTGATCCCTTAGAGAATTTCACAGGCTTATACATCATCCGATAGAGATACAGCTTTCTCCAACTCAATCAGGAAAATTAGAAGGCCAGACTTAGCCTATCGCCTGTCAATTTTTAAAAAATAATGTAGAACACACTACCAAAGTGATCACCATTAACCTCCTTTCCATCCCTTGCAAATTACCATCAGCAGGTCCATTTTCTCTTCATTAAACTTTTTTTCTGTTTATTAAATGAGACTTCAGTTAAACTAAGAGAAATAGAATTTGAGGTAAGAAATACATGTATAAAATTAATTTGCATTGCATTATATTAATGTTTAATCTCTGTTTTGGATAATCATAGATATATTATATCACATTCAGGGGTTAAAAAGCTGAAATGCTCTTCCCGAACATAAAGAACTCTAGAATTGTTTTCTGTTTTCTGAAAAGGGACTTCCCTTCACTCCTTCTAGACAGTCTATTTTCTTTTTTTTTTTTTAATATCTTTCCATTTATTTAGTTCTTTGATTTCTTTCATCAGAGTTTTATAGTTTTTTCTTCATATAGATATTGTACATACTTTGTTATATATATATATATATTTTTTAATTTTTATTTATTTATTTATTTTTATTTTATGGCTGTGTTGGGTCTTCGTTTCCGTGCGAGGGCTTTCTCTAGTTGCAGCAAGCGGGGGCCACTCTTCCATCGCGGTGCGCGGGCCTCTCACTATCGTGGCCTCTCTTGTTGCAGAGCACAGGCTCCAGACGCCCAGGCTCAGTAATTGTGGCTCACAGGCACAGTTGCTCCGCGGCATGTGGGATCTTCCCAGACCAGGGCTCGAACCCGTGTCCCCTGCATTGGCAGGCAGATTCTCAACCACTGCGCCACCAGGGAAGCCCTAGACAGTCTATTTTCAACTGCACTCTTAGGGAAGCTATGGGTATAAAATTAGCAAATTGCATCTAAATGAAATGTATGTTTCCTACCCTCACAGAGCTTACAACTTATACTGTGTGTGCAATTCCCATCCTTAGAGTCACACCTTTGAGTGAAGCCTTCTATTATAATATGGACAACAGAAATGAAGTCCGTTATGTTTCAGTATTAAAACAAAAAATATTGACTTTTTTGATGGGCATTTTTCTAAAATGTGTTGCTGATGTCCCTCCATTCTTAGAGTATGCAGAATATGATGACAAACATTATTAATTATTTGGTATCATTACCAGCAAGTAGTATTGTGCCATTTGGTACAATACCCTTAGGGCCTAATGAAACACAGGTGTAGGGGTTTATGGATTTACTTATATACATTTAATAGCAACCATTTACCTTTTAAAACTTTCATGTCTGTTTTTTATATATTTTTCTTCTCTTTCCTTTTCTAATAATATTTTACTTTTTACTATTTTTAAATTGGCTTGTTAAGTAAGATTTAATAGGCTTTAAAGTAAGGATCAGAGGGTCTCTGCTAGGAATAATAATGATGAGTTTGGACACACAATTTTGGCAACTTAGATGCCTCTTGGTCTCAGTTGTCTTCTGTGAGACTGAAATTGCCTGAAGAATGACAGCTGGAGAAGTGAATGTTACCAGAAGGTGTTTTGGTTTGCTAATGGCTTTATAAGTGTTCCTAAATGATTAGTAAATTTCCCTTCTTCTTTTAATATGAAATATTTCAAGAATGTTAAAAATACCCCCAATTTTATTTTTCAAATGTACATATATCCAAAACAGATTATATAAAGTGTTGACATTTTCCTAGAGTTATTTATGAATTTTCATTAAAGAAATAAGATGTACAGAAACAAACCAAAAAGAGAGAGAGGGAGAGAGAAACCAGAGATGGAGCCCTGAGGCCCTCCAACATTTACAGGTAGACACCCACCCAAGGAGACTGAGGTGGGAGAAAATGTGCAGTCACAGAAATGCAGGAAAAGCTGGAACCTATGCTTCTGAAGACAGAAGAGTAACAACTGGATTTGGCAAAGTGGAGGTTTTTGACTTAGAAAAAGCAGTATTTTAAAGACAGACAGAGACAGAGAAACCCTATAAAACTGTGTTGAGCAGAGAACAGTGTGTGAAGGTGTGGAGACAGTGGTTATACACAACTCCTGTGAGAAATTTTGCTGTGAGGAGGAAGAGAAAAGAAGTAGAAAAAGAAATAAGTGCAGGAGTACAACCCTTGAGAAGGCACTCCTCCACACTGTAGACTGTTCTATAGCCAGTGTTTAATAACATGGGTGAGAGTTGCCAGTGCCTGCCCATAAGCCCTGCCCCCTTCCATTTCACACCAGCTTGACTTCCTGCAACTCTGCCTGAGGGCTTTGTCTGCCACCACAGTCAGCTCTGCTCAAGTTCAAGGCAGGCCCAGAGTGCCAGGGAATTTAATGTCTCTCTCTGCTCTCCTCCCCCAGCAGCCTTCAGTCAACAGACAGACAGGAGTATAAATACCCCAACTCACTCACTCCTCAGAGAAGTTAACCGTGAGGCTTGTGTTCCACACTGTCTCCTAAAGTTACTTACCCAGCAGGATTATGCTCCAGTAGCCCATCCTGGGGAAATGCTTGATAATAAATCCTTTGCTGCCTTCATTCCCTTTCTTGTCTCACTTCCCCCCTCCATTACCAGCGTTTCCTGGGACGACTTCCAAAATAATCTACTGCATTCAAATTCTTGTCCTAGAGCTTAGTTTCAGGGGACCAAACTAATATAACAGAAAATATTCATATAGGGCTTCCCTGGTGGCGCAGCGGTTGAGAATCTGCCTGCCAATGCAGGGGACACGGGTTCGAGCCCTGGTCTGGGAAGATCCCACATGCCGTGGAACAACTGGGCCCGTGAGCCACAACTACTGATCCTGCGCGTCTGGAGCCTGTGCTCTGCAACAAGAGAGGCTGCGACAGTGAGAGGCCCGCGCACCGCGAAGAAGAGTGGCCCCCACTTGCCGCAACTAGAGAAAGCCCTCGCACAGAAATGAAGACCCAACACAGCCAAAAATTAAAATAAATAAATTAATTAATTTAAAAAAAAAGAATTAAAGACAATAATAATTCAGCAGAGGTAGGAGTAAGGGTGAGGAGTAGAGTGGGTATAGAAAAAAACAAAAGTTGTCATGTGTTGGTAATTGTTGAAGAATAGAAGATAAGAACATGGTGGTTGATTATACTATTTTCTCTACTTTTATATATTATTTCCATTATAAATTTTTTACAAGTACATGTTTTTTTCAAATGCTTACTTTTCCATTGACATATTTTTAAGGTACCAATCAAAACCTATTCCTTTTTTGTCTGTTGCAAATATATTTTCATTTGCCTCCTAAACTATATGATTTTTAACTCCTTCCTCTATCTCATGAGGAGGGCACTCGTTTATTTTGTCATATTTACTTGTAGTGATTTTTTAAATTTTATTGAAATGCATTTTCTATATATGAGTCAATATTTCCTCATCACATTGTGATAAAATGCAGGTGCCCCCTACTTTGACAAACAAACCCCACCATAATCAAACTCCATCCTACATGTCAGACAAACTCTTCCAAAGTACAGAAGAGAGGAAACACTTCTATACTTTTTTTTTTTTTTTTTTGCCACACGGCAGCGTGTGGGATCTTTGTTCCCCAACCAGGGATCGAACCTGTGCCCCCTGCAGTGGAAGCACAGAGCCCTAACCACTGGACCGCCATGGAATTCCCAGAGAGGAAACACTTTAGAACCCATTTTATAATGCCACTTGCAGCAACATGGATGGACCTAGAGATTATCATATAAAGTGAAGTAAGTCAGAAAGAAAAGACAAATACCATATGATATCACTTACATGTGGAATCTAAAATATGACACAAATGAACATATCTACAAAACAGAAACAGACTCGCAGACATGAGAACAGACTTGTGGTTGCCAAGGGGAGGGGGTGGGGGGGAAGTATTAGGAGTTTGGGATTAGCAGATGCAAACTATTATATATAGAATAGATAAACTACAAGGTCTTACTGTATAGCACAGGAAACTACATTCAATATCCTGTGATAAACCATAATGGAAAAGAATATGAAAAAGAATATATATGTGTATAACTGAGTCACTTTGCTGTAAAGCAGAAATTAACACATTGTAAATCAACTATACTTCAATAAAAATTTTAAAAACCCACTAACACAACATTGTAAATCAATTATACTCCAATAAAGATATTAAAAAAATAAAATAAAATAAAAACCCATTTTATGAGGTCAATATTGCTCTGATATCAAAACCAGACAAAGACATCACACAAGAAAGAAAACTACAGACCAATATTCGCATTCAATGTACACAAAATTTCTCAACAAAATACAAGCAAATCAAATCCAGCAACATGTAAAAAGAATAATACACTTAAACATGGCAAATTTTATGTGATATATATTTTACCACAATAAAAAATAGTAAAATAATAAAAAGAATTATACACATGACTAAATGGGATTTATCTCAGGGATGCAAGGATGATCACATGATCAATCTCAGTAGGTGTGGGAAAAGCATTCGACAAAATCCAAGTTCATGTACCCCTGGTTGAGAACACCTGTTCTGGAAAGTCTCTAAACATAGCAGATGACAAATAATAGTGAAGAAACAACCGAGGGCTAGAAAGTAAATTTAAAGGGTGCTACTGGGGAAAAAATGTTCTCTTGAATCTATTGGAAAAAGTCTTCTTTTTTTGTTTTTGTTTTGTTTTTTTTGGCTGCATAGGATCATAGTTGTGGCAGTGAGATCTTCGTTGCAGCGTTTGGACTTCTCTCTAGTTGCTGCACTCGGGCTCAGTAGTTGTGGCACGCAGGCTCAGTAGCTGCAGCGTGCAGGCTTAGTTGCCCCGCAGCATGTGGGATCTTAGTTCCCCGGCCAGGGATTGAACTTGCATCCCCTACATTGGAAGGCAGATTCTTAACCACTGGACCACCAGGGAAGTCCCTGGAAAGAGTCTTCTTGAATCTACCTTGATCATGAACAATGACAGCGTAAATGATTTATCTAAGATCTAAGAGGAGTACATAGCGTAAACTTTTAAAGTGTAGGTGTGTGTATTCCTTCTTTGCTACAGGCATAATTATTCAACTGCTAGATGGGCATGAGTATTTTTGTGGTACCATAATTAAAGGGCCTTTGAATGGCTTGGAGATTTAGGGCAAGTGCTTTAGACTTAGATTTAACAGTAGCTGTGTTATAGTAACTCAGTGATTTAAATTTTAAGCCTCAGAATTCTTTTAGCTTTTATTCATATCTGAAATTAGGATTCTAACACCATAAGATGAGAATTTAAAAAAAATAATACCTATGAAGTATTTAGTGCCTGGGCCATGGAAGTATTCATCATGATGAACAACATCCAAGGCGGGGACTGGGACTGTTATGTCTGCCTCTTAGATTGATGTCAGGCTAGAGGACTTCATAATCACAAGTTAAAGGGACTAATATTCTTGTTTAAGGACTAGACTTGCTGCTTGAATAACCTGGAAAACTGAAGAATAACTGGGCATAGAATGAAATTTATTTGGACAACTTTAGCAGTTGTGCATTTAAAGTAAACACATAAATGACACGAAGAAAAGACAGCACTGGCCGGGGGTTGCCAAAAAAGAGGATTTTGCAGGGCAAGTCCTCTGCCTATATTTTGGGAACTTGCCAAAGGGTGATTTTGTTCATATAGGGGCAGAGCTTGAACTTACTTTGGCTCTGGCTAACTGCTATAAGTAATGTCACATCATTAAATCTGTGTAAATGGTTTCAAAAACTGCTTAAAGATGTAATTATTAGTTGAGGGTGCAAATTCAAATGTTTCCATGGGTAAAACAACTGAGGGAGGCCTTACGATCTCTTGCAGAGAGAAGGGGGCCTGTCATCAGAGGGCACACCCTGTCCAAAAGTATTTACTTTCAAAACATTTCAGAAACGCCAACCAGCCAAACAAACAGGTTGTGGAGGCCTCAGTCCTGCTCAAGCAGTTTATAATCTCTGATCAGTGGAACAAGCATAAATTAGGTATTTCTCTTTTGTATCCCTGAACCCATAGATGGTCTTTTTCCTTCCAATCAGATAAATACTTGGCAGGAACTGAACTGCTAAAAGCTCTGAACTGTAGCATCACAGAATCCTTAGAGTTGCTTATCTTTTCCCCATTTCTGGTTGCTTCCATATCCCATCCCTTCATAAATTCTTCCCCTCTTTTTTTCTACCTAACACTTAGCTTCTATTTAGAATAAAGTGGTACTTGACCACCATTTAATTCTTTCATCTGCTTTTCTGAGCACTTAATGCCTCAAACACTGTAGTGTGTTCTGGCCTAAAAGCGCCCTCCTCTGTCAAGCAGTCACCGGGCCCTGATTCCTTTTCCCTTCCTTCCATCCCCTGAGTGTCTCCCAACCACCTGTGCAAAAGGGGAGCATGTGATAGAACCATCTCCAGCCCTCGGTGCTACCGACTACTCATTCTGGGCCTCTTAGTTTCCTTTGACACCAAAGCCTTTGCCTTTGTGAAAGTTATTTACTTCTGAAAAATATTCAAAGAATGGTCAAAGAAAATCAATTACGGTGTTAATAAACTTAGACACTTCTCCTTACAGGCTGAATGAATAAAATAAGCAGAAGTGGCAATAAGGATTGTAATCTGAAAGCAACCCAGTGATGCAGCATTAGAGGGTAATTTTTTTTAAGAGGGTAATTTCTAAAAAGGTAAAATCATGACTCTCATGCAAATAATAAATGGTCATCATTAATCTGTGAGTTATTTATTATTAACTATTATTAATTCACAATGGAATCAGTAAGATATTACAACTGGTTTTTGTTTTTTGGTTTTTTTAATATCTTTATTGGAGTATAATTGCTTTACAATGGTGTGTTAGTTTCTGCTTCATAACAAAGTGAATCAGCTATACATATACATATATCCCCAAATCTCTTCCCTTTTGCATCTCCCTCCCTCCCACCCTCCCTATCCCACCCCTCTAGGTGGTCACAGAGCACCGAGCTGATCTCCCTGTGCTATGCGGCTGCTTCCTACTAGCTATCGGTTTTACATTTGGTGGTGTATATATGTACATGCCACTCTCTCACTTTGTCACAGCTTACCCTTCCCCCTCCCCGTGTCCTCAAGTCCATTCTCTAGTAGGTCTGCGTCTTTATTCCCATCCTGCCCCTAGGTTCTTCATGACTATTTTTTTTTTTTAGATTCCATACATATGTGTTAGCATACGGTATTTGTTTTTCTCTTTCTGACTTACTTCACTCTGTATGGCAGACTCTAGGTCCATCCACCTCACTACAAATAACTCAATTTCGTTTCCTTTTATGGCTGAGTAATATTCCACTGTATATATGTGCCACATCTTCTTTATCCATTCATCTGTCGATGGACACGTAGGTTACTTCCATGTCCTGACTATTGTAAATAGAGGTGCAATGAACATTGTGGTACATGCCTCTTTTACAACTGGTTTTTATAGTCTCTCCCTGACAAAATTCCTTTCAGTTGCCATAAACAGGATTGTTTGCACTGCTGTGAACAGGAATCATTTGTATCACTATTAGTTTTCTACAAGTTAACTTCTACCTTAACAGAGTTGTAAAATAGCCTAGTGAAAAACAAAGGTGTTCAACTCTATAGGATAAAACAACCCTGCAAAGATCATAATCCGGCATTCCACTGAAGAGATATTCTGCAGCCTCTCTTGCCCTTCCAACATCTTTCACAGCTTTTCCCTTCAGTGGTGATCATTGTATTAACACCTCTCCATCTCGTCTTCATCCCTATCCCTTGCTTCCTCCCCCAACTCACAAGGAATCCTAGGCTTGGATAAATGGTGTCTGGGTGTATTCTGGACTGTGTGAAAATGTTGGGAAGCTTGTAAACATTTTACAAGGATGTGGAGAGGAAAAAAAAAAAGGCTGACCTAGTAATAGAGCTTAAATACTGCATGCAAAGTGTTCTTTAAAGAGCAGTTTCTGCTGTTCTGTATCTCACAGGAGCACACAGAGTTCAAGCATTTGCATTGTGATAGGTAGGAATAGTTAGTTTTGATTTAAAAAGCAGAGTAGCCTTCAGGAATTTGGTTTAGGAAGCTTAAGTTGTTTCATTTCAAAGTTCTTTTTTCCCTAGAATAATGCAGATCCCCCAAGGGAACTCTGGGCTTCATAAGCCATTGCTATACTAGGTCAGGAAAACAGTCATGCTGATGGTACTGAGGCACAGTGTGGGAGAGTGGAAGGAACACTTAGGTAGAATTCTGGAGATTCAACCACACAACAAGAAAAGCCAAATAATTTGGAGATGAGAATAAATGGGGATCAATGGTGAAGGAAAAAAGTAAAGTGGTTTTTAGCATAAATCAAGGCCTTGAGAAGTGTCCTTCCCTCTGGAAAATGGAGTCATCTCCAGAGATGAGGAGGTGACTAGGAATCGGATCTGCCATCAGATTCCAGGTTTAAGGTAGAGTCCTCCTCAAGAAGTGGGCAAATGCATAAATGACAACAATAGAGGTGGACGTGAGATGGGTACAATAAAATGCTACCTGAAGACAGAGGAGCAGCTGTGGAGCCATGACCACACGAGGAGGGCTGGAAAAGGAAGTGGTTTGTGGGGGAACATGATGAGTTTGGTTTGGGACCTATTTACGACCTGGTAGGGCCTCTACGTGTCTTGTATTTATGCGTATCAGCTCCATCTTTCTCCTGTTCCCCCTTCTGCTTCAACCTTCCCTTCAAGTTTAAATCTCTCTTGAAGAATGGAAACAATAACTTGGTTTTCTTTGATCTGCCCTCACAAACCAAGCAAAATGCCTTACACATAGAAGATGCTTAATGGATGTTGAATGGATGGCTGGATGGATATTCAAATGTTCTTGAGCAGGGGCTTTGCCTTTGCTTCTTGGAGTTCCTTAGAGCAAAGTGGGACAGGACAGGAGAGCAGAGGTTGGAAAGAGTTGGAATCTTTATGGGGACAACAAACAGACAGATGTAAGAGGTCAGAAAGAAGAGTTGGCAGAACATAAAAATAAGTTATGTTTCGAGAAGTAAGGAAAAAGAGTAAAGATGGCTAGACGGTCTACTTGGTGTGCAAACAGCAAATGTAGTTTTATATTTAAAAACTGTGAAATTAAAGTTTAACCCCAAATGACACAGAATTATATTGCTCCTAACATCACGTTAAGTAAAAGCCATTCCAGCTTGTTTGGACCTGTCTCTGACCGCTTGGCCTGGTGCAGTCATTTTTATTGCTCTAGATGGCATCTGTTTTCATTATCAAAGCAGGAACTTTCTGCTACATCATCTTGAAGTCCAACTTCACTTGCACAACATGTTGTTTTGTAATTAAATTAAAATCGCAGGATGTTTTGGATTAGAGGAATCTTCCTTCAACCAGACCCAAGGTTAGTAAGAGAGTGTGACCTGTCTGGGATAGAATTCCCTCATCCAAAACATCCGGAATATTTCACTGGATTAATTTGCAACTCACTGGGAGGTTTTGGGTCCAGTTGCTAAAGATTTTCTGTCTGTTTCCATTACTCTTTTCAAGTCAGGTCAATATGCATTTATTCAGCTCTCTTATTGAAAATGATATGAAAAGTATTACTGAGTCCAAAGAATAAAGAAAATTGCAGATAAAATGCAAGGAAAGGAAGAAAAGTAATGAGTGAATAAATAAGTTCATTCATGAATAAAGAATTTATTCATGAATAAGTAAATTCATTCATCCAACAAATGAACTTACAGAGCTCGTATTTGTACCAGGCACTGAGCTAGGTAAGTGCTGTGCAATAGAGAGAGAAATATAAGCTACTGGTTCTGTTTCCCAGGAGTTTAGGATTTGTTTTATTTTTAATAAAAAAAAAATTGCCATTGGACAGTTTAAATTCAATTTATATTGGTTTTTTAATCCAATCAAAAACTTCACAAAGAAATAACCATGAACAATTTCTTTGAACATTCTGTGAGGGAAAAGGCTAACGAAATCACACTGCACCACTGGATAGGATGTGTGTGTTTTGGTTGGATTGAATCCCAGGGCCCCTAGCCAGTAGGCTACAGGAAGAGAATTTTTAAAATCTATTTTACTGGCTATAGAAAATAATCCTCGGTACAGTATATCAGGCACAGTTTTTGCTTTGAGCATTGCCATGAGTCTATGTAGCTTTAGAAGGAATGACCTTTAGCAAAAACTAATTGACAGGGACTTCCCTGGTGGCACAGTGGTTAAGAATCCACCTGCCAAGGCAGGGGACACGGGTTCGAGCCCTGGTCCGGGAAGATCGCACATGCCACAGAGCAACTAAGCCCATGCGCCACAACTACTGACCCTGTGCTCTAGAGCCCAAGAGCCACAACTACTGAAGCCCCCACACCTAGAGCCCGTGCTCCGCAACAAGAGAAGCCACCGCAATGAGAAGCCCGCACGCCGCAACGAAGAGTAGTCCCCGCTCACTGCAACTAGAGAAAGCCCGCACACAGCAACGAAGACCCAATGAGGCCAAATAAATAAATAAATAAATAAATAAACTACTTGACAAGTAGGACCAAATATTCTTATAGTTTTGAAACACACTGAGAAAATTTCCATTTAATCCATCTATGCCCCAACCTTGGCTCCTTGTTGGTCAAACTGTAGTTCTTCAAAATTCAATGAAAGAAGGTATGGAAAGCAACAGAAATGCCATAATAGAGTCTTACTGAAAAGGTTTAGGGAGATGAGGCTGATGAACATTCATCCAGAAAGGATAGTTATGACATGTATGGCATTTGAGGGCTATTCCCCAAGCCCCTATGTCTTAGCTAGTTTGGGCTGCTGTAACAAAGTACCACAGACTTCGGCAGGGCGGGAAGCTTATAGACAACAGAAGTGTATTTCTCACAGTTCTGAAGGCTGGAAGTCTGAGAAAAGGGTGCCAGCATGGTCAGGTTCCAGTGAGAACCCTCTTCTGGTTGGCAGACTGTCAAACCCCCATTGTGTCCCCACGTGGTGGAAAGAGAGGGAGAGAGCTCTCTGGGGTCCCTTTTATAAAGGCACTAATCACTGCCCAAAGGCCCCATCTCCTAAAACCATCACATTGAGGGTTAGAATTTCAAAGTATGAATTTGGGGGAGACATTCAGTCCATTGAAACCCCCTCATTTCCTCCTGTTCCCACTAAAACCTAAGCTCCATGAAGGCAAGGACTTTGTTTGCCTTGTTTTCTACAGTGTCTCCAGTGCTGAACAATGAATAGTACATGGAGGGACTCCATTAGTATCTGTAGGGTGAATGAATGAGTCAGCTCTGCAGCCGCCCCCAATGATGCATCCTGAGGACTCTCAGGAAGAGAAAGCACAGGACACTGGCCCCAGATAACTGAGGTGCATATCAAAGGAATGATTTCAGTCAGCCCAGACTCTTGATCTTCCCATACATACTTGAGATGTCTGGTTTTCTTTAATTAACAGTAATCTTTTGATGTTCCAACTACCTGTTCTTTGTTGCAAAAACTCCTATATATCCTGGCTCCTCTGTTACCTCTTCAGAGCAGTCTCCCAGAGTTATCTGAGAGGCTGTGTCCCGGGCTTAATTCCTCAGTTTTTTGGCCATGCTGCACGGCTTGCAGGATCTTAGTTCCCTTACCAGGGATTGAACCCGCACCCTCAGCAGTGAAAGCTTGGAGTCCTAACTACTGGACCACCAGGGAATTCCCAAGTCCTCAGTTTTGTCCGCCAAATAAAATATAATTCTCAGCTTCTAGGTTGTATATTTTTTCAGTCAACAGAGTCAAGTTTTCTGAAAGGCACTAAGACCCTCACATCGTCCCCCAGACCCCCTTCCATCCTATCATCCTCACACACTACCTGCTCTACTACCATCTCCACTGAACCTCTAAGATGAGGTCAGAGTGTAGAAAGGACAGCACTTCCCTTCCCACCCTACCATCAACCCCATAAAAGTGTGGGGAGAGAGGGAGAGGAGCCTGAATAGTGATGTGGTCTCAGCATCAATCTTCTTTAAATTGTTGGAGAGGGCTTCCCTTGTGGCGCAGTGGTTAAGAATCTGCCAGCCAATGCAGGGGACACGGGCTCGAGCCCAGGTCCAGGAAGATCCCACATGCCATGGAGCAACTAAGCCCGTGCACCACAACTACTGTGTCTGCACTCCAGAGACTGTGAGCCACAACTACTGAGCCCATGTGCCACAACTACTGAAGCCTGTGTGCCTAGAGCCCATGCTCCACAACAAGAGAAGCCACCGCAATGAGAAGCCCACGCACCTCAATGAAGAGTAGCCCCCTCTTGTCACAACTAGAGAAAGCCCATGCACAGCAACGAAGACCCAATGCAGCCGAAAATAAATAAATAAATAATAAATAAATAAAAACTTGTAAGTTGTTGGAGAGGAAGACAAGGGTCTTGGTCCAATGTGGCACCAACACCAAAACGTATCCTGACTTGGCCATCCTGACTGTGGGTATATTTGTGGGAAACACCTACCCAAAGGTGAATTGAAATTGTCACTGTCTTGGGACCCTTGGGACGTGTCTCTCTGCAGTTGACATAGGGAGGGAGGGAGAAAGAGACAGGGTGGACGCAGAGGCCAGCAGTGGTGGAATATGACCTTGAGGAGAAATGAGGGTCCTGGGTTTCTAGGTGGGAGGAGCTTGTGCACAGTGGTGGTGTTGGGAGAGATATGCCTAGGAGTCTTTTCTAGAAGCTATGTTTGCATAGAATGCATAGCTTTTACTCTCCTTTGTGTTTATTTAGAGGAAAGGCTGATGGAGTTTGAGGTGGAGCAGTGGTGGTGCTGGTGATGGTGGGACTTGAGCCCTATTGAGAAGAACCTGAGTTCTCCCCTAAGACAATACCAAGTACGAAATGAGATCATTACAAGCATTGCCAGGAAGCTTGGAGATATTTAGGGCAGGGGCCCGTGGAAAAGTCTGGAGTTTCTGCCTGGATTCCATTTGAACTGGGGCAGAAATGTAAAGATATAGCATTTGTTCCCATAGACTGATGTAGTGTAGAGCATAACTTTTACACATAGAAAAGAATAAAATGAAAAGTATAAGATATAAGACGGTGAAAGGTTAAAAAAAATTCATGCTGATTAAGGGAAGAATCAAGATTTGTAAATAGGAAGAAAAGATCTGTCAATTAAGTTAACAATCAAAGATAGCAACAAATATTTTAAGAAGCTAATGAAGCACAGTTGAGCTGTGGAGTGTGTGTGGTCAGGGAACAGGGAACGAAGAGAAAATCCTGACAGGAAAAAAATTCAGGAAGGAAATAACTTACTGTTAGAAAATGATTTCCACTCCTCATCTCAACTATTTGAGTTAAAATAAAGTAAGACCCGTGAAAGAACAACTAATCAAAGCAATCATCCTCAGACATGTTTTGTAACACAGATAACCTGAGTGATACCAAGCTATCTTGAGAAGGTTTTGGCTTGTAATTCGGTCTGTTTGCAGTGAATGGCACTTTATGTTCACCCTGCCCTTTTTACCCAGTTGCTTATAACATGCAGAAAGTAAACCCTCACAGAAATGGCCATGCCATCCAGCTCCTCTTCAGAGTCTATCGGATGAAGAGACGCAGAGCTCTTTTTCTGCTGGCTGTGGCCACGCATGGCTAGATGATTCATGGACAAGACCAACAGCTACATCTGTATCTCAGAGTCATTAATTACCAAGAGAAGGACTCAGTCCAGAACCACCCAGAGGATAGAAAGTCCTCAGAGAGGGAGTCTGTTAGAGTACTCCGAACAATCAGAGCCATTTTAATCACATTCTGATTTCTCCGTTGCCTCTTTCAAATACAACCTGTTTTCTAAGGCCCAAAGGGAACGTTGTAAATGGTGCCTAAGATTTTTCATAATGTTAACATCTGAATGAAGGGACCAGATGTGATCTTAGAATGAAAGCAATGACCAGAGAGAAGGGAAGGGGTCAAGGAAATGCCCCAAATTTCAAAAGGGTACATTTCAGAAATTGCCAATGGTATGCTTGGCAGCAAACTCCAGATAAATTCTAGAATGGATAATTAAAGGGATGGTTTTATAGCTCTTAGTAAAGCAAGAAGCTCCCAATAGGAGGCAGCATGATTCCCTAAGAGCAAGAAACATCATATAAGACAATTTCTCTTTTGATGAGTTTACTAGGATGCTTCGAAACTTTGATCGTGCTGTGCTGCTGGACAAGAAGGAGAAACACGGGCCTGGTCACCATCCAGACAGACTCAGTGATGGCACCAAGGATGGTGAACCAGGCCCTATGGTCCCATCCTTGCTTCCATTCATTCACCTCAACAGAGAATTCACTAATTCAATGTATGCCTTATAGAGCATGGACTTTATGGATTTTATCTTCTGGGAAAGAGATAGGAAGAAATTGTTCAATCCTTGTCCTCACAGGGCTTATAACCTAGTGGTGGGAAAGGACAAGTACACAAGTAACCACAATCCAAGCCAGAAAAAGCAAAATCACAAAAAGAAAAGTACAAAGCACTATGGGGGGGATCAATGGAGACAAAGGTCCTATCTGGTTAGAAGGTTGAAAAGGCTTTGCATGGGACATGGCAGTGGAGGTGGAGTTGGAAGGAGGAGAGAGATGGGGGTGATGAAGAAAGGCATTTGCCCCACACGGTGTGAGCAGAGGCACAGACTAGGGAAAAGGTTAAGCACAAAGTCCAGGTTGATCGAAGCAGGGGGACGAGAAAGGCAAGTCAGGACTGCTGTGATGCATTCCTCTCGCTGGAAAGCGGCCGCGGAGTCCTTCAATCAGGTGTTTGGATTCAGGAGTCACACCGTCTGGCATGAATCTTGCCATGGCCACCACCTTCGCCAAGAAATTGAGCAAGTTACGAAACTTCCCCAAGCGCTGGTTAATTCACCTGTAGAACAGGCCTGGTTACAGCGCCCCACGCAGAGGGCCACTCTGGGGAGTAGGCGAGATTATGTGTCAAGTGGTGCCTGGCACGGAGGGAGTGCTCTCGAAATGGGCTGAATAAAGCCCAGAATCAGGGACTTCCCTGGTGGTCCAATGGCTAAGACTCCACACTCCCAATGCAGGGGGCTCGGGTTCGATCCCTGGTTAGGGAACTAGGTCCCACATGCCGCAACTAAGAGTTTGCATGCCACAACTAAGGAGCCCGCATGCCACAACTAAAGATCCCACAGGCTGCAACGAAGATCGAAGATCCCACGTGGCACAACTAAGACACGTGGCACAACTAAGACACGGCGCAGCCAAAAAAATTTAAAAAGCCCAGAATTAAACTGGAGGAAGCTCTGTTTTGCAAGTGTGATCTGGCAGTGCTGGATAGCCTTGATTAGAACAAATCAAAGAGTAGAAAATGTCTTCCTGATATTTGATCTCTATCTAGTGTAGCAGGGAGAGCCGGGAGGCTGAGCCCAGGTAAGCCACAGGCTGAGCCACAGAAAAGGCAGACCTCCCCGCACGGAGAATGGGAGGGTGGGCAGGCAATTCTGCAGGATTTGGCAACTGGCAAGGTGTGGGATCAGCAGTTTGGGAAAAGAAAGGAGGAGAAATGTGTGCTGCATCCTCTTGGATTTGGAAATCTGGGGGCAAGTGTGGGACTGGGTGGAAGATGTCTTTACCTCTATAGGAGGAATTCCACAGAGATCACAGGGAGTGTGCTGAAGGCTTTTACGTGATGCTAAACTGGGAGGTTGGTGAATACAAAGATGCCCAAATCAGGATTCAAAACAGTCTTGAAGGCTAGAATTGTGGGTTGGAGAAAACAACAATATAATAGGGAACTTATATATTAGCACATTTAATCTTTTTCATAAAGAAGATATTATTATCCTAATGTCCTCTTCTGGGCCGAGAACATCTCCAGGGCAGAGACAGGTCTTTTTACTGCTTTGTTCCCAAGTGATCAGCACAGAGCCCACAAGTTGTCCAAAACTATTTGTCGATATGCAAATCAGGAATATTGATGTTTAAATATTTCTTTTTATTTTTACATGTTCACAGAATCTCAGATCTCAAACTGGAAGTGACTTTAGAGATTACCTAGTCTGTCTTCCTGGCCAATGCAGGAATTATTTCTACCACCCTTTTAGCAGAGGATCATCAGCCTCCTCTGGATATTTCCAACCAGTTCTTTGTGGGACAGCCTGTTCCATTGTTGGGCAACTCTGATATGAATTTCTTCTTCAGAGAGCCTCTAAATCTGATTCCCTAGTAACATCTACCCAGTGGTCCTACTCATCTTCTTCCCATTCCTCCATCCCTCTCACACCCTTACTCACCATATTCTTTTCCTTTTTTCCAGGTGAAACAGTTGTCCGTGTACATTTATTTCAAGACCTCCCATCTTCCTAGTTACCCTCCTCTCACATCAGTGAATGTGGTTTGTATTCACGTTCCTTAAAATATGGTGCTCAAGACCAGCACTATGCAATTTGACTACGGAATATGCGGGAGTGAGGGGTTATTACGCTCCTAATTTGGACATTCTTATACTATTAATGGCACTGATTGCATTAATCTTTAAGGCTGCTACCTTTTCCTGTTGTTTTTTACTAAACATCTAAGAAGCACAGTTTTCTTTTTTTAATTAAATTCAGTCAAACTATTCTCTTTCATTCTATCCAATTGATTTTTAAAGCCAAACATTAAGTCGAGAATCTGATTGCTTGAGATCTTGGTATGTATTGGAAAATACTGTCCTGGGAGAAGGGATGGAACTTAGGTTGGGACCTGCTCTGCAGCCAGCTTCCCCTTCCACTGCCCACAAGTCTCTGGGCAGGAACCTCAGAGCACCCGTGACCCCTTCATCCCTCATGAGTCACCGACTTACTCGGTCTTATCAGTTCTTCCTCTAAGTACCTTCCTTGTCTGTTCCCACTGTTGCCCTCACATGAGGTTCAGGTTCTCACATGAAATACTGCAGGAGCTTTCTGAAATGCAAGTCCCATCAGGTATTCTCTGCTCAAAATGTTTCAACGGCTTTCCGGCTCCTCTAAGACAAAGTCGAAATCCCCTCATAGAGTTTTCAGGTCCCTTTGCAAGCTCCCCTCTATGTGCACCTGTGCCCCATCTTAACCTCCTCCTGCACATCCGCGTGTCAGCCTTTCCAATGTGCTCGCTGGTCCCTGAGGCGCTTGGCTCCTTCCTGCTTTGAGGTCTTTGCTCGTATGTGCCAGGCTCTGCTCTGAATGCTCTACACAAATTAACTCACTTCATCCTCATCACCACCCTCTGAAGTAGATAATATTACTCCCATTTTACAGATGGGGGAGCTCATATGTTAAGTATTTTGCTTGGAGTCACGCAGTTAATAAGTTGTAGAGCAGGATGAGTCCCGTGACCTGAAATGCCCTCCCTTTCTTTCTCCTGGCTGAACTTCTACCCATCTTTCAAGACAGTTCAAGTACTGGCTTTTCTGGGAAGTCTGCCTATGCCCTGAACTTAACCTCAGACAGCACTTATCGTTCTGGGCTAGTCGTTTGCTAAATGATCATCTCCCTCTTAAGCAGCACATCCACGGAGATAGGCCCCTGTCCTTTCCTCACTGAGCCCCCAGAACCTATATTCTGTGCCAGAAATCTAATGAATGCTTTGATGAAAGGAACTCATTAATGAATAAGTGAATTAACTACTTACAGGGTTCCTTCTGTAGTTGTAATATGGCATCATAGCCATTTACCAAATTGTTAATTTTGGGCCATCAGTTTTTCCTGTAATGAGTACAAAAATCTGGCCAAAGCTTAATTGTAGATCAATTCTTAATTTTCTTAAGAAAGAATTAAAGAATTTAAAAATTCTTAATTTTCTCCTGAAAATCAGATCAGTTATCCTGGCTTTATCTAAGAGCAATACTGCTTTCTGAAGTGCTCTGGAATTACTTAAAAACGCACAGCGGCAGTAAGTTTTAAAACTACCAATCCCAGCTTTCCCAGCACCACTTATTGAAGAGGCTGTCTTTTCTCCACTGTATATGCTTGCCTCCTTTATCAAAGATAAGGTGACCATATGTGCGTGGGTTTATCTCTGGGCTTTCTATCCTGTTCCATTGATCTATATTTCTGTTTTTGTGCCAGTACCATACTGTCTTGATTACTGTAGCTTTGTAGTATAGTCTGAAGTCAGGGAGCCTGATTCCTCCAGCTCCATTTTTCGTTCTCAAGATTGCTTTGGCTATTCGGGGTCTTTTGTGTTTCCATACAAATTGTGAAATTTTTTGTTCTAGTTCTGTGAAAAATGCCAGTGGTAGTTTGATAGGGATTGCATTGAATCTGTAGATTGCTTTGGGTAGTAGAGTCATTTTCACAATGTTGATTCTTCCAATCCAAGAATATGGTATATCTCTCCATCTATTTGTAAAAGTATGAAATTAGAACACTCCCTAACACCATACACAAAAATAAACTCAAAATGGATTAAAGACCTAAATGTAAGGCCAGACAGTATCAAACTCTTAGAGGAAAACATAGGCAGAACACTCTATGACATAAATCACAGCAAGATCCTTTTTGACCCAGCCCCTAGAGAAATGGAAATAAAAACAAAAATAAACAAATGGGACCTAATGAAACTTCAAAGCTTTTGCACAGCAAAGCAAACCATAAACAAGACCAAAAGACAACCCTCAGAATGGGAGAAAATATTTGCAAATGAAGCAACTGACAAAGGATTAATCTCCAAAATTTACAAGCAGCTCATGCAGCTCAATAACAAAAAAAACAAACAACCCAATCCAAAAATGGGCAGAAGACCTAAACAGACATTTCTCCAAAGAAGATATACAGATTGCCAACAGACACATGAAAGAATGCTCAACATCATTAATCATTAGAGAAATGCAAATCAAAACTACAATGAGATATCATCTCACACCAGTCAGAATGGCCATCATCAAAAAATCTAGAAACAATAAATGCTGGAGAGGGTGTGGAGAAAAGGGAACACTCTTGCACTGTTGGTGGGAATGTAAATTGATACAGCCACTATGGAGAACAGTATGGAGGTTCCTTAAAAAACTAAAATTAGAACTACCATACGACCCAGCAATCCCACTACTGGGCATATACCCGCAGAAAACCATAATTCAAAAAGAGTCATGTACCAAAATGTTCATTGCAGCTCTATTTACAACAGCCAGGACATGGAAGCAACCTAAGTGTCCATCATCAGATGAATGGATAAAGAAGATGTGGCACATATATACAATGGAATATTACTCAGCCATAAAAAGAAACGAAATTGAGTTACTTGTAATGAGGTGGATGGAGTTAGAGTGTGTCATACAGAGTGAAGTAAGTCAGAAAGAGAAAAACAAATACCGTATGCTAACACATATATATGGAATCTAAGGAAAAAAAAAAAAGGTCATGAAAAAGCTAGTGGCAAGATGGGAATAAAGACACAGACCTACTAGAGAATGGACTTGAGGATATGGGGAGGGGGAAGGGTAAGCTGTGACAAAGTGAGAGAGTGGCATGGACATATATACACTACCAAATGTAAAATAGATAGCTAGTGGGAAGCAACCGCATAGCACAGGGAGATCAGCTCTGTGCTTTGTGACCACCTAGAGGGGTGGGATAGGGAGGGTGGGAGGGAGGGAGACGCAAGAGGGAAGAATATGGGAACATATGTATATGTATAACTGATTCACTTTGTTATAAAGCAGAAACTAACACACCATTGTAAAGCAATTATACTCCAATAAAGATGTTAAAAAAAAAAAACAACTACCAATCCCAGTATGCTCTTTGCTCAGGTGTCCTTTGAGCTCATCCCCTTGAGGATGCGAGTTAGTCTGTAAGGGAATCAGCAGAGGAGACTCAGGAGCGCCAGTTTGCCGCACGTGTGGTCAGACGGGCAACGAGCGAGAGAGGAGCAGTGGACCCGGTGAGAAACACGCCTGAGCCTTTTCTACACAAAATATTCACCACGAGAAGACAAATACTGACAATCAGATAAGCGTGAGAAGCCATAAAGGGGAGGTGGGATAGCCTTCCTGACTTCCCTACGCAAACACCACCAAAGGATCTCGTATTCGTACTGCTCTCACTGCCTTTTCTTATTTTCTGCGTTCTCCATGCTCTGGCATCTAGGGTCTCGGGTGTGGCAGGTGAGCGGAGGGGAAGACTGCCCTCCCGGGGCCAGCAGATTCTTAGAAATGACACACAAGTGCAGCTTTCAGAGACAAATCAGCGAATCCAAAGCACACACCCCAGCGACGTCCTTTGTCAAGCTTTCTCACATCAAACCAACATTCCTCCACCTTAATCAACCCAGGGCCGGGTACCAGACAACTCAATAAAGCCTCTCGCCAGTGCCTTCCTCTCATTCCTTCTGCCTTCTGACCAACTCTGGTGCTTCCCAGCAGGGTCCTGTGTGGGGAACCAGGCCTCCTACTTCTAGGGATCTGTGAGTGTAAAAACTTCTTCCTTCATGACAGCATTTCATGTCTGTGTGTCTTACCATCCCTGATTAAAACAAAGTCCAGGTACATTTAAAAACATATACTAGTCTATTTCACGTAATAGGATTCTTTTTCTTGATCTTCGTACAAACTTTTGGTATGTAACTAGATATCATCATTATCATCTTATAGATAAGAAAGGGAGGGAATTCCCTGGTGGTCCAGTGGTTAGGACTCTGCGCTTCCACTGCAGGGGGCAGGGGTTCCAACCCAGGGTCGGGGAACTTAAGATCCTGCAAGCCAGGCTGCAGGGAGAAAGAAAGAGAGAAAGAGAGAAAGAGGGAGGGAGGGAGGGAGGAAGGAAGGAAGGAAGGAAGGAAGGAAGGAAGGAAGGAAGGAAGGAAGGAAGGAAGGAAGGAAGGAAGGAAGGAAAGAAGGAAGGAAGGGAGGGAAACAAAATGAATTTAAGTGACCTATCCCAGGTCACACGAAAAATTAATGGCCGAGCTGGGATTTAAACACAGGTTTGGGGCTAGTACTAAAGGCTGGACATTTCCCCAAAAGTTCTATAGACGACCATACAAAGTTATAAATATGTTCTCTTGTGAGCCTCAGTTAATTTGTCTGTAAAATGGGGACTACAGAATACCATCTTTTGGATAAATATGATAATATATGTGAAAGCACTTTGTAAAATGCAAATGTGATTCAAATCAATATATTAAACTGTTTGTCACAAAGTTTTTCCCAGTTCTCAGGGCCAGGAATACTCCTGGAAACCTTTGTCCTTTTTTGACTGTCCAGAACACAAACACGTCCTAGGTCTGGTGAAGCTCTATCCCCTACCATGGAGCCCAGAGGGGGCCTTTTCTCCCCATTTCAGCAGATGCAACATGTGATTGACACAAGGAAGGGTCCCACATCTGTGGTGAGAAACTGACTTCTAAACAAAGTGTGGTCTTGCCTTATGAGGTACAGCAAATCCTTACCTGTAGGATAATCATAAACCGTAGTCCAATGAGCACAATAGCCTTTGCTTTGTTATAAATATGACATAAGACATGCAACAAGGCATCAGAGTCATCCTTCTATTAGGTTTTGGATTCCAGGAAGCAGCTACTGCAGTCCTGGCTGGAAACAAATAGATGGAGCAGAAGTAATGGTCACCTTCCTACTGTTGAGATGTGAGCTCTGCAGGCATTGAAATCTGTATTCATAGGAATGACCGCTGCCCTTTATGGTGCACGTCTCTTGTGTCTGGCATTGTATAAGGCACTTTGCCTATGTTATCTCATTTCATCACCATTTCACAGGTAAGAAAATTGAAGCACAGGGAGATTAAGACCCTTAGTAAATGGTGAGTCCATCAGACTCGAAGTCCAAGTTTTAAACAGAATTTCTCACCTTTTAACGTGCATGGGAGACACCTGGAGATGTTGTTAAAGTGCAGATTCTGATTCTATGGGTCTGTGGTGGGGCCTGAGAGTCTGCATGTCTAGCAAGCTCCCAAGTGATATAGACGCTGCTGGTCTGAGGACCACACTTCAAGAAGCAAAGCTCTAAATCGTCCTGCTCTTCAAAAAGTGCTTCTTGAATCTCATCATAAAAAAACACTCATGGTGGGCTTCCCTGGTGGCACAGTGGTTAAGAATCTGCCTGCCACAGCAGGGGACACGGGTTCGATCCCTGGTCCCAGAAGATCTCACGTGCCGCGGAGCAACTAAGCCTGTGCGCCATAACTACTGAGCCTGCGCTCTAGAGCCCGCAAGCCACAACTACTGAGCCCGAGTGCCACAACTACTGAAGCCCGCGCGCCTAGAGCCTGTGCTCTGCAACAAGAGAAGCCACTGCAATGAGAAGCCCATGCACCGCAAAGAAGAGTAGCCCCCGCTCGCCTCAACTAGAGAAAAGCCCACACACAGCAACAAAGACCCAATGCAGCCAAAAATAAAAATAAATAAATAAATTTATTAAAAAAAGAAAACAACACTCATGGCTCTTCTCCTAAGCACCTCCCTAGGGCTTCTCCCTTTGCCAGAGCTTGGTGACATGAGAGGAGAGTCCCTATGCATCTATTAAATGCTCTGATTTAACTCAGTGAATGATTTCTTCTTTGATTTGTTCAATCCACAAACCTTTATTGAGAGCCTGCTAGGAGCCAGCCATAATGGTGGGTGCTGAGGATAGCAGGATAAGTAAAGTAAGGTCCTGGCCTCTAAGAGAGAAGCTATTGATGGACACAGGCTGTCCTGAAGACCTCTGAACACCCTGCAGCAGACTGACTTAGGACGGAGTCCACTTGTGGGCTGCCTTGGCTCTGGCACCATCCTCACTGCCACAAGGTGTGGGCATGTTTCAGCACGTGGGTCCAGTTCTCTTGGCACAGAGACAGTTTTCTGGTGGCTCCTCCTGTCCAGAGTCTACTGCGAAAATACAATTCACCTACCTTGGGTCATTGATTGTGTCAGTAAACATAAAACTATGCCATTTTTTGTTAGGGTAAGAACACATCAAATGTTTCTTATACTTATTTTGGGGGTGAGAACTGCCAAAGACAGAACTTGAGTTTTTCCATACACTTTTAGATAACTTTATATGCATTTGGAACACAGCAAGAGAATAAAACTAAATTAAAATTAACCTTAGTCTTATTTAATGAAATTAAGTCTCAGAAAGCACTCAGAATCTCAGCAAATGGACACCTGTCCTGAGATTAAAGGTAAATGCCTTCCAAGCGTACATAGATCTATCAAATGTGTTATTTTGAAAATATTTTTGAAGCATCTAAATTACTCAAGCCAATTTTCACTGTTATTTAATTGTGGACTAAGGCACACATTTCAACCAGGAAGAAATCTAAAGTTATAACATCAGATGGCTCCAAACTATCCCCTATGTGAGAATAAACACCCACAGAAACCCCTTTTCTTTAGCAAATGCCATTCCTTTCCCCCCATCCTTATGGCCTGGCTGGTAAGGGGATGGGGAGAGAGGTGAAGGATAGGCAGGTGAGGAGAGGTCCACACTCCTCCAGGCAGCCGGCATCCCGTGACCACCAGCTTCCAGAGTAGTATTTACCTTCATTCCACTGAAACCCTGGCACATTCACTTGAGTCATACGGTCATTTAGGTCATTTAGACCTATCTCCACACAGATGCAGATAAGATTCTACACTGTCAGGAACCACGAAGCCAGCCAACATAATAGATAACGGGAGGGGAAAAAAGGACTATTCTCAGGAGCAATTATGTTAGAGGAGCCTTTTACGGCCATCTTTTTTTTTTTTTTGTGGCCGCACGGAATGGCATGCGGGATCTTGGGATCTTACTTGCCCCGACCAGGGATCAAACCTGCATCCCCTGCAGTGGAAGCGCAGATTCTTAACCACTGGACCTCCAGGGAAGTCCCATAGCCATCATTCTGTAGTGAACTTCTACTTTGAGGTGGTCAAGGATTGTAAAGTTCTTGAGAGAACTTCAAGTAGAAACATACCTTAAGGGACTCCTGGCATCCAGCTCTCCCAATTTATGGAGGAGGAAATTTATGAATGAGGCACAGAGAGTTTAATTACCAAGGTCAAGATCTTGAGACTAGCTAATAAAAGAGTCAGAACTGAAGCTCAGTCTGCTGAATTGCAGCCCAGCGATCTTCCTTTTTCCTGCCTGAGTACCCATCCTAAATCATTCCTCAACACCCCAGCCTTCCTCCAGGAATACAATTTTGTCCTCATCACAAACTCTCTCCTCATTATTTTATTCATTCAGTCATTTTGCAAATATGTATCCAGAGCCTGCCGTGTACCAGGAGCACAAGGAGAACATCACAGACCAGGTCCCTGCCCTCAAAGTGACCATGACTCAGCTTTACTCTCTCCTTGGAGCAATGCTTCTGGATCCAGCTTTTCCCGTCAGAAATTACTGCTGCTCTCCCTGTGAGAGATGTTTTGCTTTCACAGTTAAAACATCTCTATTAACATCGAGAAGAGAGAAAAACAAAACACAACAAAACAGGAGACACAGCCTAGAGTGGATATTGCATCTAAAGACAGTGAAGTGCTTTTGAAATTGAGTCAGGAAGCTTTCGGGCCACAATGAGGACTGAATTCCAAGTGTCCCTATGGTGTTCTTCTGAAATTTATTCCACAGAACTGTAGTTGAAGGGGGCCTGTATTTTTCACAATAGCCATAAATGCTCCTTGTCCAAAGAGGTGTGGATTGTATAAAATCATTAAAGGATGTAGTCACTATTAATATAAATGAGTTCCTAAAAACCCATGGCTATACTGGGGCGTCTAAGAGGGTTAGCAGCAAGAAAGTATGACTTTGACAATAAGTTATGTAACCAGCAAGGAAAAAAAAATCTGGCAGCTTAAAAAGGTTTTCTGTTTTTCTTTCTTAGAGGAGGCTTAATCTGGCCCAAACCTAGAAGATGTGTCTCAAATTGACAATGTCGGCTTAAATCGTTTATTATTTTAAAATGCGATATAACCATTTTCGTTCCTCTTTGGCTTGTGAGTTCTTTTCTCAATTTGGAATCATTGTGACGTTTGAGAGCCTATTGGCATAGAAAGCTTCCCAACACCCCACCATTGTGTTTTCAAACAGGAATAAAGGAAAAGCAACCAGCCTCGTCAGCAATGACTCCGTGTGAATGAGGACATCCAAACTGGTGAGTGTCCATTTCCTTTGGAAATATGAATCCGTGTTCCTGATGTTGAATATAGATTTCTGTAGTAACTTGTATCTTTGATAAAGATTTGGATTCAGGATGAAGAAAGTGGAGAGATTATGTTAAATGAATTTTACAAATTCTAATTGAAGCATTGTCAGTGAACAAGGTTTTCCAAATTACCTCTCGTGTGCAGGGTACACAGCAGACAAAGAATACGTTATTTTTACTGTTGAGAAGCAAAATCAAAAGGGTCAAGTTTTAAGGGTGGAAGATTATTTGGACCACCACCAACACTATTTAGAAGCAAAATTTCTAACTCCATGTTTCCCAAGATGTATTTGGAAGCAGCTGTTGAAATCCTAACAGAAATCTACTTTGGAGCTAAGGTCGAACACCTATTTTTCACAATACCTGGGGTTCATTAAGGAATACAGAATGAAGGATAATAAGAAAAAATATATATATTTCTTAAAGGATGAACCTAGTAGAGAACAAAGAAATAAACTTAGCCACATGACATAACTTCTACCTGCTGCCTCAAGGTGGGAATGGGCCAAGAGGTCTGTGGAATGACAACCGTGTCCCCATAATACTCTTCTCCTTTTACAGTTTTCCCTGCACCTAGGGAAACCTTCTGTAGTAGAAGGAGAATTTTGAAATATCCTAAAATAAGTTTAGAAGCTGGGACTAAAGAGAGACTAGCACTGATTCCTCTAATGGGTGCTCAGGAAAGTCCATGTTATTTGGAGGCCTAACTGAGGTGTCCAAGCTTGAACCCTTCCCTTGATTGTCATTAGACCCTCCTGGATTTAACTAAATATCCTCTCTTCATCCCTTGGCACGCACTGTGGACTAATAACGTGAATACTTGACACAAAATCCCATAAAATATGATGCTTTAGTAACTTCCTAGTTAAAATTTTATTTCATTTTCTTTACTAGGGCCAAAGTACAGTTTTGCAATTTGATTGTGAAAAGTCTATATATTATAAAATACCAGGGGCAATTTTTAACGTATTAAAACCCACAACTTGTGGCAGATTTGTAAAAATAATCAAATAGGCAGAAAGCAGATACAGACAGTGATTCTTATAATGACATACAAGCCAATAGCCAATAATTGTGTCCCTGGAGGTATGCTGAGGTATGAAAATGCCCTTTTTTTTTTTTTTGAAGTATAGGTGATTTACAGTATTATATTAGTTTCAGGTGTACAACATAATGATTCAATATTCTTATAGATTATACTGAAAATGTCTTTCTTTCCTCCTTCCCTCCTTCCTTCCTTCCTTTCTTGTGGGATATTAGTTCCCCAACCAGGGATCGAACCTGGGCCCTCAGCAGTGAAAGCATGGAGTCCAAACCACTGGACTGCCAGGGAATTCCCTGAAAATGCCTTTAAAATGTTTTCCCTCTTTAACATACATATGCTTGTAATAGTTCCTAACATGCAAAGCATTGAAAGCTTGTCTACATATATATTTTTAATAAAACTAAGTAACAAAAAGGGAAAGATCATGGGCATTTTCTTTCACCTAAATATTTTTAAAAATTTTCTTGCTCTGCTATTTTATCACTAAATATGATTTTTTTTAAAAAATATGGAAACTCCTCTAAAAGCAGAATTTCTTCCTCTCTCAACACTATCCATCTTCTCATATGCTTCTATCACTGTGAATATATATATATATATATGAATATACATATGTGTGTGTATGGATTTTATGCTCAGATGGCCTGAGAAATACAGGAATTCAGAATAATGTGTGATCTGCTGACAGCATGTGTGTATAAATATGTAAGTATATATAATATATGTACAAATATAGTATATAATTCCTCCATGATGCAAGGCAAATTGAAACTAGTTTGTGAAAGAAGTCAGTCACTTTCCTTTGGAGTCTATTGTTCACATTAGGTATTTTTGTAAAATATCCATAAAGTTATTCCTAACTTTCCTTTGCCATGTAAAAGACCCCATCCATCCTAGGCCAATCTTGGCACTTGGATCAAGCACTCAGTTAACAGCCAACTGTACACAGCCACTTCAGCACAGTAAGGGGAAAAGCAACATTTTACTTCCACCCCAAACAAAGCTATTATATTTACCTTCTACTTTGAAGATAGTAAAGTGCGGTCGGCAATGGAAAGAACCCAACGCGGTACCTGCGCAGTTCATCCACAGACCCTGGTAAACCCAAGTGGCCGTTATCACCGAGGATGCTCGGGTAGTTACTTTCCACTCATTGGACACGGTGGCAGCGACGAGAGCACCAAAGCCCCCGACGCCAAACACCAGAGCCGAGATCTGTGCCCTGAACATGTCGCTCAGGCGTCTCCAGGGACACTGTCCAGACAGATCGCTGCGGTGGTCTAGGCATGCAGCGGACACAACCTGCTTGGACCAGTGTTGCAGCAAGCTAATGCGGGTAGGTGACAGTACTTCATGCTCAGGTGGCCTGAGGAAGGACCGGAACTTAGGATAAAGTCTGATTTACCGATGGCATTTTAAAGGTAGCCTAAGATGATCTCTCCAACTTCCTACACGGATATTTACTAAAAGTTTGTAGACGGATTCTAAAGGTTTTGAGTTCGCAGGTTTTTTTCCTGCCACATAGTTAATGCTTAATTTTCTGTTAGCCTGAAGCTTAATGAACCATGCAGGGACCAGATATTACAAAGTGCAAATTATATAGTAACGGTTAAGGCTTACTCGACCTATTGCTTTACGCTTGTGTACTTCTGAATCTTTATATAAGTGGAATCATAGTTTAGGTTTCCTTCTGTAACCTATTTTTTCACACATTATGTTTGTGAGATTTATCTGTGTTCAGGAATATAGCTATCGTTCATCAATTACTATACATGAATATAGTATTTTATTAAATATGCTACAATTTATTTATCTATCTTCCTGGAGATGAATATGTATGTTGCTTCCCCCTCACCCTCTACCCCTTAGTATCACTAATTGCAGCAGCTATAAACATTCTCACACGTTTCTCCTTGAGTATAGGTGCAAGTGCTTTTCCAAGGTAAATCCTGGAAAGAGAATTGCTAGGAAGTAGGAAATACCCATCTTCTATTTTATAGATGATGTTAATTGCTCTACTGAGTATGTAGTCACAGCAGTACACAGTCCCGCTGCCAGAGGCTGTGTCTCCACCACGCTATTTCATAACACTTGGTATTGTGGTGTTCTCAGAATTGTTTTTCTTCTTTTGTCCAGTCTGATGGGTGTAAAGGTACCACATTATGATTACTGCTTTGTACTTTCTGATTATCAGTGAGGTTGAGCATCTTTTTGTGTTTATGGACCATTCGTGTTTTTGTCTACAAAGACATTTGTAGTTTTTGCCCATTTTTATCCATTGAGATGCTTGATTTTTAAATAAATTTATCTTTAGTTCTATAATATTCTGGAGAGTAATCTTTTGTTGGTTATTTATGTTGGAAATAGCTTCCTCTAGTTTGTGGTTTGTCTTTATGGGCCATTTGATAAAGAGTCTTAATTTCAATGTAGTCACATTTATCAAGTTTCCCCTAAATGATCTGTGTTTTTGAGATCTTGATGACCTCGCCCTTAGCACTGAAAGCACCGAGTCCTAACCACTGGACCGCCAGGGAATTCCCTCCGATTCAAAGTTTTAGCCTTCACGTTTAAGTTCTTAAATCATCCAGAATTGATTTTTTGTGTGTGTTTTATGGTTTGCCATCTATTCTATTTCATCTTTTAAAAACGGAAACCCATTTTTTCTATCTTTACTGAATGTCCCTGGTTTCCCTGTTGATCTGTGATGTTACCTCTGTCATGTCAGGTATCGATATTTGCATGGTCTGTTTTTGGGTTCTCTGCTCTGTTCCATCTACCTGCTTGTCTATTCCTGCACCAATACAACACTTTCTTAATTACTCAAATTTTATAACTATGTCTTGAGATCTTGTTGGTGTCTCTTACCTTGCTCTTTTTTTCAAGAGTGTCTCGGACTTTTTTTTTTGTTTTTAGCTTTTTGCTGTGCCTTATATATTTTAGAATAAGTGGAGTTACACACACACATACATACTTATTAGGATGTTTGTTAGAGGAAAGTGGAGAACGTTATAAAATTGAGTCTTCCTGTCAATCAATATCATATGTCTGGAACTTCCCTGGTGGCACAGTGGTTAAGAATCCGCCTGCCAATGCAGGGGATATGGGTTCGAGCCCTGGTCTGGGAAGATCCCACATGCCATGGAGCAACTAAGCCCGTGTGCCACAACTACTGAGCCTGCGCTCTAGAGCCCGTGAGCCACAACTACTGAGCCCGTGTGCCACAACTACTGAGCCCACGTGCCACAACTACTGAAGCCCACGTTCCTAGAGCCGGTGCTCCGCAAGAAGAGAAGCCGCCGCGATGAGAAGCCCACGCACCGCAATGAAGAGTAGCCCCCGCTCGCTGCAACTAGAGAAAGCCCACGCGGCAACGAAGACCCAACGCAGCCAAAAATAAATAAATAAATTAAAAAAATATATATATATCATATGTCTCTTCATTTAACCCATCTTTAATGTCTCTCAGTTATACACTCTAATTCATAAAGGCCTTGTTACATTTTTTTGCCAGATTTATTCTTAAACTTAGGACTCATTCTAACATCTATTTTCTCTAACATATGATTTCTTTTTTTAAAAAAAATTTTATTTATTTTTTTAATTTTTGGCTGCGTTGGGTCTTTGTCACTGCGTGCGGGCTTTTCTCTATTTGCGGCGAGCGGGGGCTACTCTTCGTTGTGGTGCGTGGGCTTCTCATTGCGGTGGCTTCTCTTGTTGTGGAGCATGGGCTCTAGGCGCGCGGGCTGCAGTAGCTGTGGCTCGCAGGCTCTAGAGCGCAGGCTCAGTAGTTGTGGCGCACGGGCTTAGTTGCTCCGCGGCATGTGGGATCTTCCTGGACCAGGGATCGCACCCGTGTCCCCCGCACTGGCAGGTGGATTCTTAATCACTGCGCCACCAGGTAAGTCCCTAACATATGATTTCTTATTTTTTCTTGTATCTACATATAGTTTTCCTTCTTTCTTGCATTTTTTGAGTTGAGTTTTTTTCCACACCTCAATTTTTCCATTCTATTAAATTGGAAGTTATACACTACTTGTATTGTTTAATGGTTGCTCTAGAAATGTTAATACATATCTAATTTAATATATAAAATTATTGTCTTTACTCTCCTTCTGAATAACACAGGATCTTAAAATGTTTTAACATTAATAACTCCTCTTCTGGTCTATGTTATTACTTTATTTGTATGTTGTTTGGTTTTTAGCCCCACAAATTGGATTTTTACCTCCACAAATGTTAACTCCACAGTAAGTATTATTATTACTGTGTGCTGTCATTGTTTACCTTTTTTTTTTTTTTGCTTGTTATTCCATTGTGCTTCTCAAACATTCCCTGTGAGTTTATTTTCTTCCTCCTAAAGTCTGTTCTTTTTTTTATTTTAACATCTTTATTGGAGTATAATTGCTTTACAATGGTGTGTTAGTTTCTGCTGTATAACAAAGTGAATCAGCTATACATATACATATATCCCTATATCTCTTCCCTCTTGCATTTAAAGTCTATTCTTGAGAAGTTTCTCTAGAAACAGGAGTGAGGGACCATTGGTAGTTACCTCTCTCGGTTTTTGTGTGTCGGATAATATACTTACTCTATGCTTGCTTTTGGTAGATAATTTTGCTGGGTATACAGTTATAAGTAGACAGTTATTTTGACTCAGTACTTTGAAGTATAATTCCATTTTGATTTGGCTTCCATCATTGCTGTTGAGAAATCAAGAGTCTGATTTGTCATTTCTTTGTAAATTAATCTGTGTTTTCTCTTTGGCTGGTTTTAAGATTGTCTTTGGTTTTGGCAGTTTCACTCTGATTTTCTAAATGTAGATTTCTTTTTAAGTCTTTTTTGGGATTTACTAAACTTTTGAAACCGTAATTCATATCTTCTATCAGTTTTGGAAAACTATTAGTTCCTTTCCTCTCAAGATATTACCCTCTGTCCCTATCCTTTCTTTATCTCCTTCGTAACTCTGGTAAGAACTATTTTTTAGTTTGTCCTATGGCTCAAACTCTCTTTAACATTTTTTATCTCTTTATTTCTCCATGCTGCATTCTGGGGATTTTTTCAGCTATATGTTCTGATACATTAATTTTTTCTTCAGCTATGTATAATCTGCTGTTAACCCATCCAGAGTCTCTAATTTCTAAATGCCTTTTTTTATCTCTAGAAGTTCCATTTTATTTTTTTCAAATTTTTCTGTTTCTTTTTTTTTCTAATGTCTTGTTCTTTAGTCATAATTCAAATGCCCTATTTTATTAAGTATTAAAGATACTTATTTTATATTCTGTGTCTGATTATCTTCATAGCTGTAGCTTTTGCAGGTTGGATTGATTATATTTTTTCCTACTGAATCCGTCATTCATAGTGGTTTGTTAAAATGTGTGCTTCGTGACTTGTGATTGTGAGCTTGTGTTCCTTGCAACTTTACTCACGGAAACGAAGGGAGGGAGGGAGAGAGGAAGTAAGGAGAGAGGAAGGTAGGGAAGGAAGGAAGAAAGGAGAAAGAAAGGAAGGGAAGGAAAAAAGGGAGAGGAAAAGGGATGCACACATCTAAGCTTGGAAGAGCAATGTACTAAGACTTCATAGGAGGCAGAAACTCTAGGTGGGTCAGGGGAGGGGAATACAGTGAGCAGGGTAGGTTGGAGTGTGCCCTCTGCTGGTAGCTGCTGAGTGGTGCAGAGAACACCAAATCCAGATGGAGCCTTAGGCCGCCCTCCTCAGGACAATGTGCTGACTTGTCTCCCAGGACAAGAAGTTCCTTCTTTTTTGCAGGCAGGTGGCAGTGTGAGGGAAAGATAGGGTAGAAACAGGAAATGCTGGGCCTCTGACAGGAGATGATCGTTTGATTGTGGAAAACAGGAATTCAGTCACTTTCCTCCACCCTCCTCGACCCCAACAAAAGCTGAAAACCTGGAACTACTTGTGTCCTGGGGGTGAGGGGATTCACAGAACACAGGACATTCAGTGCTAAAACCTAGACCATCTGGGCAAACGGAAAGGGCTGGTCACCCTGATCTCAGTATCCTCATCTTTCTGGGAATAATAATAACAATAGCTGACATTTATTTAGCACTTTCACTGTGCTCTACATGTATTATGTCATAATCTTCACACGCACTTAGGAGGGAGGTATTTGTGATATAATAAAATTTATGAGCCTGGAAGGGTTCAAAGATTTCTGCCCCCCTTCAAAGAAAACCTGGAATTACAGCTCCACTCACAGCACCCCACTGCCATCCCTCTAGCCGAGTGTTCCACGATTTAAACTGGCTATTTCTAATGTTTCTGTCTTTGCAGACTTAATTCTTCCCCTTTTTTCTATGATTAATTACAATGGATTCTTCCCTCCACCTTCATCTGCATTTGCCTTTTGAATTCCAGGAAGCTTTGCAAAAGCTCAAAAACAATAAAATTTGGCATCTCTTAGTAATTTTGACAATAGATAGTGATCAAAGTTCAGCTGAATTCTTGCAGAGAAGTCACCTCTTGTTTCCCTTCCGGGGGGAGGTGAGCTAGGAACCTGCTTATGCCCAAAACATTTGCAGACTCACCCAGGTGGTGTTTCTCTCGGTTTTCTTTCTCATGTTCTAATCCTCTGAATCTTTATGTCAGAAAGGAGACTTTAACCTGTATTTACATCTGAAAAAAAATCAAAGTGCATAAAATTCTGGCAGGCAAACTAAGATACTAATAATTACTTATAGACAGAATTGTTTACTTAATTTTTAGTGCTAGTTATTAAATGTTTGGAAGAATGTTTGACGGGGCTCTAATTAAACCCTGAAATCAAGATATTGACCAAAAGAGGTAGATATTAATGTCTTTAAGTTTAAAAAAATCTAGTTTAAAATTTGATTTGAATGATATAAGAAAATAAGTGGTTTTTCATTTTAAATTGCTGGGTTTTCTTGGCCTCACAGCAAGGCTTGTGGGATTTCAGTTCCCTAAGGATTGAACTCCAACCTGTGGCAGTGAGAGTGCGGAGTCCTAACCACTGGACCGCCAGGGAATTCCCTGGGTTTCCATCTTAAATGTAGAACCAAGCATATCTTTTCTGAGAAGTCGACTCATAGTTTGATGAAGAAAAATACAATGTACTAAGAAAGGGGGTTATCATTCTTTTTTTTTTTTTCAGGAGAGCTCTTTCCCCTAAACACATACAACTACTTTCCAAATGAAGCTAAATATGAATTGAGAGCAGGTAAAACAAAAGAATTTGCAGAAATCTGAAATTCCAGAATTCCCCTCATTTGGGATAAATTCATTTATTATTTCCCTCCTTCCCTCTCTCTTCTCCCTTCCTTCTTCTTGTCTGTTTTTTCCGTTCCTTTCTGGCTTTCATTTCTGATTTTAGGTGCCGATGGCTGGGTTCATCATATGCCTCAGTTCATGACGTAACAGCCTCTTTGCACTGTGGGAAGCTGCTCTCTTGTTTGATTCCTTTTGTCCCACTTCTCCATTTCCATTTTCCTCTCTTCCATAAACAAACCACTGTCCTCTGGTGTTGACTGTGCCTTCTTTTGTTCTGTATTCTTTTAAAAAGGTACATGGTTGTCTGATGTGCAGGTTTTATTGATTTATAAAAATGTAGTGTATAAAATATATTGTTCTGTTACTGTATCTCACTCTGTTGCGTTTTGTCAACACTGTACTGTTAGGACTCTTCTGTGTTGCTCAGAGCACGTGTGATGATTCTAACCTAATGTCACAGTGTCAAAATGTAGGCAACTTACTATCAAATGGTTCAGAAAAATATGTATATACAAAGCAAAGGTGGCAAGATGTTGTGGATAACTGATGACCCTGGGTGAGGTGCCTGCGTGTTCTTTGCACTATATGTTCAACTTCTCTGGTTGCAAAATTTCAAAATAAAATGCTGGGGGAGAAGAAATCGGAAACCATAGCAACACGAACAATGCACAGTGAGAACTGTGTGTAAAGAGGCTTCCACGTCCTCAGAAGCATCAGGCAGTCTCCCAGGGCAGGAGTGGCGACTGCATTTCGTGACCACGTGGGGCAGCCCCCTGCTTTCCTGAGGTGAGCAGAGTCCTGTGCAGATTTGTTTCCTCAAAGGCTGAAGTCCTGGGCTCCTTCTCCAGTGTTTCTGGGTCTGTCTCCCCCCAGCTCAGGGTTGCTCTCCGGGGCCTGGGCAGAACCAGGGCTGTGTGGACCAGGACTCTCCCCAGGTGTGCAGCTCCCAGGTCTTCACCGTGAAGAAACTCAAGTTCTGCACCCCATAGGGCCGCTTGGTGGCCCAGACGTCCCTGTCCTCCTTCTGAAAGGCTGATGTTGCTATTCATGGATCAGAGGTGGATGTGGCATGAAGAGAAGGAAGCTTAAGCATCAAAGCCCCTCATCTGCCCACACCCTGGGGTTCCTGAGAGTAGCTGGGGGTTGCAGAATGTTCTAGGTGGAGAGGGCTTCCCTGCTGGTAAAAATCCACCCGCCAATGCAGGAGACATGGGTTCGAGCCCTGGTCTGGGTAGATCCCACATGCCGTGGAGCAACTAAGCCAGTGCGCCACAACTACGGAGCCTGTGCTCTAGAGCCCGCAAGCCACAACTACTGAGCCTGTGTGCCACAACTACTGAAGCCCGTGCGGCTAGAGCCCATGCTCTGCAACAAGAGAAGCCACTGCAATGAGAAGCCTGTGCACCACAATGAAAAGTAGCCCCTGCTCGCCGCATCCAGAGAAAAGCCCGCGTGCAGCAACAAAGACACAACACAGCCAAAAATAAAATAAAATAAATAAATTTATTAAAAAAAAAAAAAAAGAATGTTCTAGGTGGGGAAAGAAAGGCAGATTGCAATCAGCCAGCATTTCTAAGTAAGCACATCTGGTAAAAGATCTTACAAGAAAGGGACCCAAGTATCCATGACTCCAGTAGTTTGCTGTGCTTTCTTTTCTCATTCTAGATATTCACTTTCACACCTAATTTTGAATTTCTTCAAGAGAGCCCTCAAAACTACATAAACCTTGAGTCCTCCCTGAGTGGAACTTTATCTTCCTACATACATTTTAGGGTAAGTTTATCAATTCTTCACAACATCACAGTGTAATAAAATTTTAGTGTTTTTAGGCATCAGTAAGATAAAGGGGACCAGGCACAAGGAAAGAAAGTAAACCTCTAGACATAAGCTTTCATTTTTAGGTCTTGAATTACCAGAAAAAAGTTACTCTCTTGATTATGCTTGGACTTAGGAAAAAATTGATCTCTTATACCCTTTACACAGGATTTCACAGCCATCAGCTATCTTGAGTGAGGGAGTCTGAGTGAGAAATAGTGAGATGTTGACACAGGGCAGATAAGGGGAGGTAAAGAGGTGTTTTCCATGTTCCTACGTCTCCCTTAGAGAAACTCGTCATTAACAATAACTCTATTTGTTTTTTCTATTTTTTTGGCCATTCCTCACGGCATGCGGGATCTTAGTTCCCCAACCAGGGATCGAACCCGCGGCCCCTGCAGTAGAAGCACACTTGTCACTGAAAATCATGTAAATCAGGAGGTATTGCTGTCCCACATCTATTTTTCTATTTTTCTGATGCTATACTAATATAATCCCAAAACAAGATTATAGTTTTACTGCAGGAAATTATAAAATGTATCCCCTTGCCAAATGTGTTTTCACTTTAGCGCACTCATTTTTCAGTGGCTTTCAAAGCAAATACAATGGACTCATTACAGGTGGTAAATTGAATAGAGGTCTGCTAAAGCAATCACTGCTGGGATAAATTAACACAGCAACCCAACCCAGGATTGTGGTGGTCAAAAAAAAAAGTGCTGTTGAATGATTCATCAATTTCATTCAACAAATAACCTGATGCAGGGTACTACACACATAGGAAGAACCAGAAAGTTCAGATTTATAGATTTCAACTGAATTTTCTAGAAAGACATTGTCTTCACCCAGCTCTTCCTACTTTGAAGTTGGTCAGTTGCCACCACAAGCAGCAAATCAAATTGCTTGATGTGGCTTTTACCAGGATGGAAAGACTCATGACTCTCTACTAAAAGACGAATAAACAGATAGGAGCACGTGTTCCCAGCACTCTTGTTTACCATAAAGTCAGGGAAGTACCTTTACTAGGTCCAGACAAGTGTGAGTTGCACTGGTTCTCTTGATGTTTGATGTTGCTCAAACCTGCCCTGGAGGCAAAGGATGGAGACCCTTTATGTACGTTCCTCCTGTGAATCCTGGGAGGGTGGGTGGGTGCCCGGAGCTGAGCTGACACTCAATCTTCCATCCCCAAACCACATCATTAACATAATCACCCTGCAACTTAAGAGGAGGCAGAACATTACACCAGTAGCCAGCCTCATCTTCAGCCCCTAACTGAACGGCAAAAGATCAAACACAGCAGGGAGGATTACACAGAACAAACCTAAACACTCCCAACCCCCATCCTTATGCTCATACAATGCACTGTTTCTTTTTTTTTTTTTTAATAAATTTATTTATTTATTTATATTTATTTTTGGCTGTGTTGGGTCCTCATTTCTGTGCGAGGGCTTTCTCCAGTTGCGGCAAGTGGGGACCACTCTTCATCGCGGTGCGTGGGCCTCTCCCATTGCAGAGCACAGGCTCCAGACACGCAGGCTCAGTAGTTGTGGCTCACGGGCTTAGTTGCTCCGCGGCATGTGGGATCTTCCCAGACCAGGGCTCGAACCCGTGTCCCCTGCATTGGCAGGCAGATTCTTAACCACTGCGCCACCAGGGAAGCCCCTGCACTGTTTCTTTATTATGAAATACAACACATATTCAGGAGAGTGTCTAAAACACAACATACGGTGCTATTGTGAACGGATAACGTGCTCACTGGGAGAATCCCAAGCGGCCCCATCAGGGACTAACTTCGCTCTAATCCCATCAATGGCCTGCCCATTTGTACTGAGCATTTGCTTTCTAACTCCAAATCTGTTTCCAAATTCTTCTTCTTTATGAATGTCAGTTATCTGGCCCAGTCTGATTCTTTGTTTCTTTACATGGGCCTGTGATTAACTTTTTCTATTTTTTTTAAGCATAGGCCACACCTCTTTCCTCCTTTATGGCCACTGGGCCTTACTAACTTCAGGCAGACTCCCCAACTCACCCCAATAGGATGGAAGCCTAGAGAGATTACTCCAGAACCTCTGTCGTGTCTACACCTCCTGGGACAGATGGAGAAACAATGTGAGTTATGGCCTGCACTGGTGCCAGCTTGCTACCTCACAGAAAACCTCCCTAACTGCCCTTGAGAAACTTTCTGAGTTCTTTAGGAAGATAAAGATCCTTAAAGGCAAATGTTTACGCTAGTTCAATATTTTGTACCGCTGGACAGCTCCTTCCAAGATGAACCCTCATCTCCAGATTAATTGTCAAACCTCATCCTCTTTCCACAAATCCTTCTGAATTAATTGGATTTCGGTAAATTCTGGACAGGATTTCTGATGATAGTTTCATAACCATACCATCATTTGGTGCTGGAACTGCCTTTTCTTGATTATTTTGTAGTGATTCAAACTCAACGTAGAGTTTTTGTTTTTGTTTTTGTTTTTGTTATTTATGGTTGCATTGGGTCTTCATTGCTGTGCGCGGGCTTTTCTCTAGTTGCGGCGAGCGGGGGCTACTCTTCGTCGCGGTGCACAGGCCTCTCAGTGCGGTGGCTTCTCTTTGTTGTGGAGCACGGGCTCTAGGCACACGGGCTCAGTAGTTGTGGCTCGCGGGCTCCAGAGTGCAGGCTCAGTAGTTGTGGCGCACGGGCTTAGTTGCTCCGCGGCATGTGGGATCTTCCCGGACCAGGGCTCGAACCCGTGTCCCCTGCATTGGCAGGCTGATTCTTAACCACTGTGCCACCAGAGAAGTCCCCCAACCTAGAGTTTAAAAACATAATTCCATTTTATTTGGAGATGGGTTGGCATTTGAGGCTGGTCCCATTGTCAAACCAAGTCCAGCAACAGACTCTGAGCAAGAGGCTCAGGGATGCTGGGGTGAAGAGGAGGAAATGACGGATTAGACCTTGTCAACCTCTGTTCCTATTAATGGTGCCTGAGACAGACATTAACTTTAAGGTGCAGGGTCTTGTGGTGGCGAGGAACGGGCAGGGCTTTGGAACCAGGTGAAGTTGGGTTGGCCTCCCACTTACTAGCAGATGTGATCTAAGGCAAGTTTATTTATTTTTAGCTTTCGAAGAAAATCGTGGTAAAATATAGGTAACATAAAATTTCCCATTTGAACATTTTTAAACGCACCATCTGTGGCATTCAGTAGTTTCACGCTGTGGTGCAATCATCACCACCATCCATCTCCAGAATTTCTTCATCTTCCCCAAACTGATACTCTGCACCCATTAAACAAGAACTCCCGCATCCTCAGCCCCTGGCCACCACCCTTCTACTTTCTGCCTCGAATCTGACTACTCTAGGACCTCATTTACGTGAAATATGCAATAGTTGTTCTTTTGTGACTGGCTTATTTCACTCAACATAATGTCCTCAAGGTTCATCCATATTGTAGCCTGTGTCAGAGTTTCCTTCCTTTTTAAGGCTGAATAATTATTGTGTTGTACGTATATACCACATTTTGTTTATCCACCCAACTGTCGATGGACACTTGGGTTGCTTTCATGTTTTGGCCACTGTGAATAATGCTGCTATAAACATGGGTGTACAAATATCTGGAGTCCCTGCTTTCAGTTCTTTGGGGCATATTCCTAGAAGTGGAATTGCTGGATCATATGGTAATTCCATGCCTGTTTAATTTTTGGAGGAAATTTTTAGCTTTTTATTAAAGTACAATATACTATTAGAAAGTGAACATAAGTGTACTGTTTGAGTTTTCTCAAACTGAGCACCACGTGACCAGGACACAGGAGCACTCCTACCACGTTTCCCTGGTTTCTACATCATTAATCACCAGTCTCCCAACTTTCAACAACACAGATTAGTTTTGTTTTCAAATCTATTAATACTCTGTAAAATGGGTATTAAAATACAAACTTTCCACGGTTGTCGAGATGATTCATTTATTCATTCTGCAGATATTTATGGAGTACTTACTTTGTGCAGTGTGCTATGAACAAGACAGATAAAATCCCTCCTAGAGTGTCATTAATCAATGCACGTGAAAAGCAAGCATGGTGCTTGGCACATAATTGATACCCAATAACTGCTCACTGTTTGCGATCTCCCCTCCCCAACCTACCCCCAATCAGTCCTATCGTATAAGCAGCCTCATGTCTACCTTCTTCAAATGGGACCCTATCTGGCTCGTAGATCAGAGATGCCACCAGGGTCCGACGAGCACAGAGCAATCCAGGCAACCTCTCCTCTGATAAACGTCTGAGCTGCAGACCAGCTGCACCTGTGCGGGCAGGTAAGAACAGATGCCTCGCCTGTGAGCCCACCTTCCCCAAGGCCTGAAAGGGCTTCCTGGTGCTCCCTGGCACGTTCCTCTCTCCTGCAAACAATGCCTAACAGCTTTCTGGTGCCCTGGACTTTTCACAACTGACGACTGGGCCAGGAGGGCTGGATTTTTAACCGGTGTGGATCAACTCACACTTGCAGGAAAATATGTTTGGCCTCTCCAGTAGAAACCAGAGGAGCACGGCAGGAGGTGCCTGTGGGGTGCTCATGGCATGCTGGGCACCTGGCTCTCGGTGGAGTCCGGGGTGAGCGCTGCAGACGCCCCCCAGGAACGTGGGGAATATGCTATGTAGCAGGGGTGTCACAAGTGATGTCTATGTCTCCTTGGGATGAGAAACATATTTTTTACTAACCTGGGAGAAGATGTAGATTTTAAAAAAATTTTTATTGGCGTATAGTTGCTTTACAATATTGTGTTAGTTTCTGCTGTACAGCAAAGTGAATCAGCTATACCTATGCATATATCTCCTCTTTTTTGGATTTCCTTCCCATTTAGTTCACCACAGAGCACTGAGTAGAGTTCCCTGTGCCATACAGTAGGTTCTCATTAGTTATCTGTTTTATACATAGTATCAAAAGTGTATATATGTCAATCCCTGTCTCCCAATTCATCCCACCCCACCCCCCAAGAAGATGTAGATTTTTAACAGCTAATTGGGAAGCTCAGAACATCTTTCTTTTATAAAACTTGCCAGATGTGTATCATGACCCACACCTAGGAGTCCGGGTTGTGACGTAGGCAGCTGGGTGCCTTTGCCCGGGCTTCTGACCCAGCTGCGGCCACCTTTTCCTTACCCATCCCTTCCTCTTTGGTGGCTTCCCCATCATCAGCACCCCCTCCCTTCTCTCCTTCCCCCCAACCCCAAGCTGCTCTTGGCAGGGGACCGGCTGTCATTTGAGGTCAGTGTGGATTTCAGTCTGTGTGTGCTTCCCAAGGATAAACGTTTTTAAACTCAGTGACTGATGGTTTAAAGCACTCCCACTTACCTCCATCACTCTAAACAGTGTTTGCTATGTAAATACAACTTTAAGACAGTCCCCGGCCTCTGTTCCAACAAATTGTTGTCCCTTAGCCCCTCCTACATAGAAATTCTGGGTTCTCAACAGCTTAGCCCTTACCTGTACTTGTTATGTAGGAATTACCTGGATGCGATGTTAGCCTCCAGGAGCACCGCTGAGGCTACCCCAGGGGTCATGGATCAGAAAGACTCACGGTCCAAAAGGTGCACAGGCTTAGGATGGGGTGTAAGGGGGACACAAGGACCACACTGCCTGAATCCCAGATCATACAAATTTCATATGTCCTGTGTCTCTCTCTTTCTCTCCCTCTCCCTCTTTCTGCTGCATCGCCTCCTGGCAGCACGCATGTGAGGACCAGTATTGCGTGTTGAGTAAGCAGACCCAAAAGACAGCAGGCATGGGGGCCAACACACCACCTGCTCTATCAGAGAGACTCAGGTGTGCACACCTGGCCACAGCTGGAGCTTGCCAGTTAGCCTGCCTAGCTCTTGGCGCTTTAATTCACTTTTCTTGGGCAGAGCACATACGGAACCAGATGGCATATACTGGGCATTGCCAATGTGTGGTTGACGTGGGCATGACCCAGCTGCCAGCTTAGGGCAAGCACGGTGACTTGGTCTCTCCATCTTTCTATCTATGAAGAATAATGCTTGTCCCATTGTATATTCCTTTTATTCTGCTTATTTTTAGCATGGCTTTCAGATGATCAACTTACTTATTAGCTATATCTAATATATCCTATTAGGTTTGCTTATGTTTCATAAGCTACTTGCGTACCTACTATCTATACGTAACACTTAGGAGTTTCATCCATTCTGCCTGTATTTCTTGTCTCCTAGGCAGAACTGACTACTGCCAAAGAATATAGAAAAGGCATAGTATAGTACTTGAGAGACAGGCTTTGGTCTCTGTCAAAGAAATTCCCAACATTCACAGTCACGTAGCACAGGTTTGGACAAAACAAATCACCTTCTTATTGTCCTAAAATGAACCCAGGCAGGGAAATCGGTCATAACTTCCCCAGAGGAGTCAGGGAACACTAGCAGATGTACAAGTAAGGATGAGTAAACATGTAACGGGCTTTGTTAGTCCTGCTTACATTTCACATTTATGGAAGTGGGGAATATATATATTGTATATACATAAGAGAGAATATACATATTGTATAATGTAAAAGAGAAGTCTGTATATGTAGATGTATGGTACATACTTCTGAAAGTGCTACTACCACAATACCTCTGCACATTTGTACTTCTGTCTTTGAATCATGCCAGAAAAAGAGGCGTCAGTACTACATTAATAATAAAATGCTCCGGGACTTCCCTGGTGGCGCAGTGGTTAAGAATTCACCTGCCAATGCAGGGGACACAGGTTTGATCCCTGGTCCGGGAAGATCCCACAGGACGCGGAGCTACTAAGCCCGTGCACCACAACTACTGAGCCTGCGCTCTAGAGCCCACGAGCCACAACTACTGAGCCTGCGTGCTGCAACTACTGACGCCCACGCGCCTAGAGCCCGTGCTCCACAAGAGAATCCACCGCAATGAGAAGCCCGCGCACCGCAACGAAGAGTAGCCCCCGCTCGCCGCAAATAGAGAAAGCCCACGTGCAGCAACGAGGACCCAATGCAGCCAAAAATAAATAAATTAATTAAATTAAATTTAAAAATAAAAATAAAATAAAATGCTCCTTGTAACCCATTTTTGCTCCTGCGATCCTCCCCTTTTCCATTTCTGTCCACGTAAACACTTCCTGTTCGTGCCATGAGTCAGTTAAAATGGGAACATGAATTTCTTTGAGCATATGAGTTAATGTTATTCTGTTAGAAAAGAAAAAAAAAGAGAAAAGAAAAGAACATCTAGAGAGCTCTGCTGTCACCCCAAATAAAGCAGTCATGCGTCCCAAATACAGTGGATGTAGTGTGGATCCCTACAGTTGCCTAGTTTGGCCACCAGATGGCGCCATGCACCATTAGGACACTATGGTTGGCGCTGTGCCCGCAGCTCTGCAGGGTTGGGGCCCACGGAGGGGGCCTGAACCCGAGGAAGCGAGTGAAGGCTGAACGGGAGGCGGTGCAGAGCAGAGGCGGGGAATGTAGACTTTAGGATCAAATAGCTTGCTTCCCAGTCCCAGCTCCCCCGTGGCACCTTCGCTTTAGATTCTCATTGAGAAAGGGAGAGGCCCTGCTCAGGGGAGGTCATTCGGTGGAAAAAAATGGAATGATGCTGTGGACCACCAAGCACAGCACCCGGAACTCACTAAGCACACAGCACTCATCTGGGGCTGGAACATGTATAAATTCAAGACTGTATCATGTTTGTTGAGGGGACACCGTCAATGAGACTTTGCATACACAAAGGACTTCTATCTCAGTTACCTCTAATATTTCTCATATTGCAGCAAGGGGAAACGAAAGCCTAATCTATTGAACAGATTTATGCTCAGCTCGTTCATAAAGCCCCTGAAATGTATCCCCTCGCCTCCCTCCTCTCTCTCTCGTTCCATCTGTCAACAACACAGCTGGGAAAGTCTCGCCAGGGTGAGGTGCTTATTCCCCAGGAACAGCCCACAGTTGCTGAAGACTGGGTTTTGCTCCCCTCTTCCCAAACGACATGCCACTGATTAATCTTTTATTAAAAGGAATAAGTTGTCGAGGGGGGTTGTTTTGGGTTATCGGTTTAGTGATTTATTTGTTTTGAAGAAGAGGAAGGAAAGGAACTATGAAAAGAAAGTTCATGAGTCATACCTGGCATGACAATGATTTTTTTCCTTTTCTTTCTATATATATATAAAAGCAAAGACGCAATTGCTTTCATAGTATGGATCATTAATAGATCCCTTTCCCACCTTAAAATTCATTTTTAAATACTTTAGTGCACCATTAACAATTGAATAATTGAGCAGAAATAGAGATTTCTAAGAAAAACTAATGGTTGACATTCTGCTATATTACTCATTTTGAATGAAAGCTGTGGTTTAGGAAAGACTTTTGGTTCCTTCAAAAATAAAAAGGTAACAAAGTTTATATTTCAAGATGCTTATTTATGCTCAACATCCCTAATTATTAGAGAAATGCAAATCAAAACTACAATGAGGTATCACCTCACACCAGTTAGAATGGGCATCATCAGAAAATCTACAGACAACAAATGCTGGAGAGGGTGTGGAGAAAAGGGAACCCTCTTGCACTGTTGGTGGGAATGTAAACTGATACAGCCACTATGGAGGACAAGTATGGAGGTTCCTTAAAAAACTAAAAATAGAATTACCATATGATCCAGCAATCCCACTACTGGGCATATACCCTGAGAAAACCATAATTCAAAAAGACACATGCACCCCAATGTTCATTGCAGCACTGTTTACAATAGCCAGGTCATGGAAGCAACCTAAATGCCCATCAACAGACGAATGGATAAAGACGATGTGGTACATATATACAATGGAATATTACTCAGCCATAAAAAGGAACAAAATTGGGTTATTTGTAGAGCCGTGGATGGATCCAGACACTGTCATACAGAGTGAAGTAAGACAGAAAGAGAAAAACAAATATTGTATATTAACGCATATATGTGGAACCTAGAAAAAATGGTACAGAGGAACCGGTTTGCAGGGCAGAAATAGAGACACAGATGTAGAGGACAAAAGTATGGATGCCAAGGAGGGAAAGCGGCCTGGAGGTGGGTAGTGGTGGGATGAATTGGGAGGTTGGGATTGACATGTATACACTAATATGTATAAAATAGGTAACTAATAAGAACCTGCTGTATAAAAAAAAAGTAAAATTTAAAAAAATAACAAAATTAAAAAATTAAATACTGTAAAAAAAAAAAAAAGATGCTTATTTATTCAATTAGAAATACCACAGTGCCAGCTAGGGTACCAGACACTTTCTAATCCATCTGGTGGTGGCAGTAGAAAAGTGGTATCAAATTACACTAATTTATATGGGAAGAAAAATAAATCTTCTCCTCCCACACTTTGCTATCATCTCCGAGGGTGCTCTGGGTTTTGTCCAAGAATCATCTGGAGGTCAGGGCACAGGTGCATGACAAGCCCTCCATTCTCGAGTCTGCCCTGCGGCCTGAGGGCCACCTGGAGCCAGAACCCCAAGGTCCCTGCTGGAGGAGGTGTGGGCACCCCCCAGATCACCTGGGAAAGCCCAGAACTACTTCCTCTCCTTCCAATCCAGCACACCCAGAATTCTCCCTCTTACAGAGCTGGTTCAATGAAAACCACACCTGTAACAGCCAGCTGTGTCTCTGTGTGTGTATGTGCTCAAAATATGTTTTTAAAGGCACTTAACTGGGAATCCTTGAATAAAGCACAACTGTATTTAATCCTTCCTTCCTTCAAATCACAAATTCCAAATAATGATATTACTGTAAGCTCTTCAAATTCTGGCCAAAACAAATCTCTTGGGGTTTTCAAAATCTTCTCTCACTGGTAGTGAAGCAAGCCTGTTTTGAGAAGCTTCTGTCACTCCGTAAGCAGAAGGTGGTGGCAGCCTAGGCTGCACGGCGGCAGCAGAGAGACAGTCAAGAAATTGTAGGTAGAAACGTTTGGACTTGGAAATGGGCTGGAGGAGATGGGAGAGAGAGAAGGCAGGTCATAACAATTAGAGTGTTTGGGAACGCACGTCTGGCCGTGTGGCAGCGCCCTTACTGATATGAGGAAAAAGGCAGAGCGTGAGTTTTGGAGGGGAGATCAAGAGCTCAGGTGTGGACCTGAGAAGCCTAAAATGCCTGCGCCACGTCTCAGTCAGATGATCAGCTGGGCATCAGTGTGTGGAGCTCAGAAAAGACATCAGGGCTCCCTTCAGGAGAGACTGAGGAGAGACACAAGGAAAACCGGGAGAGGGTCCTGTCGAGGAAGTGAGGAGGAGAGAGTGTTTCAGTGGACCCTGTAGGCAGCGGCATCGGATGCCATGGAGAGGCCAACACATGCAAACTGGAAATGTCTACTGGACACAGAACAGGGAGGTTCCTGGTGATCTCTGCAAAGGGTTTTGTGGCATCCTGGAGGTGCAGGCAGACCGAGGTGGGTTAGTGAATGATTCAATACTGAAGGAGTAGAAAGAGTAGTGGAGACAATTTTTTAAAGATGTTTTTCTTGGAAAAGAAACAGGCAAAAGGCAGTAACCGAAGGGGGCTGAGGGTTTAAAAGAATTTGGGTTTTTTGTTTGTTTGTTTTGCTTTTTGTTGAAATACAGTTGACATATAACATTGTATTAGTTTAAGGTATACAACATAATGATTTGCTATATGTATATATTGCAAAATGATCACCACAGTAAGCCTAGTTAAATAACATCCATCACTACACTGTTTCAATTTTTTTTTCTTATAATGAGAACTTTCAAGACCAAATCTCTTAACAACTTTCAAGTATACAGTAGAGTACTGTTAACTATAGTCACATGCTGTACATTACATCCAGGACTTACTTATCTTGTAACTGGAACTCTGTGCCTTTTGACCACCTTCACTCCTTTCCCCGAAGTCCTACTCCCCATCCCCGCCTCAGGCACCACCAACCTGTTCTCAGCATCTATGAGCTTGTTTTTTCTGTTTGCTTGTTTTTTAGATTCACATATAAGTGAAATCATATGATATTTGTCTTTCTCTGTCTGACTTCTTTCACTTAGCATAATGCCCTCAAGGTCCATGTTTTTGTTTTGAAGATGAGAAAAACGCCTGCATGTTTATGTGCTGATGGGAATGATTCAGTAAAAAGGAAGAATTTGATGATGCCTCAGAGAGATTGGGGAAAACTGCAGAAGCCAAGCTTTGAAAAGGCTCCAGGGAATGAGAGCCATCTGCCTTTGTCAGGGAGTCGGGGGAGGGGTGTGCACAACTTGGGCTCTTTTGCTAGATAAGGGGAGCTGTCAAAGAATCCACTCCCCCCACAGCCTCACTACAAAGTCAGGGTAAAACTAGCTTCAGCCAGAGATATTTATTAGGCCAACAGTTATCAGCACAGAAGGCACAACACCATTCATGCAACCAGTTCTGCAAGCTCGACCCACTCCCAGCTCTCCAGCCTTGGTGGGTTAGTAGGTTGTGCTTGTGTCCATGTTCCCTGCCACCGACCCAGCAACCTCGGGCTTGGCCATGTGGTTTGCTTTGGCCAATGAAAGGTGAGTGGAAGTGATGTGTGTCACTTCCAAGTAGAGGTTTTAAGATCCTTTCTTTGGTCTCACCATCGTTCCCTGCCCTGTGCCTTGAGACCAGTATATCCTACAGAGGGGCTCCTCCCTCAGGCTCGTGGGATGAAGGAGATGCAGAGCAGGACCTCAGCTGACCCGCAGCCAACATGCCAACAGCTTTGGTTGCTGGAAGCCCCTGAGGATCGGGGCACTGTTTGTTACCAAAACACAAGCCAGCTAAGGCTGACTGATACACAGGAATTCCAACCTACTTTTCCCACTCTATAAAGGATTCACTTGGACAACTTTCCCAAAGCAACATTCTGCGCCCTCTTTCTGATATCGTGTGGTCAGAAATTTCCCTAAACCATTTTTCCTGGACCCAGGAAGCCACGAGCCCCATGTGTAAGAGGTGCAAGCTGGAGGCTTCAGTGGATACTTTTCCATGTTCATGTAAGGCAGATAGGTGTCTGAGGTGGTGGAGAGGGTGGTATTTTCAAGCTATTTTACCTTGTCCACACATATCAAATACTTTTAATGTCCCCAAGAAGTGGCCCTTTCTAACATCCATCACTCAAACTAACAGGCCAATAGTTTCGCAAATAAAAACCCATTTGTGGCATCTGATACATTAATAAATGGTCAATTCTGGACTAAGATAGAGACAATATCAAGATTTGTAGTGGGGCTTCCCTGGTGGCGCAGTGGTTAAGAATCTGCCTGCCAATGCAGGGGACACGGGTTCGAGCCCTGGCCTGGGAGGATCCCGCATGCCGCGGAGCAACTGGGCCCGTGCACCACAGCTGCTGAGCCTGCATTCTGGAGCCCGTGAGCCACAACTGCTGGGCCCGCGTGCCACAGCTACTGAAGCCCGCATGCCTAGAGCCCGTGCTCCGCAATGGGAGAGGCCACCACAGTGACAAGCCCACGCACCGCAACAGAGTGGCCCCCACTCTCCGCAACCAGGGAAAGCCTGCCCACAGCAACAAAGACCCAACGCAGCCAAATAAATAAATAAATTAATAAATAAATAAATAAATAAATAAAAGACTTGTAGTGGTCACCCTAGGAGTATGGCCCTCTCTAATAGAATGCTGGACCCCCTGGACTGGGCCTTTTTGTTTTGAGTTCTGTAACCCTTTATCCAAACACAAAAATAGAAGGTTTCTGTTGTATAACACAGGTAGTAATTGACAATACTGCAGATTACTATAGGTTGATACAGACTATTTTTTTTTTTTAAATTTTAATTATTTATTTATTTATTTTTGGCTGTGTTGGGTCTTCGTTTCTGTGCGAGGGCTTTCTCTAGTTGTGGCGAACGGGGGCCACTCTTCATTGCGGTGCTCGGGCCTCTCACTGTCGCGGCCTCTCTTGTTTCGGAGCACAAGCTCCAGACGCGCAGGCTCAGTAGTTGTGGCTCACGGGCCTAGCTGCTCCGAAGCATGTGGGATCTTCCCAGACGAGGGCTCGAACCCATGTCCCCTGCATTGGCAGGCAGATTCTCAACCACTGCGCCACCAGGGAAGCCCAATACAGACTATTTTTAAAAGATAATTTCTTTCTTAAAAAATATGTATTCACAAGTGTCCAAAAAGTACAAATCTAGGATGTGCTAAGCTCTTTATCAGTTTCATTCAGAGGACGGCCTGTCACAGCTGAGGCTTTACATCCATCATTTTTAAAATCAAAATATTTCGAGGTCAGTCTTCTTTCCACTGCCCTAAACAAGGTAGCATTTTCTAATGAGTTGACATTAAAGAAGGATTATGCCTTGAAAAGAAGCCCATGTCCATTAGTTGGAGGTTTTGGCATCCTCTACGGGCTGGGACCCTAGTCTTAGCGGGAGGACGTGCAGGTGGCATCCTCTATGAGCAGGGTGGATGCCTTTGTACGGGCTGGGCTGGGACCCTAGTCTTAGCGGGGGGACGTGCAGGTGGCATCCTCTCTGAGCAGGGTGGATGCCTTTGTACGGGCTGGGCTGGGACCCTAGTCTTAGCGGGAGGACGTGCAGGTGGCATCCTCTATGAGCAGGGTGGATGCCTTTGTACGGGCTGGGCTGGGACGCAAGTCTTAGCGGGAGGACGTGCAGGTGGCATCCTCTCTGAGCAGGGTGGATGCCTTTGTACGGGCTGGGCTGGGCTGGGACCCTAGTGTTAGCGGGAGGACGTGCAGGTGGCATCCTCTATGAGCAGGGTGGATGCCTTTGTACGGGCTGGGCTGGGACCCTAGTCTTAGCGGGGGGATGTGCAGGTGGCATCCTCTCGGAGCAGGGTGGATGCCTTTGTACGGGCTGGGCTGGGACCCTAGTCTTAGCGGGGGGACGTGCAGGTGGCATCCTCTCTGAGCAGGGTGGATGCCTTTGTACGGGCTGGGCTGGGACCCTAGTCTTAGCGGGGGGACGTGCAGGTGGCATCCTCTAGGAGCAGGGTGGATGCCTTTGTACGGGCTGGGCTGGGACCCTAGTCTTAGCGGGGGGACGTGCAGGTGGCATCCTCTCGGAGCAGGGTGGATGCCTTTGTACGGGCTGGGCTGGGACCCTAGTCTTAGCGGGGGGACGTGCAGGTGGCATCCTCTAGGAGCAGGGTGGATGCCTTTGTACGGGCTGGGCTGGGACCCTAGTCTTAGCGGGGGGACGTGCAGGTGGCATCCTCTCGGAGCAGGGTGGATGCCTTTGTACGGGCTGGGCTGGGACCCTAGTCTTAGCGGGGGGACGTGCAGGTGGCATCCTCTCTGAGCAGGGTGGATGCCTTTGTACGGGCTGGGCTGGGACCCTAGTCTTAGCGGGGGGACGTGCAGGTGGCATCCTCTCGGAGCAGGGTGGATGCCTTTGTACGGGCTGGGCTGGGACCCTAGTCTTAGCGGGGGGACGTGCAGGTGGCATCCTCTCGGAGCAGGGTGGATGCCTTTGTACGGGCTGGGCTGGGACCCTAGTCTTAGCGGGGGGACGTGCAGGTGGCATCCTCTAGGAGCAGGGTGGATGCCTTTGTACGGGCTGGGCTGGGACCCTAGTCTTAGCGGGGGGACGTGCAGGTGGCATCCTCTCGGAGCAGGGTGGATGCCTTTGTACGGGCTGGGCTGGGACCCTAGTCTTAGCGGGGGGACGTGCAGGTGGCATCCTCTAGGAGCAGGGTGGATGCCTTTGTACGGGCTGGGCTGGGACCCTAGTCTTAGCGGGGGGACGTGCAGGTGGCATCCTCTCGGAGCAGGGTGGATGCCTTTGTACGGGCTGGGCTGGGACCCTAGTCTTAGCGGGGGGACGTGCAGGTGGCATCCTCTCTGAGCAGGGTGGATGCCTTTGTACGGGCTGGGCTGGGACCCTAGTCTTAGCGGGGGGACGTGCAGGTGGCCTCCTCTGTGAGCAGGGTGGATGCCTTTGTACGGGCTGGGCTGGGACCCTAGTCTTAGCGGGGGGACGTGCAGGTGGCATCCTCTCTGAGCAGGGTGGATGCCTTTGTACGGGCTGGGCTGGGACCCTAGTCTTAGCGGGGGGACGTGCAGGTGGCATCCTCTCTGAGCAGGGTGGATGCCTTTGTACGGGCTGGGCTGGGACCCTAGTCTTAGCGGGGGGACGTGCAGGTGGCATCCTCTCTGAGCAGGGTGGATGCCTTTGTACGGGCTGGGCTGGGACCCTAGTCTTAGCGGGGGGACGTGCAGGTGGCATCCTCTCGGAGCAGGGTGGATGCCTTTGTACGGGCTGGGCTGGGACCCTAGTCTTAGCGGGGGGACGTGCAGGTGGCATCCTCTCTGAGCAGGGTGGATGCCTTTGTACGGGCTGGGCTGGGACCCTAGTCTTAGCGGGGGGACGTGCAGGTGGCATCCTCTCTGAGCAGGGTGGATGCCTTTGTACGGGCTGGGCTGGGACCCTAGTCTTAGCGGGGGGACGTGCAGGTGGCCTCCTCTGTGAGCAGGGTGGATGCCTTTGTACGGGCTGGGCTGGGACCCTAGTCTTAGCGGGGGGACGTGCAGGTGGCATCCTCTCTGAGCAGGGTGGATGCCTTTGTACGGGCTGGGCTGGGACCTTAGTCTTAGCGGGGGGAGGTGCAGGTGGCATCCTCTCTGAGCAGGGTGGATGCCTTTGTACGGGCTGGGCTGGGACCCTAGTCTTAGCGGGGGGACGTGCAGGTGGCATCCTCTCTGAGCAGGGTGGATGCCTTTGTACGGGCTGGGCTGGGACCCTAGTCTTAGCGGGGGGACGTGCAGGTGGCATCCTCTCTGAGCAGGGTGGATGCCTTTGTACGGGCTGGGCTGGGACCCTAGTCTTAGCGGGGGGACGTGCAGGTGGCATCCTCTCGGAGCAGGGTGGATGCCTTTGTACGGGCTGGGCTGGGACCCTAGTCTTAGCGGGGGGACGTGCAGGTGGCATCCTCTCTGAGCAGGGTGGATGCCTTTGTACGGGCTGGGCTGGGACCCTAGTCTTAGCGGGGGGACGTGCAGGTGGCATCCTCTCGGAGCAGGGTGGATGCCTTTGTACGGGCTGGGCTGGGACCCTAGTCTTAGCGGGGGGACGTGCAGGTGGCATCCTCTAGGAGCAGGGTGGATGCCTTTGTACGGGCTGGGCTGGGACCCTAGTCTTAGCGGGGGGACGTGCAGGTGGCATCCTCTCGGAGCAGGGTGGATGCCTTTGTACGGGCTGGGCTGGGACCCTAGTCTTAGCGGGGGGACGTGCAGGTGGCATCCTCTCTGAGCAGGGTGGATGCCTTTGTACGGGCTGGGCTGGGACCCTAGTCTTAGCGGGGGGACGTGCAGGTGGCATCCTCTCTGAGCAGGGTGGATGCCTTTGTACGGGCTGGGCTGGGACCCTAGTCTTAGCGGGGGGACGTGCAGGTGGCATCCTCTCTGAGCAGGGTGGATGCCTTTGTACGGGCTGGGCTGGGACCCTAGTCTTAGCGGGGGGACGTGCAGGTGGCATCCTCTCGGAGCAGGGTGGATGCCTTTGTACGGGCTGGGCTGGGACCCTAGTCTTAGCGGGGGGACGTGCAGGTGGCATCCTCTCTGAGCAGGGTGGATGCCTTTGTACGGGCTGGGCTGGGACCCTAGTCTTAGCGGGGGGACGTGCAGGTGGCATCCTCTCGGAGCAGGGTGGATGCCTTTGTACGGGCTGGGCTGGGACCCTAGTCTTAGCGGGGGGACGTTCAGGTGGCATCCTCTCGGAGCAGGGTGGATGCCTTTGTACGGGCTGGGCTGGGACCCTAGTCTTAGCGGGGGGACGTGCAGGTGGCATCCTCTCGGAGCAGGGTGGATGCCTTTGTACGGGCTGGGCTGGGACCCTAGTCTTAGCGGGGGGACGTGCAGGTGGCATCCTCTCGGAGCAGGGTGGATGCCTTTGTACGGGCTGGGCTGGGACCCTAGTCTTAGCGGGGGGACGTGCAGGTGGCCTCCTCTCGGAGCAGGGTGGATGCCTTTGTACGGGCTGGGCTGGGACCCTAGTCTTAGTGGGGGGACGTGCAGGTGGCATCCTCTCTGAGCAGGGTGGATGCCTTTGTACGGGCTGGGCTGGGACCCTAGTCTTAGCGGGGGGACGTGCAGGTGGCATCCTCTCTGAGCAGGGTGGATGCCTTTGTACGGGCTGGGCTGGGACCCTAGTCTTAGCGGGGGGACGTGCAGGTGGCATCCTCTCGGAGCAGGGTGGATGCCTTTGTACGGGCTGGGCTGGGACCCTAGTCTTAGCGGGGGGACGTGCAGGTGGCATCCTCTCTGAGCAGGGTGGATGCCTTTGTACGGGCTGGGCTGGGACCCTAGTCTTAGCGGGGGGACGTGCAGGTGGCATCCTCTCGGAGCAGGGTGGATGCCTTTGTACGGGCTGGGCTGGGACCCTAGTCTTAGCGGGGGGACGTGCAGGTGGCATCCTCTAGGAGCAGGGTGGATGCCTTTGTACGGGCTGGGCTGGGACCCTAGTCTTAGCGGGGGGACGAGCAGGTGGCATCCTCTCGGAACAGGGTGGATGCCTTTGTACGGGCTGGGCTGGGACCCTAGTCTTAGCGGGGGGACGTGCAGGTGGCATCCTCTCTGAGCAGGGTGGATGCCTTTGTACGGGCTGGGCTGGGACCCTAGTCTTAGCGGGGGGACGTGCAGGTGGCATCCTCTCGGAGCAGGGTGGATGCCTTTGTACGGGCTGGGCTGGGACCCTAGTCTTAGCGGGGGGACGTGCAGGTGGCCTCCTCTGTGAGCAGGGTGGATGCCTTTGTACGGGCTGGGCTGGGACCCTAGTCTTAGCGGGGGGACGTGCAGGTGGCATCCTCTCTGAGCAGGGTGGATGCCTTTGTACGGGCTGGGCTGGGACCCTAGTCTTAGCGGGGGGACGTGCAGGTGGCCTCCTCTGTGAGCAGGGTGGATGCCTTTGTACGGGCTGGGCTGGGACCCTAGTCTTAGCGGGGGGACGTGCAGGTGGCATCCTCTCGGAGCAGGGTGGATGCTTTTGTACGGGCTGGGCAGGGACCCTAGTCTTAGCGGGGGGACGTGCAGGTGGCATCCTCTCTGAGCAGGGTGGATGCCTTTGTACGGGCTGGGCTGGGACCCTAGTCTTAGCGGGGGGACGTGCAGGTGGCATCCTCTCGGAGCAGGGTGGATGCCTTTGTACGGGCTGGGCTGGGACCCTAGTCTTAGCGGGGGGACGTGCAGGTGGCATCCTCTCTGAGCAGGGTGGATGCCTTTGTACGGGCTGGGCTGGGACCCTAGTCTTAGCGGGGGGACGTGCAGGTGGCATCCTCTCTGAGCAGGGTGGATGCCTTTGTACGGGCTGGGCTGGGACCCTAGTCTTAGCGGGGGGACGTGCAGGTGGCATCCTCTCGGAGCAGGGTGGATGCCTTTGTACGGGCTGGGCTGGGACCCTAGTCTTAGCGGGGGGACGTGCAGGTGGCATCCTCTCTGAGCAGGGTGGATGCCTTTGTACGGGCTGGGCTGGGACCCTAGTCTTAGCGGGGGGACGTGCAGGTGGCATCCTCTCTGAGCAGGGTGGATGCCTTTGTACGGGCTGGGCTGGGACCCTAGTCTTAGCGGGGGGACGTGCAGGTGGCATCCTCTCTGAGCAGGGTGGATGCCTTTGTACGGGCTGGGCTGGGACCCTAGTCTTAGCGGGGGGACGTGCAGGTGGCCTCCTCTCTGAGCAGGGTGGATGCCTTTGAACGGGCTGGGCTGGGACCCTAGTCTTAGCGGGGGGACGTGCAGGTGGCATCCTCTCTGAGCAGGGTGGATGCCTTTGTACGGGCTGGGCTGGGACCCTAGTCTTAGCGGGGGGACGTGCAGGTGGCATCCTCTCTGAGCAGGGTGGATGCCTTTGTACGGGCTGGGCTGGGACCCTAGTCTTAGCGGGGGGACGTGCAGGTGGCATCCTCTCTGAGCAGGGTGGATGCCTTTGTACGGGCTGGGCTGGGACCCTAGTCTTAGCGGGGGGACGTGCAGGTGGCCTCCTCTGTGAGCAGGGTGGATGCCTTTGTACGGGCTGGGCTGGGACCCTAGTCTTAGCGGGGGGACGTGCAGGTGGCATCCTCTCTGAGCAGGGTGGATGCCTTTGTACGGGCTGGGCTGGGACCCTAGTCTTAGCGGGGGGACGTGCAGGTGGCATCCTCTCGGAGCAGGGTGGATGCCTTTGTACGGGCTGGGCTGGGACTCTAGACTTAGCGGGGGGACGTGCAGGTGGCCTCCTCTCGGAGCAGGGTGGATGCCTTTGTACGGGCTGGGCTGGGACCCTAGTCTTAGCGGGGGGACGTGCAGGTGGCATCCTCTCTGAGCAGGGTGGATGCCTTTGTACGGGCTGGGCTGGGACCCTAGTCTTAGCGGGGGGACGTGCAGGTGGCATCCTCTCTGAGCAGGGTGGATGCCTTTGTACGGGCTGGGCTGGGACCCTAGTCTTAGCGGGGGGACGTGCAGGTGGCATCCTCTCTGAGCAGGGTGGATGCCTTTGTACGGGCTGGGCTGGGACCCTAGTCTTAGCGGGGGGACGTGCAGGTGGCATCCTCTCTGAGCAGGGTGGATGCCTTTGTACGGGCTGGGCTGGGACCCTAGTCTTAGCGGGGGGACGTGCAGGTGGCATCCTCTCGGAGCAGGGTGGATGCCTTTGTACGGGCTGGGCTGGGACCCTAGTCTTAGCGGGGGGACGTGCAGGTGGCATCCTCTCGGAGCAGGGTGGATGCCTTTGTACGGGCTGGGCTGGGACCCTAGTCTTAGCGGGGGGACGTGCAGGTGGCATCCTCTCTGAGCAGGGTGGATGCCTTTGTACGGGCTGGGCTGGGACCCTAGTCTTAGCGGGGGGACGTGCAGGTGGCATCCTCTCTGAGCAGGGTGGATGCCTTTGTACGGGCTGGGCTGGGACCCTAGTCTTAGCGGGGGGACGTGCAGGTGGCATCCTCTCGGAGCAGGGTGGATGCCTTTGTACGGGCTGGGCTGGGACCCTAGTCTTAGCGGGGGGACGTGCAGGTGGCATCCTCTCTGAGCAGGGTGGATGCCTTTGTACGGGCTGGGCTTGGACCCTAGTCTTAGCGGGGGGACGTGCAGGTGGCATCCTCTCGGAGCAGGGTGGATGCCTTTGTACGGGCTGGGCTGGGACCCTAGTCTTAGCGGGGGGACGTGCAGGTGGCATCCTCTCTGAGCAGGGTGGATGCCTTTGTACGGGCTGGGCTGGGACCCTAGTCTTAGCGGGGGGACGTGCAGGTGGCCTCCTCTGTGAGCAGGGTGGATGCCTTTGTACGGGCTGGGCTGGGACCCTAGTCTTAGCGGGGGGACGTGCAGGTGGCATCCTCTCTGAGCAGGGTGGATGCCTTTGTACGGGCTGGGCTGGGACCCTAGTCTTAGCGGGGGGACGTGCAGGTGGCATCCTCTCGGAGCAGGGTGGATGCCTTTGTACGGGCTGGGCTGGGACCCTAGTCTTAGCGGGGGGACGTGCAGGTGGCATCCTCTCGGAGCAGGGTGGATGCCTTTGTACGGGCTGGGCTGGGACCCTAGTCTTAGCGGGGGGACGTGCAGGTGGCCTCCTCTCGGAGCAGGGTGGATGCCTTTGTACGGGCTGGGCTGGGACCCTAGTCTTAGCGGGGGGACGTGCAGGTGGCCTCCTCTGTGAGCAGGGTGGATGCCTTTGTACGGGTTGGGCTGGGACCCTAGTCTTAGTGGGGGGACGTGCAGGTGGCATCCTCTCTGAGCAGGGTGGATGCCTTTGTACGGGCTGGGCTGGGACCCTAGTCTTAGCGGGGGGACGTGCAGGTGGCCTCCTCTGTGAGCAGGGTGGATGCCTTTGTACGGGCTGGGCTGGGACCCTAGTCTTAGCGGGGGGACGTGCAGGTGGCATCCTCTCTGAGCAGGGTGGATGCCTTTGTACGGGCTGGGCTGGGACCCTAGTCTTAGCGGGGGGACGTGCAGGTGGCATCCTCTGTGAGCAGGGTGGATGCCTTTGTACGGGCTGGGCTGGGACCCTAGTCTTAGAGGGGGGACGTGCAGGTGGCCTCCTCTGTGAGCAGGGTGGATGCCTTTGTACGGGCTGGGCTGGGACCCTAGTCTTAGCGGGGGGACGTGCAGGTGGCATCCTCTCGGAGCAGGGTGGATGCCTTTGTACGGGCTGGGCTGGGACCCTAGTCTTAGCGGGGGGACGTGCAGGTGGCATCCTCTCGGAGCAGGGTGGATGCCTTTGTACGGGCTGGGCTGGGACCCTAGTCTTAGCGGGGGGACGTGCAGGTGGCATCCTCTCGGAGCAGGGTGGATGCCTTTGTAAGGGCTGGGCTGGGACCCTAGTCTTAGCGGGGGGACGTGCAGGTGGCATCCTCTCTGAGCAGGGTGGATGCCTTTGTACGGGCTGGGCTGGGACCCTAGTCTTAGCGGGGGGACGTGCAGGTGGCATCCTCTCTGAGCAGGGTGGATGCCTTTGTACGGGCTGGGCTGGGACCCTAGTCTTAGCGGGGGGACGTGCAGGTGGCATCCTCTCGGAGCAGGGTGGATGCCTTTGTACGGGCTGGGCTGGGACCCTAGTCTTAGCGGGGGGACGTGCAGGTGGCATCCTCTCTGAGCAGGGTGGATGCCTTTGTACGGGCTGGGCTGGGACCCTAGTCTTAGCGGGGGGACGTGCAGGTGGCATCCTCTAGGAGCAGGGTGGATGCCTTTGTACGGGCTGGGCTGGGACCCTAGTCTTAGCGGGGGGACGTGCAGGTGGCATCCTCTCGGAGCAGGGTGGATGCCTTTGTACGGGCTGGGCTGGGACCCTAGTCTTAGCGGGGGGACGTGCAGGTGGCATCCTCTCGGAGCAGGGTGGATGCCTTTGTACGGGCTGGGCTGGGACCCTAGTCTTAGCGGGGGGACGTGCAGGTGGCATCCTCTCTGAGCAGGGTGGATGCCTTTGTACGGGCTGGGCTGGGACCCTAGTCTTAGCGGGGGGACGTGCAGGTGGCATCCTCTCGGAGCAGGGTGGATGCCTTTGTACGGGCTGGGCTGGGACCCTAGTCTTAGCGGGGGGACGTGCAGGTGGCATCCTCTCGGAGCAGGGTGGATGCCTTTGTACGGGCTGGGCTGGGACCCTAGTCTTAGCGGGGGGACGTGCAGGTGGCATCCTCTCTGAGCAGGGTGGATGCCTTTGTACGGGCTGGGCTGGGACCCTAGTCTTAGCGGGGGGACGTGCAGGTGGCATCCTCTCTGAGCAGGGTGGATGCCTTTGTACGGGCTGGGCTGGGACCCTAGTCTTAGCGGGGGGACGTGCAGGTGGCCTCCTCTCTGAGCAGGGTGGATGCCTTTGAACGGGCTGGGCTGGGACCCTAGTCTTAGCGGGGGGACGTGCAGGTGGCATCCTCTCTGAGCAGGGTGGATGCCTTTGTACGGGCTGGGCTGGGACCCTATTCTTAGTGGGGGGACGTGCAGGTGGCATCCTCTCTGAGCAGGGTGGATGCCTTTGTACGGGCTGGGCTGGGACCCTAGTCTTAGCGGGGGGACGTGCAGGTGGCCTCCTCTCTGAGCAGGGTGGATGCCTTTGTACGGGCTGGGCTGGGACCCTAGTCTTAGCGGGGGGACGTGCAGGTGGCCTCCTCTGTGAGCAGGGTGGATGCCTTTGTACGGGCTGGGCTGGGACCCTAGTCTTAGCGGGGGGACGTGCAGGTGGCATCCTCTCTGAGCAGGGTGGATGCCTTTGTACGGGCTGGGCTGGGACCCTAGTCTTAGCGGGGGGACGTGCAGGTGGCATCCTCTCGGAGCAGGGTGGATGCCTTTGTACGGGCTGGGCTGGGACTCTAGACTTAGCGGGGGGACGTGCAGGTGGCCTCCTCTCGGAGCAGGGTGGATGCCTTTGTACGGGCTGGGCTGGGACCCTAGTCTTAGCGGGGGGACGTGCAGGTGGCATCCTCTCTGAGCAGGGTGGATGCCTTTGTACGGGCTGGGCTGGGACCCTAGTCTTAGCGGGGGGACGTGCAGGTGGCATCCTCTCTGAGCAGGGTGGATGCCTTTGTACGGGCTGGGCTGGGACCCTAGTCTTAGCGGGGGGACGTGCAGGTGGCATCCTCTCTGAGCAGGGTGGATGCCTTTGTACGGGCTGGGCTGGGACCCTAGTCTTAGCGGGGGGACGTGCAGGTGGCATCCTCTAGGAGCAGGGTGGATGCCTTTGTACGGGCTGGGCTGGGACCCTAGTCTTAGCGGGGGGACGTGCAGGTGGCATCCTCTCGGAGCAGGGTGGATGCCTTTGTACGGGCTGGGCTGGGACCCTAGTCTTAGCGGGGGGACGTGCAGGTGGCATCCTCTCTGAGCAGGGTGGATGCCTTTGTACGGGCTGGGCTGGGACCCTAGTCTTAGCGGGGGGACGTGCAGGTGGCATCCTCTCTGAGCAGGGTGGATGCCTTTGTACGGGCTGGGCTGGGACCCTAGTCTTAGCGGGGGGACGTGCAGGTGGCATCCTCTCGGAGCAGGGTGGATGCCTTTGTACGGGCTGGGCTGGGACCCTAGTCTTAGCGGGGGGACGTGCAGGTGGCATCCTCTCTGAGCAGGGTGGATGCCTTTGTACGGGCTGGGCTGGGACCCTAGTCTTAGCGGGGGGACGTGCAGGTGGCATCCTCTCGGAGCAGGGTGGATGCCTTTGTACGGGCTGGGCTGGGACCCTAGTCTTAGCGGGGGGACGTGCAGGTGGCATCCTCTCTGAGCAGGGTGGATGCCTTTGTACGGGCTGGGCTGGGACCCTAGTCTTAGCGGGGGGACGTGCAGGTGGCCTCCTCTGTGAGCAGGGTGGATGCCTTTGTACGGGCTGGGCTGGGACCCTAGTCTTAGCGGGGGGACGTGCAGGTGGCATCCTCTCTGAGCAGGGTGGATGCCTTTGTACGGGCTGGGCTGGGACCCTAGTCTTAGCGGGGGGACGTGCAGGTGGCATCCTCTCGGAGCAGGGTGGATGCCTTTGTACGGGCTGGGCTGGGACCCTAGTCTTAGCGGGGGGACGTGCAGGTGGCATCCTCTCGGAGCAGGGTGGATGCCTTTGTACGGGCTGGGCTGGGACCCTAGTCTTAGCGGGGGGACGTGCAGGTGGCCTCCTCTCGGAGCAGGGTGGATGCCTTTGTACGGGCTGGGCTGGGACCCTAGTCTTAGCGGGGGGACGTGCAGGTGGCCTCCTCTGTGAGCAGGGTGGATGCCTTTGTACGGGCTGGGCTGGGACCCTAGTCTTAGTGGGGGGACGTGCAGGTGGCATCCTCTCTGAGCAGGGTGGATGCCTTTGTACGGGCTGGGCTGGGACCCTAGTCTTAGCGGGGGGACGTGCAGGTGGCCTCCTCTGTGAGCAGGGTGGATGCCTTTGTACGGGCTGGGCTGGGACCCTAGTCTTAGCGGGGGGACGTGCAGGTGGCATCCTCTCTGAGCAGGGTGGATGCCTTTGTACGGGCTGGGCTGGGACCCTAGTCTTAGCGGGGGGACGTGCAGGTGGCATCCTCTCTGAGCAGGGTGGATGCCTTTGTACGGGCTGGGCTGGGACCCTAGTCTTAGCGGGGGGACGTGCAGGTGGCCTCCTCTGTGAGCAGGGTGGATGCGTTTGTACGGGCTGGGCTGGGACCCTAGTCTTAGCGGGGGGACGTGCAGGTGGCCTCCTCTGTGAGCAGGGTGGATGCCTTTGTACGGGCTGGGCTGGGACCCTAGTCTTAGCGGGGGGACGTGCAGGTGGCATCCTCTCGGAGCAGGGTGGATGCCTTTGTACGGGCTGGGCTGGGACCCTAGTCTTAGCGGGGGGACGTGCAGGTGGCATCCTCTCGGAGCAGGGTGGATGCCTTTGTACGGGCTGGGCTGGGACCCTAGTCTTAGCGGGGGGACGTGCAGGTGGCATCCTCTCGGAGCAGGGTGGATGCCTTTGTACGGGCTGGGCTGGGACCCTAGTCTTAGCGGGGGGACGTGCAGGTGGCATCCTCTCTGAGCAGGGTGGATGCCTTTGTACGGGCTGGGCTGGGACCCTAGTCTTAGCGGGGGGACGTGCAGGTGGCATCCTCTCGGAGCAGGGTGGATGCCTTTGTACGGGCTGGGCTGGGACCCTAGTCTTAGCGGGGGGACGTGCAGGTGGCATCCTCTCGGAGCAGGGTGGATGCCTTTGTACGGGCTGGGCTGGGACCCTAGTCTTAGCGGGGGGACGAGCAGGTGGCATCCTCTCGGAACAGGGTGGATGCCTTTGTACGGGCTGGGCTGGGACCCTAGTCTTAGCGGGGGGACGTGCAGGTGGCATCCTCTCTGAGCAGGGTGGATGCCTTTGTACGGGCTGGGCTGGGACCCTAGTCTTAGCGGGGGGACGTTCAGGTGGCATCCTCTAGGAGCAGGGTGGATGCCTTTGTACGGGCTGGGCTGGGACCCTAGTCTTAGCGGGGGGACGTGCAGGTGGCATCCTCTAGGAGCAGGGTGGATGCCTTTGTACGGGCTGGGCTGGGACCCTAGTCTTAGCGGGGGGACGTGCAGGTGGCATCCTCTCTGAGCAGGGTGGATGCCTTTGTACGGGCTGGGCTGGGACCCTAGTCTTAGCGGGGGGACGTGCAGGTGGCATCCTCTCGGAGCAGGGTGGATGCCTTTGTACGGGCTGGGCTGGGACCCTAGTCTTAGCGGGGGGACGTGCAGGTGGCATCCTCTCGGAGCAGGGTGGATGCCTTTGTACGGGCTGGGCTGGGACCCTAGTCTTAGCGGGGGGACGTGCAGGTGGCCTCCTCTCTGAGCAGGGTGGATGCCTTTGTACGGGCTGGGCTGGGACCCTAGTCTTAGCGGGGGGACGTGCAGGTGGCCTCCTCTGTGAGCAGGGTGGATGCCTTTGTACGGGCTGGGCTGGGACCCTAGTCTTAGCGGGGGGACGTGCAGGTGGCATCCTCTCTGAGCAGGGTGGATGCCTTTGTACGGGCTGGGCTGGGACCCTAGTCTTAGCGGGGGGACGTGCAGGTGGCATCCTCTCTGAGCAGGGTGGATGCCTTTGTACGGGCTGGGCTGGGACCCTAGTCTTAGCGGGGGGACGTGCAGGTGGCATCCTCTCGGAGCAGGGTGGATGCCTTTGTACGGGCTGGGCTGGGACCCTAGTCTTAGCGGGGGGACGTGCAGGTGGCATCCTCTAGGAGCAGGGTGGATGCCTTTGTACGGGCTGGGCTGGGACCCTAGTCTTAGCGGGGGGACGTGCAGGTGGCATCCTCTCTGAGCAGGGTGGATGCCTTTGTACGGGCTGGGCTGGGACCCTAGCCTTAGGGGGGGACGTGCAGGTGGCATCCTCTCGGAGCAGGGTGGATGCCTTTGTACGGGCTGGGCTGGGACCCTAGTCTTAGCGGGGGGACGTGCAGGTGGCATCCTCTCTGAGCAGGGTGGATGCCTTTGTACGGGCTGGGCTGGGACCCTAGTCTTAGCGGGGGGACGTGCAGGTGGCATCCTCTCTGAGCAGGGTGGATGCCTTTGTACGGGCTGGGCTGGGACCCTAGTCTTAGCGGGGGGACGTGCAGGTGGCATCCTCTAGGAGCAGGGTGGATGCCTTTGTACGGGCTGGGCTGGGACCCTAGTCTTAGCGGGGGGACGTGCAGGTGGCCTCCTCTCTGAGCAGGGTGGATGCCTTTGTACGGGCTGGGCTGGGACCCTAGTCTTAGCGGGGGGACGTGCAGGTGGCATCCTCTCTGAGCAGGGTGGATGCCTTTTTACGGGCTGGGCTGGGACCCTAGTCTTAGCGGGGGGACGTGCAGGTGGCATCCTCTCGGAGCAGGGTGGATGCCTTTGTACGGGCTGGGCTGGGACCCTAGTCTTAGCGGGGGGACGTGCAGGTGGCATCCTCTCGGAGCAGGGTGGATGCCTTTGTACGGGCTGGGCTGGGACCCTAGTCTTAGCGGGGGGACGTGCAGGTGGCATCCTCTCTGAGCAGGGTGGATGCCTTTGTACGGGCTGGGCTGGGACCCTAGTCTTAGCGGGGGGACGTGCAGGTGGCATCCTCTCTGAGCAGGGTGGATGCCTTTGTACGGGCTGGGCTGGGACCCTAGTCTTAGCGGGGGGACGTGCAGGTGGCATCCTCTCGGAGCAGGGTGGATGCCTTTGTACGGGCTGGGCTGGGACCCTAGTCTTAGCGGGGGGACGTGCAGGTGGCCTCCTCTGTGAGCAGGGTGGATGCCTTTGTACGGGCTGGGCTGGGACCCTAGTCTTAGCGGGGGGACGTGCAGGTGGCATCCTCTCTGAGCAGGGTGGATGCCTTTGTACGGGCTGGGCTGGGACCCTAGTCTTAGCGGGGGGACGTGCAGGTGGCATCCTCTCTGAGCAGGGTGGATGCCTTTGTACGGGCTGGGCTGGGACCCTAGTCTTAGCGGGGGGACGTGCAGGTGGCATCCTCTCTGAGCAGGGTGGATGCCTTTGTACGGGCTGGGCTGGGACCCTAGTCTTAGCGGGGGGACGTGCAGGTGGCCTCCTCTCTGAGCAGGGTGGATGCCTTTGAACGGGCTGGGCTGGGACCCTAGTCTTAGCGGGGGGACGTGCAGGTGGCATCCTCTCTGAGCAGGGTGGATGCCTTTGTACGGGCTGGGCTGGGACCCTAGTCTTAGCGGGGGGACGTGCAGGTGGCATCCTCTCTGAGCAGGGTGGATGCCTTTGTACGGGCTGGGCTGGGACCCTAGTCTTAGCGGGGGGACGTGCAGGTGGCCTCCTCTGTGAGCAGGGTGGATGCCTTTGTACGGGCTGGGCTGGGACCCTAGTCTTAGCGGGGGGACGTGCAGGTGGCCTCCTCTGTGAGCAGGGTGGATGCCTTTGTACGGGCTGGGCTGGGACCCTAGTCTTAGCGGGGGGACGTGCAGGTGGCATCCTCTCTGAGCAGGGTGGATGCCTTTGTACGGGCTGGGCTGGGACCCTAGTCTTAGCGGGGGGACGTGCAGGTGGCATCCTCTCGGAGCAGGGTGGATGCCTTTGTACGGGCTGGGCTGGGACTCTAGACTTAGCGGGGGGAAGTGCAGGTGGCATCCTCTCTGAGCAGGGTGGATGCCTTTGTACGGGCTGGGCTGGGACCCTAGTCTTAGCGGGGGGACGTGCAGGTGGCATCCTCTCTGAGCAGGGTGGATGCCTTTGTACGGGCTGGGCTGGGACCCTAGTCTTAGCGGGGGGACGTGCAGGTGGCCTCCTCTGTGAGCAGGGTGGATGCCTTTGTACGGGCTGGGCTGGGACCCTAGTCTTAGCGGGGGGACGTGCAGGTGGCATCCTCTCTGAGCAGGGTGGATGCCTTTGTACGGGCTGGGCTGGGACCCTAGTCTTAGCGGGGGGACGTGCAGGTGGCATCCTCTCTGAGCAGGGTGGATGCCTTTGTACGGGCTGGGCTGGGACCCTAGTCTTAGCGGGGGGACGTGCAGGTGGCCTCCTCTGTGAGCAGGGTGGATGCCTTTGTACGGGCTGGGCTGGGACCCTAGTCTTAGCGGGGGGACGTGCAGGTGGCATCCTCTCGGAGCAGGGTGGATGCCTTTGTACGGGCTGGGCTGGGACCCTAGTCTTAGCGGGGGGACGTGCAGGTGGCATCCTCTCGGAGCAGGGTGGATGCCTTTGTACGGGCTGGGCTGGGACCCTAGCCTTAGGGGGGGACGTGCAGGTGGCATCCTCTCGGAGCAGGGTGGATGCCTTTGTCCGGGCTGGGCTGGGACCCTAGTCTTAGCGGGAGGACGTGCAGGTGGCATCCTCTATGAGCAGGGTGGATGCCTTTGTACGGGCTGGGCTGGGACCCTAGTCTTAGCGGGGGGACGTGCAGGTGGCATCCTCTCTGAGCAGGGTGGATGCCTTTGTACGGGCTGGGCTGGGACCCTAGTCTTAGCGGGGGGACGTGCAGGTGGCATCCTCTAGGAGCAGGGTGGATGCCTTTGTACGGGCTGGGCTGGGACCCTAGTCTTAGCGGGGGGACGTGCAGGTGGCATCCTCTCTGAGCAGGGTGGATGCCTTTGTACGGGCTGGGCTGGGACCCTAGTCTTAGCGGGGGGACGTGCAGGTGGCATCCTCTCGGAGCAGGGTGGATGCCTTTGTACGGGCTGGGCTGGGACCCTAGTCTTAGCGGGGGGACGTGCACGTGGCATCCTCTCTGAGCAGGGTGGATGCCTTTGTACGGGCTGGGCTGGGACCCTAGTCTTAGCGGGGGGACGTGCAGGTGGCATCCTCTCGGATCAGGGTGGATGCCTTTGTACGGGCTGGGCTGGGACCCTAGTCTTAGCGGGGGGACGTGCAGGTGGCATCCTCTCTGAGCAGGGTGGATGCCTTTGTACGGGCTGGGCTGGGACCCTAGTCTTAGCGGGGGGACGTGCAGGTGGCATCCTCTCTGAGCAGGGTGGATGCCTTTGTACGGGCTGGGCTGGGACCCTAGTCTTAGCGGGGGGACGTGCAGGTGGCATCCTCTCTGAGCAGGGTGGATGCCTTTGTACGGGCTGGGCTGGGACCCTAGTCTTAGCGGGGGGACGTGCAGGTGGCCTCCTCTAGGAGCAGGGTGGATGCCTTTGTACGGGCTGGGCTGGGACCCTAGTCTTAGCGGGGGGACGTGCAGGTGGCATCCTCTCTGAGCAGGGTGGATGCCTTTGTACGGGCTGGGCTGGGACCCTAGTCTTAGCGGGGGGACGTGCAGGTGGCATCCTCTCTGAGCAGGGTGGATGCCTTTGTACGGGCTGGGCTGGGACCCTAGTCTTAGCGGGGGGACGTGCAGGTGGCCTCCTCTCGGAGCAGGGTGGATGCCTTTGTACGGGCTGGGCTGGGACCCTAGTCTTAGCGGGGGGACGTGCAGGTGGCATCCTCTAGGAGCAGGGTGGATGCCTTTGTACGGGCTGGGCTGGGACCCTAGTCTTAGCGGGGGGACGTGCAGGTGGCATCCTCTAGGAGCAGGGTGGATGCCTTTGTACGGGCTGGGCTGGGACCCTAGTCTTAGCGGGGGGACGTGCAGGTGGCCTCCTCTGTGAGCAGGGTGGATGCCTTTGTACGGGCTGGGCTGGGACCCTAGTCTTAGCGGGGGGACGTGCAGGTGGCATCCTCTCGGAGCAGGGTGGATGCCTTTGTACGGGCTGGGCTGGGACCCTAGTCTTAGCGGGGGGACGTGCAGGTGGCCTCCTCTGTGAGCAGGGTGGATGCCTTTGTACGGGCTGGGCTGGGACCCTAGTCTTAGCGGGGGGACGTGCAGGTGGCATCCTCTCGGAGCAGGGTGGATGCCTTTGTACGGGCTGGGCTGGGACCCTAGTCTTAGCGGGGGGACGTGCAGGTGGCATCCTCTCGGAGCAGGGTGGATGCCTTTGTACGGGCTGGGCTGGGACCCTAGTCTTAGCGGGGGGACGTGCAGGTGGCATCCTCTCTGAGCAGGGTGGATGCCATTGTACGGGCTGGGCTGGGACCCTAGTCTTAGCGGGGGGACGTGCAGGTGGCATCCTCTCGGAGCAGGGTGGATGCCTTTGTACGGGCTGGGCTGGGACCCTAGTCTTAGCGGGGGGACGTGCAGGTGGCCTCCTCTGTGAGCAGGGTGGATGCCTTTGTACGGGCTGGGCTGGGACCCTAGTCTTAGCGGGGGGACGTGCAGGTGGCATCCTCTCGGAGCAGGGTGGATGCCTTTGTACGGGCTGGGCTGGGACCCTAGTCTTAGCGGGGGGACGTGCAGGTGACATCCTCTCGGAGCAGGGTGGATGCCTTTGTACGGGCTGGGCTGGGACCCTAGTCTTAGCGGGGGGACGTGCAGGTGGCATCCTCTCGGAGCAGGGTGGATGCCTTTGTACGGGCTGGGCTGGGACCCTAGTCTTAGCGGGGGGACGTGCAGGTGGCATCCTCTCGGAGCAGGGTGGATGCCTTTGTACGGGCTGGGCTGGGACCCTAGTCTTAGCGGGGGGACGTGCAGGTGGCCTCCTCTGTGAGCAGGGTGGATGCCTTTGTACGGGCTGGGCTGGGACCCTAGTCTTAGCGGGGGGACGTGCAGGTGGCATCCTCTCGGAGCAGGGTGGATGCCTTTGTACGGGCTGGGCTGGGACCCTAGTCTTAGCGGGGGGACGTGCAGGTGGCCTCCTCTGTGAGCAGGGTGGATGCCTTTGTACGGGCTGGGCTGGGACCCTAGTCTTAGCGGGGGGACGTGCAGGTGGCCTCCTCTCTGAGCAGGGTGGATGCCTTTGTACGGGCTGGGCTGGGACCCTAGTCTTAGCGGGGGGACGTGCAGGTGGCATCCTCTCGGAGCAGGGTGGATGCCTTTGTACGGGCTGGGCTGGGACCCTAGTCTTAGCGGGGGGACGTGCAGGTGGCATCCTCTCGGAGCAGGGTGGATGCCTTTGTACGGGCTGGGCTGGGACCCTAGTCTTAGCGGGGGGACGTGCAGGTGGCCTCCTCTCGGAGCAGGGTGGATGCCTTTGTACGGGCTGGGCTGGGACCCTAGTCTTAGCGGGGGGACGTGCAGGTGGCCTCCTCTCTGAGCAGGGTGGATGCCTTTGTACGGGCTGGGCTGGGACCCTAGTCTTAGCGGGGGGACGTGCAGGTGGCCTCCTCTGTGAGCAGGGTGGATGCCTTTGTACGGGCTGGGCTGGGACCCTAGTCTTAGCGGGGGGACGTGCAGGTGGCCTCCTCTGTGAGCAGGGTGGATGCCTTTGTACGGGCTGGGCTGGGACCCTAGTCTTAGCGGGGGGACGTGCAGGTGGCATCCTCTCTGAGCAGGGTGGATGCCTTTGTACGGGCTGGGCTGGGACCCTAGTCTTAGCGGGGGGACGTGCAGGTGGCATCCTCTCTGAGCAGGGTGGATGCCTTTGTACGGGCTGGGCTGGGACCCTAGTCTTAGCGGGGGGACGTGCAGGTGGCATCCTCTAGGAGCAGGGTGGATGCCTTTGTACGGGCTGGGCTGGGACCCTAGTCTTAGCGGGGGGACGTGCAGGTGGCATCCTCTAGGAGCAGGGTGGATGCCTTTGTACGGGCTGGGCTGGGACCCTAGTCTTAGCGGGGGGACGTGCAGGTGGCATCCTCTCGGAGCAGGGTGGATGCCTTTGTACGGGCTGGGCTGGGACCCTAGTCTTAGCGGGGGGACGTGCAGGTGGCATCCTCTCGGAGCAGGGTGGATGCCTTTGTACGGGCTGGGCTGGGACCCTAGTCTTAGCGGGGGGACGTGCAGGTGGCATCCTCTCGGAGCAGGGTGGATGCCTTTGTACGGGCTGGGCTGGGACCCTAGTCTTAGCGGGGGGACGTGCAGGTGGCCTCCTCTGTGAGCAGGGTGGATGCCTTTGAACGGGCTGGGCTGGGACCCTAGTCTTAGCGGGGGGACGTGCAGGTGGCCTCCTCTCTGAGCAGGGTGGATGCCTTTGTACGGGCTGGGCTGGGTCCCTAGTCTTAGCGGGGGGACGTGCAGGTGGCATCCTCTCGGAGCAGGGTGGATGCCTTTGTACGGGCTGGGCTGGGACCCTAGTCTTAGCGGGGGGACGTGCAGGTGGCATCCTCTCGGAGCAGGGTGGATGCCTTTGTACGGGCTGGGCTGGGACCCTAGTCTTAGCGGGGGGACGTGCAGGTGGCATCCTCTCGGAGCAGGGTGGATGCCTTTGTACGGGCTGGGCTGGGACCCTAGTCTTAGCGGGGGGACGTGCAGGTGGCATCCTCTCGGAGCAGGGTGGATGCCTTTGTACGGGCTGGGCTGGGACCCTAGTCTTAGCGGGGGGACGTGCGGGTGGCATCCTGGGGGCGTCAGAGCCTCCACGGACCCTGCTCCTGCTGTACAGCTCACAGGACTAGTTCCTATGTGGATTCGCCTGGCATGATTCAAGAAAGAGAAGCTCATTTTCATCCCACTCTTCTGGAGTTCCGTGATAACATATAATAACACCCCAACGGAATGTCTTCCACAAATTACGTTATGGGGTGTCCTCAAGTAATTGCTAAAAGACACAGAGTCTAATTGTTCCATAATGTTGTTACCTACTTTATCTGGATGATCAATGGATCTGTAACTCTCCCCCTGGGTTTCACACTCATAACTGTGAGGAACGTTTGAGCCAAGTGGTAGATATGAGAAGGAACCCCACAGAGATTGTCCAGATCTCTAGAGAGTTACTGGGAACTTTTGCCAAATCCTGCTCTTTTGATTCACACTGAGCTCCACCCCGTTCAAGATAATGTCGGATTCATTCTGGTAGCTTTCCGTGGCTTTAGCTGAATAAGCAAATACACAGCACTGGCACTGAGCAATGCATGTCAACCTTTGTAATGGATTGAATTTGTTTCCTAAAAAGATTGTTCAAGTCCAAACACCCTCAGAATGTGACCTGAGACGGGTGTTGGGAAACAAGGTAGTTGCAGATGTAATTAGTTAAGGTAAGATGAGGTCATATTGGAATTGGAGTGGAGGGCCTCATCCAAAATGACTGGTGTCCTCATAAGAGAAATTTGGACACATAGAAGCACAGAGGGAAGGCGACGTAAAGACACACAGGAAGGAGAGGGAGTGAGAAAGATGGCAGCGGCAATACTGGATCATCTGGGTGCCTTATGGATGCAGAATCTGAGGGGGAAGCTGGCTTTGGGGAAATCTACCATTGTCGAAGACAAATAAAGTACAGCAAAGACAAGATGTGGTATTTGGCAAAATTGATACGAGGAATGTCCATTGACCAGGCTCTGGCTCAGTTGGAATTCAGTGACAAAAAAGGGGCCCAGATAATTAAAGAGGTTCTCTTAGAAGCACAAGATATGGCAGTGAGAAACCACAATGTGGAATTCAGATCCAATTTATATATAGCTGAGTCCACCTCAGGGCGAGGCCAGTACCTGAAACGCATCTGATACCCCGACAGAGGGTGCTTTGGGATTATGGAAAAGGTTTTTTGCCATTATTTTGTGAAGTTGGTGGAAGGCCCTCTACCTCCAGATGAGGCACCGAAGGCAGCAGCTGCCCACGCCAAAGAGTATATCCAGAAGCTTCGCAACCAGACCATCATTCACACTCTATGATGGGCGTATTAAGACTCCACAGTGTATATATTTTCCCATTTATTTCCTAAAACCAACAAAAATTAAAGACAGATGCTTTTTATGATTTGTCATTGAAAAAAAAAAGACACACAGGAAGAAGCGGAGGCAGGGACCGGAGTGATGCGTCTACAAGCCACGGAAGGCGGAGCTGCCAGAGACTAGACAAGGCAATGGGAGAGTCTCCCCACGAGGCTTCAGGGGGAGCAGGGCCCTGCTGCCACCTTGATTGTAGACTTGCAGCCTCCACAACTGTGAGGAACTAAATCTCTGTTGTCTCTAGCCATCGAAGTTTTCCGTACATTGCCAAGCAGGCCTAGGAAACTGATGCCACTGTCATTTATCTGTGAAGACTTTAGTCTCTGCCCTCTGTGGTTCTCCTAAACCTTTTGATCAGTAGGAAGACCACACAGAGGGATGCATGGAGAGAGGAGAGAGAAGAGAGAAGAGAGAGAGGATGGCTCTGGCGGGGTTTTGAGGTCCTGAGGCTGTGCCCCCTCCCAGCGGACCACATGCTTGTGTATCTGCATGCGTCCCTCTGTCCGCCTCACCCCACAGGGCTCCCCATGCCCACCTGGCGAGATGACATGTTACTAACCGTACTTAGAACGAAAGCTGAAACTGACAGGCACACAACTAAGAGCACACTAATTACACTGAAGTTTTAAAAAATGAATTACAGGGCTTCCCTGGTGGCGCAGTGGTTAAGAATCGCCTGCCAATGCAGGGGACATGGGTTCGAGCCCTGGTCCGGGAAGATCCCACATGCCGTGGAGCAACTAAGCCCGTGAGCCACAACTACTGAGCCCGCGTGACACAACTACTGAAGCCCACTCGCCTAGAGCCCATGCTCCGCAACAAGAGAAGCCACCGCAATGAGAAGCCCACGCGCCTCAACGAAGAGTAGCCCCCGCCCGCCGCAACTAGAGAAAGCCCGCGCACAGCAACGAAGACCCAACGCAGCCAAAAATAAATAAAATAATTTATTTTAAAAAAAAATGAATTGCAGACACCGTGACTGGGGAGGCGGGTGTGTGTGTGTGTGTGTGTGTGTGTGTGTGTGTGTGTGTGTGTTTGTGTGTGTGTTTTGAGGGCTTGAAGGGAGAAGAAAAGGCCTGAGGTAGCTATTTTAGGGAGTGGGAAAGTGACCCCATTAGTACAAATTCTTGCTCCTTAAAGTCCATTTAAAGTTTGCGATTACATCTCTAATAAGTTCAGTCTGCCCAGGTGGGTGATTCCTTGGGAATGCCCAGCGGCAGGCTTGCAGCAGGTGGGGCTCCCACTCTCTAGGACTCGGTGTTTCCAGATGATACAGCTGAGGGAAGGAGAGGAAGTTGCAGGTGTTTCCCAGGGAGTGATTTTAATTCTGGGCGGTGGAATCCTGGCTGGACGCTGGGACCTGAGGGGATGGCATCCATGGGGAGGGGTCTCCCTGAGGCTGAAGAGTTGTTCCCATGGGCATCCTGCAGCTAATATGCGGGAAGGGTAGGGGATGGATTTGGAGAAGCGGGTGTCTACATCTGAGATTTCAGGGGCGGCGCACTTTCTGGTGATGACAAGATGCAGGGTTTGGTATTGGGATCAGGTGGCTGAGATGGATGGAGTGGAGGAGAGGTTCCTGCGGATGAGACGGTTCAGGAAAGAAGAGGCCAGAGTGTAAATGCTGGTCGAAGGTGGAGTGGAAAGAGTTCCCCTTAAGTGACTGGGGGGCAGTGAGTAGGAAGTTGCTTGAAAGCAGAAGGCGGGTGCGGAGAGGGTGGGGTGGTCTCATGGTCTGGGCATCAGGGGAGCTGGTACCATTTGGCAAGAAGGAAAAGGAGAAAGGTCTGGAAGGCTGGGGAATATGGGCACAGGACCCACCTTGGGATCTGAGATGAGTGGTGTGTGTGAAAATAAAGGGAATCTGCAAAAGATTACGGAGGAAGCGCCTGTTAGTGACAGGAGGCGGGAGCTCGGTGGGAGATGAGGTGGGATTGCAGGGCGTTCCTGCTCTGATACAGAGCAGGTGTTCCCGGGGAACTCAATGGACATTTGGAGCAATGAGCATGAGGAACTGGATCACATCAGAGGACGTACTGGGCAGTTTGGAGATGACACTGGCATGTCCTGCTGTGCCTGAGTGACTGCAGGATTTGAGTCCTGACTGATTTCTCATCCAGTTGTTCAAAAGATTTTCCTAGAGGCACGGTGGCATCAAGGGGTAGGGATTCCACTCTTCAAGCTGCTTGGAGGCAGGGCAGGTGATGAGGAAGACTCCCCATCAGAGTTTTCTTGGGGACATGATGGCCAGTGTCCCCTCCTGTCATCCCCAATTCTACTGCTTTGCTGCTTCTACTCCTTCCCATGCTGCTGTTGCAGCAGTGCTTTCAAAGCATCTCTACCTGCCTTCTTTTTCTCCTCTTTCAAATACACCTTTTTATCTTCAATTCTCTTGCTTCCCTCCTTGAAAAGAATAATTTTTTTTTTTTTGGCTGCACCATGCGGCAGGCAGATTCTTAGTTCCCAGACCAGGGATCAAACCTGTGTCCCCTGCAGTGGAAGCGCAGAGTCTTAACCACTGGACCACCAGGGAAGTCCTGAAAGAATAATATTTTTAATGAACAGATTTATCTATTGTTAGCTCAGTCGTATGAAAGTGGAGGAAAGGAAAAAGCTCAGAAAAAGTCAGATGGATGGATTTACAAGCAGCTCATGCAGCTCAATAACAAAAAAACAAACAACCCAATCCAAAAATGGGCAGAAGACCTAAATACACATTTCTCCAAAGAAGATATACAGATTGCCAACAGACACATGAAAGAATGCTCAACATCATTAATCATTAGAGAAATGCAAATCAAAACTACAATGAGATATCATCTCACACCAGTCAGAATGGCCATCATCAAAAAATCTAGAAACAATAAATGCTGGAGAGGGTGTGGAGAAAAGGGAACACTCTTGCACTGTTGGTGGGAATGTAAATTGATACAGCCACTATGGAGAACAGTATGGAGGTTCCTTAAAAAACTAAAATTAGAACTACCATACGACCCAGCAATCCCACTACTGGGCATATACCCGCAGAAAACCATAATTCAAAAAGAGTCATGTACCAAAATGTTCATTGCAGCTCTATTTACAATAGCCAGGACATGGAAGCAACCTAAGTGTCCATCATCAGATGAATGGATAAAGAAGATGTGGCACATATATACAATGGAATATCACTCACCATAAAAAGAAATGAAATGGAGTTATTTGTAGTGAGGTGGATGGAGTTAGAGTGTGTCATACAGAGTGAAGTAAGTCAGAAAGAGAAAAACAAATACCGTATGCTAACACATATATATGGAATCTAAGAAAAAAAAAAAAAAAAGGTCATTTAGAACCTAGGGGTAAGATGGGAATAAAGACACAGACCTACTAGAGAATGGACTTGAGGATATGGGGAGGGGGAAGGGTAAACTGGGACAAAGTGAGAGAGTGGCACGGACATATATACACTACCAAACGTAAAATAGATAGCTAGTGGGAAGCAGCCGCATAGCACAGGGAGATCAGCTCGGTGCTTTGTGACCACCTAGAGGGGTGGGATAGGGAGGGTGGGAGGGAGGGAGACGCAAGAGGGAAGAGATATGGGAACATATGTATATGTATAACTGATTCACTTTGTTATAAAGCAGAAACTAACACACCATTGTAAAGCAATTATACTCCAATAAAGATGTTAAAAAAAAAAAAAGTCAGATGGATGATGTGAAAATCTGTGGAGCTCATGCTACGACATGGGTGAACCTTGAGGACATTATGTTCAGTGAAATAAGCCAGACACAAAAGGACAACTAGTGTGTGACTCCACTTCCACAAGGCACGTAGAGCAGTCAAATTCATTGAGACAGAGAGAACGGTGGTCGCCAGGGGCTGAGGGGAGAGGGATGAGAAGCTGTTGTTTAACGGGTACAGAGTTTCAGTTTTGCAAAATGAAAAGCATTCTGGAGACTGATCATACAACAACGTGAATGTACTTGACACAACTGAACTGTACACTTAGAAATGGTTTCGATGGTAAATCTTATGTATATTTTACCATAACTAAAAAGAAAAGAAATCTGTGGAGGCACTCCAGAAAGCCTGGATCAGATGATTTATACATGACAGAGAAAATACCAAATAGCAGGAACAAAACAAGTTACAGACGGTCCACTCAAATCACCTCTGTGTCCCGGTAGCTCCTGGTCCTGAGTTTATCCAGTTCGAGGCTAGGAGACCCACAAAGCCAGACTCTAAGCCCAGGAAGACCAGCACAGAACAACAAATGTATTTCAAAGAAGCTATTAAGAGCACTAGCTTTTTTTTTTTTTTTTTCCTCTTTCAGGTCAGGAAAGCTTGCCAAGACAAGACAAACAGGTAATTAAGAACTGGTGCTGTTAACCAGCCGCTTCTGTTTTCATTCATAGTAAGAGAGCTTCCAATTTCCCTATGGAAAAGAGGCCTTGATCTCAGCGATAAACCCAGACATGAAAAGGATGGGATTAATTGAAGTCCTCTTTGGCCTTTGTCCAAGTTGGCTCTGGGAAGTTTGGCAAGGTATAGGGACATCACTTGGAAAACTCAGATTAGACAAAAAGCCACACAGGGGCACTCCCTGGGGAAGTGGATCAAATGAATTAAGAACTTGGCCTAGAGTTCACAGGGGAACCTGTCAGGACATCGCCGGCAGATGCCTCCCAGACCTAGAGTGCAGAGAAGAGAGTCTCCCTACAGACCTCGCCAGGGGCTGTGTCTAACCTCAGGGGGTGCACCGCTGTGCATGCATTAATGGCCATGCTTTTTAAACAGAGATGTAGCGCATACTTCACTCACCTTCCCCAGAAGAGCAGGGCTGAGGCCGAGAGAAGGCTTGTCGTGTCTCCGTAACCGGCCGCCTGACTGCTGAGTGAGCCCGTGACTGAGAGGTGGGGAAGAGGATGAGACGAATGAGTGTCCTCTGACCCCTCGGCAGGTCCACCCCCCTGCCCTGCTCCCGCCATCTCCGCCCTTCTATTCCCCTCTGCCCTTGTATCTGCCCTTGGACTTGCCCTCGCATCCATCCGGGTCTCCCCAGAGTTCTGTCTCAGAGCTGAAATCTTTCTTAAGCTAACTTCTCTGTTGTTTAAAAGCTTAGCCCTTGATATTTGAGTGGCTTGACACACAAGGACAAGGAGGGGAGGGGTGAGGCTGGAAAAGGCATGAGGGTCTGAGGTACTGATTGGCTTCTTCTCTCATCTTTTAAACCAGGGTGTGGGGCACGTAACATGCAGCAAAGGCAAACACCATAGCATTTTCGCCAGACCCAGGTCCCCCATCACTGTGAGGGGGGGGAAAGTTACCTTTGCGGGCCCCTGACCTCCATGCTGCAGCCCCTCCCACCTCTCCATGTATGTTCCGACCTCTCCTCAAGAGCATTTTAAATTTCTGACTCAGGTGTTAGGTGGCAGGCTATCTGATTAGGTTATTGCATAATAACGACAAAAGAAAAGGACTGGTAGCAAGATAAGACTGGAGCTAATTAGAGACACAGATGTAGAGAACCAACGTGTGGACACCAAGGGGGGGACGTGGCGGGGTGGTGGTGGGATGAATTGGGAGATTGGGATTGACATGTATACACTGACGTGTATAAAATGGATGACTAACAAGAACGTGCTGTATAAAAAAATAAATAAAATAAAATTTAAAAAAAAAGCTATAAGGATATACTGTACAACAGAATATAGCCAATATTTTATAAAAACTATAAATGGAGTATAACCTTTAAAAATTGTGCATCACTATATTGCATACCTGTAACATATAATACTGCACAGCAACTATACTAATAAAAATTTTTATTCCAAAAAAAAAGACTGAAGCTATTTATCCAGCATTTCAAAGGGAAGAAATGAATCATCCCAGAAACTGCTGTCAAGTAAAATTCCAAAATGAATTATTAAATCGATGGCTTGTGGCGATTTAGAAAAGGAAGCAGTGATCACTGGAATGACCTCTTGGGTTCAATAAATATAGGAATGTAATGCCAAATTAAATGCATATGCTTATAAAGACTGACGGATCCAAAGAAAACTAGTGAGATCCTGTGTAAAGATTTCAGCAGGCATCTACGTTTCTCAACATGTTTTTTTTTTATTTTTATAAATTTATTTATTTATGGCTGCGTTGGGTCTTCGTTGTTGCTCGCGGGCTTCCTCTAGTTGCAGCAAGGGGGGGCTACTCCTCATTGCTGTGCACGGGCTTCTCATTGCCGTGGCTTCTCTTGTCACAGAGCATGGGCTGTAGGTGCGCGAGCTTCAGTAGTTGTGGCATGCGGGCTCAGTAGTTGTGGCTCGTGGGCTCTAGAGCGCAGGCTCAGCAGTTGTGGCGCACGGGCTTAGTTGCTCCACGGCACGTGGGATCTTCCCAGACCAGGGCTCGAACCCGGGTCCCCTGCATTGGTAGGCAGATTCTTAACCACTGCGCCACCAGGGAAGTCCTCTCAACATGTTCTTGACACATAGTACTGAGCATATACATATTACATGATGTTAAGGTGATTATTAAATGGGATAAGGGTATTGTGTTTATCTTCCTCAAGTCTTTATCTCTTAGAGATGTGTATGGGAGTATCTATCGGTGAAATTATACGTATCTGGGAGTTGGGATAAATACTGGAGGCAAGCAGCAAAAGTGGAGAGTTTAATGAGAAAGGACGGACAACATGTTAATAATTGTTGAAGCTTGTTTCATTGTTAATAATTGTTGAAGTTCATTGTACTATTCTGCTTTTGGATATGTTTGAAAATTTCCATAATAAAATGTTTAAACACCTACTTCCCACGATAGGATATGAACAAATGCTTGCTGAATAAAAAAGAATGAGTGGAATAAATTCCCTAAACTTTAAAATTGCAATATAATTGTGTCCCCACTGACATTTCTAAAGTGTTGGATAATTTGATGGATCTTTGTTGCTTCTTGGATCCCCCACTTTCCTTGTGGATCCATGTTTTTCTTTTCAAAGTATATTTATAAGTGTATTCAGGGAATGGTATGCCCTCTCTGAATGAAAGAATTTTAAAGAATTTGTGCTATTCAGGAGAAAGATAGAGATACTCAATAGAAGTTGTGATAATGAGCATCCTTATCTGGTTCCTGATTTTGAAGAGACATTTTCTAATTTCTAACCACTAAAATATGGTATTTGATATAGATTTCTTCTAGGTTCCCTTTAGGCTAAGGGATTTCCCTTCTAACTGTAGTTTACATTTCTGGGTGGAGTGGGGAGACTTAATTGTGCATTGATATTGAATGTTATAAAATAATTTTATAATCTATTGATATCATGTAGGTTTTCTACCTATATCTGTTATATGATAAATTACATTATTTTCTGGTATTACACTATCTTTGGATTGTTGAAGTGAACTTATTAAGTATTATTAAAATATATTATGGGTTTTCATTTGCATTAAATTGCTTTATAGTATTCTGACTTTTTTACACACCCTTTTTCAATCTTAAATTAAAATTTCTTTTCCTTCTCTTTCTCAGTTTTTTCCCTTGACTAACCTTGCCAGACCTTTACCTATGCTATTATCCTTTTCAAACAACCGGCTTTGGTTTCCCAATATATAAAATAAATATTCTTTGGGGTTAATTTTTTCCAATTTATTTTTAATTTTACTGCATCATGGTCAACAAGCGTTTTCTCTATGATATCAATTCTTTTAATTCTTTTGTGGCCTAATACATTTATAAAAATATTTCATATATACTTAATAATTCTCTATTTGTTAGACAGAGTTCTATACATCTTTGAGATCAAGCTTACTAATTTTACATTTATATTAATTTTGTATTTGATCTGGAGTTTCTAAGCAGCATGTATGAAAATCTCTATATGTGTGGATTTATCAAATGATCTTTTTTTAAAAAATTATTTATTTATTTATTTTATTTTGGCTGCATCGGGTCTTAGTTGTGGCGCGTGGGATCTTCGTTGAGGCATGTGGGCTCTTTGTTGCGGCGCGCAGGCTTCTCTCTAGTTGTGGCGTCCAGGTTTTCTCTCTCTAGTTGTGGTGTGCAGGCTCCAGGGTGCGTGGGCTCTATCGTTTGCCGCACGCGGGCTCTCACGTTGAGGCACGCGACCTCAGTAGTTGTGACACGCGGGATTAGTTGCCCCGCGCCATGTGGGATCTTGGTTACCCGACCAGGGATTGAACCCATGTCCCCTGCACCGTAAGGCGGATTCTTTACCACTGGACCACCAAGGAAGTCCCTATCAAATGATCTTTTGATTCTATGTACTTTTGATTTATATATTGATGCTAAATCATCAGAGTGTACAAACTCAGGATTGTTTTAACTTTCTGTAATTTTGTTTCGTTTTTCTTTCAGTTTTATTGAGATATAATTGACATATAGTACTGTATAAGTTTAAGATGTACAGCATAATGATTTGATTTACATGAAATGACTGTCACAATAAGTTTAGTGAATAGCCATCATCTCATATAAATACAAAATTAAAAAGAAAAAGATATTTTTTCCTTGTGATGAGACTCTTAGGATCTACTCTCTTAACAACTTTCATATGTAACATACAGCAGTGTTCATTATATTTATCATGTCGTACATCACATCCTTAGTACCTATGTATCTTATAACTGAAAGTTTGTACCTTTTGACTGCCTTCATCAAATTTCCCCCTCCTTTCTGTGATTTTTTAAAAATCCTATAATATTGATCCTCTTTATCCATAATAATACTTTGTCTTTTTTTCTTTTCTTTCTTTTGTTTTTTGTTTGTTTGTTTGTTTGCCACAGGATGTATTTTATCTACTATTAATGTATTACTCAGGTCAGGCTGCCATAACAAAACACAAATTGGGTGGCTAAAAAATAAGAAATTTATTTTCTCACGGTCCTGGAGGCTGGAAGTTCTAAATCAGGGTCCCAGCATGGTTGGTTTCTAGTGAATATTCTTTCTGGCTTTCAGAGGGCTGCCTTCTCGCTGTGTACACACATGGTTATTTCCTTAGTGTGTGCTTGCAGAGAGAGAGAGAGAGAGAGAGCGCAAGAGGGCAAGAGAACTCTGGACTCTCTCTCTCTTCTTACAAGGACACTAGTCCTACTGGATCAAGGCCCTACCCTTATGACCTCATCTAACCTTGATTACCTCCCTAAAGGCCCTACCTCTAAACACAGTCACACAGGGGTTTAGGGCTTCAACATATGAATTGGGGTTGGAGGGACACACACATTCAGTCCGTAACATTTAATATTGTTATACCAACTTTGTTGGGGGAAATGTTTTCTTTGTATATCATTTTCCTTCACTTTAAATCTCTGATTTCATTATGTTTTACGTGGATTACTTATAAATGGCATAGATGGTATTTTTTTTCTTCTTTCTTTTTTTTGCCACGCCATGTGGCTTGCGGGATCTTAGTTCCCAGACCAGGGATCGAACCCAGGCCCTTGGCAGTGAGAGCTCAGAGTCCTAACCACTGGACCGCCAGGGTATTTCCCCATAGATGGTGTTTCTTGTCCAATCTGAAAATCTCTTTTATGACTGATGAGTGTAATAATATAATACATACGTTATATATAGGATAAGTAGAAAACACTACACATATTTTATTGTCATTTTAAAGCCCTGTTTGAGATGGAGGCTCCTACTTTTCTTCAATTCTGGACAATTTTCTCTTCAAAAATGACCTTTTTACCTGTTCTCCCTCAGTTCTCCTCTAGTTTCATACATCCCAACCTTCGTTTCTCTTAATCATGCTTTCATATATTTCATCTCTTCATTTCTCTGTGCTACAATCTGGATAGTTTCAGATTTCTCTTCCAATTTACTAAGTCACTTTTCAGCTATTTCTAAACTGCTGTTTAATCTGGTAATTGAGATTTTGCAAACTGTAATGGCCTTCAAAGGAGATTATCTTCTCTGTGGGAGTTCCATGTGACATGGTTTGTGAGTTTTTCTATCTAGTGGTTTTTAAGTTGCTTCTGCCAGGTGTAGGGGAGGGTCAATGATTCTATTAAACCTCTCTTTCCCTCCCTGCCTCCCTCTCTCTCCCCTCTTTTTTCTGCTAATCCCTTAGTTTTGATTTGTATAAATCAGGATCCAATCAGGAAAAGAGAAACCACACTAGTACTTTAAACAGAAGGGATTTAATACAAAAAACTGGCTACCTAGGTACTGGAAATCTGAGAGCACAATGGAGATACTGAGGTAACCCTGAAACAAATAACTGCAGGAAGCAGATAAAATCCCTTGGGTTGAGGAAACAAAAGAGAAGAGGTGGGGTGACCAGAACTAAAGCTTGAGAGAAGGGCACTACAGGTGCTGTTCAGACTCCTGAGGGGAATGTCCACTCAACCGGTGCTCAGGCAAGGCCTCAGCAGCTGTGTAGACCCCTGAGGAAGAGGCCTGACTCCACAGGGGCTCAGACCGCGAGGAGACGAGTTCTGGGAAACCAGGAGGTGTGCACAGGGCATCAAGGAGCTCAGCTCCACTGGGGCTCCAACTGCCACTGCTCCTAGTCTCGCTGAGAGGGGGCTTGGGCTGTTGCTGGAGACGGTGCCAGAAGCTGGAGGAATGCTGGCAGAAAGCAACATAGGAAGTCTCCTTTCCCTCCCCGGGCCTCAGGTCTCCCTCTGGTGCCTCCTGCTGACAGAGTCTAACAGGAACCAACCAGCAAGGGACTCTGGAAAAAGTGGTCTCCAGAATCCTAGCCCCAGCTCTCTAGAGGAGCCTATTAAAGGATGGCTGTATACACAGCATAGAGTAAACACAGTAGAAATGTTGTTTGGGGTCTTACCTCTTTCCCAATCCCTAAAATCGCCACCTACTTTCTGTTGTTTGAATAGTAAAGGTAAAATAAAGAACTAGATTGTGGTATAAACAAATGTGAGAATGTTTAATTTGCTTTTGGTTCTACTCATACTTTTTTGTACATTAAAGAACATGGATTTTTTTTTTCTTAAAAAAAAAAAGAAGAAGAAGAAGGATGGACTTAGGGGTAGGAGACATGAGTTGACCAAGCTCATTTTGCTCTGCCCCCTTTGACTACTCCATACACGCCCTTCTACCCGTATTTGAGCCTACATCTGACAACTCTAATAGTCTTGTGCTTTTTAAAGAAACTATGGTAAAATATACACAATGTAACATTTGCCATTTTAATCATTTTTAAGGTACACTTCAGTGGCAGTTAAGTACTTTCACAATGTTGTGCTACCATCACTACCATCCATCTCCAGAACTTCTTTATCTTCACAGACTGAAACTCTGTACCCATTAAACAACATCTCTCCATTCGCTGCTCCCCCAGCCCCTGGCAACCACTTTTTTTCTCTCTGAATTTGACTCCTCTAGGTAACTCATATAAGTGTAATCATATGGTATTTGTCCTTTTGTGACTGGCTTATTTCACTTAGTATAACGTTCTCGAGGTTCATCATAAATAACATGTACATAACAACAAAGTAGAAAACATGCCTAGCTGCTGTAGCCCTCATTTCTATAGCTGACCCTGAGCCTTTAGTTGATATTTATAATTTTTTCCTATTACCCATTCCATCTTCCCTTTCACTTCAGCCAGGAAGTCAGCTGGCTGGGATTCTTTATGTGGTATTGTGACCTAAATCTTCATTCCTGAAGGATCAGAATCCTTAACTGGGTGAATACAGTCATTCTTTTAACCTTAATTACTGGACTTGAGGGTATTAAGAGGCATTCCAGAGAGTCCCTGGTTTGACTAAGTCTTACCTGCCTCACCGTGTAGTAGCAACCCTACATCCTCTTATAATTGTAATCAATTACTCCAGTCAGTAATTTACCTGCTTCTTTGCATATTGATTCAGTGGCAAGAGAAGCAGTTTACCTGGAACCACTGATGTGTCTCCCGGTGGACGCATTCTCCTCGCAGAAGTAAAGGAAGTCCACTAAATCTTCAGACATTAAAAATGCAGGAATGGGAAGCAAATTTCAGGCGTGAGACTGAGAGGCACTATTCCAACTTCTACCAGCTATATCCTGGACCAGTGTCTGACTGTGGGAGAAATATTAATTTCTGACCCAAAGCATGTACCTTATCCTGTAAAATAGCACTCCAACCTAACAGGGTGTTTTCAACCATGAAAAGGAGTCTCGTCTCCTTGGACACGGAGAAGAGAGTGAATCCACTTGTAATGGTGACTTAGGGACCTTTGGTGTTTCAAAATCATTTTATTTGTTCAAATCCACACAAATGTCCCCATTTCAGTTCTCAGAGTCCCAGTTCTCAATTAATGCCCTAAGGTTTATGTCAGAAAACTGGAGAGGCTGCTAAATCAGTTTCTCTTGTAATTCCTCAGACCAAATCATCCAACTGTAGGTCTCTATCAGTTCTGTGGCTACAAGAGATCAGTGATTATTCTAGGGCTATCATAGAAGTTCTTGGGTTCTCTGATGGCCTTAAATTGAGTATTTAAAGTCCTGAGTTTGTCATTTTCTTTATTTAAGGCTCTTTGGTACAGTAAGGAGTAGTCATCCAACCTCACGATCCTTGCACCATCATTCCCAACGAAACGTTAAATGCAGTAGCCACTCAGTGTCCCAAAGACTTGCCTTTGAGAAGTACTTCATCCAAGACAGTCACAGGCCATAATTCAAACACCTCTTTTGCCATTGATGCCATACCCTACCCGGGTCCTATTTTTCATTGGCCATAGGGTTGTCACTATATTCCAGCCCAATCAATTTGATGACCAATCTCAGATTCCCATCTTGAGGGTCTGTTTTTTTGTGATCCATTCCTGGTACCAAATAGTGCAACAGTCAGTATCTGGTCCAGAAAAACATGACTCTATGTATTTCCAAAACCATCCATCTGCACTGAGGAAGACTGAGTGAGACCCAGGTTTCTTAAACACAGTGGGTGGGGGAGCATATATGAAGATGATCCAAGGAGAGAAGGAAACACTGAACCTTTTGTGAATAAGGCACGTGGGTACTCAAGCGTTTTGTTGGAAAAATGAAACTTGGGTGACTGTGCTTGTACTTGGACTGGATGAAGAAGATCATACTGAAGGGCTTATATGATCTGTTTCTTAAACTGGAGGCCATGGTGATGGCTCCTTCATGTAAATTACTCCTGCTCTTTCTGTCTCTTCCAGGCTTTGGTGCTTGATATATGTTTATCTGTCTATGAACGTATCCTGTCACCCCAATGGGATTTCAAGCTCTGATGACAGCAACCAGGAATATTTCCTTCCCTAGACTTGTAACCTTAAAGCACAGTGATGCCCGAGGCACCAGGAAGAGGTGAATTCATTCACCCTGTTAGTCATCCCTTTGATCTCAGAGAACTGAAATGATAGATTAAAACGAATTAAGTAAAAGAAGTCACAAAATAGTAAATAATTAGCAGAAAGCAAGTCTTAAATGAATTACTAAAACCAAACCAGTCAAGGTGTTTTGTCTGAAAAGTCAGGTCTCAATTCTCATCTATTTTTGTATTTAGTTTCCAATGAATACTGCACAGTTGGTCCTCATGTACCCGGTTTCTATTTGCTAAACCAATACACAGGTAATTTCCATAACAATTCCTGTAATGGCAGAAGCAACAAAAATGTTAAATATTAACTTCTGAGGTGAGCGGGTAGGGGACCAGTGTCAATTCATTTAAAAAGTACAGAGTAATGATTTAATTATTTGGGGGAAGAACACAGATTTTAAGTTCAAATCCCTGTACATTTTATTCTCAAAGCAATGCAACTGAGCAGATTTGTGTTTGTAGCTAGAGATGGGAGAAAATGAAAAGAGAAACATCAGGTGACCTGGTCAAGGTTCCTTCTGCCCACAATTTCTGTGTGATGTTACCTGGACTGATTGAAATATTTTGATAAATAAATGCAACCAATGTGCTTTCTGGCTGGGGCTGGTGGGTGGGAGTGGGGAAGGTTTTCTGCTTCTGAAACTCTAGGAGAGGGAGAATGAGCCCCCAAGAGCAGCCTTATATTTGATTAGGAATCATTGCTAAATGATAAGAAAGATGCATAGTTGGGGAAAATGTCTATATAATTTACCTTTTGGCTTAACTATTTCTATCCAGATCCTAGCAATCCTAGAAATTACTTTAAAATAAGACAAAGGGGTGTTGGTGAATAATGTTCTTTAAAAGAAAAGCGTTCAGGGGAAGATTCATCTAATTTTTGCCTATAATTACCTTTGAATGAAATTTAACTTTCAAAAATATAACTTTGACAGACTTCTGCTTCCAGTCAGATGAAATAAGAGGGACTAGATTTATTCTTCCACTTGAAAGAAGAAGAACAACAATAAATCAGAAAAATATGTGTAACTTTAAGACACTGGACATCAAACAATGAAGGGCAGTGACCCCTGAGACACAGAAAAACAACGAGGTGAGCCAACACCTGATTCAGCTTACTGTCCTGAAACAGCTTCCAGGCCAGGGTGCAGGAAGTGGGCACCTGGGCAGAGCCCACAAGAGGCTCTGAGTCAAGAAGATTGAGCCAAGGGACCAGGGAGACCAAGGTGGTTACAGAGGTGCACAGAGAGAATCCCTCAAGAATTCACTAGAGGAGATTGGTTCAAGATGGCGGAGTAGAAGAATGTGCACTCACTCCCTCTTGAGAGAGCACCAGAATCACAACTAACTGCTCAACAATCATCGACAGGAAGACACTGGAGATCACCAAAAAAGATACCCCACATCCAAAGACAAAGGAGAAGCCACAATGAGACGGTAGGAGGGGCGCAATCACAATAAAATCAAATCACATAACTGCTGGGTGCGTGACTCACAGACTGGAGAACACTTATATCACAGAAGTCCACCCACTGGAGTGAAGGTTCTGAGCCCCACGTCAGGCTTCCCAACCTGGGGATCTGGCAACGGGAGGAGGAATTCCTAGAAAATCAGACTTTGAAGGCTAGCGGGATTTGATTACAGGACTTCGACAGGACTGGGGGAAACAGAGACTCCACTCTTGGAGGGCACACACAAAGTAGTGTGTGCATTGGGACCCAGGGGAAGGAGCAGTGACCCCACAGGAGACTGAGCCAGACCTACCTGCTAGTGTTGGAGGGTCTCCTGCAGAGGCGGGGGGAACAAGGACACTGGCAGCAGAAGTTCCGGAAAGTACTCCTTGGTGTTAGCCCTCCCAGAGTCTACCATTAGCCCTCCCAGAGTCTACCATTAGCCCCACCATTAGCCCCGGTAGCCTCCAGTGTAGGGTCACCTCAGGCCAAACAACCAACAGGGAGGGAACCCAGCCCCACCCATCAGCAGACAAGCAGATTAAAGTTTTACTGAGCTCTGCCCACCAAAGCAATGCCCAGCTCTACCCACCACCAGTCCCTCCCATCAGGAAACTTCCACAAGCCTCTTAGATAGCCTCATCCACCAGAGGGTAGACAGCAGAAGCAACAAGAACTACAATCCTGCAGCCTGTGGAACAAAAACCACATTCACAGAAAGATAGACAAAATGAAAAGGCAGAGGACTCTGTACCAGATGAAGGAACAAGATAAAACCCCAGAAAAACAACTAAATGAAGTGGAGATAGGCAATCTTCCAGAAAAAGAATTCAGAATAATGATAGTGAAGATGATCCAGGACCTCGGAAAAAGAATGGAGGCAAAGATCGAGAAGATGCAAGAAATGTTTAACAAAAACCTAGAAGAATTAAAGAACAAACACCTAGAAGAATTAAAGAAAAAACAAACAGAGATGAACAGTAAAATAACTGAAATGAAAAATACACTAGAAAGAATCAATAGGAGAATAACTGAGGCAGAAGAACGGATAAGTGACCTGGAAGACAGAATGGTGGAATTCACTGCCACAGAACAGAATAAAGAAAGAAGAATAAAAAGAAATGAAAACAGCCTAAGAGACCTCTGGGACAACATTAAACGCAACAACATTCGCATTATAGGGGTCCCAGAAGGAGAAGAGAGAGAGAAAGGACCAGAGAAAATATTTGAAGAGATTACAGTTGAAAACTTCCCTAACATGGAAAAGAAAATAGCCACCCAAGTCCAGGAAGTGCAGAGAGTCCCAGGCAGGATAAACCCAAGGAGAAACACGCCAAGACACACAGTAATCAAATTCACAAAAATTAAACACAAAGAAAAATTATTGAAAGCAACAAGGGAAAAGCGACAAATAACATACAAGGGAACTCCCATGAGGTTAACAGCTGATTTCTCAACAGAAACTCTACAAGCCAGACGGGAGTGGCATGATATATTTAAAGTGATAAAAGGGAAGAAGCTACAACCAAGATTACTCTACCCAGCAAGGATCTCATTCAGATTCGACGGAAAAAGCAAAAGCTTTCCAGACAAACAAAAGCTAAGAGAATTCAGCACCACCAAACCAGCTCTACAACAAATGCTAAAGGAACGTCTCTAAGTGGGAAACACAAGAGAAGAAAAGGACCTACAAAAACAAACCCATGACAATTAAGAAAATGGTCATAGGAACATACATATCGATAATTACCTTAAACATGAATGGATTAAATGCTCCAACCAAAAGACACAGGCTTGCTGAATGGATACAAAAACAAGACCCATATATATGCTGTCTACAAGAGACCCACTTCAGACCTAGGGACACATACAGACTGAAAGTGAGGGGATGGACAAAGATATTCCATGCAAATGGAAATCAAAAGAAAGCTGGAGTAGCAATACTCATATCAAATAGACTTTAAAATAAAGAATGTTACAAGAGACAATGAAGGACACTACATAATGATCAAGAGGTCAATCCAAGAAGAAAATGTAATAATTATAAATATATATGCACCCAACATAGGAGCACCTCAATACATAAGGCAACTGCTAACAGCTATAAAAGAGGAAATCAACAGTAACATAATACTGGTGGCGGACTTTAACATCTCACTTACACCAATGGACAGATCATCCAAACAGAAAATTAACAAGGAAACACAAGCTTTAAATGACACAATAGACCAGACAGATTTAATTGATATTTATAGGACATTCCATCCAAAAACAGCAGATTACACTTTCTTCTCAAGTGCACATGGAACATTCTCCAGGATAGATCACATCTTGGGTCACAAATCAAGCCTCGGTAAATTTAGGAAAATTGAATCATATCAAACATCTTTTCTGACCACAACACTATGAGATTAGAAATCAATTACAGGGGAAAAAAAATGTAAAAACCACAAACACATGGAGGCTAAACAATACGTTACTAAACAACCAAGAGATCACTGAAGAAATCAAAGAGGAAATCAAAAAATACCTAGAGACAAATGACAATGAAAACACGACGATCCAAAACCTATGGGATGCAGCAAAAGCAGTTCTAAGAGGGAAGTTTATAGCAATACAATCTTACCTCAAGAAACAAGAAAAATCTCAAATAAACAATCTAACCTTGCACATAAAGGAACTAGAGAAGGAAGAACAAACAAAACCCATAGTTAGTAGAAGGAAAGAAATCATAAAGATCAGAGCAGAAATAAATGAAATAGAAACAAACAAAACAATAGCAAAGATCAATAAAACTAAAAGCTCGTTCTTTGAGAAGATAAACAAACTTGATAAACCTTTAGCCAGACTCATCAAGAAAAAGAGGGAGAGGGAGGACACAAATCAATAAAATTAGAAATGAAACAGGAGAAGTTACAACAGACACTGCAGAAATACAAAGTATCCTAAGAGACTACTACAAGCAACTGTATGCCAATAAAATGGACAACCTGGAAGAAATGGACAAATTCTTAGAAAGGTATAACCTTCCAAGACTGCACCAGGAAGAAATAGAAAATATGAACAGACCAATCACAAGTAATGAAATTGAAACTGTGATTAAAAATCTTCCAACAAACAAAAGTCCAGGACCAGATGGCTTCACAGGTGAATTCTATCAAACATTTAGAGAAGAGCTAACACCCATCCTTCTCAAACTCTTCCAAAAAATTGCAGAGGAAGGAACACTCTCAAACTCATTCTATGAGGCCACCATCGCCCTGATACCAAAACCAGACAAAGATACCACAAAAAAAGAAAATGACAGACCAATATCACTGATGAATATAGATGCAAAAATCCTCAACAAAATACTAGCAAACAGAATCCAACAACACATTAAAAGGATCATACACCATGATCAAGTGGGATTTATCCCAGGGATGCAAGGATTCTTCAGTATATGCAAATCAATCAGTATGATACACCATATTAACAAATTGAAGTATAAAAACCATATGACCATCTCAATAGATTCAGAAAAAGCTTTTGACAAAATTCAACACCAATTTACAATAAAAACTCTCCAGAAAGTGGGCATAGAGGGAACCTACCTCAACATAATAAAGGTCATCTATGACAAACCCACAGCAAACATCATTCTCAATGGTGAAAAACTGAAAGCATTTCCTCTAAGATCAGCAACAAGACAAGGATGTCCACTCTCATCACTATTATGCAACATAGTTTTGGAAGTCCTAGCCACTGCAATCAAAGAAAAAGAAATAAAAAGAATATAAATTGGAAAAGAAGAAGTAGAACTGTCACTGTTTGCAGATGACATGATACTATACATAGAGAATCCTAAAGATGCCACCAAAAAACAACTAGAGCTAATCAATGAATTTGGTAAAGTTGCAGGATACAAAATTAATGCACAGAAATCTCTTGCATTCCTATACACTAATAATGAAAAATCTGAAAGAGAAATTAAGGAAACACTCCCATTTACCACTGCAACAGAAAGAATAAAATACCTTGGAATAAACCTACCTAAGGAGACAAAAGACCTGTATGCAGAAAACTATAAGACACTGATGAAAGAAATTAAAGATGATACAAAGAGATGGAGAGATATACCATGTTCTTGGACTGGAAGACTCAATATTGTGAAAATGACTATACTACCCAAAGCAATCTACAGATTCAATGCAATCCATATCAAATTACCAATGGCATTTTTTACAGAACTAGAACAAAAAATCTCAAAATTTGGATGGAGACATAAAAGATTCCGAATAGCCAAAGCAGTCTTGAGGGAAAAAAACCGAGCTGGAGGAATCAGACTCCCTGACTTCAGACTATACTACAAAGCTACAGTAATCAAGACAATATGGTACTGGCACAAAAACAGAAATATAGATCAATGGAACAGGATAGAAAGCCCAGAGATAAACCCACGCACCTATGGTCAACTAATCTATGACAAAGGAGGCAAGGATACACAATGGAGAAAACACAGTCTCTTCAGTAAGTGGTGCTGGGAAAACTGGACAGCTACATGTTAAAGAATGAAATTAGAATACTCCCAACACCATACACAAAAATAAACTCAAAATGGATTAGAGACCTAAATGTAACACCAGACACTATAAAACTCTTAGAGGAAAGCATAGGAAGAATACTCTTTGACATAAATCACAGCAAGATCTTTTTTGATCCACCTCCTAGAGTAATGGAAATAAAATCAAAAATAAACAAATGGGACCTAATGAAACTTAAAAGCTTCTGCAAAGCAAATGAAAGTACAAATAGACGAAAAGACAACCCTCAGAATGGGAGAAAATATCTGCAAACGAATCAATGGACAAAGGATTAATCTCCAAAATATATAAACTGCTCATGCAGCTCAATATTAAAAAAACAAACAACTCAATCCAAAAATGGGCAGAAGACCTAAATAGACATTTCTCCAAAGAAGACATACAGATGGCCAAGAAGCACATGAAAAGCTGCTCAACATCCCTAATTATTAGAGAAATGCAAATCAAAACTACAATGAGGTATCACCTCACACAAGTTAGAATGGGCATCATCAGAAAATCTACAAATAAATTCTGGGAGGGTGTGGAGAAAAGGGAACCCTCTTGCACTGTTGGTGGGAATGTCAATTGATACAGCCCCTATGGAGAACAGTATGGAGGTTCCTTAAAAAACTAAACATAGAATTACCATATGACCCAGCAATCCCACTACTGGGCATATACCCAGAGAAAACCATAATTCAAAAAGACACATGCACCCCAATGTTCATTGCAGCACTATTTACAATAGCCAAGTCATGGAAGCAACCTAAATGCCCATCGACAGATGAATGGATAAAGAAGCGGTGGTACGTATATACAATGGAATATTACTCAGCCATAAAAAGGAACAAAATTGGGTCATTTGTTGAGACATGGATGGATCTAGAGACTGTCATACAGAATGAAGTAAGTCAGAAAGAGAAAAACAAATATTGTATATTAATGCATATATGTGGAACCTAGAAAAATGGTACAGATGAACTGGTTTGCAGGGCAGAAATAGAGACACAGATGTAGAGAAGAAACATATGGACACCACGGAGGGAAAATGTAGGGGGGTGCTAGTGGTCTGATGAATTGGGAGATTGGGATTGACATGTATACACTAATATGTATAAAATGGATAACTAACAAGAACCTGCTGTATAAAAAAATAAATTAAATAAAATTTTAAAAAAAAGCATTCACTAGAATACAGATCAGCACGTGCATTTGAGGAAACCCGGGTCTTGAGAAAGAATCATCTGAAAGAAGGAGAGGAAACAAGCATTGGTGCTTACACAGGACCAGGAATCATGTCTGTCATCAATGGCCAGATTGAAAAACTCATAATTTATGGACATTGGGTAGACTATTCAGGAAGATCTTGCCTCAATAATGGGGAATAATTAGCTCTAGACTAACTACTACTCCAGAGCCTCCTAATAAATGATAAAAGCAAGACCCTAAAGAATCCAATTTCTAAGCAACACATTGCAGAATAAAGCTCAAAAATATTTATAGGATTATAAAAATATCCAGCCTGCAACAAGGTAAATTTCACAGTGGCTGACACCTAATGAAAGATTATACAAAAATACATGCAGAGACATAGAAAATACAACTTATAATAAGGAAAATAATCAATTAATTGAAACTAACCTAAAACTAACACAGATGTTAGAATCAGACAAAGACATTAAAGCAGCTATAATAACTATTTCCCATATGTTCAAAAGGTTGAATAAAGGCAAATAAGATATAAAAAGACTCAAATTGAACTCTACTGACTACAATTTCTGAGGTGAAAAAATAATCAGATTAGGCAGCTTAGACATTGTAGAAGAAAAGATTAGTTAATTTGAAGACGTCGCAATACAAACTGTCCGAAATAAAACACAGAGATAAAAAAGAAATTTAAAAAATAAAAAACAAAGTGCATCAGTAAGCTGTGGGACAACTTCAAACAGCCTAATAGATGTGTAGTTGAAGGCCCTGAATGGAGAAAGGGGAAATATATTTGAAAAAAAAAATTTCCAAATTTGATGAAAACTTTAAACCCATGGATCACAGATGAACAATTAATGCTAACATAAGAAATGCAAAGAAAACTATATTAAAGTGCATCATAATCAAATTGCTCAAAGCCAATGACAAAGAGGAAACTTTAAATACATCCCGAGGAAAAAAGAAAAGAAAAAGGACATGTTAAATACAGAGGAGGGAATTCCCTGGCAGTCTGGTTGTTAGGACTCAGCATTTTCACTGCCATGGGCCTGGGTTTGATCCCTAGTTAGGGAACTAAGATCCTACAAGCCATGCAGTGCGGTCCAAAAAAAACCAAAAAACCAGGAACAAAGATCGAGATGACAACAAAGTTTTTGTCAGAAACAAATTTAAGAAAAAAGATATTGGTATAGAGTCATTGAAATATTGAGGGATAACACACCATTGTAAAGCAATTATACTCCAATAAAGATGTTAAAAAAAAAAAAGAAATATTGAGGGGAAAAAAAACCCTGTGAAACTAGAATTGTGTAAGTAACAAAATTATCTTTCAAAAGCAAAAGTGAAAACAACTTGGTACATTTACTGAAAATCATGGAATTCTACAATTGAAAGGAGGGCATTATATGACATAAAAAATACGCCTTGATAAAGTTGCTTTTGAGTCCCTCTTGCAAGGGCTTCTCTTTCCAGTTTCCCTTTAGCAGGTATATCTCTTGCTCTGAAGCAAATGACCTTTGTTCCATCAAATTTATAAGAATTTTACAACATTTTTAAAAAAGCAAAAGACGTGCTTCCCTGGTGGTGCAGTGGTTAAGAATCCGCCTGCCAATGCAGGGGACATGGGTTCGAGCCCTGGTCCGGGAAGATCCCACATGTCGCGGAGCAACTAAGCCCGTGCACCACAACTACTGAGCCTGTGCTCTAGAGCCCGTGAGCCACAACTACTGAAGCCCCCACGCCTAGAGCCTGTGCTCCACAACAAGAGAAGCCACAGCAATGAGAAGCCCATGCACCACAACAAAGAGTTGCCCCCGCTCGCTGCAACTAGAGAAAGCCCGCGCACAGCAATGAAGACCCAACGCAGCCAAAAATAAATAAATAAAATAAATTTATTTTCAAAAAAAAGCAAAAGACTTTTGCAATCATACAAAAGCTAAAAGAATGCATCACAGCAGACTCACAGTACAGAAATGTTACAGAAAGTCCTTCATGCATAAGAAAGATATTATCAGGTGGAACTCTGAATCTACACACAAGAATGACGAGCACTGGAAATAGTCACTACTTGGAAAGCATTTGCTAAGTATTAAATAATATTAAGTAATAAATACTAAGATTTTTTCTGAGTATTTAAATCTCTTTAAAAGATAGTTGACTGTTTCGGGACCTCCCTGGCGGTCCAGTGGTTAAGACTCCGCACTTCCAATGCAGGGGGCGGGGGTTCCATCCCTGATAAGGGAACTAAGATCCCACATGCCATGCCGTGCGGCACGGCCAAAAAAAAAGAAAAAAAAAAAAGATATTGGGAAAATCCTCAAATATTTGGAAATGAAATAATATATTTTTATATAACCCATGGATCAAAGAAGAAATCAAGAGGAAAATTAAAAAATATTTTGAGCTGATTGAAAGTGAAAACAGAACATGTTAGAATTTGTAGAATGCCAGCAAAGCAGTATTTAGGGAGAAGTTATAGCACTAAATGACTATATTGGAAAGGAGAAAAAGGTCTCAAATAATTGGCCTCAGCTTTTCCCTTAACTAGAAAAGGTAGAGCAATAAAATCCAAATTAAGCAAGAAAGTAAATAATAAAGATCAAAGCGTAGGGCTTCCCTGGTGGTGCGGTGGTTAAGAATCCGCCTGCCAATGCAGGGGACACGGGTTCGTGCCCCAGTCCAGGAAGATCCCACATGCCGCGGAGCGGCTAGGCCTGTGAGACACAACTACTGAGCCTGCGCGTCCGGAGCCTGTGCTCAGCAACGGGAGAGGCCACGACAGTGAGAGGCCCGCGCACCGTGATGAAGAGTGGCCCCCGCTCGCCGCAACTGGAGAAAGTCCTCGCACAGAAACGAAGACCCAACACAGCCAAAAATAAATAAATAAATAAATAAATTTATAATAAAAAAAAAAAAAGATCAAAGTGTAAGTTGATGAAATAGCAAACAGCAAAATGGCTGTGAAAATGAATCCAAAGCTGGCTCTTTGAGAAGATCAATAAAGTTGTTAAACCTCTAGTGAAACATTCTTGCATACGATTTCTCATATCTTATAAATTGTTCTGAGGTCCAATGAGATAACTTTGTGAAAAATAATAATCAAGATATGACTATAAGATCATTTCTAAATGTCTATTTGCCTATGGTGCTGCATTTAATTCTATAAATTACTTAATGGCTTGAAATTGTAGAAAGTTACTGGCCAATTCTGTTAGAATTCACTGAGCTGGCTCAATGAGGAGAAAAACGGGATTTTTTGGTCCCCAGAAAATGCCCATCTTTTCTCCATGACGCCATACCACCTTTGTGGAGGTTTCAGGGAAGAAGTCTCTTGCTTCCCATCCCAGAAAACTACAAATGGCAAAGCTAAAGCAAATATCCTATAATTCACACTAGGATGAGTATTAAACATACCTATTAAGCTCATACTGTGTGACACCACGTGAAATAAGAGAACAGATTCTGAAACCAGATTTCTGTGTTCAAATTCTAGCTCTGCCCTTTACATGAGAAATTTTATTAAATCTTCTGTGCTTCAATTTCATCATCTGAATAGTTGAGATAATACTGGGTCACAATACAAAATATATTTCTTTTTTTTTAGGCCTCACCATGCGGCATGCAGGATCTTAGTTCACCGACCAGGGATCAAACCCTCACCCCCTTCAGTGGAAGCGTGGAGTTTTAACCACTGGACCGCCAGAGAAATACCGGAAATATTTATATTTCTGGGACTTCCCTGGTGGCACAGTGGTTAAGAATCTGCCTGCCAATGCAGGGGACACGGGTTCAAGCACTGGTCCAGGAAGATCCCACATGCCATGGAGCAACTAAGCCCGTGCACCGCAACTACTGAGCCTGCACTCTAGAGCCCGCGAGCTGCAACTACTGAGCCCGTGTGCCACAACTACTGAAGCCCGCACGCCTAGAGCCCATGCTCTGCAACAAGAGAAGCCACCACAATGAGAAGCCCGCACACCGCAACGAAGAGTAGCTCCCGGTCACTGCAACTAGAGAAAGCCCGTGCATAGCAACGAAGACCCAACGCAGCCATAAATAAATAAATAAATATTTATATTTCTAACTACAGGTCCCAGTCCAATAAGTTTGAAAGCCACTGGTGAAGTACTTAAGAGCCTAAGACCTGGAGGATTCAGCCTGAATTCCAGACCTGAAGTCAGGAATCCACCTAGATCTGAATACTAGTTTTGCAGTTTATGTCATAAAAGTTTGGGGGAATTTACTTAAGTTCTCTGTGCTCATTTTTTTCATCTATGTAATGGGAATAATAGTAACCACGTTATCAAAGCGTTGTGAGCTATATTTATAACACGAGCTAATTTTTATTAAGCACTTAGAATGTTGCCTGATGTACAGTGAGCTGTAACATAGGGATTTTTTCTGTTATTTGTTGGTTTGCTGGTTTGGGTGGGTACTTACTTCCTTGAGGAAAGACTTGAGGATAGCAGGTAGCATCCTATCAAAGTACTGATCACAGAAAAAATAAAACCAGAACAAGCAAAAACATTTTTTTTTTAATTTTAAGGCAATATATTCAATGTTTAGTCTACAAAAACCATGCAGCTTTTCCCATCTTTACGTTTTGCCCAAAACATAATAACAACTTGATCACAAGGACGAAATCTTGTGTTTACTTTTATCTCTGCGGTTAGCATGATGGTTGGTATGTAGACAGTTAAACCCAACTTCAAGAGCTTAAAATGCAGCAGTGGCCAGGGCACAGTAAAAGAACTGGATGTAAACATTGGCCAAGGTGAAACAAACAGACTACTTGCTTGACTAAATTAAGGGAGAAGGGAGAAGCACGTGTCAAAGACGACTACTGTAGACCAGCTCAGCAATGGAGAGGGAGGGGGAGAGAGAGAGAGAGAGAGAGAGAGAGAGAGATTGATTTGTCAAGAATGGCCTGCATTTTCGCGGTAGGGAAACCAGTTCAGGAGTTTGAGGTGGCTACAACAGAGAGGGGAATGTCCGATAGTCTCCTCATAGTATGATTATAAAGTCCAAAAGACACGGCACCGTAACTTTCAGCAAGTTAAACACACGGTTTTGCCCCACAGTTGGGATTCTTATAGGGATCCTGGAGTTTAGGGATAGTTAAATCCCTGAGGCCAGCAGTGTGTTCTCTTGCAAACTTCCCAGAACTTTGGTACTGGTTCCTCCAGTACCAAAGGCTGGGGTCACTGCCGTCACAGAGCTGTGGGTGCCATTGCAGAGACAGATAATGTAGAGACAGGGTGCAGGGAACCCAAGGCTCACTTAGCTGAGTAACCGTTCCAGCTACATTGACTCAAGGATAAAGTAAGAGCATGGAAACTTGGCAACAGTCCCTGGCCTAACCCCCATTTGTAAAATCAATGGAGTCTACCTGCTCCAAGTTTCAGCGGGTATTTCTGGGCAGCCTCACATGTGCTCTTCCTGTGGTTAAAGGGTCAGCTACTGACACCACGTGTCTCTCAGGGGTGTGGTGTTTATTGTCCTTCCAGGACAACAGCTCCAGGAAGAACTCACTCAGGGGTGGGCAGAACCACCATCCTGTCCGTGCGCTAGGCACTGTCACAAGTCACTCAGGAGGCGGTTTCCTGGTGCTTCCAGGAAGTGTAGCGCTTTATTTTCCATGTCAATGTAGCCTCCTAGGAACCAGACAGAGGTAGTAATTGCTGGGCTGCTGTACCATCTGCATTGTCCCAACCTCCCATGCCGCATTCCACATCCCCCTGAAACTGCCTTCTTGTAAAGTCTTGGCACTTCTGGGATGGTCCTTCATATCACCAGGGAGAAGTGGTAGAAAGGCAAACACACAACACAACTAGGAGGGCAGGTCTTTGAACATCCCCAAGTGAGGATCAGGACGGGGGTCTTTCCAATCAACAGGAGGAATCAGGTTCACTCTATGGCCCTTCTGAGCATTCAGTAGCCTAAGTTAATCCCAGCCCTGAGGACCTCTCCTTGGCCCCTTCAGTGACACAGAAATACCTGGTTGTATTTCCAGGTATTTGAGAATTCACAGCTCATGGAACCTGCAAGATAACTTTGCTTACATCTTAGCAATGCTGCTTCTACTTTAATTCCCATTTACAAATTTGATATCAGGCCACAGCTTGTCTTCTTTGAACAGTGTTGGCTTTCTGCTGATACTTTGTAGAGGACACTGATTTAAATCTATAACTAAATCAATGAATTCTCAACACTGTTACTTAAAAAAGTCGTTTCATCAAAATATTATTGCTAAGTCATCCTTACCTTTGAATTCTGAAAGGGAACACAAACTAGATCTTGCTGGAGTAACCTCTTTTTAGAACATTCTGACACAATTTGGTTCCAAATTCCAAGTGGGATGAGCACCAGGGCAAAGTATAGACTCCTGTAGCTCAGACAGTGAATGCTTGGCCCAGACAAAAGCCTAACTATTCAGATCCCAGGGTACAGCCACAGGCCATGGTACTATTCAATATACTCCCCTCCTAGCAAGCTTTTTTTAAAAAAATAAATTTATTTATTTTATTTATTTATTTTTGGCTGCTTTGGGTCTTCGTTGCTGTGCGTGGGCTTTCTCTAGTTGCGGTGAGCGGGGGCTACTCTTCATTGTAGCTGTCGGGCTTATGGTGGTGGCTTCTCTTGTTGCCGAGCACAGGCTCTAGGTGTGTGGGCTTCACTAGTTGTGGCTCACAGGCTCTAGCGCGCAGGCTCAGTAGTTGTGGCGCATAGGCTTTGTTGCTCTGTGGCATGTGGGATCTTCCTGGACCAGGACTCGAACCCATGTCCCCTGCATTGGCAGGTGGATTCTTAACCACTGTGCCACCAGGGAAGTCCCCCCTAGCAAGGTTTTGATTCCTGTAATTTAAAGTCAGTCCTTCTTCCCTAATGAGTGCAACATAGTAAATACTTTTTATTTTTTTAAGTTTATTGAGCTGTGATAAAAATAAGAAATGACTGTCATGGAGCATTAGTATTTGTAAGCTGTGACTTGATTGCAATACATTTGCCTGAGTCCAGCGAACAAAAATAACGTGAAGTATAGCCAAACTTTTCAGAAAGTAAAATTATATGAGGCCGAGTACATTGCAGATGGTATGGATTCAGTGAACATATGTTAATTTTTAAGTTGTTTTTGTTTGTTCTTTTGTTTGTTCTTAACTTTCCTTATAGCAATAAATATTTTGATAGATGAATAGTCCCTTTAAAATCAATTTTGTCAGATATTTTAAAAATAAAAAATGAATAAAGTCAGTCCTTGTTTTTCTCAATTCAGTTTGAAGTCCAGGTTAATGAATATGTCATATTATGCTGACTGCTAATGTGGGATATGTAACAACGGAGATAGGAACTGGCTTGAAGGTTTCCTATGACTCTAAAAAATGCCCAAGTGATCTGACTAGAAAAGAGAAATTGGGGGCTTCCCTGGTGGTGCAGTGGTTGGGAGTCTGCCTGCCAATGCAGGGGACACGGGTTCGAGCCCTGGTCTGGGAAGATCCCACATGCCGCGGAGCAACTAGGCCCGTGAGCCACAACTACTGAGCCTGCACGTCTGGAGCCTGTGCTCCGCAACAAGAGAGGCCACGATAGTGAGAGGCCCGCGCACCGCGATGAAGAGTGGCCCCCGCTTGCTGCAACTAGAGAAAGCCCTCGCACAGAAACGAAAACCCAACACAGCCAAAAATAAATTTAATTAATTAATTAATTAAAAAAAAAAAAAAGAAAAGAGAAATTGGAGTACTCCTCTCAGGCAGGGTTCCCGGGACCTGTGCTGTTCCTAGGTGCTGAGGACTTGATTTCAGTAGCAGCACCTGGAGTCAAGGATGCTCCAAGAGGCAATATCTGGAAGGAAACTGAATGAGAAAGATAGACAGTGCCACCCAGGATACCAATCAAAGGGACTAGGAGAAAAGCAGAAAGTGCAGGTCCAGGATGAGGTCAGAAACATTCAGAATCAGGCTCAAATGAGAGAGTTCAGGGACTTCCCTGGTGGTCCAGTGGTTAAGACTCCAAAAAAAAAAGGAAGCGAGAGAAAGAGGGTTCAAAATGGAGACTGAGGTCAGAGCCTATGGAGATCCCCAGTGCCTTTTTGGTGTATTCTGTAGCTGCCAAATTTAAGTAAAAAAAAGAAAAGGCTAACTACTCCCCAACAACCTTGCTACAGAATTTTAATGACAGCTGATTTCAGATGGAATTCTGCCACAAGGAGAGTCAGCTATTAGCAAACATTTATGAGCAAGCAAGCATAAAAACAGTTCACATAACTTGTTCTGTAAACTCCATAAAGTCCCAGCTCCCTGTCCTTATATATGCTGTAACTACACCTTAGGAAAGGTTGACTTGAGACAGTTACAGCAATCTAGAGATAATAAGTAGTTAACCCACTGGCAATCAAAATTCTCTGAAATCATGGCTGGACACGCAAGACCATTTCAGAAAGGTGCCTTGGGATCCAGTCCAAATGAAGAGAGAGGGAAGTCTTTCAAAGTTATGTCTACCTTGTTCATGTAAGGTTGGTTTTACATGATGCTGTCTAAAATATTTTAATCTATTCTTGTAGTTTGAGTACCACTGAGTCACCAGTGAGGATCCACTTCCACACCCAGGATGCCAATTATGAGCTATTCATTTCACCAATGAAAACCCACTAGTTCCCACTGGATTTATTTGTTTACAAGAGCTATTAGCACTTGGTGTCTACACTGCAGTAGTGCTGTGCAACATGGCTTATCATTTAGGCCTTCATTTATCTATAGTCTCTACAGAGATGCCACTCTCCCAGTCCTGATCTGTTGCGAGGTGAATTGTGCCCCCATTCCCCCAAAAAATATATTGAAGTCTGAACACCAACACTCCCACCTGTGAACGTGATCTTATTTGGAAATAGTGTCTTTGCAGATGTAATCAAGCTAAGATAAGGTCATACTTGGGAATTCCCTGGAGGTCCAAAGGTTAGGACTCAGCGCTTTCACTGTGGTGGCTGGGGTTCAATCCCTGGTCAGGGAACTAAGATCCTGCAAGCCGTGTGGCATGACCAAGAATAATAATAATAATAATATAATAATAATAATAATAATAATGAGGTCATACTTGATTAGGGTGGGCCCTAAATTCAGTGACTGGTGTCCTTAAAAGGAAAGATTCTAAGTGTTGTATTTATTTCAGAGCTCTCCCTATTATCTGAAGTTACTGGGTTTTGGGGTTTTTTTTCACTTCTTTATATGTCATCCTCTACTAAGCTGGAATGGACCCTATTTATCTGTTGTTGTTGGTTTTTTTTCTGTATTCCTCCGTGTCTTTAAGAGTGCTTGGTACATGGTCGATGCCCAGCAAACATTTCTGAAATCAATGAATGAATATGGCTCTAGCCGCCTAGGGTTGTTGTAATAAAGCACCACGAGCTGGGTGTGCAGCAACCCCCCATATAAGCAATTGATTCGTTCATAGTTCTGGAAGCTAGAAGCAGCAGCAGTTCTCAGCATGGGAGGCAGGGTATGGGGGAGAAATATAGATGGAGATGTGCCCTCTAGGAGGAAGCAAAACCACCAAGTGAAAAAAAAAACGTCTGGTCCAGGTGATGATGGGGTGCAGCCGGAAGAAAGTCTATATTGAGGAGGTCAGGACCCTGGGCCAGTTAGACCTAATCTAGTGAAACTGATGTAGAGAATTTGCAGCCCCATAGCTCATGCACATGGTTAAGTGCCCTTGATAGGAATCAACTTTGAAATGGAATGCATGACCCTGAATAAGGCATTCAGTAATTCCCATGGATGGTGGGACTGGCACAACTATGGTACACAAGGAAACCAAATCCAAATCCAGAACGTGTCTATTCCACTGAGGACAAACTGCTGCCCTAGCTACAGTGGAAGGGCCCATGGCCTCAAGATGCCATGAGATGGCTGGGGTGGCTTTGGGTACCCAAGGTGTGGCACCATATTGGGGCATCAGGGTTGCTTGCTGTTGCTGTGGGCCAGCTGGACGCTCAGCGGTGACAGCAGCCAGGCTCACTGGGAGAGAAGGGGTCTGTATTACTGAGTCCAGGCACGGTTTCCATCCCCAGCACCTCTGCCACTTTGTTCGTGAACTCACTGGGCAGGTCTTGAAGAGGCTGAGCAAAGAGCTGTCGTAGGGTGGGAATACTCAATTTGAAAACATCCTCAGCAGCGAGGGACTTCCAGTGGGCATTCACGTGGGACAAAAATATTGTCTCACTGTGATGCCAAAAGATACATCCATCTATTCATATATCTCTTCCCTAGAACTTGTTACAAATCTTCCAACCATGAATTCCTATCATCTGGCTAAAATTTTAGCCATGATAGATGACAGATAGATAGATAGAAAGATAGAAAGAAAGTCAGACAGGAGGGAGGGAGGAAGGGAGGAAGGAAGTGGGGGGAAAGGGACATATCCCTTCATGTCTGTTCATATTTCTCAGGCCATTCCTTCTAGGCAAAGTGGGTAATGATGCGTATGTACCACTCAAAATTTTGCTGACAGGGAATATCTCACATCAACTTATTCAGTGCTATCCCTGAGTGTGGCTGATACACCACAGCGGTTCACGTCTCCCTGAGATAAGCACTTAGTGCAAAGCCTGCTACTTCCTGATCTACAGGTCCTATCAGCATGATGTTATCAATGTAGTGGACCAGACTGATACCCGGTGTAATGAGATGATAAAGTCACTGCAGACCAAATTGTGACAAAATGCCTTCTGTCACTTTATGTCATTCTACATCAGGATAACATCCAACAGCCTATTATGTTCCCTGTTTATTGGGTGAGAGGAAAGAAACTGTCAGCTCAAGAGCTACATATCGGGTACCAGGTGCTGTGTTAATTTTCTCTAGGAAAGAATTCTATCTAGAACAGCAGCTGTTAATAGAGTTACCATCTGATTAAGTTTATAGTAATCCACTTGTTTTATTCTAGATCCGTCTGACTTCTGCACTGTGTAAACCAGAGGAGTCATAAGATTTGCCACCTATAGAAGAGTTACTAGTTATCCAGTGTCTGTGCTTCTCTTATTCCGCAATAACAGAACCTTGTTGGCAGCTTGGCACATGGTCCTTCCAGCTAAGAGCGGCTGTGGGACTAAATTCTGGCTGATGGGACATAGGTGGAGGAGTTTTGTGATTATATTTAAGGGTGTTGGTTGGGGGCCTTATCCTTCCCTTCTTTATTCCTGCTGCCTAGAATGAGAATGTAATCAGTGGTCTTCCTGCAGCTGCAAAGCCATATGAGTGGATGAGATCACCTTGGGGGTCAGTACAGTTGATGGAAAGTAAAGTTCCATTAGTAGGAAGATGAAAAGAAATCAGAAGAGGAGACTAACTATAAGGTAGGAGGAGGATCAAAAGAGAGTTATGCCCTAGAGAGCAAGAGAAGAAAGTGATTTAAAGACAGCTGTTCAACAGTATTACATAATACTTAAAGGTTGAGTAAAACGTGGAATGAGAAATGATTATTGAATTCGGCAACATGAAGGCTCCTGGTGACTTTTGGGCTTGTCTAATGTCTTCTTGTGATTAAATTCAGGTAAGCATTTTTGGCAAGAATAACACAGAAATGATGTTGTACCCTTCCAGAGAAAAAGAACTAACAGGAGATGAAATAAAATTCATATTTTATGGCAAGACAAGAAAAATTTAAATATTCTCTGTCCGTTTGGGCCTCCTCCCTCCCCTTTAGTGTGTATCGTGCCTCTGCATTGACCAGACCTCCTTGGGAGATAACATTCCTTCTTACCCTTGTAAAGAGTCAGGATGACCCATTACTTGATAAATCCTCAGGAGATAACCTGCCTTCTTAATCTTGTAAGGTGTCACATGTCCCATTACTTAATTTGTACATGCAGATCTGGATTGTGTAACTCTCAATACGTCATTTGACAAATTACCCTTTGTCTCAAAAACATATATAACTGTGCTTTGATCTCTAACGGGGCAGGACAGTCGTCAGAGCTTTCTAAAAGACTGTGTTCCGGGGTTATAATCCTCAGGTTGGCACCAATAAAACTTTCCATTTCTTTCTTAGATTGACTACTGATCTATTTTTCATCGACATATACATATACATATGTATAGATACATGTATACCTATATAAGGGAGAGTTATTATGAGGAATTGGCTTACATGATTATGAAGGCTGAGAAGTTTCACAATCTGCCATCTGAAAACTGGAGACCCAAGAAAGCCAGTGGTGTAATTCAGTCCAAGTCCGAAGAAGGCCTGAGAACCAAGGGAGGCAAAGATGTAAATACCAGTCCAAGAGCAGGAGAAGATGAGATGACATGTCCACTCAAGCGGTGAGACAGGAAAAAAAGGCATGAATTCCTCCGTCTTCTGCCCTGCTTCTATTCAGGCCCTGAACAGGTTGGATGATGCCCGCTCATAATGGGGAGGGCAGTCTACTTTACAGAGTCCACTGATACAAACGCTAATCATCCTCACAGACTCACCCAGAAACAATGGTGAACCTGGGCACTCTGTAGCCAGTCAAGCTGACATCATATTAGGAGATACATGATGTAGATATGTTTCAGCATTGGTGATATTCACTCAGTCACAGGTTTCTCCACTGTGAATTTACTATTGCCCTTTCAACTTACTAAGGGTTTTGTGGGGATATACCTTGAGTCTATGCCAATATCCTGTTTCTTTTTTTTTTTTTTTTTTTTCCAGGGGAGAGCACGAACGCAGTCCTCCACTACCACAAATTATGCAGTCGAGTTTCCCATACTTGGGGAAATCTCAGGGGTCAGCACATCCAGAGTGCAATGGATGAGGCTCGCCCTGGGAAAACCACCTCTGTGATCATGGCATCTCCCCTGCCAGGTAAGTATGCGATATCTTGTTTCTCATCATATTTTTGCCTATTAATTTTAGCATTTATTCTTACCTGTAACTATTACTACTGTGATGTTTACCACAAGGTAATTTTTAACATTTCTGCCATCCCTTCTATACTTGTTAATGGGGATCTAAAAGAGTGTTCTGCTCACTTCTAAGTGAGAGTGGGTAGGACAGTGTCCTGGCTGCTGGCTCTGTGGTTTGTGGTCATGATTCATGGTCACCTTCGTCCAGTAGAAATATTGGGAGGTGGATGGAAAGGCACCAGCCTTCTGACCATGAAGAAAAGAATTGACTTTCAGTTTTTCATATTCTTCTCCAAATTTTATGTGATTACATTACTCTGAATTTAATAATAACACTTTTACAGTAAAATAGACCATAACATGACTGATTATCTTCTGGGTGACTATACTCATTAAGCCAGAAAGAAAAGAGTGTGGGTAGGGTAGAAATGACATGAAAATTTCTCATTCAATTTCCCCTGCATGTGAGAAGCAGAGAAAGGACAGACTTCTCAAGCTCAGTGTGAATGATATGATGACCTTTATGAACCCTGGCAGCTTTAGATCATCTAACAAAGCCTTTTCATGGACTTGGCTGGAGGCTCAGGAGGTGCTTTTGACTCAAGAAAAATACCTTGATTTGAAAGGGGTTTTGGTTTCTATTTTTTCCTTATAGGAGCAGAAAACACAACCTTTCCTCTCCTACAGAAAACTGCACTCTGTAGGTAGACAAATAAGGGCAGGATCTTTTATCCGATGAATTCCAAGTGTTTTAGGGTTGGGAACTCACCATTCCTCACAATCCTTCCTTACAGGCAGGCATGGGATAGAGAATTATTAGTCTTTGTGTAAAAACCAAGGGAAGGAGGGCACAATTACAACAAGAAAGAACAAGCTGGCCTCTGCAGACAAGTGGGCTGATGGCTGGGACATCAAACAATTGCAGCCCTCACTGCTAAGGTCTACTGCCAGTAACTCATGCAGGTTCATTCCAGAGCCCTCTCTCCACTGCCCTCACTTCTCAGGGTTTGCTCTCCAAATCCCTAGACTTCCCTTATTCCAAAATAAGCCTGGAAACACACTGCCTTGCTGATCTTCAATTAATTCCTTGATCAGACTTTGACCCTACACGAGCCTTGCATCAACAAACGACAAAGGAGTGAAAATGAAATTTATACCTCACATGTTATCCTTTTGCCATCTGACCAAGAGTATTCCTAACACCAGATTCTTTTTTCAGAGCGGGTAGAATGTTGAAGGAGGGAAGATTGAGGACTGGACTGTCCTGATGGGTCTGTCCACCCAAATACTGTTGAGTTCATCTCCTTGAATCTCTAATCCCATCTGCTTATCTCAGCTCCAGCTCCACCACTCAAGCCCAGTGAAGAGTATTTCTCTCCTGGAAGATAGTCATACTGGCCAGAGAAGTCCTGCATTCACTCCAGCCGTGGTTCTCAACTGGGAATTTGGCTCCCCCAGAGGACATCTGGCAATGTCTGGACACATTATCAGTTGTTACAACTAAGTGGGGGGGAGGCAGGGGCAGTGACTACTGCCATCTAGCGGGTAGAGGTCTAGGACACTGCTATGCATCTTGCAATTCACAGGATAGCGCCCACCACTGACAAAGAATTATCTGGTCCAAAATGTCGATGGTGCTGAGGTTGAGAAAGCCAGCTCCAGTTCCCCTGCAATACCTCGAATACATAACCATGACCTTTTTTTAAAAAAATTAATCAATTAATTATTTTTAGCTGCGTTGGGTCTTCGTTGCTGCACGCGGGCTTTCTCTAGTTGCGGCGAGCAGGGGCTACTCTTAGTTGCGGTGCGCAGGCTTCTCATTGCGGTAGCTTCTCTTGTAGCGAAGCACGGGCTCTAGAGCGCAGGCTCAGTAGTTGTGGCGCACGGGCTTAGTCGCTCCGCAGCACGTGGGATCTTCCCAGACCAGGGATCCAACCCGTGTCCTCTGCATTGGCAGGCGGATTCCTAACCACTGCGCCACCAGGGAAACCCCCATGCTCTTTCTTTAAAGAGCAACTTGTATCATGTCACCCCATTGCTTAAAACCTTTTAATCTTTCCCATTTTTCCTAGTATGAAGATTAAACAGAAAATCCTTAGCTCCTTGAATCTGCATGAACTGGCAGCCATCCTCTCTCTTTTCTTGTACTCTGTGCAGTAACCAGACTAACTTTATTCCTGTTTCTCTAGAAAGCATCATACTTCCTCCTCCCTCACAGGGTCTTGGCACATGTTATTCCCTCTTATAAATCATTTCCCTCCCTCTTACCAGCCTCTCCCCGTTTTGTCTACTCACTGCTGCCTTCTAATCCTTTAGGAGACCTCAGCTCACAGCTTACCCCATCAGACTCCCTCCCTGACCACCAAGCTGTAAGCAGCCTGAGATGAAAGGCCACGAGGAGAGAGAAACCAGCCCATCCCAGCTCTTCCAGCCATCCCAGCTCAGGCCTGCAATGGAAGTGAGGCCCGTCTTGGACACCCAGCGCCAGCTGAGCCCCCAGCTGGGCCTGTGAGTGAGCCCAGGGAGGCCAGCAACAACACTGCCTAATTGGCCCTCACAACTGTACTAAGTTAATGGATAAATGACCACTGTTTTAAGCCAGTTATGTCTCGGGTGGGTTATGTAGTGATAGACAGCAGATTCATTCTCACTGGCGTTCTTGAGCTGTGCACTAAGAAGAGCTCCCTGATATCGTGCGGAATTTTCCCCTCACCTCCTGGCTCTGTCACCCTTCACAGGACTGTCGCTCAAGACCTGAGTTTCTGGGTCACGGTCCACTTGGCAGGATGACACTCTCTCCCCAGGAGGTCAGTGAGTGGAGGAGAGGAGACTGGGTCCCCTTTCCCACCTCACCACCCCGTCCCATCAGCCTCCCTAGAACTGCAGCACTGCACTGGGCAGGGATATTCTAATTCAGTTAACTCAAGAGCTGGAATAAACTCAAAAGGGTATTTATTTCAGTGCAGAAGGGAAATGGCTAAAGTTTTTGACAACTTGTCTTTTCCCACATTCTAAAAGGGAAATCACTTAAAGAACTGGGCCTTTTGCAAAAAGGTCTCTTCGTGGGAACTTCCCAGGGTCCACACCATTCTTCTTGCCCCCGGTTTTTTATTGAGGGCCCTTGTTCAACTCTCTTCACGTGAATCTCTACCCATCACCTTCAGGAGACCCGTCCTCATAGGAAAACCGCATCCCCAGGAGGGTCTCATCACCTGTGTCAGGCTCCATTCCCCTGGCCAGTCGCCAGGTCTCAAGTCTAAATCACTCCGTTTAGAGTGACAGGGGCGCTTCCTGGGGCTCAGGTCAGTAGGGTGGGGCGTCTGAAGGAGAAAACACTTGATGCTGCTGGCTCCTGGGTGTTGTGTGAGCCTGGGTCTCCCGGACAACGCATTTCCTTCCAGAATCCCACCTCTGACAGGTTCCTGAGTGTCTGTTTAAGTCTCTGACCTGATAGAACAAGAAGGTCTATAAACCTCACCTGGCTTCTATCAGGAGGGGAGGCACAAGTTTCCAAGAGTAAATAATCACTTTTCAAGGGAACGATGCAGACTACACTCGTATTAAAAAAGCAATAATTTTCTTAGCTAGTCCAGCGCTTCTCCCTTATCTAGGTCTCTAAGAGATGTCACATACCTTTATTGGGCAGAAGAGGGTTTGATTTCTTCCCGTTCTGTTACCGACCCTCCCGAGTCAGACCCCAACAGGAGTCCTTCCGCCTGGTGCCCATAGAAGGATCACAAGTTCAGATGAGAAGCAAAGGAAAGCTCTAGTCTTTGATCAGAGAAGACAGAAGGGAGAAGGGAGAGCTTACGCTCTAGCATACGCTCCCCCGGAAGGCACGCGCCGGGCTGCTTTATTTGGTTCCTGTGAGCGGGGAGGGGGGCGGAGTCTTCGCGGGTCAGGCGCAGCTGAGCTCCGGATGGCAGGGCCGGGGGCAGCGTCTCTGCACACGGCGCCCTCCCCGCCATCTTGAATCACGGTGATGGGTGCAGCATGTTTGCGCACGGCGCGCTGGGCTGCGGTGTTGGCGCAGCCGTTTCACAGCCGGGACTCTGTTCCAAAGGGCCGGGTGCGAGCTGGACTAAACACAAAGGAAAAGAAAAAAGGTGAGAATTTATTTTAGGACCCAGATTCTGTGTTTCCTCCCCGGGACTCGTTGATGGGCTTGGCCGGTGACACGTCCCTCCTCTGGCTTCCGTCCTGCGCCTCGTTCCTGAGGGGCGCTGAGGGGCGCAGGTCCGGCTCCTGGAGCTGCTTCCTGCTGAGTGTGGGGTCGTCAGGCTCCGGGGGAGGAGCGGGACTTCTCCCGCCGCCTGTAGCCGTGTTTGGTAGCCCCCGGGGCCCCAGCCCTAACTGTTGTGCCTGTGCGTGACCGCCGTCTGGAGTTTTATAGATGCTGAGGGTCATTAAGGGGCCCAGGAAAGGCACAGCCCCAGCGGCGCGAGGGTGGCCGGCGTTTCCCCGGCTCCAGGTGTGTTCACCAGGTCAGGCGGCCTGATTTCTGCAGCCAAGCGGCTTTCCCAGTGGTCTGTCCGCGCCTCCTCCAATTAGGCCGCGTGCATCCACGTGAAAACAGCTCCACGTGCTGCCCGGTGCACAGACCCCCGCCCCCTTCCTCCCCGGGGAAGCTAAGGATGATCCGGGGCAACTCGGTCCCCCGGGGCCATACCGGCCAGTGAGTCGGCGGACTTTCGTCACATCTGGAAGTCCAGGCCGGTCTCGTTGGCCGCTGTCGCCAGGGTGGCTGTTACCTTTTTTATGGTGACAGTGTTGTATATGGTTCCCCCCGCCTAGGTCACTGGCTCCACTCAGGGCAGTGATTCCTGCATAAGTACTCTGCTCTTTTGGGACACACTTTTGGTTTTTTTTTGGAAGAGAAGCTTCAGGTCAGAGAGGGGTTCGCACGAGTAATCAGGGGGGTCCGTTTCCCCGGGTTGTCCCTCTGGAGGTTGGGGCTCCGGGGCCCCCTTCACGCGAGTGTCATGTCCCCGTGGAGTGACGCCCTGCAGCTTCCGGGCGCATGGGTGCTTAGTATCACCAAGTGGGGTCCGTTCCTCTTAGGAGTCGCTGGTCTTGCGGGGCTGCAGGTTTTCCAGGTTTTCAGCTACACCTGGTCCTCTGGCTGGAAGGGGTGGAGGGCAGGTCGGAGGGTGCGGGCAGCACCTGGTTACCACGGTGTCTCCTACCTGGAGGGCGCACTCGAGTCGTTCCATTTCAAGGGGGTTAAAGTGTCACTTCTCTTGGGCTTGGGGAGTGGGTTTACTGTACATGACTTCAGACACCCTTTAACTTATCCCTTGGGGCTAAGCACAGGCTGAGTAGAGCAGTTGGAATTAACTTAATCCAGTTTTCTTGAGTCTCCTGGCATAACTTGGCTGAGATTCATTTTAAGGTATGATTAGATCTCTCCACTCTCCCTGATGATTGGGGCCACCAGGCTGACTGCAAGGTCCATTTTATGCCCAGGGCACTTGTTATCCCTTTTGTCACTTGAGACAGGAATGCTGGGCCATTAGCATTTTGTAAGGATCCTGGGAGCCCAAACCTGGCGATTACCTCTTTTACTTTAACCACTTCGCCTGCCATTTCAGTTCTAGCGGAGAACCCTTTCTACCCACCCTGAACACATGTCCACTAGCACCAAGAGATACCTGAAGTTGCCCTATGCTCTCGGTACGGCAGTGAAGTCAATCTGTCAGTCTTCTCCAGGATATGTCCCTCTGGTCTGAATAGGCCTTATCTCGGGGCCGCTAGGGGTCTGGTGTTGGGGATGTTCATTGTACGGATGGGACGCGTCTCAACTGTCAGAGTAATTATACTTTTCATGCCGGGAGTTACCATGAGGTCAACGAACCAGTTATATAGGGCATCCCTCCCATAGTGAGTTCCGAGAGGAGCCTCCCTTATGACTTGACAAGCTGCTGTTTGGGGAAAGAAGTATTGCCCACCTTCATTAACTACCCCTCCACGGCCTCCTAGATCTCTTTTGAAGCCCCATTTCTGGGCTTTGTGTAATTCATCCTTCATATAGACTAGGGAGTAATAGGATGGATCTGGCCTTTTAGGTATGAGGGTAGTTGCCAAGTTACCGGTTCTAGGGCTGCCCTTCTGAACTAAGTACTGTTCAGAAGCAAAGGACACCTTTAGTCTTTGATCAAAAAATGGAGAGGTGCAAGCTCCTGCTCTAGAGTACATACTCTCTCCAAAAGGCCATAGGCAGGGCTGCTTTATAAAGTTCTTGGGGGAGGGGGTGTTGCAGATTCAAGTGCCAAGCGTAGCATTTCTGCACCGGGCCGGCCAAGCTGAGGTGTCGGCGCAGCCATTTTGCACTAGGGACTCTGGTCTGAAGGGCCAGGTGCGAGGCCTCTTCACGAGGCGCCCTGTGAGCAAGTGAAACTGAAGCCGGCGCCCTGTGAGCAAGTGAAACTGAAGCCGTGCAGCTCAGATTGGGACTTGAATCCAAGTGCCCAGGACCGAACCCAGCCTAAACCCAGCTCCTTGCAGAAAGAATTCAGTGAGAGACAAAGTGATGGGTAAGAAGTGCATTTATTTAGAGAGAAACACACTCCAGAGACAGAGTGTGGTCGATCTCAGAAGGCGAGAGGCCCTGAAATACGGCGTGGTTAGTTTTTATGGGCTGGGTAATTGCACAGGCTAATGAGTGGGAGGATTATTCCAATTATTTTGGGGAAGGGGTGGGGATTTCCAGGAATTGGGCCATTGCCCACTTTTTGACCTTTTGTGGTTGGCCTCAGAACTGTCATAGCACTGGTGGATGTGTCATTTCGTATGCTAAAGTATTACAATGAACATATAATGAGGCTCAAGGTCTGTTGGAAGTAGAATCTTCCGCCATCTTGGACCTAGTTGGTTCTATTCAGTGTTTGTTATGTCCTGTGGCTAAGTCATTCTTTTAAAGATTGCACCCTGCCCCCTTCCCTCCTGCTTTAAAACTAGACTAAGCACAAAGGGAAAGAAAAAGTTAGGGTTTATTTTATTAGCCAGATTCAGTTTTTCTCCCAGGGAATTGTTAACGGGCTTTGTTGGTGACAGTTTTGTCACAGCATGGGCTACTGAAAATTAAGGGGACTACCTTACCTTTAATCACTGTTTCCTTTGTTATCAATGGAGATAATCCTGAAAAAGAGAAAGAGACCCTATGCCTGAATGTCCAAAGAGAGAAGGTATTAACGTAATGTTTTTGTTTTATTTTATTCTGTTGTTTTTTTACCCATAAGGTAAGTCCCTAGTTTTAGGGGTTTGATGTTTCTCCTGAAATGAGTGAGAGCCCTTAGTGTCCTTTATTTGCAGAAGAGAATCGGGCATTAGTTAAATGGGGAAGGAAAGGGCCTAGACATCAGTGTGCCCAGAGAACCGGGTCTGGGCTCCCAGGTGACAGGCTAGGATGGCCTTGTCAATATGGAAACAGTGTGTCTGTGCTTGTACTGTGGGGGATGAAGAGTACGGATTACAGATCATATTGAAATGGAGCAGGACCCTGTGGGGCCCTCCTGGGCCCAGATCCTTTCTGTGACCCGGTCCCTCTTTCTTGTTTGTCGGAAATAGGCTTCTTTCAACCTCCTTGACCTTCCCTGACTCCCAAAGGGCAGATTCAAAGTTGCTAATCAGGGAAGGGAGCGAATGCAGAAAAAAGAGGAGCAGTCCAGACACAGTAGTGCAGCCTTGGGGGCAGGGTCCTGGTTCCTCCTCAAGGAATATACATAACAGTATCTCTGAGCTCTTCTGCAGGAACTAGGGGGCCCCGCCCAGGCGGAGGACGGTGACTTCGGGCTGCGCGCGGGACTCCTGGAGCGAGCGGCGCCGCGTTGCCTCACCACCAGCCAATCAGCCACATACCCTGCAGCCCTCCCCCCAAATTTTGCCTATAGAAACTTTACCCCCCAAAATCCGTCAGGGAGCTTGGGGTTTTAGAGCATGAGCCACCTGTCCTCCTTGTATATTGGCACCTTTGCAACAAAGTTACATTTTCCTTCACCACAACCCAGCATCAGCGGATTGGCTTTCCTGTGCACGGGTGAGGGGACACAAGTTTGGTTCAGTAACAATATTCTCTAGATTTAAGCAAGGTTCTTATTTATCTTCCTGTTGTTGTCTCTTAAACTTTAGCAAAGTGGTTTCCACTTTTCTGGGCAGATATTTTTAAAATTTATTTTGTTTTCAAAATCAACTTTGCTACAGGATTTTTTTTTTTTTTTTTTTTTTTTGGCTGTGTTGGGTCTTTGTTGCTGCGTGCAGGCTTTCTCTAGTTGTGGTGAGCTGGGGCTACTCTTCGCTGCGGTGCGCGGGCTTCTCGTTGCAGAGCACGGGCTCTAGGCGCATGGGCTTCAGTAGTTGTGGCTAACGAGCTCTAGAATGCAAGCTCAGCAGTTGTGGTGCACGGGGTTAGTTGCTCCGTGGCATGTGGGATCTTCCCGGACCAGGGATTGAACCCGTGTCCCCTGCATTGGCAGGCAGATTCTTATCCACTGCCCCACCTGGGAAGCCCCTGCTACAGGATTTTAAAGGACGGATGTAACTGAGTCCTCATCTACTCCCCAGCTGGATGGTACATGCTTCATCTTCTTCTATGGCGTTCTCTTATCTTGTCTCACAGTATCCGTAATCCTGCTGCCTCCCCCTTTTCATGCTGAAAGTTCAGCCTCTCTTTACACCAGTGGTGAATCGAATCTCGGAGACAGAGTTCTGAGTGGAGTAGAAAAGGATAACTTTATTGCTTTGCCAGGCAAAGGGGGGACACAGTGGGCTCCTGCCTCAAAAAACTGTGTGTCCCAACCTGGGAGGATTTGATGAGGAGTTTTATAGCAATAGTTCAAGGGTGTGTTTGCTGACAAGATGAGGGTGTGTGCAGAGCCTGCAGTGCCTTAATCTCATCTCAGGTGGTCTGGTCTTCAAATCTTGATGAGCTTCTCTGGTCCTTCTAATCTCGCCTCAGGTGGTTTCCTGGCTGCTCCTCCCTTGATTAGCAGCAGTTCCAGTCTGCCGTTTGGAACTACGGATAGGTCATGGAGGCTGGAGTCTTGCCTACAAGAAAGGGGGGGACAAAAAGGGTTCTATGCCCAGGAGCCCCACAGAATCCTGCTTGGTTTCACTTTCTGAAGTTTCCAGACCCCAAGTGGGAAATTAGGGCTTTTCTACTTTACTCGTAATACAGGCTGATGGCATGGGAGTCTCTTCTACAAAGCTGCCAACTCGACTGTCTTATAGCAGGAAGTAATGTAATAGGAAAGAACAAATCTGATGCCATATTAGACCTGTTTCTTTCACTTTAACTTTTGTATTCTATTGCTTTTGCTACAAGTTAATCACTAAACGGATGTTACCTATAGCTTAAAATATACATAATGGCCCATCTCAGGGAACCCTGCCCCCATGCTTGAATGATAAACTAGAATATCTTTGCTCAGCTCACAGGGAACATCCTGACCCAGCCCACCTGTGAAGGGCTGCCGGAAAGAAGAAATTAACACATCCCCTCCTGAGTCTGGCAGAAACCGGGAGATATTTGCAAGAACTTATAACCTATATTGCCTTTTTTTGTTGTTTCTTGCGTGAACAAATGTGTGACTGAGCCTCTGATAAAATGATATATAGTTCCAGATGAGATCAATGATTGTAATAATGTAACTTTAGATATGGGAAGAAGCAAAAGGAGGGAATATTTTCCTGGACCATAAGCGACTAGCAAGGTAGGTAGTCCAGAGACTTTTGGCACTAAGTCCTACTCCAGTGATAGCACATTGAGTGGCCTACCAATGAAATCTTTGCCAGACCTGGGAATGAGCATTCCTAGCACCATGGGACGAAATGGTCATGAAATGCCCCCAAAACCATGGTCAAATTTATGACCATGAAGGGGCCCTGCCAGCTGAAAATTGGCACTTACCATCTACCTCTCCACTGCAGCTGTTGACCTTCAACACCCCCTGAAAGGAGTTCAAGGTGGAGATGAGGAATGAGGCATGCTGTGCTCTGGGAAAAACTGGCAAAACAGGCCTTCAGGTAGTTAGATATTTTCAGAAGATTTTATGAGTCCAAATCCTTGCATCTTCTCATATATAGAAAAGCATTAAAATCACTAATGGTGACATCTGCTTTGGCTATTGAAGAAAGAAATGCATTTGGAAGTAAAAATGGAGTAGCTGTGCCACAAGCCATTCTCAAAGCAGTGTCGGCCGGAATGTGGGTACCTCTGTCAAGTTTACGATTAACCTCCTTATCCGAACCTTTATTCCTTTTCTTGTTCAAAACTTGTTCTCGGGCCTTCCCTGGTGGCACAGTGGTTAAGAATCTACCTGCCAATGCAGGGGCCATGGGTTTGATCCCTGGTCCAGGAAGATCCCACATGCTGCGGAGCAACTAAGCCCGTGCGCCACAGCTACTGAGCCTGCGCTCTAGAGCCCGCGTGCCACAAGTACTGAAACCCACGCACCAAGAGCCCATGCTCTGCAACAAGAGAAGCCACCGCAATGAGAAGCTCGCGCATCACAACAAAGAGTAGCCCCTGCTCACTGCAACTAGAGAAAGCCTGCACGCAGCAACCAAGACCCAACGCAGCCAAAAATAAATAAATAAATTAATTAATTAAAAAAAAATTTTGTCTCCTCAAGATTGAGGAGTATCAAAGAAAAGGGAATTGTAAGGGAGCGGGGCCCCATGGGGCCTTCAGCGGTGGGGGACAGGCCTTCCCCCGGATCCTCTGCTTTAGCTCCTCTCTGAAGTACCTAGATAATAGTATTTGATGCACATTTCCTGAGTGGTTTTGCAGATGTAACCCCCCCCCACCTCTTCCAACAAATGGAAGATGTTAAGGACATAATGACCATGAGCACACAGCCCCAGGCCTGCTGGAGCCTAAGGGCTGATAACGTTTATCTCTGTGACACCACCCTGCTACCTCCCCATCAGCCAATCAGAGAACTGTGCACAAGCTGATCACATACCCTGCCACCCGCTTCCCTCACTTGGCTCTTATTTTATTTTTTAAAATTTTATTTATTTATTTATTTATTTATTTTAATTTATGGCTGTGTTGGGTCTTCGTTTCTGTGCAAGGGCTTTCTCTAGTTGCGGCAAGTGGGGGCCGCTCTTCATCGCGATGCGCGGGTCTCTCACTATTGCGGCCTCTCTTGTTGTGGAGCGCAGGCTCCAGACGCACGGGCTCAGCAATTGTGGCTCACGGGCCTAGTTGCTCCGCGGCACGTGGGATCTTCCCAGACCAGGGCTCGAACCCGTGTCCCCTGCATTGGCAGGCAGATTCTCAACCACTGCACCACCAGGGAAGCCCTCACCTGGCTTTTAAAAGGGCTTTGCTGAAGCCCTTCAGGGAGCTCGAGGAGTTTTAGGGCGTAAGCTTGCATGGCCTTGCAATAGAACTTTCTCTGCTCCAAACTCCAACGTTTCAGTTTGGCCTCACTTTGCGTCAGGCGCACAAACTTGCATTAACAGTAAGGCACAAGCCATATCCTGTATCCCCCCTAACTTGCCCTTGCCCAGGAGTTTGGGGATGGTGACAGTTGGGGACAGGGATCTCCAACTCTCTGCCTCTCGTTCCCAAACCTTTGCTCTCCTGTGACTTGTGTTTCAGTCTCTCTTCTGTGGAGGAAAACTTGGCTGGATACGTTTTCTTGTAAACCGTGCTCTTTATGCCAGCACCAGTTCCCTTCAAGCTGAAAAACTCAAGAATTCCATTCTTTCATTCCTTTTGCACTCTGCGTGGTCTGTTTCTTCCATGCCAAGTGTTAAAAGGAGGAAGGGCCACAGGGTAACAAAGGCATTACAGGGGTGCAAAATTGACATCATGCCATTATGTAAGAGTGACTTTCAGACCATTCCTGCGGTTGCTCAAGAAGATAAGAGGGGTTATAAAGATGAGGGTGTGACCCACGTAATCAGACAGCAGGGCCCAAGAACTTCACAGGCTGTTCAGGGGGGCAGCTCTCACCAGAAACTGTCGAAGAGGGATCCTCTGATACAACAGGCACACAACAGGGAGGAGTGAAAAAGCTGCCAAACAGGATTTAGCTCACAAAGAGCTTTAAAGTCCACCTCGGGAGTTTTCCTATCCTACATAGCAACAAAAGTGGCAAAGCTCTGAAATTGCCATGGGAACCTAATTCTGCTATACAAATGCTGGCTCCTGGCCTGATTTCTGAAGATCAAGTAAACAAAGGATTTCTTTATCAGGTAAAGTTACCAGATTCCTGTGCTAATAAGTACTATTGATCTAAGCAAGAGACTGATAACTACAGAGAGACAAAAATATGTATTTAATATATTCCAAACAAAATAAGACATCCTGATGGCAAGAAGAAAACATTAAGTCACTATTTTACTTTTTGGAGTATTTTTAAAAATTCAATTGAAATAATGATTAAAGGCAGGTAGCATGCTATACCCTGTGTGGCCCATGAATCAACAGCAGCGGCATCACCTGGGAAAGGGTAAAAAATACCAGTTCTCGAGACTTCCCTGGTGGCGCAGTGGTTGAGAATCCACCTGCCAGTGCAGGGGACACGGGTTCAAGGCCTGGTCCAGGAAGATCCCACATGCCGCAGAGCAACTAAGCCCGTGTGCCACAACTACTGAAGCCTGTGCTCTAGAGCCCGAGCTCTGCAACAAGAGAAGCCACCACAATAAGCCCACGCACCGCAACAAAGAGTAGCCCCGCTCGCCACAGCTAGAGAAAGCCCATGTGCAGCAACGAAGACCCAACAACAAAGACCCAATGCAGCCAAAAATAAATAAATAAATAAATAAATTTATTTTAAAAAAACAATCAATTCCCTGATGGTCCAGTGGTTAGGACTCTGCCCTCTCACCTCCAGGGGCCTGGGTTCAATCCCTGGTTGGGGAATGGGGAACTAAGATCCCACAAGCCATGTGGCATGGCTAAAATTGAAGAAAAAAAAAAAAAAGAAAGAAATACAAGTTCTCAGACCTACTGAACCAGAATCAACATTTTAACAAGATTCCCAGGTCATTTGTGTGACCATTAAAGCTTGTGAAGCACTCTCTATGAAACTTTTAAATTATTATACGTAATAAAGGCACATATCTGTTCATGATAGCAGACTGAAGTCTTTGGAACAATGCAATTAATGTGTTAATATTTATTTCATATAAGATACAACTGATATTGTTAATTACAATATTCTTAAATCTTGCGTAACTTAGATTTTCTAGATACACATTAGTTTGGAATCATTTATGTGTTGGGAAAATTAGCAAAGGCAAGTCACTTTGAATTTTCAGATCTTCAATTTGAAGAAAAATTTAAATGCTTTTATTCTTTTTTTTTTTGGCCACACCCGTGGCTTGCGGGATCTTAGTTCTCCAACCAGGGATACAACCTGGGCCCTAGGCAGTGAGAGCTGGGAGTCCCAACCACTGGACCACCAGGGAATTCCCTAAATGCTTTTTTCTTTAATTGAGAGTAAAATCTAGGATCTTGAGGGTCTTGAAATCTAACTCCAACAGTGACTCAAGGATAAGAGGGTGTGATAAAGGTTGTAAATGAAACACTGAGCTCAGGTAAGGGAGAAAAGGATTTTGAATACGAAGACATTAGGCTTATTCTATATGAGAGCCAGGCACACCAGGAACATTCGGACAAAACAATTGGTCCTGGCTGCATCTCTCACTTTCTTTGTCATTTCCCGCAGGAGGACATAGTTGTTACCACACGTTTAAAAAGCAAAACCAAATATAGCTTGTCGTTCTTAATGCTAGTGGGCAATGCTTTCATTTTATGCAGTCTTGAATCCACACCCACCCAGCAGAGGGCATGGTGTGGTTAAACTGTAAATCCTCAAAATACTTCCTTTTTTTTTTTTTTTTTAAAGGTTTTTTTTTTTTTAAATTTAATTAATTTATTTTTGGCTGTGTTGGGTCTTTGTTGCTGTGTGTGGGGTTTCTCTAGTTGCGGTGCGCGGGCTTCTCATTGCGGTGGCTTCTCTTGTTGCAGAGCACGGGCTCTAGGCACCCGGGCTTCAGGAGTTGTGGTTTGCAGGCTCTAGAGCGCAGGCTCAGTAGTTGTGGCGCACGGGCTTAGTTGCTCCGCGGCATGTGGGATCTTCCCGGTCCGTGGCTCGAACCCGTGTCCGCTGCGTTGGCAGGCGGATTCTTAACCACTGTGCCTCCAGGGAAGCCCAGAATACTTCCTTCTTCCAGTGGAAGGGGTGTTCAGTGGGTGACACAGAGAGCATCGCGGCAGCCATGTTTAGGCATTAGGTGGAAATCTGCTTTTAGCTGAAACCTAGTTTGGAAATTACTATTCGTGAGGAATGAACAGGATTTTGTCCCCAATTCTGTTGTGACAGTGGGAGAAGGGCAGCAGGCTATGAGCACAGAGGTCTCAGGAGAAGAGTCTGCACTACCACAAGGCTTGCACGTTCCACCCCTGGGTGATATATAAAATGTAAGGGCAGCCTTGTTAGCAGAGTATTGGACAGAAGCAGACTCTCCCTAAAATTCCACCAAGTAAAAGCCTCTTTTTAGTAAGACCCTTGAGTAATTGTACAAAGAATCCAAGAATCATTCTGCTGTGAATAAGAATGACTCTGAAAGAAGGAAGTAAAAACCCTAGGGATCGGCACACGATCCACAGAGTAGAATCAACAGACCCCAAATACAATAAGAAAAATGGTCCATATCTGCCTGAGAATGTCCCCAGTTTCCTTATTAAAGAACAAGAAGTCAATATCAGAATCTCCACCATGTGTATTTACAGTTTGTTGTAGGGACTTCCTGGAGGTCCAGTGGTTAAGTATCTGTACTTACACTGCAGAGGGAATGGGTTCAATCCCTGGTTAGGGAACTAAGATCCTGCATGCTGTGCAGTGTCGGAGCCAAAAAAAAAAATTTATATATATATATAGTTGTTGTTTAAGTAGCAGCAGTTCTCAAAGTGTGGTCTGAGGACTCCTAGGGGTGCCCGCGACCCTTTCAGGAGATGTTCGAGATTCTCTTTTCCAACCATATATCAGGGTGAGGCCAGATTTTCTGCATATCCTTCAACTGAAACAACATGTAATGATGGATTGAATGCAAAAACAAGTATGAGAATGCAGCTGTTGTCTGTTACACTAGTAGATATTAAAGAAATTTGCAAGTGTGGGAGACATTTATGTCAAGCTGAATAGGTTTATCATTGTTATTTTTAAGTGACTTAGTAAATATTTTAAACATTTCTCAGTGTTGCTATCTAATATGGCAAATATCACCAGGTTTAACCATAAAAGGGAAAGCTCTTTGAAGATTCTCAATAATATTTAAGAGAATGAAAGGGTTCTGTAACCAAAAACTTTGAGAACAACAACCCTAGAGTTTCTCATTTCATAGTTTGAATCCCCATATTCTCAGATTGTATGTTATTGCTTTGAGAGGTGTTTAGAATGTCCCAAATGAAAGAAACCCCAGCTGTTGCAAGGGGCTCCCACTGTGACTTCGGAGCCTGAACTGCCAGGATAAATCACATCTGCTTCAGTCAGTCTGCTTTCTTCCTTCAAACCTCCCTGACTCCCAAATTCTCTCAATTATATTATCTGTGATCATTTATTATGGCAAATATTTTCCAGATCATCCATAGGTGATGTCTGTGGACTTGTGGTAATTCAGTTTGCAACAGTTATTTGCAACTATTTTTGGAATGCCTTTATAACATCTCACTATCACATAAAGAATAAAAATTAGGGAAATCCCTGGCAGTCCAGTGGTTGGGGGGCTCTGCGCTTTCACTGTCTTGGCCCAGGTTCGGTCCCTGGTCTGGGAACTGAGACCCCGCTGCCACACGGTGCAGCCAAAACTAAAACTAAATTAAATTAAAATTAAAATTAAATACAAATAACTAGATAAAAATTGAATTTTGTCAGGCAAAAAACATGGACAGATTATCTCAGCTGTGGAGTTTATCATTAGGATATACGAGAGAGGGACTTCCCTGGTGGTGCAGTGGTTAAGAATCCGCCTGCCATTGCCGGAACCCGGGTTCAATCCCTGGTCTGGGAAGATCACACATGCTGCGGAGCAACTAAGCTCATGTGCCACAACTGCTGAGCCTGTGCTCTAGAGCCCTTGAGCCACAACTACTGAAGTCCGTGAGCCACAACTACTGAAGCCCGCACGCCTAGAGCCCGTGCTCCACAGCCAAGAGAAGCCACCGCAATGAGAAGCCCGCGCACTGCAACGAAGAGTAACCCCCTCTCGCTGCAACTAAAGAAAGCCCACACGCAGCAACCAGGACCCAACACAGCCAAAAATAAATAAATAAATGTATTTAAAAATAAATAAATAAATATCATCTCCCTTTGGCAACAGATTTTTTTGGTTGTCACTTGAGATTAAAAATGACATTTTTGTAAAATGGCAAAAAAAAAAGACCCAACCCCTACATTTCAGCTGAATATGTACCCACTCAGTGTTCCTGTATAGTCTCTTCTTTTTGTACACGTTGTTCTCTGCCTAGAATGCTGTTTCTCTACTATCAGATTTAGAAACTGTCTCATCCTTCAAGGTTCAGCATATGAAGCTGCCTTCATATAAACAGGATAGAAGTGATGACCCCTATTTCACAGGCAAGAGGTTGAAGCTTGGATGCATTTGATGACTTGCCCAAAACATGTTATTAGTGATATCAGGATTAGATCTCAGGCCTTTTGACTCTCCACTAGATCAATGCTTACTTAGAAGTTTAGCAGAGAACCATGTGAACTTAACATAAGTGCCAAATCTGCCCTTGCTTTAAGGATTACAACCTGATGTACTGTTAAAGACAATACAAAGAAACAAAGTACAGTGATACAGATGTGATTTTTTTTTAAATAAATTTACTTATTTAAGTTTTGGCTGCGTTGGGTCTTCGTTGCTGCGTGTGGGCTTTCTCAAGTTGCGGCGAGCGGGGTCTACTCTTCGTTGTGGTGCGTGGAATTCTTATTGTGGTGGCTTCTCTTGTGGAGCACAGGCTCTAGGTGCGCGGGCTTCAGTAGTTGCAGCACGCAGGCTCAGTAGTTGTGGCTCGCGGGCTCTAGAGCGCAGGCTCAGTAGTTGTGGCACACAGGCTTAGTTGCTCCGTGGCATGTGGGATCTTCCCGGACCAGGGCTCGAACCCGTGTCCCCAGCATTGGCAGGTGGATTCTTAACCACTGTGGAACCAGGGAAGTCCCCAGATGTGATATTTTTGTTAAAATTCAACTTCTCTTGCTTAAGTCATGGTGGCATGGAAAAGTTAACATCCAAAAAACATTTCAAGGTACTTCTCTAGCAGTCCAGTGGTTAAGACTCTGTGCTTCCACTGCAGGGGGCACAGGTTCAATCCCTGGTCAGGGAACTAAGATTCTGCATGCAGCATGGCCAAAAAAAAAAAAAAAAAACTTCCAAAAAACATTTCAAAAGTATGAAAACAGTTCAAAGATTAGATAAGAATTTCTCTGTTTAAAAAAGATGTATTAGAGTTAGTCATGAACAAAAATTCTGAAAGGAAAAAACATAAGGTGTTTAGATATCAGGAATAAATATGCTTCAAAGGATATGGCTATTAGTTTTCTATTTTAAAAATATTTAGGAGGACATTTGAGAGTGAACAAGTATAATGAAACAGAAGGTTAACATTCCATTTTAAGAGTCCATTGTCATCCCACTCTATTCATTGACTTGGGGTGATCAATGGATGTACTTGACAAACTGAGAAGATTCAAGTGTGACTTGACCCTGGGGCTTTGGGCCCACTGCCTGGTGGTCCCAGTGACTAATATCAGCTATGAGAATCCTTTTTTCCACAGAGGCCTGTTGCCTTACACTGCATGTGTGTCACAGCAAATTATAATTCAGATTTTCCAAGGATGACAATGGGAAGAGAAGGGCCATGTTCTCTTCCTGTTACTGCCACCATCACATTCTGTCTCAAGCATGGGCACCAATATCTTTTTTTTTTTTCTTCACTTGTGGAACTTTAGTTCCCCTGACCAGGGATTGAACCTGGCCCTAGGCAGTGAGAGTGTGGAGTCCTAACCACTGGACCTCCAGGGAAGTCCCACCAGTATCTTCTTTTACGTTCCATAGAAATAACAGCAACTCAATAAAGCTGAGGGGGAAGGAAAAGAAAGAAACAAAAAGCAGCAACAAGGAGATTATACAGAGTTCTTATAGAAAAATTGAGGTTATAAAAGGCAGTAACTCTAATAATATCAACAGCTGCAACAATAAGATTTTACCCCATCCCATCTGATACCTTCCTAGAAAATGAAACAAACAAAACAACAACAACAACAAAAATAAGAGTTTACTCATTGGGGTAAATACATAAAGTGGCTTATTATTTTTTTTCCAAAAGGTGTTTTTCCAGCTCTTCTATGTTATTGTCTTTCCCTTAATGAAATCTGACTGATTCTATGTTTTTTCAATTCATAAGACTCAGCGCTGTTCATTTACAACTTCTGTCTTACACTCTATTCAATCTCTTCTCCTCACCTGCCCATGAAGCTCATTAGACCCTGGGCCCTATATCTGGGTCTCTCCATCTCAGGTCTGTTGACATTTGGGAGGGCTGTCCCATGCATTCATTGTTGAATGTTCAACAGCATACTTGGCTTCTACCCACTAGAAGCTAGCAGCACCCTCCCAAAAGTAGTGACAACCAAAAATACCTCCAGGCATTGCCATATGTCCCCTGGAGGGCCAGGTCTCCCCCAGTTGAAAACCATGGCTCAAGAAATTTGGAATGTGTTATGGAAGTTGCGGTATGTCTGGTTCCCACACAGCTCTCCCTAGTGCCAGAATCCCCCAGTCAAGTAATTGCAGCTGGGGTGGGGTGGGGATTCCCTGGTAGTCCAGTGGTTAGGACTCCATGCTTCCACTGCAGTGGGCACAGGTTCCATCCCTGGTCGGGGAACTAACATCCCGCGGCATGGCCAAAAAAAAAAAAAAAAATGCAACCTAGCTATCTATTTTCTTTATTTGGGATTGGGGAATTGGTGGAGGGAAGATACAGGGACTGTATTAGTCCATTTTGGCTGCTATAACAAAATACTGTAGACTGGGTAGCTTACAAACAACAGAAATCTATCATAGTTCTGGAGGCTCAAAATCTGAGAAGAGGGTGCCAGCATGGTTGGATGAGCGCCCTTTCCCAGGTTGCATACTTTTCATTGTATCCTCACATGGTGGAAGGGGGCAAGTAAGCTCTCTGAGGCCTCTTTTACAAGGGCACTAATTTCATTCATGAGGTTCTGCCCTCATGACTTAATCACCTCCCAACGGTCTCACCTCCTAACACCATCACCTTGGTGATTGGGGTTTCAACATATGAATTTGGTGGGGGCGGGCAGGACACACACATTCAGACCATAGCAAGGGACAAGCCAGTTTAGTATTCTAGTAAAATATCTTGCCGTAATAGCTTCCATTTATTGAACAACTCCTATGTGCCGGGAACTGTATTAAGCACTTTCACAGAAACAATAACTCTGAGAAATAGATACTACTTTTTTAATACCCACCTTACCCATGAGAAACTGAGTTCAGAGAATACGTGTCATTCAGCCAGAGGCAGAAGAGTTGTAAAAGATGGAAGACATGAATATGAATCTAGAAAATTTGGTATACAGTACTCATCTTCAAATTGGGGTTCAGCTTCTGGGATAAGGACAGATTAACACAGGGGAAATAGGAGAGATACTAGATCCAGGCAATCTGATCTTAAACGTCACAGAACACTGTTGGGTAGAAGTGAGGTACAAATGACACATGAATAATAGGGAGATAGCTGGGCAACATTCAGGGTGTACTCAAAGCAGCAGGATAATGAATAGGGGAGATTTGTTTCTTTTTCCATTTCCAATAACTACCTCTGCCAGCTCTTCCTGCCCAAGTCACCAGGACAGGTATCCTGCACTCCTTTTACTGGTCCCCATTTTCTCTGCATCATCTTGGGGCTTAGCTGACAAAGCTCCTCAGCTAACTTACCTTCTGATGTTTGTGTTAACTGTGGTCTAATATGAAGCTCATCCTTGCCAAGGTAATACATCTACATTTGGACAGTAAAGAGCCTTTATTGTCTGGTGAAAGTCAAGACAGCTGGCTTTGAGTCAAAAATATGTGGGTTTATGCCCAGCTCTGTCACTGTCACTGAGATGTGTGGCCTTGGCAAACCAGGGACTTTCAGATTCTTTTCCTGTAAATTCAAATGATAACTCCCACCTTACAAGAGTATTTGGGGGATTAACTGAAGTATCCCACCTACGAAAACCAAGCACCATCACTGAATTCTATGAATTCAGTAACAGTAGTTGGATGGAATCTTAATCCACAGGAGAGGGAATTTCAAGGCATCATTAGTCAGCAAAGACATATTGGGCAAGGAGCAAATTCACATTGTTTGGGGATTATATGGGCTAAGTTAGAAAGAAAAAGAAAGAAAAACTGAAGGGCTCAGGTTAAATTACTCAGTTCTGATGGAATAGGAAAGATAATGGCATTGAAGATTAAAAGAGGAGCTTCAGGGCTTCCCTGGTGGTGCAGTGGTTGAGAATCTGCCTGCCAATGTGGGGGACACGGGTTCGAGTCCTGGTCCGGGAAGATCCCACATGCTGCGGAGCAACTAAGCCCATGCGCCACAACTACTGAGCCTGCGCTCTAGAGCCCATGAGCCACAACTGCTGAGCCTGCGTGCTGCAACTACTGAAGCCCACGCACCTAGAGCCTGTGCTCTGCAACAAGAGAAGCCACTGCAATGAGAAGCCTGCGCACCGCAACGAAGAGTAGGCCCAGCTCACTGCAACTAGAGAAAGCCCGCACACAGCAACGAAGACCCAACAGATCCAAAAATAAATAAATAAAATAAATAAATTTATTAAAAAAAAAAAAAGACTGCAGCCCATAATAGTCCCACATGAATACCAGTGACCAGTAGAGACCTCTGTCCTGTTCTATGCTGAGTATGTTATCTTTAGTCTGCGTGTACTGTAGCACGGTCCTCAACAGCATCCAAACACTGACGAATTCGTCGTATCCTAAGATGCCCCCCAGTAACCCGTATGTTAGTACAGTGCAGCCACATCTTTGCTGAATGGGGTCAATGTGATCATGGAACTCGGCTTTATTATGAAATAGGAAAAGCTTGTCTTTCGAGCATTGTGTAACTTTCTCTTTCAGCACCTCCCCCTCCCGCCTTCCCGAGACGTCCCCTGAGGCCACCCTCAAAGAGGGAAAGAGAGGAATATTACAAACCTGGAAGGAGTTGTCTTGCTCAGTGAATAAGGCCACTCCTTCCTTTTCAGGATTTAAAGCAAAACTCACATGAAAGCAGAAATGACGCTTCTGAGTTCAGTTTTGGGTTATCTAAACGAGAAAGTTTAAGCTCAAATTGAGGATTTCCTGGACTATTAAGCTGTAAAATAGCACCAGTGAAATGAATTTCTCCACCTGTGCACCTAAGTTCTGCATGGTGTTTTCACATGTGACAATCTGATTTAGACCCTCAGAAAGGGATGGATAATCAGGTTCAGACTTACAAGAAAAAGAATCCAAGCTACTAAATCAGGGAGAAAAGTTATTACAGGCTTTTTCATAATTCATAGAATGTCCAATAGGGGGGACAACTAGGATTGAAGGCTATGTCCACAGAAAAAATACGTCCGAAATTGTGCCGCCCTACTAGGCTTGTGAAGATGCTCTTGCTACTGCCACTGGCCACAGACATAGCCTCCTGCACTGTTCCTAGACCTTGGACCCTGTTGTTAGAACCATGACCTCCACACTCTGGAAACTGGCTGTAGTAGCCCTACCTAAGACAGAATGGATTCCACACAGGTCAGTCTCTTGGCATCAGTAGTTCCTAGATCAAAATCTTGTGTGAGTAAGTCCAATTGACAGAGCTTAGGCAGGTATCTGGCCAAGTGGGCAGGTGAGAGGACATTGCTGAGTGTTACCCTTTTTTCCTGCTGGCACAGACCCAGTTTTGTTCTGATATCTATACTCCATGCCATCCTGTGATTCAGAAAAGGTGGATTCAACCACCTCAGGAGTTGAATCTAGACCTTTTAGGAATTCTGTTCCCTTGCCAGTGGACTTGTGATACAATTTTAACCGATGAGATGTGAGGCTAAGTCTGTTACAGGGTGTACAGATACCAAGACACTCAGTTCTAACTTTAGGTGAACAAAACGAGAAAACAAGGCCCTAAATGTCCTCTGTACCAGACAGAGCTTTGTAGTCCCATGGGTTTTATCAATGACCTTCATTCTGTGTGTGTGTGCGTGTGTGCGAGCACGATGCGTTGGAAGAGGGCTGGCCTGCTCTCACGAGGGGACGTGTCAGAATAGGAGTCGGGGTGCTTAGCACCACTTTTTCCCCCATTAAGTTCTCTAGTCATGGCACGTGGAGTGTTGAGTGTTTCAGGGACCTATGCCAATAGGTCAGACCCAATCTGGGTCTAAAAAACAATTATCGGGACTTCCCTGGTGGTCCAGCGGTAAAGAATCCACCTTCCAATGCAGGGGACACGGGTTCCATCCCTGGTCAGGGAACTAAGATCCCACATGACGCTGTGGGGCAACTAAGCCCGTGCACCACAACTACTGAGCTCGCGTGCCTCAGTGAGAGAGTCCGTGTGCCACAAAACCTACAGAGCCCACATGCCCTGGAGCCTGTGTGCCACAACTAGACAGAGAAAACCCACACGCCACAACTAGAAAGAAGTCCATGCGCCGCAGGGAAGAGCCCACAAGCTGCAATGAAAGATCCCACATGCCTCAAGGAAGATCCCGTGTTCTGCAACTAAGACTTGATGCAGCCAAAAGAAGACAAAAACAAAAGCAAAAAACTAAAAAGAACCCACAGTTGTCAACTTCAAAATATCAAAAGAAAGCTGTAATATTGATATTTACAGTTATTTAATTAAATATTCCTACAACACAACCAATGACAACTCCTTTCATTGCCAATTTTAATATTTATGAAAATGTTAATGGAAGTGATTTGAGGGACTTCCCTGGTGGTCCAGTGGTTAAGACTCCTTGCTCCCAATGCAGGGGGTCTGGGTTCGATCCCTGGTCAGGGAACTATTTAGATCCCGCATGCCGCAGCTAAAGATCCTGCACATGGCAATGAAATCCCACGTGCCACAACTAAGACCCAGTGCAGCCAAACAAATAAATAAATAAATATTAAAAAAATAAAAAAGAAAGTGATTTGAAAGGTCTGGTTTTCTCACCGCACAGGTGTTTCTAAACATGTACACTATTTGTAAGGATATCTATGGATAGAGATATTACAGTCAATCAAGTAAACGAGTTATTTGTAGCCACATAGTTTCAAAGCAAACTCCTTTCTCAAATGATTCCAACATTAAAGCATATCTTCCGTAGGATGTGAGTGCATTTTGACATGGGAACTTATGTGGGGTGGGACCCATCAGAAGTGTCCAAAGCCAAGGCCACTTTTGCATTAGCACAGGGCCCCTGTTTAGAAGGGCCCTGAGATTGGTTTAATGATCTGCTGTTGTTATCTTGGAAGTCTTAATAATTTTTTAAAAATGAACCCAACATTCTCATTTATCACTGGGCCCTCCAAATTGTGTAGCTGGTCCTGTCCAGAACTTAACAAGATTTTAAAACAGCCCTGGGTGGAGCTGTTCATCATTCTAAAACAATAAGGCTATGCTTCCTTTGCTTTGGCTTGTTTTCAGGTCCTGTGTTTCATTCATTTGAAAAATGTATGAGATTTTATAATTCTTACAGGGTAGCCTAGATTTTAAAAGTTGGGGCTTGAAAAGACAAAACTCCCGTTAACCAAAGACACAGACCAACATCAGAAGGCATTACAAACAGTGCCAAGAATTTACAAAAAATAAAGGGTACATCAAAATTAAATTCAGACTAAGCACTTCAATAGGTATTGGCGGCCAAATTGCATCTAGGCTGGGAACCAAGACTGAACAAACATTTACCTCCACAAATTAAATTTTAAGTGGCTGCAAGACATTTCCATCTACTTCAGATAAAGTTTTAATATGGTTGTATCCACAGTCCATCAAAGTACTGTCTAGACAATGGATGGCATTTTCTGTTTGGGGAAACCAGGGGAGGAAAAACCTCAAGGCCACATCCTGCTGATATCCTAGGAGACTCAATGGCAGGATAAGGCCCTGAGCATTCACTTAACCCTCCCCTTTCTTCCCACGCCCTGAGGAGTCAAGGGCCAGGTGAGGACACTGCCATTTGTAGACATAAAAGGAAAACTCAATCTAGGGACTGGTGAGCGGAGACACACGCAACCCAGGAGTCTCCGGTGCTCTTGGGACTGGGTGAAGGGAAGGATCGCCAGTGGGAATGGGGTTGTTCATCATCATCCTCATCAGTTTTATTCTTTAAATAAAATTTATCTTAATTTGGTGGCCAATTTTTTTTACCCTAAAAATAGTATCTGCTCATCATGTAACATTTAGAAAATTTGGAAAAAAATAGAAGAAACCACCCATAATTTCACTTCTTTAAGAAAAACCATTACATCATTAACACTTAGATATCTTTCCTTCTGGTCTGTCTTCCACAATAATGTATATTTTTACATAGATTGAGTAAAATATATGTTCATATTGTACATATATAATTTTGTTTCCTTTTTCCTCTTAAATGGCATGACACAATCAGGATAAATAAAGTAAAAAATAAGATGGTTGAAATTAGTTCTAAATATATCAGTTATTATAATAAGTTAATATTGGTTAGTTTTATGAAATAAGAGAAATAAAATGTTGTGTTAGATGAATAACAAAAGCCAGACCTGTACTGTTTACAGGAGACAAAACTAAACCATAAGGACCCATCAAGTTGAAAGGAAAAAAAAAAAAAAAACCAATCAGATACCAGGTAATACTAGTGAAAAGAAAAAAATAGCCATAGTCATATTATACAAAATATATTTTATCCCTCAAATAAGATCTGAATAAAAATGAAAGTGTTGCCTATCAAATCTTGTAGGATGCAGATAAACTGTACTTACCAAGAGTTACATGGTATCTGTATCTGGGGTATCTGTATTTGGTTATCTGTATCTATTTTGTAACAGTACAGTTGTTCCAAATTCCTTTGTATTCTTGGCATGTAGTTTTTTCTTTCCATTTTTAAATTTTAACCATTTTTTATTGAAATATAGTTGATGTACAGTGATATTATATAAGTTACAGGTATGTAATATATTGATCCACAGTTTTAAAGGTTATACTCCATTTATAGTTATTATAAAATATTGGCTGTATTGCCCATGTTGTATGTTACATCCTTGTAGCTTATTTTATACCTGATTGTTTGTACCTCTTACTCTCTTAATCCCCTACCCCTATCTCACCCCCACTTTGTCCCCCTACTGGTAACCACTAGTTCTTTATACCTGTGAGTCTGCTTCTTTTTTGTTATATTCACTAGTTTGTTGTATTTTTTATATTCCACATATAAGTGATATCATACAGTGTTTGTCTGACTTATTTCGCTTAGTATAATTGGGCATGTGTTCTATTTTGGGGGGGGGGGGCATATGTTCTTACTGCATCCCATCTCACCGGCCCCAGCCCCTCCACACACGCATTTTTGATACAGGCATGATCAAAATAATCGTATTTGGATAGTTGCTGCAAGATGGTTACAGAAAAGCATATTCCCATTTTTTTCTAAATTAAAGAGATTATTCACTTTAGACCCTTTGAGTGCATCAAAGGAAACTATTGAAGGAAAGGTAAGTTTCCCTCCCATCCTAGACCCCCTGGTAACCCTGTCCAGAGGCAGCAACTGTTAAGTTTCCACAAACGTGCAAGGATGATATATGCTACTGTTTTGGGTTTTTCACAGAGGGGACATATATAAGTACTCTTTTTTGTCTGGCACTTTTCATTTCATGATATATTTTGGATAGCCTTTGATATCAGATAGAGCAGATAGATCTCTACTTCTCTTTTCTGTTTCCCTGTTATTCCACTGTATCAATGCCCCACATTAATTTAACCAGTCCTCCATTGAGCACAACGTATCATTTGCAGCCCTTGCTTTTACAACCAATTTTGTGATAACGTCTTTCTTCAGAGATGTCAACACACAGGCATGATTGTATCTTTAGGATGTGTCCCTGAAATACATTGTTGTGTTGAAACACATGTCCATCAAAATGTTTATAGATTTCGTTTTTCATAAAATGTCACCAAGTCTTATAAAGATGCCAGTTTCCACACCCTGGCCAACACATTTTTTGATCTTTTGCACTCTGTAAGGTGAAAAATTATATATCTCATTGTTTTAATTTGTTTCCCTAATTATGAGCAAGATACTAAGCATCTTTTCTCTGGTTGATAAGCAATTTGCATTTTTCCCCTATGATCAGCCTTCTGGATCTTTTGTTCAATTTTCAGTTGGGTTGTTAGTATTTTTCTTACTGATTTATCCAATATCATTGTAAATGAAAGGAACAGCCCATTTTATCTACAGCATACCTACCGCAATTATCTTTTTTTCCTGTCTTGTCATTTATATTTTGATTTTTCTTTATGTGATTTTTGCCATACGACAAACTTCTGTTTTTAGTAAATCCATTTTAACGCTCTTGTTCTCCATGGTGTGTGGGTTTATGACTTTTAAAGAAGGTCTTCTCTAAGCCAGGATTATTAGAAAGAAATCACCTGTGTTTAATTCTAGGACTTTTATAGATTCATTTTTTAAAACATTTAAATCTTTGATTCATGTATATATAATATATATGTACATATATATATATATTATGGTATAAGGTGTGACATATGTATTAAATTTTATCTTTTCCAAATAGTTAGCCTATTACTTCAATACTATTTATTTTCTTTTTTCTTTCTTTTTTTTTTTTTGGCTGTACTTTGTAGGGTCTTATTTCCTCGAGCGGGGATTGAACTGGGCCCTCAGCAGTGAACGCTCAGAGTCCTAACCACTGGACCAACAGGGAATTCCCATTCAATACTATTTATTCAAGAATGTATCCATTCTAGTTTCAATTGCTGCCTTCATCACAAACTAACTTCCTTCATGTATTGTTGTCCAAAATTGGAGTCTCTTGTATTTTATTACCATGTTGGTGCTAAACTTTAATTATTTTAGTGTAGGTTTTTGCATTTCTTCTCTGCGGTGTCAACTCATGTTTAGTTCCTTTCTATTTTGTCTCATCCTTAAGCACATTTATTCCTTAAGTCCTTAGATTTCTTCTTGGAGCTTTTGTTTCAGACAGGCCATATTTGATTCAATGGATTAGTATGTACCCTAAATTTCATTTTGGATTTCTGACATGTGCTGTCAGTGATTTCTGATGGAGACTTGGCTCTGCAGGGTGAGCCTTACTACTTAGGTAAATAGGTAGGCGACATTGTCCTAGGAGAAAGATTATTTACCTTGGAATTATTTCCATTGTGCAGGGAAGAGTCACTTGACCAGAGTCTCAATTATATAAGTGTATGGTGAGTAGGCCTCCTGTAACACAGTTTGTCTTGCTATAAATTTGACTGCTCAGTTTAGAACAACATAAGTTGCTATATAAGGTGAGTAGCCCCATGTCAGGGAATAGTTTAACTAGATTTTCTCTGTGAGTGGCTTCAGACCTCTGCCATGAAGGAAATGGGGGAAGGTGGGTCTGGTCAGAGAGGCAACAGACTAGGACATTCCAGACACAGCCCTTCAGAAGCTGGACAGTATTATGGAAAGTGATTGGGTCTGTGAGGTAAGACACTTGATGCCTGTCACTTTTATGCTATGCCGTGTGCCCAGGCCTGTTTGGGTGGGAGGCAAGCTTGACTTGAAGGAAAGCCTCCATACAGAGTCTTTGTACAGTGACTCAGCCCAGCACCAAATCAGCCTCCTCCATCGGTTCTCAGGGCAGAATCTGTTTTAGGATACTCGGTGACACTGATTCCCTAGAGCCAAAATCTCTGTATTTCCACTTTCGATATGCTGGCCAGCACCAGCTTCCCTCCAGCAGCCAGAGAACTATGTGGCCAGGCAAGCCAGAACAGAGGGCTGAGAGAGAAAGGCCTTCCTCCCAGTGACCTCAACCTAAAGCTTTACTGGAGGATCCCTGGTGCATGAAAGGGAGGAGGCTGGCAGGGGAGAACCTGGATCTCTTCCGTTAAAGCACTCTGAGGATGACTGGGACACATTACCCCCCAAATCAAAGAGAAGCACCTCCACTGCTCTATTAAGTATTACACACTGGGAGCCTGTAAAACAGCCTTGGTTGGCATTGGGACCCTAAAAAACTGATGGACAACCACATGGAGGGATTTGGAGGGTATTATGATTAGAGAAATAAGTCAGACAGAGAAAGACAAATGCTATACAGTATTACTTATATGTGGAATCTAAAAAATAAACAAGTGAATATAACAAATAAGAAGCAGATTCACAGATATACAGAACAAACTAGTGGTTACCAGTGGGGAGAGGGAAGCGGGGGGCGGGGGGATTAAGAGGTACAAACTACTATGTATAAAATAAGCTACAAGGGGGGACTTCCCTGGCAGTCCAGTGGTTAAGACTCTGTGCTCCCAATGCAGGGGGCACCGATTTGATCCCTGGTCGGGGAATTAAGATGCCACACAGTGTGGCCAAAAAATAAAAAATTGTTTTTTTTAATTTAAAAAATAAAATAAGCTACAAGGATATATTGTACAGCACAGGGAATATAGCCAGTATTTTTTTAATAACTGTAAATGGACGTCAACCTTTAAAAAATTGTGAATAACTATGTTGCACACTTGAAACATTTAGTAAATTGATATCTCAGTAAAAATTTAAAAAGTAAAAAAAAAGGTGGAGACATTCTTTTTTCCTTCTTTCAGAAATAACACTTTAAAAAAATCGTGCTTATAGGGGGTCAGAATATGCAATCCCCAAATATGCTACTTTGGCATAAAAGTTATTTTGAACTGGAGGCAAATGAGAATTAATAGATATAGGAAGAAGCCTTCCCGGAGCTTCCCTTATCCAACTAAAAGCAGAAACTTCCAAGAAATGAGGCCAGCCATAAATTCTGTCTCCAGGAAGGTTTAAGGTCCTGTGGAAGGGACTCTCCTGGTGGTCCAGTGGCTAAGACTCCACGCACCCAATGCAGGGGGCCTGGGTTCGATCCCTGGTCAGGGAACTAGATCCCACATGCTTCAACTAAGTTCGCATGCTGCAACTAAAAGATCCCCCATGCCACAACTAAGACCTGCCACCGCCGAATAAATAAATAAATACTAAAAAAAAAAAAAAAAAAAGGCCCTGTGGAAGACAGAAAGTGGGCACCACGATTGGTCTGCAAACAAACCAAACCTTACTAAAATAACCCTCATCTTCCAGTAGTTTCTCCCATATATTTACCTTCCCACAGTTTGCCATCCCTAAAAACCTAACCTGGTTTTCCTTTGTCTTGTCATTTCTCTATAGATCTGTTTTTCTTTGTTAAGATGCTATATATACCCCAAGTTCTAAGGACCCCTTTGAGTTACTCAACACTGCATTTCTCTCATATTTATGCATGCTGCACATGTCAATAAACCGTTTTTCTCTTGTCCATCTGCCTTATATCAGTTGGCCTTCCAGTGCCCCAGTCTTCTAGAAAGGTAGAAGAAAAAGGAATTTTTCCCTCCCCTACATGGTAAAATATAAATAACCTCAAAATTTACCTTTTTACCACTTTTTAAGTGTATTGTTCTGTGGCATTAAGTACATCCACATTGTTGTACAACTGTCACCACCATCCATCTCCAGAGCTTTTTCATCTTCCCCAGCTGAAACTATGTACCCATTAAACAACTCCCAACCCACCCCAAACCCCCATCCCCTGGCAAATACCATTCTACTTCCTGTCTCTAAGAATTTGACTACTCTAGGTACATCATATAACTGAAATTGTTACCAAACGTAAGTTCATGTGCCCAACTCACAGTGAGGCCAAACAAACCAAAATGTCAGAGTTTGGAGTGGAGAAAGGTTTACTGCAGTGCCAAGCAAGGAGAACAAATGACTCATGCTCAAAAACCCGAACTCTGATGGTTTTCAGGGAGTTTTAATAGGCACAATTTGGGGTGAGGGCTGCAGGGTGTGTGACTTTCTTCGGATTGGTTGCTGGTGAGGTAACAGGGCGGTGTTCCAGGAATCCCGTGCTCAGCCTGAAGTTGCCATCCTCTACCTGGGTGAGAGCTTTAGTTCCTGCAGAAGAACTCGAATATACTGTTATGTATATTCCTTGAGGAGGAACCAGGATCCTGCTTTCATCTCTGCATTATAGTTTCTTGATTGTTCTTCCTCTGTTTTTGCATTCCCTTATTTTCCTGAATAGCAACTGTTTGGACCTGCTCTTTGGCATTGAGGAAGGTCTAGGAGGCTGAAGTCTTTTTCCTGCAAATAAGAAATGGGGGGCACAGAACAGCGTTTGTGCTCAGGAGGGCCCCACAGGGTCCTGCTCAATTTCAGAATGTCATTTGGTGACTCAATACCTCTGGCCACCAAATGGTGGATTTTTTCCCCACACTAACCAGTTCTCCAACTCTCCAGACATCAACTGTGTCCTACAATTTAACTCAATTCTGACACTATCTACCTGGAGTTAGTGTCAGACCTTGTAGGTTAAGGGCTCAGTCCCACAAGTCTGCCCCTCCTTCCCAACTTTTGAAGCCAATCCTAACTCCAGGTTGTCACACATGCTTCTTACAGACTGGTTATAAATCAGGGTTCCCACAACCCCCTCCACGGGTTTCGTAGTTTTCTAGAGTGGCTTACAACTTAGGAAAACAGTTTACTTAATTAGGTTACTAGTTTATATTATAAATGGATTCAACTCAGGAACAGCCAGATGGAAGAGATGCATAGCAAGCTATGGGCGGAAAGGGCATGGGGCTTCCAAGCTCTCTCCAGGCAAGTCACCCTCCCAGCACCTCCATATGTCTGCCAACCTGGAAGATCTCTGAACCCCATCCTTTTGGGATTTTTATGTAGGCTTCATTGCTTAGGCACAGTTGATTAAGCCATTGGCCATTGGTGATTGAACTGTTTCCAGCCCTTCTCCCCTTCCTGGAGGTTGTGGGTGGGACTGAAAGTTCCAACCCTTTAATCCGGTGTTTGGCTTCCCTGACAAACAGATTCATTCACTCAAACTCAGGTGTGGTTGAAAGGGGCTTGTTTTAAATAACAAAAGAAACCTTATCACTCTTGTCTTAGACCTCCTAAAGGTTTTAGGAGCTCTGAGCCAGGAACAGGGTGAAGATTAATGTATACTTCTAATTATAAATCACAATAACACAGTCTTCTGTGTTCATGCATGCTGCAGCATGTGTCAGAATTTCCTTCCTTTTTAAGTCTGAAAGATACTCTATTGCATGTTTATACCATATTTTGTTTATTCATCCCAGAAATAACACTTTTGAATGCATTTATTTTCTTCAAATAAATCTTGACATACAGGGAATTCCCTTGTGGTCCAGTGGTTAGGACTCCACACTTCCACCGCAGGGGGTACAGGTTCAATCCCTGGACAGGGAACTAAGATCCCTGGGTGGCACGGCCAAAAAATTAAAAAAAAAAAAAACCAAAACGAAAACTAATATCTCTTTAGGAAAAAAGTCTTGACATACATATTCAGATGGGTTTCATATGTGGGCAAAAAGTCTGAAGTTATTTATTTCCCTCTTGTGCTATTATCCACTTATTAGCTCATTTTTTTTTTAAAGCTGAAAATAGAACTAACAGGATTCTTTCTCCCTTCTCTCCTAAAGATTAGTCTATGTTTTACCTGTAAATAAAGTAGTGAGTGACTAGTAAATATTCAGCAAATACTGCTGAGAGATAGGTAAGAGCTGTTCTCATGTAAAGTGTGATTGAAGAATCTAATTCTGACCAAAAATTTATTCTACAATAGGTAATTATGTGATCTGTGCCATTTCTAGGCTTTTAAGCTCATAAATACTTTAAAATTATGTTTTCTTGGACTGGGCAATTAAAAAAAAAATCCATGTCTCTGCTGTATAAGCTGACTTTTCTGCTGTTGTGATCATACTGGTTTCAGGGTTTGGAGAGCACAGTGTTCCAGTCATTCTACCCAACTCGATTCTGGTGACACCACTTCAACTCGCTCTGAGGCAACCGTTTGCTCCAGCAAACTGTCTTTATACACGTCTAGCTTCCTGGTTCTAAATTGCATCAAGTACCTCAGAAATGTTGATGCAATGATTACTTCTTTACTTTCTGTTTGTGACTCTAAAATTATATCTGAAGATGAAGAGAGAGGCAGCCCAAAGTGGCAGAAAGTTCATGGGCTTTGGGACCAATATCTGTGTTCAAATCTTGTTTTTCCATTTTGGAGAGTTCGCTTCACCTTTCTCTAAACTTTATTACCTGTAAAAAGATAATTACATATACCCTATACCTATTGCAAGGATTTAGTGAGATGATAAAAGGGTACAGTTACACATTCAATGAAGGGTGGTTATTGTTAGTGAATGAAAAATATCACGTTTTGCCGAACAGTTGCCTTATATGACATAACCTTTGGTCAGAAGCATAATTACAGACTGATTATAAATTCCTTGGAAGGCTTGCTGGATTTTTGGTGTGTTTTTCATATGAATATTGGTACGTACTTCATTTGCTATGTGTTGCTGAGAAAGCTAACATCAGCGATGATTGCATTTAGTAACAGTTTTTGTTCTTTCAACACTGCCTCCTGAAATTCAGAAAACCTCTATTCTGTATAATGTAATACAGCATTTATTTTATTTTATTTTGTTTATTTATTTACTTATTTTTTGGCCGCGCAGCGCTGCATGCCAGATCTTAGTTCCCTGACCAGGGATCGGACGAGCACCCCCCCTGCAGTGGAAGAGCGGAGTCTTAACCACTGGACCACCAGGGAAGTCACTACAGCATTTCTTTTAAAAAACTTTTTTTCCCTCAGGAAAAATAAGGTTTGCCTTGGTTTTTAATTACCCATAATCTGACAATACAGAAATAAACAATTCTTGTTATCATTTTGGAATATTTTCTTCCAGTGTTTCTTGTTTCACGCATTCTTGTGCAAAATTGGTATAATGGTTTCGTGTCATTATATGAATATTTTCTGTTGTATTAGTTTGGTCCCCTGAAACTAAACTCTAGGACAAGAATTTGAATGCAGTAGATTATTTTGGTAGTGGTCCTAGGAAACGCTGGTAATGGAGGGGGGGGAAGTGAGACAAGAAAGGGAATGAAGGCAGCAAAGGATTTATTATCAAGCATTTCCCCAGGATGGGCTACTGGAGCATAATCCTGCTGGGTAAGTAACTTTAGGAGACAGTGTGGAACACAAGCCTCACGGTTAACTTCTCTGAGGAGTGAGTGAGTTGGGGTATTTATACTCTTGTCTGTCTGTTGACTGAAGGCTGCTGGGGGAGGAGAGCAGAGAGAGACATTAAATTCCCTGGCACTCTGGGCCTGCCTTGAACTTGAGCAGAGCTGACTGTGGTGGCAGACAAAGCCCTCAGGCAGAGTTGCAGGAAGTCAAGCTGGTGTGAAATGGAAGGGGGCAGGGCTTATGGGCAGGCACTGGCAACTCTCACCCATGTTATTAAACACTGGCTATAGAACAGTCTACAGTGTGGAGGAGTGCCTTCTCAAGGGTTGTACTCCTGCAGTTATTTCTTTTTCCATTTTCTGTTCCTCCTCACAGCAAAATTTCTCACAGGAGTTGTGTATAACCACTGTCTCCACACCTTCACACACTGTCCTCTGCTCAACACATTTTTATAGTGTTTCTATCTCTCTCTCTTTAAAATACTGCTTTTCCGAAGTCACCAAAATCTTCCACTTTGCCAGATCCAGTTGTTACTCTTCAGTCTTCAACTTACTAGCTCTCACAAGCATAGGTTCCTGCTTTTCCTGCACTTCTGTGACCACATTTTCTCCCACCTCTATCTCCTTTGGCTTCTCCCTCTCTCTCTCCCTTTGTTTGTTTCCATACATCTTATTTCTTTAAGGAAAATTCTAAGTAAATATAGGAAAATCAATATTTTATATAATCTGGGTTATATACACATTTAAAAAATAAAATTTGGCGATATTTTTAGCATTCTTAAAATACTTAACATTAAAAGAAGAGGGAAAATTTACTAACCATTTAGAGACACTTATAAACCATTAGCAAACCAAAGTGCCTTGTGATAACATTCACTTCTCCAGCTGTCATTCTTTAGGCAAGTTCAGTTTCACAGAAGACAACTGAGGCCAAGAGGCATATAAGTTGCCAAAATTATATGTACAAACTCATAATTATTATTCCTAGCAGAGAGCCTCAGATCCTTACTTTGAAGCCTATTCAATATTACTTTACAAGCCGGTTTAAAAGCATTTAAAGGGGGGGGCGCTTCCCTGGTGGCGCAGTGGTCAAGAATCTGGCTGCCAATGCAGGGGACATGGGTTCGAGCCCTGGTCCGGGAAGATCCCGCATGCCACGGAGCAACTAAGCCCGTGTGCCACAACTACTGAGCCCACGTGCCACAACTACTGAAGCCCGCGTGCCTAGAGCCCATGCTCTGCAACAAGAGAAGCCGCTGCAGTGAGAAGCCCACGCACCGCAATGAAGAGAAGCCCCGGCTTGTCACAACTAGAGAAAGCCCGTGCACAGCAATGAAGACCCAAGGCAGCCAAAAAAAGTAAAATAGTATTAAAAAAAGGAAGAGAAGAAATAAAAATGTATAAAAAATAGACGTGAACTTTAAAGTTTAAAAAATTTTTTTTTGTTGTTTTTATTCAATATATATACATAAATCAGTAAACCCCTATACCTTATGTTTCATTAGGCCTAAGAGTATTGCACCAAATGACACAATACCACATGCTGGTAATGATACTAAAGAATTGATAACATTTGTCATTATGTTCTGCCCACTCTGAGAATGGAGGGCCATCAGCAATACATTTTAGAAAAATGCCCATCAAAAAAGGCAACATTTTTTGTTTTAATATTGAAACATAATGGAACTTATTTCCATTACCTACATTACAATAAAGGCCTTCACTCAAAGGTGTGTCTCTAAGGATGGAAATTGCTAAGTTGTAAGCTCTGTGAGGGTATGAAACTTACATTTCATTTAGATGCAATTTGCTACTTCTATACGTACAGCTTCCCTGAGAGTTCATATCTAAAAGGAATGAAGGGGGGGGGACTTCCCTAGGACTCTGAGCTCCCAACGCAGGGGGCCCGGGTTCAATCCCTGGTCAGGGAACTAGATCCTGCACGCATGCCGCAACAGAGATCCCGTTGCTGCAACTAAGACCCGGTGCAGCCAAAATAAATAAATAAACATTAAAAAAAATAAATAAAAGGAATGAAGGGAAGTCTTTTCAGAAAACCAAAAAGAAATTCTAAAGTTTTTAATGTTCAGGAAGAGTGCTTCAGCTTTTTAACCCCTGAATGTTATATAATATATCTATGAGTATCCAAAACAGAGATTAAACAATAATATGCAATACAAATTAATTTTATAAATCTATTTCTTACCTCAAATTCTATTTCTCTTAGTTTAATATATAATAAAAAACATTTTTTTTAATGAAGAAAAAAATGGACCCGATGATGGTAATTTGCAAGGGATGGAAAGGAGATTATGATGATAACTTTGGTAGTGTTTATACACTATTTTCTAAAAATTGACAGGAGAAAAGCTAAGTCTACCCTTCTAATTTTCTTGAGTTGAAGAAAGCTGTATCTCTATCAGATGCTATATAAGACTGAAATTCTCTAAGGGATCAATGGGGATATTTTATTAATATAGAATCTGAATCTATAACTTAAAAAATCTCTTTATTTCCACTATTATAACATTTCACCTTTTGGATAAATAGTCTTCATCAGTGTCTTACCAGTGTTTCATAGATTTTTGTCCCCTTTTCTTTCCCCCTTCCTTCCTTCCTTTCTTTCTCTTTTTTGAGGGGCAAGTACGGAGCTTTCCCGTATCTGCCCTGTCCCCGCACTCCATAGCCTCCCCACTACCAGCATTCCTCCGCCAGAGTGATGCTTCTGCTACAATTGATAAATCCACATTTACACATCCTAGTCACCCAAAGTCCATAGTTTACATTAGGGTTCACTCTTGGTGTTGTGCATTCTATGGTTTTGGACAAATGTATAATGACATTTCCATCAATGGTATCATACAGAGTATTTTCATTGTCCTGAAAATCCTCTGTGCTCCACCAGTTCATCCCTCACTCCCACCTCCACCCTCTGGCAGCCACTGATCTTTTTATTGACTCCATAGTTTTGCCTTTTTGTCATATAGTTAGCATTATACAGTATGCAGCCTTTTCAGGCTGGCTTCTTTCGCTTAGTAGTAAGCATTAAGGTTCCTCCCATGTCGTTTCATGGTTTGGTAGCTCATTTCTTTTTTGTGCTGAATAATATTCCATTGTCTGGATGGGTCAGTTTATTTATCCATTCACCTACTGAAGGATGTCTTGGTTACTTCCAAATTTTGGCAGTTATGAATAAAGCTGCTATAGGCATTTCACAGATTCAAAAAAATTCCTTTCTCTTCCTTCAAAATGCATCCAAACCAGACTGAAGAGGTGCCTCCTTTGGTCTACTTCATACTCTCTCCATATTTGCATTAATTGCTTTATTAAATTAGCATACTATTTTCTCCATCTTACATGTATTTATTTTAAACAATGCGGGAAAATGCAATAAAACACCCAAATGGATCGACAAGTGCCATTACAATACAGAGATGGTTGTTTAATGGAACTGAAAAAATTGACTCATAGGCAGAGATGGTTCATGCTCAGAAACTGCAAACTCCCAGATGGTTTTGGGGAGACATTTTTATAGGCAAAATTTGGGGTGAGGGCTGCAGGGTGTGTGAATTTCTTCAGATTGGTTGCTGTGAGGTAACAGGGCGGTGTTCCAGGAATCCTGTGCTCAGCCTGAAGTTACCATCCTCCACCTGGGCGGGGGCTTTATTTCCTGCAGAAGAACTCAAAGATATTTGTATGTATATTCCTTGAGGAGGAACCAGGATCCTGCTTTAATCACTGCACTATAGTTTCTTGATTGTTCCTCCTTTGTTTCTGCAGTCTCTTACTTCCATGATTAGCAACTATTTGAATCTGTTCTTTGCAACAGGGAGGTCTAGGAGGCTGAAGTATTTATCCTTCAAATAAGAAAGGAGGGGACAAAGGTTTTTGGCGCCCAGAAGGATCCCACAGGGTTGTGCTTAGTTACAGATTTATTCATCTTGCGTAACTGAAGCTAAAAGCCGTTTTTTTTTTTAAATTGAAGTATAGTTGATTTACAATGTTGTGTTAAAAGCCATTATTAATAACACCATTTTAGCCAAGGTACATGGGAAATTATCAAAGTGATCTTGTTATAAGCACCAAGAACTTTGATCCTCCCTCATTTAGGGTAGAAGGGATGAGAAACTGCTGAGCTGGTAAGATGGCCACACAAATAACTAAACACTTAAGAGTGGGAATTCAAGATTTTGTTTATTCAGTCCTACAGTCAGTCATTCATCCAAACCATGTATTCTAGGTACTTTCCACACACACTGTCCATCCACCAGACCATGCTGGACTCTCGCTTGAGTCCAAATCAGAATTCATCATTTATTGATTTTAAGACCTTGGTCAAGTTCTGTCCTTAAGCCTCATCTTTTTCATCTGTGAAATAGGGATAATAATGCCTTCTTAAATAGGGCATTGTTAAGAGTTAAAAGTGAGATCAGGTCCCCAGAAATTCGAACAACCGTGTTTTGTAAACATATGTCACTGTTATTCCACTAGGATCTGAGCACATGACGAAAGAAATCATAAGGCAGTCTCTCTCTCCCCATATTCCCCTTTCCTCATCTAAGAGGGCAGCAAAAAGCTCACAGAGGTCCCTCGCACAGTGCAGCAACGTGAGATGCTAAAAGCCTGTCCCCAATGGCAACATGCAGTCATCTTCCAAAATCATTTGAGTTCTAACCCTCTGTTACTTTTCTTTAGCTCTTGCAGCTCAACGAACATAATCTGTGCTAAACCCTGCTGTTGTCCGTGGGCAAATGCTCGGCCGCAGGTCGGAGACCCTCCCCCAGGACTCTAGTTTGGTCAGGATGAGGGCAGGGGGCCCAGAGGGCAGACTGCTAACGCCTTCTGCCCGCTTTCTCCCGGCGTTTGGAAAGCCGCTGCCGAGGGGGCGTTTCTGAGCAGCAGGGGCGGGCAGATATGGCGCCTCCCCTCTCCACCTTCTGGGTGGGTGCCTGGGCTGGGAGCAAGAACTACGGCAGAGTTTGCAGCCAGGTGCCAGCACGTGGGCGCCTAGGCGCGGAGCCCGGTGTTCCCTGCGCTCGGCCTACCCGCCTCCATCCAAAGGCGCCGGCGGCCTTGCCTCACACCTTCGCCAGGCTTCCTACTGCGTCCGCGCGGCCAACCTTTTGTGCCGCCGCCTCCGCACGCGGCCTGTAGCTCTAGGCTCCCAGGGATCCGGCAGCAGCGCGTTGCCGGCTTCCTCCAGGCGGCCCCGGGAGGCGGCGCGGCCTGGGAGGCGGGGACCCGGAGGGCCACAAGCGCTGCGCTCCCGGAAGCGAGTTGTTCTCTGGCTCCCGTGGCGCGGATCCGCGCGGCAGCCTGAGGTCCAGCATCCCAGCCGACGCCTCCAGGAGCAGCGGGAGCGGCGCCCACGCCGGAGCAGCGCAACCCCGGCCAGCGCCCGTCCTGGCCTGCAAGATGCTGCCGGTGTACCCGGAGGTGAAGCCCAACCCGCTGCAGGACGCGAACCTCTGCTCGCGCGTGTTGTTCTGGTGAGCGCCCCGCCTGAGCCGTGACACCCCTTGCCGCCGCGGGCCGGCGCCTGGCGCCTTTCGGGGGCAGAGGGTTGCGGCGAGCAAGCGCTTTCCGCTGGCGCCCAGGCCGCTGGGCTTCTTGCTGCCGGTGGGGCCGCCCCGCACTAGCCGCCTGGTACCCGCCTGCGCGCGGCGGCGGGGCAGAGGGCCGGTGATTGGGACCTGGCGGCGGCGGCGCCGGGTGTCCCTGCCTTTCCGCTCGCCGCCCCGCCAGCTTCCAGTTGCCGGGAGCGGCGGGAGCAGGAGGCGGGGAGGCTGAGACCCGAGGCTGCCCGTGGGGGGTCGGCACCCAGCGGGAGGAGGGACTGGACCCTCCCCACCCCCCGACTCCACCTCTGAACTGCACCCTTTTTTCTTTTTTTCGTGAGCAAGCAGCTTATGAACAGCTTCCTTTATGTAATTGGTGCCCTGGACCAGTCGCCGTCTTCCAACAATGTCCCCACCCTTAACCATATTCCTTATATGTCTTATGTGACAGCAGCGCTCCAACTCCTCCGGGCTCCCTCTGTGTCTGTGACCCTGTCTCCCTCCCTCCCTCTCTCTCTGCGTGTGCGTCTCTCAGTGTCCTGGTACGTAGTTAAGGCAAATTTCTAGTGGATTAAAAAACACTCTTAACTTGTATTTAATGAACGGGGACACTATTCGAGAACACGTTTTGCTTTTGCCTGGGACTCACAGCCACGACTGGAGTGTGCATTTGACCAGCCCTTTCCCTATTGGGAATCTTTCCACTTCCACCTTTGAGGACCACTCTGGGGATGGGGTCCCTGAAGTCTGTGGGGTCTTACCCAGGTCTCTAGCCTTCAGAGAAGTGTTCTGTGGTCTTGGTGCAGGTGGTCTGCCCAGGAGTCCTATTGTCTTGAAACCACTGAAGAGTCCTTGAGTTGAGAGGAAACACCAGTGAAAAACGGCTCAGAGAGAAGCTCTTAACTGAAGTTTTCCATCTAGTAGCTGGGACTACTAACTTCAACCTTTGGGCTTTAGTCACACTTGCTTGATTATTAGACCTTTTGTTTCAGGACCCTAACCCATTCATCTTTCGTATATTCTATTTCCTTTTTTTAATGGGACAGCCTAGGGGATCCCCCGGGGATGGGAGCTCCTATGCTTGTTTTGATGGTGGTGTATTCAGTTTGTGTAAGTACGTCTCTTGGCCATTTGGTGGCCTTTCAGGATCAAGAGGGGCCTAGAAGAAGAAATATGGGTGTGGTTACAGTAACTTCAGGCAAGGCAAGGAACTCTCCAAGCCCATTCTGTTGGTGGACTTTCAAAACGTATGCGAATGGAAATGGGAAGGTGAGGACTTCTCATTGATTTTGGTAGGCACCCATTTCCAGTTTTCCTGCTGGAGGGCAAGGACCTATATTTCTTATTTTACAGCTGAAGGCACCGAAGCAGAGAGTTTGAATAAGTTGTCTACCATCACACAGCTAGTAAGTGGTGGAGAGGGACCGTAAACTAGGCAGTCTGGCTTCTGAGCCTGTGTTCCCTGTGTCTGTAACTGCAGTTCTGAGCTGCTTCTGTTGGTATACTGATTGGTAAACGCAAAGAGAAGGCGATTGCAAACACATCTTAGTTCTTCTCGGCAGGAGTTTCTCAAGGGAAGTTCTTAGCAGCTGTTGGAGGTCATGGTATGTGATACGTCTCTATAAACAAGCTAAAGGGCGACTGTTCTCGAAGTATGGTACTCAGCATCCTCATCACCTGGGCATTTGTTAGAAATGCAAATTCCCCTGCACTCATTCTAGGCCAGTTCTGTAAAGTTAGAAACTCTTGGGATGGGGTTTAAACAAGCACTCCAGGTGATTCTGATGGAAGGTTGATGCTGGCTACTGCTTTAAGTCACTTCTCCCATTGGCATTGTTACTTCAGTATTAATTTGTAAAAAGGGGTCCAGGACTTCCCTGGCGGTCCAGTGGTTAAGACCCCGCTTTTCCACAGCAAGGGGCACGGGTCTGATCCCTGGTCCAGGAACTAAGATCCCGTATGCCACGCCAAAATAAGAAAGAAAGGGGGGCGGGGTCCAGACTTTGCGAAGTTCGTTGTTGACCATGATTGCCATCCTGTATTCAAAGTCTGAGGTACCTTAGTGATTTCCTTGTGTACCCAACTTGGCTGTCACGGGAAAGCTGAAATGAGCCCAGCCAGGAAGTTCTGCCCAGAGAGAAGGCCCACCTTGTAGAGAAAAGTCAAGTTTTCATCTTCTCATTGGGTATGTGCTTCTTAAATTTCATCTGGGGTTTAGTGTTTCCACAGCACAGTTTGCGCACATAGGATCTAAGGAGTCATACACTATGGCTTTGATTAATTTTTGTGGATTTTAGAAAAGAATATGTATTTTTCTATTTTTGTAAGAAATTTAGAACTATAGAGCAAGACGAAAAGAATAAGGATGTGTTTCTATTAGCCAAGTACACTTGCTGATATTTTGGTTGTTTCTTGGTCTTTCCCCTAGAAATCTTTATGCACACCTTCGTGCCCACATTCATCTTTTCTATAAAAGGAAATAGTTTTGAATCCTGAACCCTTCTTAATTTTCTATGGTTAACATTTACTTATGGCATTAAATAAGCATGGTATTAAAACATGGTATTTAATTGCAGTTTATGCAGTCTTTCACTTTTGTCTAGCACAGTTTATTGCTAATTATGATGTGCTGTATATCCATGACCTTGTATTTTGGTGCGTCTTTCCTTTTTCTATATTCTCAGAAGTAAAATAACCAGTGAAAGGCTACATTGTTTTCCATCAGGTTCGGGCCAATTTGCCCTCTTAATAGCTGTTTGTGAGCTCATTTCATTGTCAGCTTTGAGTACGTGAATTACATTTTTCTAGGTCTAAAGTTAAAAATAATATCAAACTCGTTTTTTTGTTTTTTTGTTTTTTTTGTTTTCTTAAATAAATTTATTTATTTATTTATTGGCTGTGTTGGGTCTTCGTTTCTGCGCGAGGGCTTTCTCTAGTTGCGGCAAGCGGGGGCCACTCTTCATCGCGGTGCGCGGGCCTCTCACTATCGCGGCCTCTCTTGTTGCGGAGCACAGGCTCCAGACGCGCAGGCTCAGCAATCGTGGCTCACGGGCCCAGCTACTCCGCGGCATGTGGGATCTTCCCAGACCAGGGCTTGAACCCGTGTCCCCTACCACTACGCCACCAGGGAAGCCCTGAATTTATTTGATTTGCAGAAATGGAACCTTTTTTTGGTGTCTATGGACCATTTATTATTATTTTTTTCAATTGTGTATTAATAGATTTTTTCCTATGAGGTATTTATATTTTTGAAATAACTTCTAACAGTGCTTATAATTTTGCAGATTTTCATTTCACAGATTTTCATTTCTCTTAATTTAGCTTAGAGGTTTTAAATTATATATCATTAAGTGTATCAAACTTTTCTTTTTGGTTTCTCCTGTTGCTTTGTAATACCTTTTCTAAATCCCAGCATCATCTAAATCTCTGTAAGCATTTTACTTTACTTCTTGTTTCATTTCTAACAATAAAGCCAGCTAGAATTTCTCTTAGTGTTAGATGTGATAGGCCCCATTTTTTCTGAGACAGCCCATCTTCCTATCATGGTTTATTGAATAATTCTTGCTCATCCCCATTATTGGAAATAAGTGGCATAAATTATGAACCGTGTCCAGTCTGCTGAGACTCTAACTGGTGGTGTTCCCACTGTCCTGCACAGCAGGCCTCTGGGGTGTGCTCTGTACTTCTCTCCCACCCTCGTCCCAGAGGCCAGCAGTTTGGGGGTTAGTGTGGGACCTGTCCCCAGAGATGAGGGTTGAGTAGGGTCTTTGGCCAGATGCACTTGGCCCATCAGGGAGTGGTTAAATTGTAGCTTCCCTGACGCTGACCATGTCTCAGTTGGTGAACTGTCACCTTGCAAAGGGAGTGCTGTTGTGGAAACTGCCACTGGTGTCCAGACAGACTCTCTGGAGACTCTTGTCAGAGAAGCTGATGACATGAGGGGGGATGTGAACTGGCTGAGTGCTGAGATGTTTAGGGAGGTTGGTCCTGTTAGGCCCTCAGTAAATACTGATCGTGAATGCACAGAAATGTGTAATTCCAAACTAGTATTCTTTGCGCCATTTTCATACTACTACTTGTTAGAATCTTGTTGTTCTCCGTCAACAGTCAGAAATCCAAATGTTGTAGATGCAGGCTGGGTGAGCTTTCCAGGGCTCTTTCTCTGACTTTGGTTTGTTCCCGTGTCTTAGGTGTTTAGTTTGATTAGTTTTGGCAATTTTATACAATAACTCCAGCACCATGGAAGATGAAGAACACCCTAAAGGTGTATTAAAATTTACTACTAATGGGACTTACCTGGTGGTGCCGTGGTTAAGAATCTACCTGCCATTGCAGGGGACAAGGTTCAATCCCTGGTCCGGGAAGATCCCACATGCCATGGAGCAACTAAGCCCGTGTGCCACAACTACTGAGCCTGCGCTCTAGAGCCCATGAGCCACAACTACTGAGCCCGTGTGCCACAACTACTGAAGCCTGCTCGCCTAGAGCCCGTGCTCCGCAACAAGAGAAGCCCGTGCACCACAATGAAGAGTAGCCCCCCCTCGCCACAACTAGAGAAAGCCCTCACGCAGCAACGAAGACCCAATGCAGCCAAAAATAAATAAATAAAATAAGTAATAAAAATTTACTACTAAGTCCTTACAGTGAAATACACAGTGTAACAAGTTTAAGTTTACTTCCTGTAGTTTATTCTTGATGTTTGGGTCTTTATAGTCCTCACCTGCTCAGCCTGAGAGGTGTCAGCTAGTGTCCACTCAGACGTGTCATGTGGATAATTTGCCTTTCTCAGTCTTCCAGGGGTCCCCCAATGTGCTGACTCCCTTCCCTTTGTTGATCTGAAACAGACTGTCAGATATTTCTCCAGCAAAGATGGGTTTACTTGGGATCAGCAGAGAGTTGCAATTCAGGGTCTGCAGCCATGGCAAGCCATGTGTACGTCTCCAAAGGGCAGGGGAAGGAGAACTCTTATAGAGGGGAAAAGAGAGCTGCGAGGGCTGTTGTCGTAAGCAGAGTCCATGGCTTTTCTTTCTCTTTTTTTTTTTTTAAAATAAATTTATTTATTTATTTATTTTGGCTGTGTTGGGTCTTTGTTGCTGTGCGCGGGCTTTCTCTAGTTGTGGCGAGTGTGGGCTTCTCATTGCGGTGGCTTCCCTTGTTGCGGAGCACAGGCTCTAGGCACGCGGGCTCTAGAGCGCAGGTTCAGTAGTTGTGGCACACGGGCTTAGTTGCTCCACGGCATGTGGGATCTTCCTAGACCAGGGCTCAAACCCGTGTCCCCTGTGTTGGCAGGCAGATGCTTAACCACTGTGCCACTAGGAAGCCCCATGGCTTTTCATTGGCTGAGTCCTTGGCAGGAAAGAAGAGTCTGCTTGCCTTTGGGCTCTGTTATTTTTGCAGGCATGAGAGCTCCCCCTCCTGGTCTCCCAACTATTTAATTGAGGTTTCTGTTCGTTAATTTTTTTACCCTTCCCTGTCTGTCTCCCAGGCTATGTCTGCTATGTGGGGTGTGGAACACCTTCATCCTAAATCTTGCCTGTAACTTTTTGATGGATCCAGGGAAACCTGTCCCTCTTACCATGAGGCTTTTCCATGGGTTTCCTCTTTGCGTAAGATAAGCCCTTGTAAGTGTTTTCTGTGTTTCTGTGTCCACCACGGATAAAATAAAGGTGAATACCTGTAATGCAGTGGGAAGGTCTGGACTTAGGTGTGGATGGACTCAGGTCTTATCTTCGGCCCTGCAATTCTATGTAGCTACATGCAAGTGAATCTCAGCCTCCCCTGGCTTAAAATCGGGAGGCTGGAGATAATCTTAATTCAACTGACCCAGTCCAGAGTTATGGCCTCAGGTTGTTGGGGCCAGGGGATGCCTGAAGACAGGAAGGTAACTTTTAGGTCCGTTCAAAGATTATTCCTTTTAAGATCTCTTTATGTTAGGTAAATACCTAGGGATAACTGAAAATGGCAGGGGGTAAACTGAATCCTTTCTTCAGATGTTAACTCATGTTTTCCCATTTTCAGCAGTATTTCTGATGTGCTGTTAAAAATGCAGATGCAGGGCTCTTTCCCTCCCTGCCTCAAGGTATTCTGATGCTGGTAGGTGTGGAAGGGACCTGCATTTTAAGTTTATTCACAGCACTTGCATGCAATTAGTCGTCAGAGATGGAAACATCTAGATAACAATACACATAACCACTAACACCTATTGAATGCTTCCTCTGGGCTCAGAATCTTGCTCATTGTTTTTACTTTTTTAAACATTTTATTTATTTATTTTTGGCTGCGTTGGGTCTTGTTGCTGCCCGCTGGCTTTCTCTAGTTGTGGCCAGCGGGGACTGCTCTTCCTTGCAGTGCATGGGCTTCTGATTGCGGTGGCTTCTCTTGTCGCGGAGCATGGGCTCTAGGTGCGCGGGCTCAGTAGTTGTGGCTCGTGGGCTCAGCAGTTGTGGCACACGGGCTTAGTTGCTCCGTGGCATGTGGCATCTTCCCGGACCAGGGATCGAACCTGCGTCCCCTGCATTGGCGAGCGGATTCTGAACCACTGCACCACCAGGGAAGTCCCTGTTTTTATTTTTTATTTATTTATTTTTATTTTTTTTTAAAAACTTTATTTTAAAATTTTGGTTACAGTTTCATTTTTGTTTTCTTAACAAGTCTACTGTTTAATCTCTCAGGATTAAAAAACAATTATTAATCTTCTAAAGAACTGAACAACAAAGGAATGTCAAGGGAAGGGCACAACTGCCCCATTCTCTGGGGGTATAGTAGCTACTCCAGTTTAACACCTAGCTTCAAAACAAAATGAATTTTTATATTTTCTAAATGAAATAATGTACAACCACCATCTTCATCTGAGCTTATTATAACTTTCAAACACAAAGCTTCATTTTAAGCTTGGTAAAAATCTTTTAACAGGAATGATGGCCGACCTTAATATGTAGTGTGTATCTTACAGGAAATGTTTTTTAACAATCATAACACAGTAATAATGCCATTAATGAAGTCCTCAATTTAGAATCTGGAACATTCTTCCATCAAGGGGGGGAGGGGGAAATTCAGTCCAATGAGTCTGTCTCAAGATCTTCATCTCTTGTTTGCTCCACTTGTATTCTCTTTTCAGTAACTGGATTAATGCTTTGAGCCCAAAATGAGATATATTTTTTATTACTGTAGATTACATGTTGTTTGGTGCTCAGTTTCCATTTGTTCCTCTTGCTTGCGTTTTCTATCTGCTGCTTCTTTCTCATGTTGGCCTTTCAGCATATTCCTTCTATGAGCAGTCTGAAAGTTTCTTCCACCTTTTCTCTTCTTTTCACCTTCTTGAACATCTCCTTCCTCTTCAGAATCAGAGGTTGATGTAAGCCCCGTTTTAGCTAAATTTTTCCTTTTTGATTCAACTTCTTTTTTCTCCTCTTTTTTATCTGGCTCTTTTCTTGGCTTATCTTCTCCCTTCTGGCCCTCTTCATCCTTTTTAAGCTGCTTTTTAGGTTGTTTTTCCTCTTGCCCTTTTTTCTTACTTTTGTCTTCTTCAGTTACCATGTCACTCTCTGAAGGACAGGGCTGTTTTACCATTTTGGGTCTGCCTCTTGGTTTTGGAATCTTGACTTCTGTAGCTGCAGGTCGTCCTCTTTTAGGACTCACGTTTAGATTAACAGATGCTGTTGCTGTAGTCACTACTCCTGCCTCCTCGGTTTCTACTTGTTTTTCTGCCTTTCTCTTTCTCCCTCTTCTGGCAGCTTTTGGAGTGGTTATGTCAACTGCTTTAGTCACATCCTCGTTGCTGGCTTTTTCTTCATGGTCAGTATCTTCCTTTGAAACACTAGTTTCTTTTTCTTCAACTTCAACCTCAGATGACGCGTTTGATTGTTTAGTTGATGCCTGTTGACTTGAAAATTTCACTTTCGGATTGTTATCTATCTCCCATAAACCTTCATTAAAGCCTTTTCGTTTATTTGGTTTGCCGTACTTTTCCTTATTTTCTGAGTAAGGAAATATGTCCTTTGGGCCTAAAAAAGCAGTCTCATGAGTTCCAAAAAAGAAAATGGGTAGTTTGTGGGTGGCTTTACAGCTCCATCAGGAACTTCATCTACTCGAGCTGGCCAATGAGGATAACCTTTCATCTTGGCGAAGATGAGGTCCCCAGGTTTGAAATCGCGAGTCATGTTTCGGGGGCGAGGCCGGGGGTCCGAGCACAGGGAGGAGGTGTGGCGGTGCGGACTGCGAGGGGATGCGGGAGGGCGGACGGCAGCCGAGGCTCCCGCGGCGGCGGGAGGGGGAGGATGCCTCGGGGTGTCCCGACGCGCCTGCCGGGGCCGTGGGCGCTGAGGCTGCGGTGGCGGGCCGGCCGCCTCTGCCCGCGTCCACGCAAGCCACCTGCGCCACCAGCTGCCGCAGAGGCGTCTCAACGGCTCCGAATAGCAACCGCCGCCGCCGCTGCCGCCGCCGTCGCTGCGCTGCTCCCGCGCGGCTCCCGCTCGGCGCCCGCTAGCACTGGGACGGGACCAACTGCTCCTGTTTTTATTTTTAATGTCTCGTTTAACCCTCAGACATTCCTATGAGTCAGTGAGGCAGGCATCCTATGAATGAGGAAATCCAGGTCCAGAGAGGAGCCTCATAGCTGGGAGGTCTGAAGGCCCCAGCTGGGACTCCACCCACATCCTCGGCACAGCCGGGAGGCTGGCAGTGCTCAGTGTCCTGTCTGCCTGGCTTTAGCTCCCACAGGTTGGGTGAATAACAAATGAATATGCTGACAGTTAAAACTCATGTTAGTGACTGAATATGCTCTTTACATAGGCATGCATCTGGAGCATGTTTTCCTACGTTCTGTTTGTTGTGCTGCTGCCCGAATTGCTGAGTGGGTTGTTGGCATCCTTATTCCTGCAGTTCTGAAGGCATCAACCTGTCAGTTCCCCTTGACTTCTTCAGCCTCATCTGCTGACATCAGATCCTGTTGATTCAACTTTAGACATGCCTTTGGAGTCATTCATTCATTCATTCAGCAGCTGTTTCCTGAGTGTGGATGTGTGGGATTCACAGGAAAGGGGACCACAAAGATGCCACCCTCCTGGAACTTGTGTCCCTCCCCGCCCCTGTTCTGTCCTCACCTAACAGTCTTGGCTTCACGTCCTCCCAACGGGTCTTCCTGCTACCGTTCTTTCCCCTAAAACAAATCCATGCCATCCCCCTGCTTAAAAATCTCTGCTTCCTCCTGCTCTCAAGAGTAATTCTTTAGCATGACATTCAAGGATCCTTAAGAATCTCCTTTCTGAGCCTCATCTTTCATCATTTCTTACACAGCTGGACTTGTCTGATGAGTTGAGGCCGATCTTAAGCTATCCTGCCTTTGCAGGGCCGTCAGAGCCAGGCCTGGGGTCCTGCCTGGTGAAAGGCAGCTGCCGCTGAGGGAGCCGTTGCGTTACCGGGGCTGTGGGAATAAATGCGGGATAGCAGGTCGATGCCCATGTTGTTTTCCCAGCACCACTGCCCGAGGCTCATTTATACAACACTGAGTCCTCATCTAGGTCGGGTACAGTGGAGCAGTGCAGTGCCCCATCTGAAGCCAGATTGCCTGGGTATAGATCTGACCTCTGCAACTTACCTGACCATCATACGCACCTCACAGGGTTGTGGAGAGCATTAAATGAACCAAACACTGGTGAAACATTTAGAACAGTGTCTGGCAGATAGTAAGCAGTAAATAAATATTAAAAGATAGCCATGGCACCTTCTTGTTAGCAGTCGTAAGCTAACATTTTCGTTTGTAAATTGACACGGTCTATTTCCCAGATGGGTGTGTGCTGCAGGAGCGGTATGAATGCGGTGTGCACTGATTGATGCAGGGTTTTGAGGAGGGGTTGGACGGAGGAGGAGGGGACGCATCCCAGGCAGGAGACGGGCGCACGCAGGACGCAGAATTCTGTAGAAGGTAGTATGTCCTGAGAATAGAAAGAAGTGTGTGGATGCCCCCCTCTCCCGTCTGGTGGTGTTTGCAGTTCCTCAAGGTCACACTCCTCCCCTATGTCATCCCTGCCGACTCTCAGACTTCTCTCATCCTTTCCCCTAGTCGTGTGCTCCTGATGCACATCTGTAGCCCGGCTGTGGTTTCTGACTTAGCTCCTTGTTCCATTTCCTGGTTTCATGGCCACTTCTGTGCTGACCTCTTCGTGTGGCTCGTCCCTACCTGGTCTTTTCCCGAAACCAGCTCCTGTCTGCCCTCCTTCCAACGTTATGAGATCAGAGGGTTGGAAGGGAGAGAGCTTCTAATCCATACTGAATACAGGAATCTCTTCCAGACATTGTGCAATGGGGAAATTTACTGCTCTTATGTCGTCATATTAAAATGCCAGAGTATGGTCTATTGAGCCAGTTTTCTTTCTGACCAATTTATACTCATCTGTGTCTCCTTTTATATTTTTTGGTCAACACAGGAATTTGACTCCCCATCTTCATTTGGGGGCCTTCTGGTATTCAGAGATGGGCTTTACGGACCCATTAAATCTTTTCAGAGAACTGTCTCCAGTTTCCATGCTGCCTTTTTAAGTGGCAGGGTTTTCAGGCCCTCTTCCATCTGGTTGAACTGAATGCTCTTTAGTAAGGTTTCTTTTTAAAATAAATTTATTTATTTATTTATCTATCTTTGGTTGCGTTGGGTCTTCGTTGCTGCGCGCGGGCTTTCTCTGGTTGCGGCGAGCGGGGGCTACTCTTTATTGTGGTGTGTGGGCTTCTCATTGTGGTGGCTTCTCTTGTTGTGGAGCACGGACTCTTAAGTGTGCGGGCTTCACTAGTTGTGGCACGTGGGCTCAGTAGTTGTGACTCACGGGTTCCAGAGCCGCAGGCTCAGTAGTTGTGGCGCACGAGCTTAGTTGCTGCACCGCATGTGGGATCTTCCCGGACCAGGGCTCGAACCCGTGTCCCCTGCATTGGCAGGTGGATTCTTAACCACTGTGCCACCAGGGAAGCCCCTGAATGCTCTTTAGTTTATCAATGTCTTTATTCTCATGTGGCATCTGGAACTGGACAGATTTCATCTGATCAGAGGTAGTGTTTTAACTAATTACTTAGACAATTTAACAAATAATTTGTGTGCTTGACGTGCTCCAGGTTATGTTCGAGACCACGTGTTGGCACACTGTGACCCACAGGTCAAATCCAGCCTACTATCTGCTTTTGTAAATGAAGTTTTATTGAAACACAGCCATGCTCATTCATGAGCATGAATGTTGCAACAGATGCGAAGTTGCAACAGAGACTGTGACCTGCAAAGCCTAAAATGTTTATGATGTAGCTCTTTACAGAAAATGTTTGCTGCCCTGTTCTAGATGTTTGGGATATAGTAGTGAGCAAAAGAGGTAACAGTCCCTGCCTTCACGTAATTTAAGCTCTAGAAAAGGTGAATAAGTAACATATAGTATGTTAGATGGTTATGAGTGCTGAGAAGAGAATAACAAGACGGGGAAAGGGATCAGGAGTGTGTGTGGGGAAGGGAGGTGACAGTTTCAGGGGGGCCAGGGGGAGCTTCACAGAGAAGACAACACACCAGAGAGATGACCTGGAGGAGGTGATGGAGTGAGTTGTGCACATTCAGGGGGAAGGACAAGTGTAAGACAAGAGATGATGGGGACTCCGTTGGCCGTTGGAGGACTTGGGCTTCACTCTGAGTGGATGGAGTCTACTGAAAAGTTTTGAGAAGAGGTGTGACATGATTTGCTCAGGATTTAGTAAGATCACTCTGGCAGCTGTACGGGAAGTCGACTAAAGAAAGTTATGGGCAGAAATGGGGAGACTGGCAGGAGATTTAACTGTAGTTCAGGCCAGAGATGATAGTGGCTTTGACCAGGATGGAAGGAGTGGCAGTGGTGAGTAGTAGCTGGGTTCAGGGAAGAGCTTATTTAAAGGTGGAGCTGTGGGAGTGGGGGTTGGCTTTGATGGTGGAACTTGAGAGGAAGTGACTTGCAAGGTTACCTCTGGATTTGGCCTGAGCACCTGTAAGGGTGGAGTCACCATTAAATGAAATGCTGAAACCTGCAAGAGGAATGGGTTGGAGAAGACCAGGAGTTTGGTCTTGACCGAGTTAAGTTTGAGATGTCTGGTACACGTGGGAGAGGTTGAGCAGGTCATGAGTCAAGAGCTCAGAGAAGAAGTCTGAGCTGGAGATAAAATTTGGGCATCATCAGCAACGCATACAGTTGAGATATATTGGACCCATGGTCAACTGACTTCACAGTGCATCCCCATACAAACTTCTATTTTATCTGGTTTTAAGTTCATTTATTTTGTTGATGTCAAAGTTCAACGTCTCATTGTTGCCTGTAGAAAGTGCTTTGAAAACTTTTGTTGTCTTTACTTGAGAAAGGACAGGTCCTGGGACTGTCCTCCAGGTTGTGGCCAATCTGCTAATTAACATCGTGGGCAGTGGGTGAACTTGACACAGGTATCAGGAGAGGTCGGGAGTTCAGAGGTCTCTTATCTACTGGGTAGTTGTTCTGAAACCCTACAAAGAGAAGACTTGAGGTTAGTTTGACATGATTTCCTCTTAATGATTGCAGGCTGGCTCTTGGTGCTGCCTTTCCTAAATATACTTGGAAATTACCTTCTTCAAACAATTGTTGGCATGTATTATCTGTTAAACTTGCTAGCTCTGTTTTATCTTAAGTTCCTGCTATTGATTGTACACCAGTTTCTCAGCCCTCAGTATGATTGAATCACCTGGGCAGCCCTAAAATTTTAATGCCTGGTCCCTCCGGTTAGGCCAATTTGAATCATCATCTCAGGGCATGGAACCCAGGTATCAATATTTTTAAAAGGTTCCCTACAAATTTCTGATGGACAATGAAGACCAAGAACCCCTGATTAAAAACAGTTTCCAAAGGTCAGACATTTTTCTGTGCAAATTTTCATTTTTGTGGCTGGGGGTTCTGGTCTGCCCTCACCTGCACCCCCTTTTCTAAGTTCCTCTCAAAGCGGGAGAACAACTGGCTTGTTCAACCCTGTGGGGACTCAGCAAGGTGTTGTGGAGGAAGGGAGCTTCCTATGTGTGGGGATCTTAGATATACTTGGTCCTTGGGTCCTTGTAGTAAACCCTTGTTGAACCTGGTTTTGTCCTCATTTTACCAAAGCAGGACAATTGAGGAGCTCAGAGTTGAGTCAGGACGACAAATTCCAGAGAATGAGCTATGGCATCTATGTCGCTGTGTTTATTTCCTCACCCTGGGCAGACAAGAATGCCTGGATTGATTGAGCCTACAAGGGTAATTGAGTGGAAATCTCACACTTGTCAACAAAAAGCTCGTGAGCATAAAATTGCTCACCCAATAAATTGCTTTTATTTGCAGACCCTTATTGGTGTGTTTTGTTGGTCAGGATGTGACTGAGACTATGTGATAAACCCAGTTGGCTACTTCTTTTAACGTCTATTGAAGGGATTCTTCAACTAGGCAGTGTGCACTCTTTTCTCTCTCTGTAAATATAGAAAGGTGTCTGTCCTGTTTTTTTTGGCTGTGTTGGGTCGTTGCTGCGCGCGGGCTTTCTCTAGCTGCGGCGAGTGAGGGCTGCTCTTCGTTGTGGTGCGCGGGCTTCTCATTGTCGTGGGTTCTCTTGTTGCAGAGCACGGGCTCTAGGTGTGTGGGCTTCAGTAGTTGTGGCACGTGGGCTCAGTAGTTGTGGTTCGCGGGCTCTAGAGCGCAGGCTCAGTAGCTGTGGCACACGGGCTTAGCTGCTCCGCAGCATGTGGGATCTTCCCCGGGCCCGGGTTCGAACCCGTGTCCCCTGCATTGGCAGGCAGATTCTTAACCACTGCACCACCAGGGAAGTCCTATCATGTCTTTTTATTGCTTTAAATGATCAAGTGTTATTTAAGTCTTTTATTCATTTGTGACTTAAAAAAGAAAAAAACTATATTGTTAGCTCTTCAGGGGCAGAAACTAGTGTCTTTGGAATCTCTCAGTGCCTAGCTGAGCATCTTGCCCTTAATAGGTTTATTCAGTGATTGTAAATTACTTTAGTCTTAATCTGAGTTTTTCTAACTTGGAGTTGCTGACACCTCCGTCTTAGATCGGAGCAAGCTGAGTATAAGGAGAGAGCATCAGACTGGAGCCAGGGGTCCTAGTCCGGGATCTTACTAGCTGTGTGACCTTAGGCAAAACACTTAACCACTCTGGGCTTTGGTACCCTCTTCTAGAAGCTGGCAAAATTAAACCTACTCACAATGTGTTCTAAAAATTAGATTTTAGATTTAGTACAATGAACGAATAAAGTTCCATATACTTATTTTTCTCCCCCACTTCCAATCAAGCAGGGCAAGGCAGCAGGGAAGTAATGTGGGAAGTAGTGCAGTGTATAATATCCATCTCTGATGAATGGAGAAGTGACCCGTTAGTAACTGTCCCACAGAAATTAAGATATATGAAAAAAAGCTACAAAAAATTTATACTCAGAACTGGGCTGCTCTCTGTGGAAGCATTTTGAAAATTATAAGGTGGTGTTGTTGCTACATCTGCCAGAAGTCTTCTGGAAAGCAATTTCTCAGCAGAGCAATGTGGCCAAGACTGCCCAAGTCAACTTCTGGCAGCTTCCCTCTTTCATAAACAGCGCCAACGCCTTGATCTTGGACTTCTAGCTGGCAAAGCTGTGAGAGAATAAATTTCTCTGGTCTAAGTCACCCTGTGTGTGGTACTTTGTTAGCCTGAGCACATGAGCAACTCCCGTTTCCCACGGAGGGCTTGGTTGGAGTTAGTGCCACTGGTCATTGATCAGAGCTGCTTTGTATTGTGGTAGTTTGTCCCGTTAGACTGGACTCACCAAGGATTCTGACCCCACAAGCCTTACCCTCTACTCCATCTGCTTATTATAGACCGGCCCTCACATATTTTTTTGAGTTGAATTCAGGTATAATTCCTAAGTCTTCAAACATACATGTAGCCAATCTTCATAAACCCTTCGAGTGCTGTACTTGGGAGGGGAGAGTGCATTCTGTCCCTGGGCAGGCAGGCTGGGCATTGCAAGTATAATTTATTGCTCTAGAAATTAGATTACTCATTGTTGCTGTTAGTTCCCCCAGCACGAGGTGGGGACATCTTTGGCATAAGGCTGTCTATCCAGTGTAAGCTCTTCTGTTCTTTTGGGCTATGAGGTAACTCAGACTCATGCTCTAAACTTTCTCTTTTTCATCTACATGAAAGTTTCCCAAATTATTTTTTGCTTTTGGGAAAACCCCATACAAGTCCGTAGTGTATCTGATATTAATAGTCGAAAAAAGATGGCTCTATTGTTCTCAGGCAAACTCAAAATCCTCTCTTCTCCCCCCTTAGAATATGATGTAGTCCTAGTTTTTCCTTCAACAAATATTTTAAAGAGAAGAGTAGGTCCTTTGAGTAAGCCAAATTAGGATTCCTCTTCTCCCTCCCTCCTCCCTCCCTTCCTCTCTTGAGTGGATTTTGGTCATCTCTGCTAGGAGCGGCTCAGAAAGTAAAGTCTTTTGAAGGGAAATTCCAGCCGCTTCATGGGGAGGGATTCCTATAAGGGGGAGACACATTTTCTAAGAAACCCTTCCAGGAAGGATGAGGTGCAGCAGGAAGGAATCCCACAGGGCAGCCAACTCACAAACAGAAAGGGAATTAGCTGCCTTTGATTTCTGGGAACTGGCCTTTTTATTTAGGGCAGAGCAAAGTGAGTAAGGAGCAGCTACCGCTGAATGCGAGTTGTGCAGAAGGTGGTATATGGGGTGGGGGAGGGTTGTGTTGGAGAGATTGAACTCAGCCTGCAAACTGCAGATGAACCCGAGGCCGGCTGAGCCGTGCTGACTCCGGGTCATCTCAGGCTGACTCTCTGGGAAAGTCTGATTACTCTGAGAAGCTGGTGACAGGCGAACCCCTGGCCCAGGCAGGTTGAAGAAAACGCTGCGCAGGGTCACGCAGACAGAGCCGCTGTGGTTTAAAGCCACTGTGCGGTTTCCTCCCTCTCACATGTTTAGGCTGAGTTCCTGGCAAGGATTTCAAGGCCCTAAAAGGTGCACATGAGCGCCGCTGCAGCGCCCCGTGCGTGGAAGGACCCACGGCGCCGAGCGTGGTGGAGAAGGTGGACCTGAGTGAGGCCGCCGAGTCCTGCCTTCCGGGGGCAGGAAGCACGCAGCGCCGCCACTGGCCCGAGGTCTCACTCCACGCTTCCTGCCGCCTCTGGGCTCCCTCCCTCGGGCCTCTTTCTGCCTCCTGGTCCTGCCTTCTCCGGTGTTCTCTGCTTTATTTTTCTCTCTGCTCCCCTCCCCTCCGTCCTCAGAAAGTTGGCCCCGTCTACCGAGTTCCACAGAAAACCATGTGCAGTGACGCTGGGTGGTCTTTGAAGGCGGGGACTGAGGGTTACCAGGGGACCTCGCGCCGCCCGCCTCCATCCGCCTCTCAGCTGCCCTCGCTCTCCACTCTCCGCTCTGCAAAGCAAGAGGCGCATCCTCTGCGCAGCCACGCTGAGCGCTCCAGGACCCGCCGGGGCTCTGCGGAATACTTCCCGACCTTAAGCAAATTCCGGTAATGCCAGGTGCAGTGCTACCGCAACCATGGCTAACGTTTGTAAAAGCCCGGCCAAGGGCAGCCGCGTTCCTTGCCTCCAGCTGAGGAAACTCAGGTGCGGAGAGGTCAAACAGTTTTGTGCCCAAAGCAACACAACTTTGTAAATGGGGAGGGGGTGGTATTGTCGCAGCTTCAGATGTTGCAAGTCCGGTGCCAGAGGTCCTTGGAAGGCAGAGGAGGAGGAGGAAGACTTACACTGAGCTTGAGGAGCTGGTGGGATCTCAGAATAGAACCAGGTGGTGCTGGTAAAACTACATTTTACCTTAGTTTGTGCAGAAATTCTTTTTTTAAATCCCTTAAGAAGTGCACCTCCAAAAGCATATCGCACTACAAATGATGGCGTCTTTGCTAGGTTTAGCAATCTGGCGTTTATGTCCAAGTCCAGTCTTTATTTCTTTTTTTTTTAAACGTCTTTTTTAAAATTTTTATTTATTTTTTTAATTTATTTTTTATTTTTTTTAAATTAATTAATTAATTTATTTATGGCTGTGTTGGGTCTTCGTTTCTGTGCTAGGGCTTTCTCTAGTTGTGGCAAGTGGGGGCCACTCTTCATCACGGTGCGCGGGCCTCTCACTATCGCAGCCTCTCTTGTTGCGGAGCACAGCTCCAGACGCGCAGGCTCAGTAATTGTGGCTCACGGGCCCAGTTGCTCCGCGGCATGTGGGATCTTCCCAGACCAGGGCTCGAACCCGTGTCCCCTGCACTGGCAGGCAGATTCTTAACCACTGCGCCACCAGGGAAGCCCGCAGTCTTTATTTCTGAAGTGTCCCCTGATTCCCGATGGACTTTAGCATTTGGCTTGATTGTAGACAAAAGGGTTTGTGTTCTTTATATCCTGGTCTTCTGACAGGCCAGGATCCTAGTGTTGTTGCGCTTGCATTTTTTATTTTGTTTTTGTTTTAAATTTTGTTTATTTATTTTATTTATTTTTTTGGCCGGGTGACGCAGCTTTTGGGATCTTAGTTCCCTGACCAGGGATTGAACCCAGGCCTTCTGCAGTAAGAGTGCAGAGTCCTAACCACTGGACCGCCAGGGAATTCCTGCATCTTTTTATTTTGGAAGGAAATGATTTGGTCTAGCAGCCTCCCTCCTGCTCTTCCCCCCAAAAAAGGGGAAAAAAACATACCTTGATTTGATATGAAATCAGATTAATAGTAAAACTTTTCATTGTCTGAGGTTGTAGAGCTGTTCTAAGTATTTTTTTGAATTTTATTTATTTATTTTATACAGCGGATTCTTATTAGTTACCTAGTTTATACATAATAGTGTATGTATGTCAATCCTAACCTCCCAATTCATCCTACCACCCCCTGCCCCGCCCCACTTTCCCTTCTTGGTGTCCATACATTTGTTCTCTACATCTGTGTCTCTAGTTCTGCCTTGCAAACTGGTTCATCTGTACCATTTTTCTAGATTCCACATATATGCGTTAATATACGATATTTGTTTTTCTCTTTCTGACTTACTTCACTCTGTGTGACAGACTCTGGATCCATCCACGTCTCTACAAGTGACCCAATTTCATCCTTTATTTATGGCTGAGTAATATTCCATTGTATATATCTACCACAACTTCTTTATCCATTCATCTGTCGATGGGCATTTAGCTTGCTTGCGTGACCTGGCTATTGTAAACAGTGCTGCAGTGAACATTGGGGTGCATGTGTCTTTTTGAATTGTGGTTTTCTCTGGGTATATGCCCAGTAGTGGGATTGCTGGGTCATATGGTAATTCTATTCTTAGTTTTTTAAGGAACCTCCATACTGTTCTCCATAGTGGCTGTATCTATTTACATTCCCACCAACAGTGCAAGAAGGTTCCCTTTACTCCACACCCTCTCCAGCATTTGTTGTTTGTAGGTTTTCTGATGATGGCCATTCTGACTGGTGTGAGGTAATACCTCATTGTAGTTTTAATTTGCATTTCTCTAATAATTAGGGATGTTGAGCAGCTTTTCATTTGCCTCTTGGCCATCTGTATGTCTTCTTTGGAGAAATGTCTATTTAGATCATCTGCCCATTTTTGGATTGGGTTGCTTTTTTTTTTTAATATTGAGCTGCATGAGCGGTTTATATATTTTGGAGATTAATCCTTTGTCCGATGATTCGTTTGCAAATATTTTCTCCCATTCTGAGGGTTGTCTTTTCATCTTGTTTAGTTTCTTGCTGTGCAAAAGCCTTTAAGTTTCATTAGGTCCCATTTATTTTGGTTTTTATTTCCATTACTCTACGAGGTGGGTCAAAAAAGATCTTGCTGTGATTTAGGTCAAAGGACGTTCTTCCTATGTTTCCCTCTAAGAGTTTTATAGTGTCCAGTCTTACATTTAGGTCTTTAATCCATTTTGAGTTTATTTTTGTGTATGGTGTTAGCGAGTGTTCTCATTTCATTCTTTTTTCTTCTTTTTTACAATTTTATTATTTTATTTTATTATTTATTTTTTGGCTGCGTTAGGTCTTCATTGTGGTGTGTGGGCTTCTCACTGCGGTGGCTTCTCTTGCTGCAGAGCATGGGCTCTAGGCATGCGGGCTTCAGTAGTTGTGGCTTGTGGGCTCTAGAGCGCAGGCTCAGTAGTTGTGGTGCATGGGCTTAGTTGCTCCGCGGCATGTGGGATCTTCCCGGACCAGGGCTCGAACCTGTGTCCCCTGCATTGGCAGGCGGATTCTCAACCACTGCACCACTAGGGAAGTCCTAATTTCATTCTTTTACATGTAGCTGTCCAGTTTTCCCAGCACCACTTATTGAAGAGACTGTCTTTTCTCCATTGTATAGCCTTGCCTCCTTTGTCATAGATTAGTTGACCATAGGTGTGTGGGTTTATCTCTGGGCTTTCTATCTTGTTCCATTGATCTATGTTTCTGTTTTTGTGCCAGTACCATATTGTATTGATTACTGTAGCTTTGTAGTATAGACTGAAGTCAGGGAGTCTGATTCCTCCAGCTCCGTTTTTTTCCCTCAAGACCGCTTTGGCTATTCAGGGTCTTTTGTGTCTCCGTACAAATTTTAAGATTTTTTGTTCTAGTTCTGTAAAAAATGCCATTGGTAACTTGATAGAGATTGCATTGAATCTGTAGATTGCTTTGGGTAGTAGAGTCATTTTCACAATGTTGATTCTTCCAATCCACGAACATGATATGTCTCTCCATCTGTTGGTATCATCTTTAATTTCTTTCATCAGTGTCTTATAGTTTTCTGCATACAGGTCTTTTGTCTCCCTAGGTAGGTTTATTCCTAGGTATTTTATTCTTTTTGTTGCAGTGGTAAATGGGAGTGTTTCCTTAATTTCTCTTTCAGATTTTTCATCATTAGTGTATAGGAATGGAAGAGATTTCTGTGCATTAATTTTGTATCCTGCAGCTTTACCAGATTCATTGATTAGCTCTAGTAGTTTTCTGGTGGCATTTTTAGGATTCTCTATGTATAGTATCATGTCATCTGCCAACAGTGACAGTTTTACTTCTTCTTTTCCAAGTTGTATTCCTTTTTATTTCTTTTTCTTCTCTGATTGCCGTGGCTAGGACTTCCAGAAATATGTTGAATAATAGTGGCGAGAGTGGACATTCCTTGTCTTGTTCCGGATCTTAGAGGAAATGCTTTCAGTTTTCCACCATTGAGAATGATGTTTGCTGTGCATTTGTCATATATGCCCTTTATTATGTTGAGGTAGTTTCCCTCTATGCCCACTTTCTGGAGAGTTTTTATCAGAAATGGGTGTTGAATTTTGTCAAAAGCTTTTTCTGCATCTATTGAGATGATCATATGGTTTTCATTCTTCAGTTTGTTAATAGGGTGTATCACATTGATTGATTTGCGTATATTGAAGAACCCTTGCATCCCTGGGATAAATCCCACTTGATCGTGGTGTATGATCCTTTTAATGTGTTGTTGGATTCTGTTTGCTAGTATTTTGTTGAGGATTTTTGCATCTATATTCATCAGTGATATTGGCCTGTAATTTTCTTTTTTTATAGTATCTTTGTCTGGTTTTGGTATCAGGGTGATGGTGGCCTCGTAGAATGAGTTTGGGAGTGTTCCTTCCTCTGCAACTTTATGGAAGCCTTTGAGGAGGATGGATGTTAGCTCTTCTCTAAATGTTTGATAGAATTCACCTGTGAAGCCATCTGGTCCTGGATTTTGTTTGTTGGAAGATTTTTAATCACAGTTTCAATTTAAGTGCTTGTGATTGGTCTGTTCATATTTTCTATTTCTTCCTGGTTCAGTCTTGGAAGGCTATACCTTTCTAAGAATTCGTCCATTTCTTCCAGGTTGGGTGCATATGTATTTGTAATCGTTATATCTTCTTCTTGAATTGATCCCTTGATCATTATGTAGTGTCCTTCCTTGTTTCCTGTAACATTCTTTAGTTTAGAGTCTATTTTATCTGAAATGAGTATTGCTATGTCAGCTTTCTTTTGTTTTCCATTTGCATGGAATATCTTTGTCCATCCCCTCACTTTCAGTCTGTATGTGTCCCTAGGTCTGAAGTGGGTCTCTTGTGGAGAGCATATATACGGGTCTTGTTTTTGTATCCATTCAGTGAGCCTGTGTCTTTTGGTTGGAGCATTTAATCCATTCACATTTAAGGTAATTATTGATATGTTTGTTCGTATTACCATTTTCTTAATTGTTTTGGGGTTGTTTTTGCAGGTCCTTTTCTTCTCTTGTGTTTCCCACTTAGAGAAGTTCCTTTAGCCTTTGTTGTAGAGCTGGTTTGGTGATACTGAATTCTCTTAGCTTTTGCTTGTCTGTAAAGCTTTTGATTTCTCTGTCGAATCTGAATGAGATCCTTGTTGGCTAGAGTAATAATCTTGGTTATAGGTTCTTCCCTTTCATCACTTTAAATATATCATGCCACTCCCTTCTGGCTTGTAGAGTTTCTGCTGAGAGATCAGCTGTTAACCTTCTGGGAGTTCCCTTGTATGTTATTTGTCATTTTTCCCTTGTTGCTTTTAATAATTTTTCTTTGTCTTTAATTTTTTGTCAGTTTGATTACTGTGTGTCTCGGCATGTTTCTCCTTGGGTTTATCCTCCCTGAGAGTGTCTGTGCTTCCTGGACTTGGGTGGCTATTTCCTTTCCCATGTTAGGGAAGTTTTCGACTATAATCTCTACAAATATTTTCTCGGGTCCTTTCTGTTTTCTCCTTCTGGGCCCTCTATAATGCGAATGTTGTTGCGTTTAATGTTGTCCCAGAGGTCTCTTAGGCTGCCTTCATTTCTTTTCATTCTTTTTTCTTTATTCTGTTCCATGGCAGTGAATTACACCGTTCTGTCTTCCAGGTCACTTATCCGTTCTCCTGCCTCAGTTATCCTGCTACTGATTCCTTCTAGTGTATTTTTCATTTCAGTTATTGTATTGTTCATCTCTGTGTTTGTTTGTTCTTTAATTCTGCTAGGTTTTTGTTAAACATTTTTGCGTCTTCTCGATCTTTGCCTCCATTCTTTTTCCGAGGTCCTGGATCATCTTCACTATCATTATTCTGAATTCTTTTTCTGGAAGATTGCCTATCTCCACTTCATTTCATTGTTTTTCTGGGGTTTTATCTTGTTCCTTCATCTGGAACATAGTCCTCTGCCTTTCCATTTTGTCTGTCTTTCTGTGACTGTGGTTTTCATTCCACAGGCTGCAGGGTTGTAGTTCTTCTAGCTTCTGCTTTCTGCCCTCTGGTGGATGAGGCTATCTAAGAGTCTTGTGCAAGCTTCCTGATGGGAGGGACTGGTGGTGGGTAGAGCTGGGTGTTGCTCTGGTGGGCAGAGCTCAGGAAAACTTTAATCTGCTTGTCTGCTGATGGGTGGGGCTGGGTTCCCTCCCTATTGGTTGTTTGGCCTGAGGCGACTTTGTATGTGCCCTCCAAGAGTAGAGTCTCTTTCCCCCAGACCTGTCGAAGTCCTGCAATCAAATCCCGCTAGCCTTCAAAGTCTGATTCTCTAGGAATTCCTCCTCCCATTGCCGGAGCCCCAGGCTGGAAATCCTGACCTAGGGCTCAGAACCTTCACTCCAGTGGGTGGACTTCCGTGGTATAATCGTTCTCCAGTTTGTGATTTGATTTTATTGTGATTGCACCCCTCCTACTGTCTCATTGCAGCTTCTCCTTTGTCTTTGGATGTGGGGTATCTGTTTTCGGTGAGTTCCAGTGTCTTCCTATTGTTGACTGTCCAGCAGTTAGTTGTGATTCCAGTGCTCTTGCAAGAGGGAGTGAGCACACATCCTTCTACTCTGCCATCTTGAACCAATCTGCCTCTAAGTCTGTTTTTTAAAAAAATTTTTCTTTTCGCCTGTATCAGGTGGCTCACCTATTGGTTTGCCCAGGATGGTCCTGGTTTACATCACTTATCGCATTGTAATTATTAACAGCACCCTGTTTTACTCCTAGGAGTATCTTAGGTTGGGTGATAAATAATATGATCACTCTAATGGAGCTAAGGTCATCTTCCTTAAAATGTGCCCCTCCCCCCTGCCGTGGAGTATGGGCAGGAACTGTGGACAGAGTAATGCTAATAAACTTCTTAGTATTTGCTGAAGTTTTACCAAGAGTAATGTTTAGTGAAAACCTATTACTATTATTATCCCCACTTGAGCGGGTATCCCCCTAAGATAACCCCTGACCTGTGATACGTACATGAGAGTGATGGCTGTGAAAGCTACAGGGAGAGTATGTCCTCCTGGAGGTGGCATCTGGCAGGCTGGGTGGGTGGGCGTCTGGGTTGCTTGGTCCCAGCCGGTTGTGGGACCTGGGGGAATGTTGACAGTCTTGGGACTGGAGAGACAGTACCTAAAGGGGTCTCCTGAAGGTGTGTGCTAGTCTAGCCAGTGAAGGTGCTTAGCTCAGGCAGAGAGAGCCAGCTGAATAGGAAGCCGAGGCAAGGGGACCATGAGCGGCCGGGCAGCAGGGAAGTCCTGGGTCGGGTGGAGAGGCTGGCAGGCCCCCAGCTGACCCAGACCTTCACCGTCTTAGCTAGCTTAGACGACAAGCTGATTGTAGTGCTTTTGTAGTGGGTTGGGAGGAAGAGTGGGCCAAGGGCTCCGAGGGGCCTGGTGGCTCCCTGTGCCCTTGGGCTCTGCGGAGGCTGAGGAAGCTGGATTCTCAGCCCTGATGGAAGGACACTGTGTCTGAGGTGGGGCTTAGTAAGTGAGTTTGAACTCTGTGGTGACTGTCCTGGCTTATTACCAGCGGTGTCATCTCGATCTTGGTCCAGTTCCAATCCGAGCCAGTCTCTTTTTTTCTTTTCTTTTTTTTTTTTAAATTTGGCCACGCCACTTGGCTTGTGGGACCTTAGTTCCGCCACGAGGGATTGAACCCACACCCTCTGCTGTGAAAGCGCTGAGTCCCAACCACTGGACGGGCAGGGAATTCCCCCAAGCCACTTTCTTTATTTGCCAATTTAACATATGAGTATTAACCTTGTGGGGTGGATGGGAGAAGATTTTAGCCACGTTTGCTTTTGCTGCTTTCCTCTGGGACCTGCCTGAAGCCCAGCTGCCTCTCCCAGGTTCCCCGATACCCTCCCTTCTACAGGACATTCTTTTATGATCTCTGCTGAATTAGAGGCAAGTACTTAGTATTTCAGGATTTTTCTGAGAGTGCTTTAGGCCTTTGGCTTCTGACTCGCTGTTCTCTTTGCTTGGAACACGAGGACCCTGCTCTCGTCCTTCGAGTCTTGGTCCCCACCTGGCCTCCTCAGTGAGCTCGGCCTCCTCACGCCATCTAAAGTGGCTGCCCCCACCCTCAGCCGTGTCTCCCTCTTTTTATTTTCCGTCTGGTCATTATCATTGTTCTGGACCTATCTTTTTAATTTGATTATCGTCCTTCTTCCCTTCCCGAATGTGAGCTCCATAAAAAAGACTGTATCTGAGGTCTAGAACCTAGAAAAGTGCCTGTTACACGATGGGTGCTTAAGCGTTAATTCGAATTAATGTTATGATTCTGGTTTCCCTATAGTCCTGTTGTTGAGATTCCTGGTGAAAAAAGTGGGTTTGTGTGTTGCATCCTTTTGTATTAATAAAGGGGTTATGCATATGCTGTCGTTTGGGGGCTGCTTCCCTGGGGATTGAGGGAGGAAGATCTCATTTGGCTCTGGCCTCTTTGGAGGGAGAAAGAGGGAGCGGCCCTTCCTCTGCTCTTGGGTTACACAGCAGGGTCCTGGGGCCCTTTCACTGTTCTTAACCCTTTGCGGGGTGTGTGTGGGGTGGTCTCTCTTACCTGTGTCCCTCCATCCTTCTGATGAGGTGCAGGTGACCTCCATGAGGGGTGGGGAGTAGAGAGGCTTGTGAGAGGGAATCAGATTCCCTTGAAAATGGCATTCAGGTCACAGGGGCTGGTTTAGGGCTGTGGGGAAACAGGACAGCCTGGAGCCAAGGTGACAGGCCATCTTAAAGTGTCTCCTACAAAGCATTCTCTTTGCTGACAAAGCCTGTTTGTGTTGTTTTCAGTTGCTTTTTTCCCCGCCTCTGCAAGCTTATAGGAAACTTTTTTTTTTTTTTTAAAGCAAATGGAGAAGGTACCAAAATAATTAAGTAAGCTGTTTTAGCCTGTCCTAGGATTCACTAGGGAGTTTCGTCTCCTATCAAATAAGCCCTTTAACAGACCACTTACAGAGGCTTTTCACAAGATGTTTTTGTTCTTTCTGAATATGCAGCTATTCAAGCTGAGGGTTGGTATGTTCATAATTGACCTAATGCTTCAAAGAATGAACTGGTTTAGCTGGAATTTTCCGAAAGTCTGTCCTAGTGACTTAGTATTGCCCAGATAGAAAGTGTATAATTTATAATTAGCTTTTCCCCCTCAACTCTGAGTAATAGGCAGAAAGCCTATTACATTTTAAACTGGATTATCATTTTGGACAGCTCTTCTCAGTATTATGTAAAGAATTCCCCATTCCAGGTCTGGAGTCTCTGCTGAGAGCTCTAAACAGTTGCCTAGAAGAAAGATGGACAGAATAGTCATAAAGGAGGACTGACCTGGTGTGGAAGAGTGGTTTTATGTTCACAGCCAGCGTGGGCACTGGGGATTTTTCCATCACGCCTTCTGCCTCAGGGCTGTTGGGCCTTCTATGTTTTGTTTATGGAGCTGAAGCAATCTCCCAGTTATTAGTTCATGGATAATTACCAGAAATATGAACTCAAGGACTTCTCCGGTGGTGCAGTGCTTAAGAATCCGCCCGCCAATGCAGGGGACACGGGTTCGAGCCCTGGTCCTGGAAGATCCCACGTGCCGCAGAGCAACTAAGCCCGTGCGCCACAACTACTCAGCCTGCACTCTAGAGCCTGCAAGCCACAACTACTGAGCCTGCGAGCCACAACTACTGAGTCCACGGCACCTAGAGCCCGTGCTCTGCAACAAGAGAAGCCACCGCAATGAGAAGCCCATGCACCACAATGAAGAGTAACCCCCGCTCGCCGCAATGAGAGAAAAGCCTGCACGCAGCAACGAAGACCCAGTGCAGCCAAAAATAAATAAATAAATAAATAAAAAGTGATGTGTGGTCTCTATGCACTTATTAAAAAAAAAAAATGAACTCAAATCATTACTTTTTTTTTTTAACCCTTTACCTTTTCTCCTAATCATGTAGAGTGGTGACATAAAAATTAAATGAAAAAATAGGCTCACCTACTTTATTAGTTATTCTGTTTACTTGGAGGAAAATCATAGCTGTGTCATCAACTGCCCTTTCTCTTCAAACCTCATACCATTTGCCAAGAAATAATTGTGAATTGTAGGACAACCTAGGCCAGAGGTTGAAGTCTCTGTCAGAGTGTTCCTATGGGGCCTTAAATATTTAAAAATTAGTCACCTTGCTGTATGATGATACAGAAGAATCTGATGGCCAGGCCTGAGGAGAAAGAAGTTTGGGCAGAAACATGAACAGCTGAAGCAGATTGTTAAGAAAATCCTGGAGCCAGCTGCAAGAGGCATTGGAGAGAACAAGAGGGTCAGTGGTACTATACCAAAGTCTTAGGGTCCTCAACTCTCTCAGTGGAACAGAAGGGAACGCACCAAATGCTGCCTCATCAAACATGGTGAGTTTAATTTTAACTTTCTGCATTTCCGATGACATCCTCTGGGGAATCGAAGGCACAACTGAGTCTGATCGGTGGGCCTGAAGAGTCATGACCCCAAGGGAAGGGACCAGGAACAAAAGGAAGCAATAACAGAGGATGCTCTTCAGGACTTCACACCTAAGCCAAGTTGACAGAGCTACAGTGAGGCCGGGCAAGATGGAATTGCACCCTGAAATTCACATCAGTGTTGAAGGGAGCCCTAGACTGTCAATGCTGAAAGAATCATCAGAAAAAGAGAATGTCTAAAAATTAGAACTGTGCTGTGTGGAGACTTTGGGAAAAAATAGTTTTGAAGTTTTGGGGAGATTCCAAATAAATAGGAACCTTGTTCTGAATAAATTGTTTTTGAGTTAGAGATAAATGATTGCAATAGATGCATCTTCCTGATTTTTTTGGGTGGCAAAATATCTGTTGTTCTTGTCCTTTTTGGGGACATAAAATAAATGGGGTCACAAATTAGGCATATGTGTGTTTTCGTGTTAAGTAGCAAGTATTTAGGTTTGCCCAGAACATACTTTGCATTATATATTAGGTGCTTTGGGGAAATGAAAACAGTAAAGACAGCCTGTGGCCTCGTGGGACCACTGAAGGTAGAGGGGATTGATTTAGATTTCATGTTTGACTGTGAAATTTGTGGCAGTTTCAACAGTGCCAGGCTGGAAGGTGCTTTCTTCCCTGGCTGTGAAAGGTTTTTCCTAAGTACATAAACATTATAAGTTAGATGCCCTGAACTCTAGAATGTTTTTTCCAAGGAAGTTGTCTCTGGTCCCTGAGATTAAGCAGCCTGCGCCTCTTTGAGTTCATCCAGTAATTTAGATTTCTCATGAATTCCCCTTCAGATGGCTCTTTCTTAGAGTTAGTGGGCAGAGGCTTGCGATGGGAGTTCTTGGGGGGGTGAGGGGGAGGATCAGAGCTTCCTGGATGTTCAGCCTGTTTCCCAGGCTTTGGTTTAATGGTGATTGCAGGCGGAGGGAATCCCATTCCCCGCTTCTGGTTTCATGCAAAGCCACGTCACACTCTGTGCCCTGATACATTGTGTGCCCAATGCCTGTTACGTGCATAGCAAAAGAACATGAAGTTAGGTAAACTTCACCCTAGACCCAAGGAGGTTCCACTGCAAAACAGAGCGTCTCAAAGTATCATGGGGTTACTGCCAAGTTCTCGTCTGTTTCTTGCAAGTTTTGGACAAACACAGTGTACAAAAGGTTACAAAACCTTTATAAACACTGGACTGCTAGTATGTTGAGGGCTGAGGTGATGCAAATATTTGCCGAGATTTTATATAGACAAATAGTCTGTTAATGATAGCTGTGGTCTCAGGGAGTAAACAATTTCTACATGGACTTCTGCGTAAGAACAGGAGTTCTGGTGGGCCCTGTGTGTGAACCCAAGGCCCACGTGTGACCTTCTTGTCCTCTTGTCCTCTACTGCCAGGCCAGCTGTCGCTATTCGTGTGCTGTGGAGATCCCACTGTTGACAGCCCTGTCCTCTGACTCGGGGTGGCAGATACTGTTTTTAATAGAACCCAGGAAACTTGTATCACGTTACACATACTAAAGTAATCTGTCTGCAGCTGTCTCTGGATTCATTTACTAGCTGCACTTTGAGACCGGAGTTAATCATAGGTCAGAGTTAAACTTTGTCATGGGTCAGGAGAGAAAGGCCAGCTGGCTATTCCTGGTTGGGTCGTTTTTGGTGTGTCTTCTACTGCTCATCATTTGACTGCCATCTCTGAGTCATCAGAAACGAGAACCTCTTTGGTGGGTGTCTCTGCCTAGAGCCTCGCTGGTCTGCAGACCAGCAGTATCGCCATCACCTGGAGCTGGGGAGAAACGTGGTCTCAGGTCCTGCCACAGGCTTAGTGAATCAGAATTTGTATTTGACCAGAATCTCCAGGTGATTCGAATGCACGGGTCTAGGCCACGCTCCTGTTGTCTTCTGCTTTGTCGAAGCTGGGTTGCTACCTCATCCAGGTTCTGACGGTGGAAGAGGAGAGCGTGGAGGAGGTGTGCTCATGGTTTTAAGACCTGGATCCTGTGTGTGAGTGGCACACAGCCCTTCTCCTGTCTCCCGTGCCACACGGTCTCACCTAACTGCAGGGGGGCTAGGAAATAGTCTGAACATGTGCCAGGAATAAGAGAAGGAAGGATCAGACTCACGAATGGGCCAAGTGATGGATTAGGTGAGCTACGCTGTGGATGGAGTTCAGCTGTTAATATTATTCCCACCTTTCCTTTTGTTACTCCTTTATTCTTTGTTTTTCATTAATCATTACATTAATTAAAATATTTTAAAAGTATACTCATTGCTGATTAGAGAAAAAGATATTAATTTTATTTCTAACCACAGATAACACCAATATTAACTGTTGGGTGACTCACTTTTATAGAGAAAATAACCCAACATCTAAGACCTATGTACAGATGTGGATCTACCCTGGTCTTCCTTCTTTTCTCTCATGATGGAAAATGACAAGCATATACAAAAGTAGAAGGAGTTGCATAATGAACCCCTGAGCACTCATCTGTAAGTGTCAACAAGTGTACCACCTCATGGCTAATCTTGCCTCGACTCACTTCTGACTCACTTCCTGTGCTGGATGTCCATTTTTTTGCATGTCTGATGAGTGAAGAATGGTGTTATGGGCTGAATTGTGTCCCTGCAAAACTTATGTGTTGAAACCCCAGTGCCCAGTACATCAGAAAGTGACTGTATTTGGACACTGGGCCTTTAAAGAGGTGATTAACCGAAAATTAAGATATTAGGGTGGGCCCTAACCCAATATGACTGGTGTCCTTGTAAGAAGAGAAAAATTGGACCCTGAAAGAGACACTGGGGATGCACATACACACAGAGGAAAAGGGCCTGTGAGGAGACACAGAAGGTGGCAGTCTGCAAGCCAAGGAGAGAGACCTCAGAGGAAACCAACCCTGCTGACACCTTAATCTTGGACTTTTAGCCTCCAGAAATGTGAGAAATTTCTGTTGTTTAAGCCACCCAGTCTGTGGCATTTTGTTGTAGCAGCCCTAGCAAACTAATACAAATGATATACCATTGCTCTTTCCTTTTTTTTTTTAAAAGGAAGAGCACCAAAACCCACTTTTGTTAATGTCACCGTGTATATTTGTTATGTAATTTTCACAAGTCTTTGTAGGAAAGTGTCAGTATGATTATATATACACATACACACCTGTTAAATTATCTATTGAAATCACATTGTACATCTTGTCACTTCACAATTTTTTTACTCTTTGTGTCATACAACAGGCACAGAATATTATATAAACAAAGGCATAGCTTTAGAGAACCGTTGTAAAGTGAACACCCTGTAACCACCATCCAGATTATGAAATAAGGTTCTGCCAGCTTCCCCTTCCACCTTCAAGTATCCTGTCCCAGTCACAAGCCCTTGCCTTTCCTCAGAAAGAATTAAAGGTCAACTTCAAACTCTTCAGTGTCTATATTTCTTTTAAATCTTCATCGGTATACCTGTAGTGTATTCATTTTTTTAGAGTTTTAATTAGTCTGCATACTCTGATGGGTTCACATTCTGCTTCCTTTTAAAATGCAGTATAATTTAATATAAGCAGTGCCTTTTGATAATGCCGGTCCTATATTTATCTTTTAAAACAACTCTAATATATTCTAGCATATATATTTTAGCGATTTATCTGTTTTCCGGCACTTGCCATTTGGCTACTTTTTTAAGGTAGTATTTTGAGTGTAATCATCATCTCTGGACTGATTCTTTAATTCTGAACCGTGTAATCATTCATCCTGAAAATACATATTCAGCACCTTCTCTGCCCCAGGTACTGGACTATGCACTGGGGAGAGAAAGTGCTGGCCTTCTCTCCCAAGCTTTAAAGCTTAACTCTGTGGAGTACATTTCTTGTTTTTCCTTTTTTTTTTGGCTGTGCCGCACAGCATGGGGATCTTAGTTCCCTGACCAGGGATCAAACCTGTGCCCCCTGCATTGGAAGCGCAGAGTCTTCACCACTGGACGGCCAGGGAAGTCCCTGAGTACATTTCTAAAAGTTAAATTTCTGAGGCAAAGGATACACTGGCTTTGTATTAAACACATCTGGGGGTTTTTTTTGTTTTTTGTTTTTTAATTTTATTTATTTATTTTTTGGCTGCATTGGGTCTTCGTTGCGGTGCACGGGCTTCTCATTGCGGTGGCTTCTCTTGTTGCAGAGCACGGGCTCTAGGCACGAGGGCTTCAGTAGTTGTGGCTCGCAGGATCTAGAGTGCAGGCTCAGTAGTTGTGGCGCACGGGCTTAGTTGCTCCACGGCATGTGGATCTTCCCGGACCAGGGATCGAACCCATGTCCCCTGCATTGGCAGGCGGATTCTTAACCACTGCACCACCGGGGAAGTCCCTACATCTGGGTTGTTTTAAAGGAAAATTGGATCAATTTGAAATGTGCCAATCTTGTAATTGTGTCTGTGTTGACCTGGCCAAAATTGGAAGGAAAAATGAAATTGGGTCTGGCATGGCACCTTTGTGTTTTTCTGATTCCCAGCAAGGTTGACGTTTCCCCAGCACTGCTTACTGTTGGGTTTCCTGAACAGGTTGACTGTTTATCGCTAATGCCCTTAGGAGTGAGGCAGGGCCAAGTTCTCTCCTCACAGGTGTCCCTGACTTGAATCCTACCCTCTTCACACTGGCATGGCCCCAGGTGCTCAGAATCTGTCCATTGAGAGCCCTTCTCCTACCTCCTTCCAGTTGCTGCTGTCAATTTCCACAGCTGTCTGGAGCCTCAGACCTGTTCCACTTCTGAGCCAGTGGTCAGTGGTGGCCAGAGTGGCGGGCATGAGGGAACACCAGTGACAGGGGCCTGTGCATCCCCATTCAGTAGCTGGTCTGCTAGGCAGTATCCTGAATCCTTGCTTCCCCGTCCTTCCCTCAGGCATCCACCACAGCTAGATTCTAGGGGGAGGGAGGGATCTTTGACCTACCCTTTGCAAGGTTCCTCAGGCCGGGTATCCCAAAGCCTGAGTTTTTGGTTCTAGTTCAATCATTTAACTGACCTTGCCATCTTAGGCCAGTTTTCCTCTCTGGGGCTCATGGGCTGTACTAGATTTTCCAAAGTGTGTTCTAGCTCTCATCCCCTAGGATCCAACAATCGTTTACCACCGCTGGTCTTTCCTGGAAGGGTAATTCTCCATGCAGTTCCGGACCAAATCCACGAGGAATGCTTGCTGAAAATGCAGATTCTTCGTCTCTGCCCCAGATCTGGGGAGTCAGAACCCCCGTGAGTGGGGTCTGTGTTTATTTTTAAGGAGCTTCTCAGGTGATTTCATTGCAGATTAAAATGTGAGAAGTCTGTCCTAGAGTTAGATAGAGCCCGTGCCCACCAGGCAAGAGGGAGCTCTTAAAACATTCCTAGTCTCTTCTTTCCGTGTTGGCAGAAATGTTCATAGTGACAGCAGTGGGCTGGTGGGCACTTGGTCTAGGACTGTAGTTGTGTATTAACTGCGGGCAGGACAGGGAGGCTGTGGGAGAAGGAGGTGGTCAAGGAGCCAGTTGGTGGGTGGACCTCTCGGCCAGCAGAAGGTAAGCAGGTGCCGTCCTGAGATGTGAGCTGATGATGTGGAATCTTAAGCTCCAGGGAAGAGTTGTGCACTGAGTTCCGGCACCAACTCCCAGGAGTTGACCCAGACCTCACAGGTGAAGGGCCTCGTCCTCCACAATACTGCCCTCCCTCCCTTCAGACACCAGCTCCCAGTCCGGGGGTCCCCAGGCCACCCTCACTTTTGACCCACTGGCTGCAAATTAAGGGATTCCCACAACCCCCTCCCGTTCAATAATTCGTTAGAAGAACACACAGAACACAATTGCTTATTATGGCAAACAGATTCAAACTGGAACCAGTCAAAGGGAGAGTCACACAGGGTGAGGTCTGAGAGGGTCCCAAACTCTAGGCTTCCTTGTCTTATCCCTGTGGCGGCAGGACATGTCACCCTCCCAGCACATCGGTGTGTGATGATAGAGTATGGCCAACCAGGAAATCTCCCCCAAGCTTTGGTGTCCAGAGTTCCTATTGGGGTTTCATTATGTAGACATCATGGATTGGACCACTGGCCATGTGATTGATCTCATCTTCAGACCGCCCTCTACAGAGGTCAGGCTGAAAGCATGGACTCACAGGCCCGACCTTCTAATCCCATGGTTAGTCTTCCTGGTGTGGCCAGTCCCCATCCTGAGTCCTCTGTTAGCATAACCTTTAGGAGCCAACCATGAGTCACCGTGTTAGCATAAACAGTCAGAGCCCACACTCATGTTACTTGGGAAATTCCATGGATTTAGAGGAATGAGGATAAGTAGCAGCCAAAGTCTTTTTTTTTTTTTTTTTTCCTTCCCAGCTTTATTGAGGTCAATCGACAAAATTGTAGGATATTTGGAGTTTATGATGTGATGAGTTGATATATGTATGCATTGTGGAAAGATTCCTCCCATCAAGTTAAGTAGTGCATCCATCACCTCACGGACACCTTTTTTTGGTGAAAACATTTAAGTTCTATCTTAGCAAATTTCAGTTGGACAATACAGTGTTATCAAGTATAGTCACCATGTTTTATATTAGATTCTCAGACCTTATTCATCTTAGAGCTGAAAGTATGTACCCTTTTACCAACCTTTCCCTTTTTATCCCCAAGCTCCTGGCAACCACTTTTCTTTTGTTTCTATAAGTTTGACTTAAAAAAAAAAAAAAAAAGATTCTGCATATAGGTGATACCATGCAGTATTTGTCTTTCTCTCTCTGACTTATTTCACAAAGAAAGCATAATGCCTTCTAGGTTATTCCATGTGGTCACAAATGACAGGATTCCCTTCTTTTTTAAGGCTGAAGAATATTCCATTGTGTTATGTGTGTGTGTGTATGTATGTGTGTGTGTATACATATGCATACACACATATACATATATATCACAGTTTATTTATCCATTCATTTGTTGGACATGTAGGTTGTTTCCTTACCTTGACTATTGTGAATAATGCTGCAGTGAACATGGGAGTACAGGTATCTCTTTGAGATAAAGATTTCATTTCCTTTGAATATATACCCAAAAGTAGAGTTGCTAGACTGTATGGTAGTTCTGTTTTTAACTTTTTGAGGAATCTCCGTACTGTTTTCCATAGCGGCTGCACCAACTTACATTCCTACCTACAGTGTATGAGGGTTCCCTTTTCTTTACATCATCTCCAACACTTGTTATTTCTTGTTTTTTTGATGATAGCCATTCTAACTGATGTGAGGTGATATCTCAATGTGGTTTTGATTTGTATTTCCCTAATGATTGGTGATGTTGAGCATCTTTTCATGTGTCTGTTGGCCATCTTTATGCCTTCTTTGGAAAAATGTCTATTCCGATCTTCTGCTATTTTTTAATCAGTTTTTGTTTGTTTGTTTTTTGTGAAGATGTATGAGCCCTTTATATAGTTTGGCTATTAGCCCCTTGTTGGATATGTGATTTGCAAATATCTTATATTCAGTAGGTTGCCTTTTCATTTTGGTGATGGGTTCCTTTGCTGTGCGGAAGCTTTCTAGTCCCATTTGTTTATTTTTGCTTTTGTTTCCCTTGCCTTTGGAGTCAGATCCACAAGAACATTGTTAAGATTGATGTCAGATAGGTTACTGTCTATACTTTCTTCTAGGAATTTTATGGTTTCAGATCTTACCTTCAAGTCTTTAATCCATTTTGAGTTAACTTTAGTGTGTGTGGTGTAAGATAATGGTCTAGTTTCATTGTTTTTTTTTTTTATAAATTTATTTACTTATGGCTGTGTTGGGTCTTCGTTGCCGTGCATGGGCTTTCTGTAGTTGCAGCGAGCGGGGGCTGCTCTTTGTTGCGGTGCGCGGGCTTCTCATTGCAGTGGCTTTTCTTGTTGTGGAGCATGGCGCTGCAGGCTTCAGTAGTTGTGGCACACGGGCTTAGTTGCTCCGCGGCATGTGGGATCTTCCCGGACCAGGGCTCGAACCCGTGTTCCCCTGCAATGGCAGGCGGATTCTTAACCGCTGCGACATGAAGGAAGCCCAGGGTTGGGACTGTTGATGTAAATACAGACAAGGTGTGCCAAAGCACGCTCTGTGGCAGGTTCTCAGACTGCAGCCGGCGTCAGCATCACCTGGAAGACTTGGTCCAGTACAGTTCACTGGGCCACACAGAGTATTTTTCATAGGGCAGGGTTGGGACTGAGAATTTGCGTTTCTCACGAGTTGCAGGATGCTAATGTTGCTGCTCTGGGGACCACAGTTTGAGAACCTGTGCTGTATAGAAGATGGGTAAGCAGGGGGATTGATCTCTTAGCCCTACTTTGCCCTACACTGACCTGCAAAAAAGCCAAGAAGCAGATCCTATGCATAGCTCACAACCACAGTTTCCACATCATATTGTAATTCCTTGTTAACATAGATCCCTTGCTCCCCAAACTGAGCTGCTCAAGGACAATTGAACCAGCGAATATAGGAATGTGTTTAAACCATAACCCTTGACTTGGTGGTTAAGGACTGCTGCCAGTGCCCTGTGCTACTCCCTGGGGCCAACCTTTGAAGTAAAGTCCTGTGCCTTTTCCAGAAAGACAGATTAGGGCGGTGGTTCTGATCTAGGAGATTTTGCTACCAAATTGTCATTTTAGGTTGTCACAACTTAGGGTGAAGAGATGCTACTGGCATATTGAGGAAGGAGCCCAGGGATGCGGCAGACTCTCCTACAAAGCACAGAGGAGCCACCTGTGACGGAGAAGCATGCAGCCTGAAACGTCAGCAGCGCTGAGCTTACGAAATCCTGCCGTAGGGGAAAGTGTTCTAGTGCGGTAGGGTGGGTCTTACTGTGAGATCTGTCTGCGTGCCTCTCATTTGTCCCTCACCTCAGTCCCTGCTCTTGGACTTTCTGACCCAGGTCATCCTACTTCCCTACACCCCCTGTGTCACCAGCCCTGCCCAGGCTGGGCCATGGAAGCCTCCAGTAAGCAGGGAGCACTAACCAATGATTAATAATTTGCCACAGCTAAAAGTGCTTTAAAATGCGTTATTCTTTCAACAATAAATGACTTATTTGAGTGGGGCGAGGGCACTTGTTGAATGTTTAACTGACCTCAGCTGACCTTTGCATTCCCCTTCTCCTAGAGAAATTTAGAGAGCGTTGTGTGAGTGTTCTTTGCCGTGGCTTCTCCACCAGCGAGTTGTTCATTTATTTATTCAGCGGAGTTTTGAGTGACTCACTCTGTGCCGGGCCCAGTGAACCACCACGGAAAGACTGGGTCCTACCTGCATGGAGCTCTTGCATGGAGAAGGACGAAATAAATGAGTGGATTATTTTTTCTCTCAACAAATAGAATGTAGTAAATGGGTAAAGCAAGTTGGAAGGAGGAAGTAGAGAATCTGGATTTGCTTTTTTAGACAAGGCAGTCCAGGCCTTTCTGTGGAGGCAGCAATTAGCTTGAGACCTGGAAGAGAAAAGGTGTAATGATGGGGGAAAGTGAGCGAGAGGATCTGTCTGTTCCCAACAAAGGGAACAGCAGTCAGGAGCGTGGCAGGCTCTCGGAAGCATAGCACATCAGCATGGCTGGAACACTGAGCAGAGGTGCTGGACGGGAGACGGGGTGGTGAGCTGGGAGGGACCCATCATGAGTTACACTCGGTCAGGACCATAGGTGTAATTCTAGTGCAGGAGGACAGCATGCTCTTGTACTTTGAAGACATCATCTGGCTTCTCTGTAGAAAGATCCTAGGGAAACCAAGGGTGGAAGCAGGCAGTACAGTTTGCAGGCTCTTGCAGCTCTGAGAACCGATGGCGGCTTGGGGCTTCGGTCTCGGGACGATGGTGATGGGAGGGTGAGAAAAGATGCCAAGTGGTTGGGGCCAGGCTGCATTTTGGAGGAAGCAGCTGTGGGACTAGTTGGCGGGTTGGCTGCGGGAGGTGAGGGGAAGGGAGGCATCAAGGGTGACCACCAGGTTTCTGGTTTGAGCAGTGCCTCTGTGAGGTTGACATTTAGAGAGAGAATGGGGAGAGCAATTTTGGTGGGGAAATCAGGAGTCCCATCTTGGACTTTAAAGTGGAGATGCCTGTTAGCCATCTACGAGGAGAGGACAAGGAGACACTTGGCCATAGGAGTTTGGGGGAGTAGTAGCCTCTGTCAGAGAGTGCGGGGGACTGCTTTGGCTAACATCTCTACACTTCCTAGTGTCTCCTTCAGCCTCTCCTCTTGGGGGCCTTGGGGAACAGAGCTGAAAAAGCAGTGGCTTCACAGATATACTTCCTCAACATCAAGTGGGTACAGCTTCCCAGTAATGGAGCCCTCAGTTCTGTTTTCTAGCCCCATCCCTGCCTACCTGTAAACACTCCCCGACAGAAGAACCTGTGGAGGCCATGGCACGTCTTTGCCAGTTCTCTTCATTCAGTGTTGAGTCTTTTTTTGTTTTTTTTTTTAAGCATGCCCCATAGTTTAATAAAACTTCCAGGAAGATGTGCCAGTGCTTCTGTGGCCTTGTGCACTCCTGGGGCATCCGTGAGCCCTCCTGGGAGCGTGGGGTTCCCTGGGTCAGGTCAGGCACACGGCTCCGTGGGGCGTTGGCCTTTACAACATAAGTACTTGTATTGTTTTGGTTGTTTTACGTGTCACTTCCTTCTCACTTTATGGAAAACAGGTGACATGGAGTGGCAGCCAAGTGTGAGCTGGGGAAGGAGGAAGCCCTTCTCAGAGAAGGTCATTTCCGTGTGGCTCTGTGTTCACTGCGCTTCACCGTGTCCCAGGAGCCGTGCAGGTCACGGAGTGTGTGAGGCGTCTGCGAGGCCGTCCTGCCCTTGAGGGAGCCCCAGTCTGTTGTGGAGGTGACGGTGCTACGGACAGTGTGTGCTCAACGGGCAGCTGTCCGCGCCAGTGTGGTTCAGATGTAAGATCGCAACCCATTAGTGCAGCACGAAGTCAATTTTGTGGATTTCGACTGGTGTTTCTTTCTTCTTCAAAATAAGTTTTAAAAATTGTGGTAAAATGCACAACCTATTTACCACCTTAACCATATTAAAGTGTACACTTGAGTGGAATTAATGACATGACACTCCTGTGCAACCATCATCATGGTCCACAGGATTCTTTTCATCAGTAAAACAGAAACTCTGTACCCGTCACTACAACCCCCTCCCCCTCCCCCTCCCCTCCCCCTCCCCTCCCCTCCCCCTCCCCTGGTAGTCACCATTCTACTTTCTGTCTCCCTCATTTTTGACTCTTTGGATACTTCATATAAGTTGAATCATATGGTATTTGTCTCTGTGTGACTGGCTTATTTCACTTAGCATAATATCCTTAAGGTTCATCTATGTTATAGCCTGTGTCAGAATTTCCTTCTTTGAGACTCAGTAATATTCCAGTGTACATGTGTACCACACTTTGATTATCCATTCATTCATCATTGGACACTTGGGTTGCTTCCACCTTTTGGGTACTGTACTGCCAATAATGCTCCTGTCATTATGGGTATATCATGACTGGCATTTCTTTTGCAATGAAGTAGGCTAGAATAGAAAATAGCAGGGGATGGGACTTCCCTGGTGGTCCAGTGGGTAAGACTCCACACTCCCAGTGCAGGGGGCCCAGGTTCTATCCCTGGCTGGGGAACTAGATCCTGCATGCATGCTGCAACTAAGAAGTCTGAATACCGCAACTAAAGATCCCACATGCTGCAACGAAGATCCGGTGTGCTGCAACTAAGACCTGGCGCAGCCTAAATAAATACTAAAAAAAAAAAAAAAAAAAAGAAAAAGAAAATATCAGGTGTACGTAGTGTGGGCAGACCCAGACTACTGATGAGGCATGAGGCACAGCTTTGCAAGCTGTATGAGATGCCATATATCCTAAATTAACCTAAACGCATTGATGTTTATTTCCCATGGACTGATAGATACACTTTGAGCACTCTGTGAAAGCATCAAGATAACTCACTAAATTCTGTCAGTTCTTTAACCTCGAGTTAGGCATCCTTGTTTTTGGCCACGCCGCATGGCATGCGGGATCTTAGTTCCCCGACCAGGGATCGAACCCACGCCCCCTGCAGTGGAAGTGCAGAGTCTTAACCACTGGACTGCCAGGGAAGTCCCCTAGGCATCCTTTTAATTAAGAAAACGTGAATTAGTTGTTCACATGCATTTGATTCAGCTGCTGGAATGGTTCTTTGACCCAAGTAAGGTAGTTTCTTTCCTTTGCTCTGTGGTTTCACAAATCCCAATGAGTAGCATCAAGGCTTGCTTGGGTAGGCAGTCATACTCCTTTCTCTTAGGAGGGATATCTGGAACTTGGAAGCAAGAGCTCTGTCATCCCTCATGGGGGAAGAAGTTTAATAGTTTGGAAGAAAGCGTTTGATTGGAACAGACACTAAAGGCCAGATATTCAGAGGTGAGTCAGCACCAGGCACTAACCGGCATAGAGGGATCTTGGTGACGAATTGAGTCCTGTATCTAGCGGTGGCCGTGTGTGCTGTGCTAAGTAGATAAGGTATCACCTGCTGGTTGTGAGGTCCCTTACTTGTTAGTTCCAGCCAATACTGCTTCAATCCCTTCAGAACCTTGGGAGGTGGTCAGCATGAGTAATATTTTACTTGTGACTCCTTGTTTTATTCTCAGTGTTAACTGAATTGTGTGCAAATGTGTCAAAAAAAATTTTTTTGGAGGGGAGGGATAAACTGGGAGCCTGGGATTGACATATACACACTACTACTACTATATACAAAATAGATAACTAATAAGAACCTACTGTAGAGCACACGGAACTCTGCTCAATACTCTGTAATGACCTATATGGGAATAGAATCTAAAAAAGAGTGGATATATGTATATGTATAACTGATTCACTTTGCTGAACAGTAGAAAGTAACACAACACTGTAAATCAACTCTACTCCAATAAAAATTAATTTAAAAAATTTTTTTTGAGGAAGCGATGAGGATGGTTACCCATGCACAATAGTTGTAGATTCTCAGTGTTGGTTGTAGCGTGGGAAAAAGTATCTGGAAGACATGTGGTGATAAGAAAAGGGACACTATGAAGAAGTGAAGGGAGGGGATTAGCCGGTGGGAGGAAAGGGAGATAAGAGGGCCAGGGATGAACCAGAAAAGGCCTGGAAGCTCTGAGGCAGGAAGGCTCTGCAGTGCCCACAGCCTGGGAGGACCCGGGTGGACCCCAGGGTAGAGGGTATGGAGGGAGCTGGGGGCACGCAGCTTGCATTGCTGCTTCGCTTAGAACAGGACGTGGGTAAAAAGAGCAGGGATGAGAAAATGGATTTTGAGCAAGTTTTAAGAAATGGGGAAAGTCACAGAGGAAAGGAGAGAAGATTCTAGCTTGAACATTGCCACCCACGTCTAATTGGATTTGGCTGTGGGCCACTCCGGGAAAGCCAGGGTGGTGACCCGTTTCAAGATAGTTCATCAGCAGTGTGGGTGTTCTGATGTCACGCTGGATGGGTTCCAGTGACATCTGTGCCAGACACCGTGGCACGCAAGGCCCGTGGAGATGCCACGTAGTATGTGAGTTGTGGTCTCTGGTGGGACAGTTAGGAGGGAGGTGCTGCTGCTGGATGAAGACTTGCGGGAGAGGAGGGAAGGAGAGAGTATCATGGTGGCGAGGGCGACTCTTGGGTTGGAGCTGGGTTGAGGGATGGCTACTTCGGCAGTGGTCTCAATGCTGTCAGTGATAAATTGGAGTCAGGGTGCCAACTGACCCAGGCCTCCGTGTCTAACTGTTTAGGTGGTGACACATACTTTAGGCTCCTGTCAGTCAGCTTGCCATCTGATGGAGATGCAAACCTTCGTGCCTTGATGGTACCCAGATTTGGGAAGTGAACGGATTTGTGAGGGTCCTTAAATCAAGAGCTGTGGGGAAAGAAATTTGCCTAATTGAGCAACTTCATCTATTTTTCTGCTGGGGCCCACATGGGATTACTCAAGATTGCTGTCATGGTGACGGCTGCTCTTTGTCTGATGGGACTTTGTAGTGCTCAGAGCAACACTGATCCTTTCAGTTGGTGGCTCAGCAGCCCAGGGAGGTGTTATTATCTCCAGGTGTTCTCCCCGTTTGCTGGAGGCCAGTACTGAGAGGTGATGTGGCTAATTCAAGGTCATGCAATCAGAAAGTGGCAAAGTATCATTACATTTTTAAAAATTGTGGTAAAATGCATATAAAATAAAATTTACCATCCTGACCATTTTTAAGCACATGGTTCAGTAGTGTGAAATACATTCACATTGTTGTGCAACCAATTTCCAGAAAAACTCTTTTCATCCTGCCTTAGTGTGTCATTAAACACTAACTCCCCATTCTCCTTCCTTCCTGCCCCTGGCAACCACAGCGCTACTTTGTTTCTCTCTGAATTTGACTAAGTACTTCATTTAAGTGGAATCATACAGTATCTGTCCTTTGTGACTATACCATTTTACACTTCCAGCAGCAGTGTGCAAGGGCTCCAGTTTCTCTACATCCTTGCCAACACTTGTTATTTCCCTCCCTTCCTCCCTTCCTTCCTTCCTGATAATAGCCATCCTAATATATGTGAGGTGGCATCTCATTGTGGTTTTCATTTGCATTTCCCTGACGATGAGTGATGCTGAGAATCTTTTCCTGTGCAAGTAGACTTTTAAAGAGGGCCTTTCAGGGTAAATTGCAGTGTTAACTCCCTGAGCGTTTTCGGTAGCGAATAAGTGTAGGATAAATGGCAAAACATTTTTCAAACCTGTTTTGTGGTGATGCTCACAGATTTATACTTTTACTTCGGAAGGAAAGTGAGACCTAGAGATATTAAGGGTCATGGAGATGCTGAACTGGAGTGGAGAAGGAGATGGGGGGGACAGTTGAGGCCCTGGGGCCTCAGTACCACTGCTGGGACTAGAATCCAGTCTTCTGCCTCCTGCTCTCGGGATCTTTAGAGGTGCCAAGCTACCAGGGTTAGCAAAATCTGAAGCTCAGTCTCTCTTACTGCTTCTTTAATAATTCATAGACGTTCATTTATTCAACAAAGAATTCTTTAGCATCTCCTTTCTACCTGTATTGTGCTAGGAATAACGCAATAAAAGAAGTGTGGGGCTTCCCTGGTGGCGTAGTGGTTGGGAATCCGCCTGCCATTGCAGGGCATACGGGTTTGATCCCTGGTCGGGGAAGATCCCACATGCCGCTGAGCAACTGAGCCCGTGCGCCACAACTGCTGAGCCTGCGCTCTGGAGCTCGCGAGCCACAGCTACTGAGCCTGTGCACCACAACCCGCGTGGGTTGTGAAGCTACAGCTACTGAAACCCGCGCACCTAGAGCCTGTGCTCTGCAGCAAGAGAAGCCATGACAGTAAGAAGCCCGCACAGCACAATGAAGAGTAGCCCCCGCTCGCCACAACTAGAGAGAGCCGGCGTGCAGCAACGAAAACCCAACGCAGCCAAAAAAAAAAAAAGAGAGAAGTGTGGTCTCTGCTTTCATGGGTTATTATTGTCTGGCCTTGGAAATTTCCTTACTCTGGCAAAGTGAGTAGAATGGTGTTAACCTTTGGGCTGTCTGCATATTAATCATTATCATTTAAATAATGCATAATGGATTTGGATAATTTTTTTTTAAGTCCTTTGTACAGTTCTTGTTTTTTCCATTAATAACAAGTAATTTGTGGAGAGGTAATTTGAGATTATGTAAATATCATGGTTCACATCAAGCTTTCACCCACTAGATTTAACTTCCATTGATAATTTTCTGACTTCATTGTTCCTTCTATATTTGTTTGCATTCTAGACTGCAACAGCTTTCCCTTCTCTCCTATTTATGAAGCAATAAAGTCATGGATTCTTTTGTTATTTAATGGGTTATAATTCACTGGCATTTATTTAATACCTAAGGTATCCCAGATTTGGCTAGCAAGAGCCCTTCAAGCTGGCTTCTCTGTCTTTTGCACACGTCCTTGTGATTACTTTAGAGCTTCCTTATTTTATGGTGCAGGATGTCCAGGCCCATCTTGTACTTTCTCTGCCGTTGGTCCTGGCCCGTTGATAGTGATGCTGTTGCCGGGAATGCCTGGGGCTCTGCTCACCTGGACCCGGTCTAGTTACAGCAGCCCGCACAGAAATTTCCTCTTCTGGGGCCCATGTTGTGGCTGGACCGGCCCTTGTGGTTCTTACGATTGTAAGACATGTCTCAGCAACAACCAAGAGGGAGTTCTGAAATGGCAAGGTTTGTTACTCACATGTCCTGAAGGGTACAAGGCACACCTGGGGTCACACAGCCCCAGAGAGAGAGGGAGACGGAGGGAGGGAGGGAGGGAGAGCCCGCGCACGTGAGTGAGCTTGTACCTGCACTTCTGCCTTGTTGGGGTCAAGGGCTGGGTGCATGTCAGGCACTTATGATGAAAAAAGCTAATTGTCAGGTGCTAACACACGCTGAACCAACCTTGTAATCAGCCATTGCTTCAAGGAGCACTGGTTCCTCTTAGGAAGGATATTAAAAAGCCGAGATCTGGGTGAAGGGGACCAAAAGGCACAAACTTCAGTTATAAAATAAATAAGTCATGGAGACGTAATGTCCAGCATAGAGACTGTGGTTAATAATACTGTGTTATTTGAAAGCTGCTGAGAGTTGACCTTAAAAGTTTTCATTAGAAGAAAAAAAAAATTATTACTGTGTATGTTAAAAAAAACAAAACACCAAGATCTGGAGGCTTGAATACTCCTTGCTACCAGTGTGTCATTTTTTCCAGGGCCTCTCAGCATATAGAGTTAGAGCGCGCGTGTGTGTGTGTGTGTGTGTGTGTGTGTGTGTGTGTAAACACGCATCTAGTTTTCTTCCCCCATATCTCTATATATTTAAAATGTAGACCTATTTCTGTAGACCTCTTTTTTTAATTTTTAATTTTTTTTTTTTTTTTTTTTTGAAACAAAGGCCGTCGGTGTGGGATTCTAATTAGACAGATGTGTAGTTTGGATATATGTCACTCTCCTTTTAATTTTTAACAGGTGGCTAAACCCCTTGTTTAAAATTGGTCACAAACGCAGATTAGAAGAAGATGACATGTACTCAGTGCTTCCGGAAGATCGCTCCAAGCACCTTGGAGAAGAGCTTCAGGGGTAAGTAGCAGGCAGTGAGGAGACGGGGAAGGAAGAGTGAGAGTTCCTCCGTGTGGCTAATGGTTTGGAGTGGGTTTTACCTTCCTCTGGGTTCTTCTGCAGCCTCCTCGCCCATGACATTGCACGCTCACCCCGCTCAGGCTGACCCTGGGCTTAGCCCACTTTGGAGGCCGGGGGGACCCGTGTTTCCTGTGCCTTTGTGGAGGGGAGGGAGCCAGCAGCCAAGGCCCTGGATGCTGAGCTCCGTCCCCGGAGGTGGTGTCCCTGGAGGATGCTGTCTGCCCTCTTGAGCTGCTCTTGGTGCTGTGAATACAACGAAGCTTGGAAGTAACTTGTTTATCCAAGACCAGTGACTGTTCCCCTCAGAGCCTGTTTTTCTGGTCCTTCAGGGTCTGTACCGCTCATCTTTCAGGAGCCCTGCAAGCAGTTAACCAGCACTCATGGCACAGTCACAGAGTGCCCTGTAGTGAAGGCCTATCTTCCTTCCACTCTGCCACCTCTCCTGTTTTACCTGTGGCGGGGCTGTTCTTTACTGTGCTTTGTTTCTCATTGCAGGTACTGGGATCAAGAAGTTTTGAGAGCCGAGAAAGCTACACGGGAGCCTTCTTTAACAAAAGCAATCATAAAGTGTTACTGGAAATCCTATTTAGTTTTGGGAATTTTCACGTTAATTGAGGTAAAAGCTGTTACATACAGCGCATTGCTTTTCAGTGTATGTGGCTCAGTAATGAGATGGATGCGACAGGTGGGGAGAGGCCAGTCGTTTAAGGTCTGAGGATAAACCTTGTCTAGGAAACATGTAGCCCAGCGGTTGTGTTTACCTTTAGAATGGACAGGTCCTTAAAAGGAGTGGACCTCCAGGGGGTTACAATTTTTCTTTTAACTGATTAAAAACATAGTGTCATGGAAGGCTGGCACTGAAAAGGAAAGACATGTTATGTTAGGATGTTCTTGGTGCTCAGTATAACTGCTGAAAGTGATCCTTGACCAAAACAAAACCCTGCAACCTCAAACAATATGTGCCCTGTGGTTTGGAGAAAGTAACCTTTGACCTGAGCCCACAACAACATAAGACATTTTACAGGCGCTCAGCAAATAATCGTTAACTTGACCAGGTCACATCTGATAAATGCTTTCCTAAGAAGGTATCTTCACCTTCCCCCTTCCAGCGGAACAGAACCCGTGACCCTGCACCTGGGTTGGAGCTGCCCAGAGCTCGGAAGAGCATACCCTTCGCTGGGCTGGCCCTTCCCAGCGGGCTGGGCACTGAGAGCCGAAGCCCCCCACGGGGAGGAGCTCCAGCTTCACCACGAATTCTGTGCACCACACGTCCTGGTTTCTGTCCCTGGCTGTGGGAGTGGATTGCTGGTTGAAAGCAGAGTCTTGGAGCTGGCGTTTGCAGAGGGTGTAGGAGGGGGATGTGCAGGGGAAAACCTAAGGCAGAAAGCTGGGAGGTCAGTGACCACCGTGACCCAGAAGGTTCTGGGTTAAGCTCCCCTGGTGAGACAGTTCTCCCTGGGGGCACAGTGCCAGTCAGCCTACCTATTCTGGCTGCAGCCTGCTGGAGGCCCGCTGCAAATCCACTTGGGTGGCTCGTGCTCTCTGTGGTACCTTAGTGCTGCCTTAGGGACAGGGCCGGCCTGTGAGTGTGTGAGAGCAGGAGGGATAGAAGATGCAGTTGCGATGAAAGGGTTGTTTTAGGTGGAGAAGGTGGTGAGTTGTCATAAATATGTTTTTACTGGGGGTGAGATGGGTCGGCTAGGTGGTTTGTAGGTGGGAGGCGTGGCTCTTTTTTTTTTTTTTTTTTTAATTTTTATTGGACTGTAGTTTCCTTACAATGCTGTGTTAGTTTCTGCTGTACAGCAAAGTGAATCAGTTAATGTATACATATATCCCCTCTTTTTTAGATTTCCTTCCCGTTTAGGTCACCACAGAGCATTGAGTAGAGTTCCCTGTGCTGTACAGTAGGTTCTCATTAGTTATCTCTCTTTTTTTTTAAATAAATTTATTTATTTATTTATTTATTTATGTTTGGCTGTGTTGGGTCTTCGTTTCTCTGAGAGGGCTTTCTCTAGTTGCGGCAAGTGGGGACCACTCTTCATCACGGTGCGCGGGCCTCTCACTATCGCGGCCTCTCTTGTTGCAGAGCACAGGCTCCAGACGCACGGGCTCAGCAATTGTGGCTCACGGGCCTAGTCGCTCCGTGACATGTGAAATCTTCCCAGACCAGGGCTCGAACCCATGTCCCCTGCATTGGCAGGCAGATTCTCAACCACTGCGCTACCAGGGAAGCCCAGTTATCTCTCTTTTTTTTAAAATAAATTTATTTATTTATTTATTTATGGCTGTGTTGGGTCTTCATTTCTGTGCGAGGGCTTTCTCCAGTTGCGGTGCGCGGGCTTCTCACTGTCGCGGCCTCTCCCATTGCGGGGCACAGGCTCCAGACACGCAGGCTCAGTAGTTGTGGCTCACGGGCTTAGTTGTTCCCTGGCATGTGGGATCTTCCCGGACCAGGGCTCGAACCCGTGTCCCCTGCATTGGCAGGCAGATTCTTAACCACTGCGCCACCAGGGAAGCCCTAGTTATCTCTTTTATGCATAGTAGTGTGTATATGTCAGTCCCAATTTATCCTGCCTCCCCCCGCCCCCAATTCCCTCCTTGGTGTCCATAAGTTTGTTCTGTACGTTGTGTCTCTATTTCTGCTTTGCAAGTAAGTTCATCTGTACCATTTTTCTAGATTTCACATATACGCAGTATTATATGATATTTGTTTTTCTCTTTCTGACTTACTTCACTCTGTATGACAGTCTCTTGGCCTCTCCACGTCTCTGCAAATGGCACAATTTTGTTCCTTTTTATGGCTGAGTAATATTCCATTGTATATATGTGCCGCATCTTCTTTATCCATTCATCTGTCGATGGACACTTAGGTTGCTTCTATGTCCTGGCTATTGTGAATAGTGCTGCAATGAACATTGGGGTGCATGTATCTTTTGTAATTATGGTTTTCTGCGGGTATATGCCCAGGAGTGGGATTGCTGGGTCACATGGTAGCTCTATTTTTAGTTTTTTGGGGAACCTCCATACTGTTCTCCATAGTGACTGTACCAATTTACATTCCCACCAACAGTGCAAGAAGGTTCCCTTTCTCCACACCCACCCTCTCCAGCATTTATTGTTTATAGGTTTTTTGATGATGGCTTTTCTGACTGGTGTGAGGTGATAAATCTCTCTGTAGTTTTGACTTGTATTTCTGTAATAATTAGTGATGTTGAGCATTTTAAAATGTGTTTGTGGGCCATCTGTATGTCTTTTTTGGAGGAATGTTTAATTTATTTAGGTCTTCCACCCATTTTTTTATCGTGTGGCTCTTGTTTAAAAGGCTTTGTTGTCCTGAAGGGCACTGCGGGCAGTGGGCAGCTGGGTAGGTGAAGTCTGCCCCACACAACTGGAGAAACCGGAGAATTCTGTCAGCTCACAGGTGTCTGGATGGTCCTGGGAGATTGAGCTCTCGTTGATGACACTGGTGGGTTGGCCATTGTGCCAGAGGGTAGGGACATCTACATGGGGCCGTGTTCTGTCTTTGAGAGAGCACTGACCACCTGAATACTGCTGTGGCCTTGTGAAGGGCAGGGTGGAGATGCAAACCCGTGCGATTTCCTCGGGGGTTGGAGAGGGTGCAGGAGCCCCTCAGTCTGTCCCAGCCCTTCTTTGACCTGTGTACAGCTGTCCCAGTGATGGTGTTTCTGCATAGTCACAGTAAGTCTCTGTTTGAAAGACAGGCGGCAAGCTGGTGTGGCCTTTGTGTGTAGGATTTCCCGACCTCACAGAGCAAGCGCTCATGAACTCTGCTTGTCCGGGAACCCTGGGGGCTTCGAGGTGTACCTGCAGCTCATGCCGGGTGCCTGGTTTGGGGTGAGCAGAGATGAGTGGCCTCAGGTTTAGTGTTGGATCATATCCTGAAGCAGGCCTTTCTCTGCTGTCCCTGGTTCTCTAGTTTCTCTTTGGTACCAGATGCTGAAGAAGTTGAAGGCAGGCGGGTCTCAAAGCGTGGCCCATGTGGCTGGGTTTGGACCGAGCTGCAGGTTTTCCATGCTGTCCTGCACTGTTGGCTCCTTGGGTGGGGTCACTAAACCTTAGATGGATCCCATCCTAATATGAGCTCCAGGTCTTTGCTGTGGCAGCTTATGGAAGAAGCAGACACAGAGGGAGAGGCCACAGGAACTGGGGTTCTTCCTGAGAGGGAATCGGCCTCACTGGGGTGCTGGGAGCTTTGATTCCGAAGTTGTCCAGCCCCGGTAATACTTCCTGCTAGGGGTCCAGGAAGAGCAGGCCTGGGGGCTGCATAAGGTGCACCTGGTAGAGCCCTGGCCCCTCTCTCAGGAGGTTGGTTGTTGGGCGGTCATGGCAGTAAAGGGGGGAGTAGAGGACCTGGCTAACGTGTGGGCTCATCTCAGTAGTAGTACTAGAAGTACTAGTACCAGTAACAGGGGCTCCTACTCAGTAGCACTGGTGGTGGTGACTGCAGTACTGTTAGTGTGATAATAAAAATATTAAGTTCTTGAAAAATACTATGTATCAGAACTGCTGTAAGCACTTTATGCGTGATATTAGTATTATTTCTTTGGCTGAGTCAACAAAGTCATAGGTATTATATTACCCCCATTTTAGAGAAGAAGATACTGAGTGCTAAGTAGTTACCCAGTGTGCCTATGGTCACACGAAGCATAAAGGATGGACTGAGGTTCCATCTCGGGCGCTCTGACTTAAGAGAATGTCCGTCTCAATGACTGAGCTTGTCCAGGGTCCGGAGGGCCTGTCTTGAGAGCTTTGTTTTCGTGGTCTCAGGCACATGCATCCTGAACTTGGTTTAAGGATAATGAATAGGATGCTAAGAACCCCCTGCAGCAGGAAGCCAGCTGTGAACATAATTGAGGGCGGAGCCAAGGTGACCCCATCTCCCGGGTGAAGAAGTTACTAGGGCTTTGACGCTAGCGGCAGTGTCATGCTGTGTTTCAGTGGACCAGGAGGGGCCCTTTAGGAAACCACCTTCCACTCGTGACCGGCTGTACGTGGATGAGGTTGTGACTGTTCCGGTGACCCAAGTTCTAAACATCCATCCCCACTCTTACGAAACCATTCCAGGTGGGCTCCCTGAGATGGACCAGGGGGCAGGTAGTAGGTCTTGGATGGTGGCTACGGTGGGACATTGATAATCTGGGCACAGGTGGAGTCTTCCATGTTTTTTTGTTTTTTTGTTTTCTTAAATAAATAAATTTATTTATTTATTTATTTTTTGGCTGTGTTGGGTCTTCGTTTCTGTGCGAGGGCTTTCTCCAGTTGGGGCGAGCGGGGGCCACTCTTCATCGCGGTGCGCGGGCCTCTCACTGTCGCGGCCTCTCCCGTTGCGGAGCACAGGCTCCAGACACGCAGGCTCAGTAGTTGTGGCTCACGGACCCAGTTGCTCCGCGGCACGTGGGATCCTCCCAGACCAGGGCTCGAACCTGCGTCCCCTGCATTGGCAGGCAGATTCTCAACCACTGCGCCACCAGGGAAGCCCCCATGTTGTTTTTTAGTAAGAGTGCCCAGTTGCTTGCTGAGAGCTCGCTGAGAACTTGCATCCCTATGAATATGGGGTTGCATTTGCTCAGTGAGAATGAGAATCCCAGGTCAGTTACTGGGGTGTGGAGCAGTTCTCCTGTTCTGTTGTCTGAATACACTTTCCCACACACAGGTGTGCCCCGGGCCTGAGGTCTTACGGTGATAGCTGGGTAGGGCCAGCTGGACTCGTTAGGATAATAAGTGGCAGAACTCATGGTGGTTCACAGTATAAAACCAGACAGGGGTCTCTATTCCCTAGGTGAGTGTTGTGACTGGCGTACGGTGCTCATTCAGAATTTGTGTCCTTAGGATAATAACTCGCAGAACCCTTAGTCCTGATGCAGTGGAGTTCAGGGAGTTGAGGGCCATTAAAGCTCAAGGAGAAGTAAACACTGAACTTTACTGGCAGTCAAAAGAAGCCTGAAATCCAACACAAATACTCCTGTTTTCCTAGACTTGCCTTTTGACATACTGCTGTTTTGGAGAAGTTAATAATCATTCCTTATGACAAAGCTAATAAGGATCTGTCACTTTTTAAAACTCATTTTCAGGTGCTGTTTTGGGTTTTCAGTGATTAAAACTACTGAGTTAGATGCAATAAATGTTAGTTAAATAATTGATTTTATGAAGCAACTTCCCATTTTGTGATCATCTATGCTGCTTGCTGGTCTTTGTATTTTATTTTATTTTTTTAAAATATTTATTTATTTGGTTGCAGCAGGTGGGCTCCTTAGTTGTGGCATGCGAACTCTTCCCCCCCAACAACAAATTTATTTATTTATTTATTTATTTTTGACTGCATTGGGTCTTCATTGCTGCATGCGGGCTTTCTCTAGTTGCGGGGAGCGGGGGCTACTCTTTTGTTGCAGTGCGGGGGCCTCTCATGGTCATGGCTTTTCTTGCGGAGCACAGCCTCTAGGTGCTCGGGCGTCAGTAGTTGTGGCACATGGGCTCAGTAGTTGTGGCTTGCGGGCTGTACAGCGCAGGCTCAGTAGTTGTGGCGCATGGACTGAGTTGTTCCGCGGCCTGTGGGATCTTCCCGGACCAGGGCTCGAACCCGTGTCCCCTGCACTGGCAGGTGGATTCTTAACCACTGGCATGCGAACTCTTTTTTGGGGCATGCATGTGGGATCTAGTTCCCTGACCAGAGATCGAACCTGGGTCCCCTGCATGGGGAACGCAGAGTCTTAACCACTGCGCCACCAGGGAAGTCCCCGGTCTTCGTATTTTAGATAGTGGAAGATGTATACTCAGTACTCAGTCCAGGATTCTCTAAAACGCAGATGTTTCCTTTGTGACCTCCAGGCCTCTTTTAATTCCTCTGGTGCACAGAATGCCTCTTGGCTCATTCGTGATTCCCAGGCAGTGTGCTGTGACCACCCACGGTGCCGGTGGGGCATCCCCGCGCTACTGGCAGCACCAGCGGGAAGAGGCAGGTGACTCCAGTCCAGGGCGAGGCTTTCGGGATTAGGATTTCGAAGTATGGAAACCTCTGTCCTCTGAAAATTGAGGAGTGATCATAATGCTTGGAGAAACAAGTACCAGACTGATGTTGAACATGGAGCGCTTGCAGGCCGCCCCTAACTAGAACAGAACAACCGGCGAGTTCCCAGCACGCCTGGCCCCTGTGTGCACCTTCCCAGGGACCGCAGGTGGGGAGGACAGGTCTCTGCCTGCCCAGGGCCCTCAGGGTGGAGAGGAGGAGCCTGAAGCCTCTGCCTGGGCCAGAGACACAGAGGCTGCCTCCTCAGGTCGCCAGGGGCCTTCTCCCTGCGAGATGAGGTCTCTGCCTGCCTGCTGGTGTGTAAGTGGGGTGACCTCAGAGAGCAAGTGTGGGTTCGCCCAGTCCCTTCCCCTGAGAGGGGAGGAGTGGCCTGGGGGGTTATGTATTATTCCTGGGACCCTTAGAAATGGCCCCCGCCTTACCCGTAGAAAGGCCTCATTTGGCCTTTGTCTGAGGCCACTTTTGCTGATTGTCTGTGGTCCAGGTGGAGCCTGTAGGAAGGCACATGTTTGTTTAAACTTACTCTGGAACTCAGCTGATGGATGGGAAGTAAGCAGAATCCTCTGGTTCCCTCAGAGCTGTAGTGGGCCTTTGCATTTATTTCCCAACACTTCCTTCCATGTGTCTCTCACTTCCACTCAACCCAGAAGACTGAGGAGTGGCTACTGGTGGTAAAGATACTGTGGGCCGTGAGCAACCACTGAGGGCCACACAGCAAGGGAGAGGTAGAGGGAGCATTGAGCAAAGGATACGGGGGACCTGCAGAGCAGACCTGCTGTGTGCAGCCTGCTGGTTCTTGAGTGTAGGCATTAGCCATTAGATATCAGTAACACCCATAGTGATGACCTTGAGTCATCAATGAGGGTGATGCTTTTCAATCCATTTTCTTTCCTTTTTTTTAAACATATGTAAGTTTTTATTATAACAATTAAAAGTTTTTAAAAATTTGAAGCATGATTGACTTACAACATTATATTAGTTTCAGGTATACAACGTAGTGATTAAATATTTCTGTACATTACAGAATGATCACCCCCGTAAGTCTAGTTACCCTCTGTCACCATAGAAAGTTTTCCAATATTATTGACTCTATTTCCTGTGCTCTACGTTACATTCTCTTGCCTTATTTATATTATAACTGTAAGATTGTACCTTTTAATCTCCTTCACCTATTTCACTCATCCCCCCACTCTTCTCAACCCGTCGTTTTTTAAGAAGTCAGGCAAGTAGGTGACTCATTTTTACAAGACTGCATTTACAATGGTTCAAATTTAAAAAATCTGCTTAGACCCGAAACTTTTTATTACTTTCCAGAAAAGTTGGCTTTTATGAATGACTTCTCAAGAGTGCTTGTTCTGCTACGATCGCCTGTAAGAAGCAATGAGTTTGCCAAGCCCTTTGTGAAACCAGCCTCTGCCATTCAGAATAGAATAGGTCTCTTCCCAGAACTTCTGGATAATAAAGTGATCATAGCTTACACTTGTTTTTATGCTGGTTTCAGAGCACTTTGAGCTGTTTGTTGTATTTCATTTAGCTGTCCCAGGATTCCTCTGAGGTAGACGAGGCAAGTATTTCCACAGACAAGGCCCTGGAGGTGCAGGAGGGCACATGATGGGCTTAGGGGGTCATGTGGCTTGCAGGTGGCAGACCTGGGTTCTGAAGCACAGCGTTCGGATTCCTAGGCCCAGTGTTCTTTGCATTCTGTCCTGAGGCTTCCTCTCCTGCCACAGCTTCCAGTGAAGGCTCGCAGAGCCAAGACTTTATGAGAACAACTTTTTTTTCTGATAACAGCTCTGTGCTCCTCTTTCAGCTGCTTCCTGCAGTGTGGTTTTTTGTTTTTTTGCTTTTTTTTTCCCCCTGAAGATTTTAAAGAACATTTCAAAAATAGAAAAACAGAATAGTGTCGAAAGGTAGCAGAATGCAGCACCCTAGAATATGGCTTTCTGGAGTAAAGATTATTTTGAGCTGACTTTTTTGAGAAATAGACACAGGGACATTTACATTGATAACTCCATTTGTAAGGGCCTCTTCTTCTCTGTGCCTGGAAGAGAAGGTTGGCTGTAAATCACAAAAGAATCTTGTCAATGGAGATTGGGTTTGCATAAGGAATCCAACTCTACCTTTCTTGTTCACTCTGCTTTTCCTAGTAACCTCTCATAAGGCTCCCCCCTCCCCCCGTTTAGCTGGAACCTCAGGACTTGTGTTCATATAGGTTTTTCTTGGAAGTACGATATGTCTCATGGAATTCTGATTAAAACCCTTTGTGGTACTTGTACGTCATTCAGAGCAGGTCTGTAGCCCCTCCAGACTCAGATGCCATGATGATGCAGGAGAGGAGGATAGCAGATGTTTACATGAGGTTAGGTTCTGCATCCAGAATCTTCCAGGGAGAGGGAATTTAAGGCTCCATCCCTAATCTGTTGAACCTAAACCAGTTCCTAGAGGCTGGGCCTCAGGCCTGTGAGTGCTCTTAACCCCTCGAGGTGATGCAGTCACGATGAAGACCACTGTGTAAAAGAGGAGTGAAGACAGATATAGAATCCTGATGGTTATTATTTCTCCAGATTCACTGCTTTTCCTCCTTAGCTCTGTATCTTTCTCAACTCTAACTTTGTCACTTCTTCCCCAGTTTCTAAAAATTAACTGCCTATTCATTTTCCCACAAGCTCACTCATTTGTTTCTTTGTGTGTTAGATGGTTTCTATTTCCTGTATTTTTTTTTCCCCCTCATGACTCAGAGATGACCGAGTTGGGCAAGAAATATTTAAAGTACATGGGGGAGGGACTTCCCTGCTGGTCCAGTGGTTAAGACTCCGTGCTCCCAGTGTGGGGGGCCCGGGTTCCATCCCTGGTCAGGGAACTAAATCCCTCATGCCACAACTAAGACCCGGTGCAGCCGAATAAAATAAATAAATAAGTAAGCAAGTAAGTAAATAAGGAAAGAAAAAGAAAGAAAAGAAGGAAGGAAGAAAGAGAAAGAAAGAACATGGGGAAACATGGAGGAGAAAGTGTACCTACTGGGGAAGTTCTACCATCAAACTGTGTAAGAAAAACCCCTAAGAAGTAAGAGGTGGGGTTAAATGTGAGGTGCTTTCAGGAGGCTGAATACGAAGGACTCCACCAAGAAATATTTGCCTGAGAGACTCCTGTGAAACCTCGAACAATGGGGCTTTGTCGTATTATATTGGGTTGTTTTAAAAATCCTGTATGGTTTTGCAGTCGTGAAGAATTCTTGTGAAGGAGTAAGAACTATATTCTCAGTTGGTTTGTGGAAAGAATATTCACTGAGTCATAAGTTGGTGCCAAAGATGAAGGGTTTATTGGAGCAATTTTTTTTTTTAACATTTATTTATTTTTATATTTTTATTTTTGGCTGTGTTGGGTCTTCGTTTCTGTGTGAGGGCTTTCTCTAGTTGCGGCAAGCGGGGACCACTCTTCATCGCAGTGTGCGGGCCTCTCACTGTCGTGGCCTCTCTTGTTGCGGAGCACAGGCTCCAGACGCGCAGGCTCAGTAATTGTGGCTCACGGGCCCAGCTGCTCCGCGGCATGTGGGATCTTCCCAGACCAGGGCTCGAACCCATGTCCCCTGCATTAGCAGGCAGATTCTCAACCACTGCGCCACCAGGGAAGCCCTATTGGAGCAATTTTTGACCTTGTTCCTGCTTATCCAGAAAGTTTTCATTTGGTTAGTTTCAAGTTTGATGATGAATATTTTTTCAGTTGTTTTATTTCTCACTAGTTGAGGGCTAGGATCAGGAACAGGCAGCAGTTTGGAAGCTTTGGGCCATGGACTGGCATTACTCTTTTTTTTTTTTTTTTTTTTTAAAAAAGATTTATTTATTTATTTAATTAATTCATTTAATTTTTTTGATGCATCGGGTCTTAGTTGCAGCACGTGGGGTCTTCGTTGTGGTGTGCGGGCTTCTCTCTAGTTGTGGCATACGGGTTTTCTCTAGTTGTGGAGCCCAGGCTACAGGGTGCGTGGGCTTTGTAGTTGTGGCGTGCAGGTTCCAGAGCACACGGCCTCTAGTTGAGGTGCACGAACTCAGTAGTTGTGGCACGTGGGCTTAGTTGCCCTGCGGCATGTGGGATCTTAGTTCCCTCACCAGGGATTGAACCTGTGTCCCCTGCATTGTAAGGCAGATTCTTTACCACTGGACCACCAGGGAAGTCCCTGGCATTACTCCTTAATGAGACTGTTTGCTCACCTGAGTTATTAAAGATGGTCTCAGTGAAAAAATCATGACGCTTAGGCAGTAGTGACCTGCCTTTATTTTGTACTCTTTTTTGCTGAATTTGTTGCATCTGTCGGTATTCTCTTTGGTGGGTTTCCGACGTTAGGCTCAAACGGAGAGCTGAGCAACAGGGAACAGTGATTCCCAAAGATAATTATAAGTTTTCGGAAAGTTTGGGACGGCAAGTGTTACCACTGGGCTTCTGGTGGAGAGCCCCAGGTTTGTAGGTTGCAGCACTGGGCTGCCCTTGGCCATACCCGGGCTGGGACTGCCCGTGTGTACAGTTTGACATTCTTGCTTCTCTGTGTCAGCCTCCAGATTTCCATCTCAGTAAATTCTGAACAGTGTGTTTTACCATCTACTGTATGAAGGGCTCTTCCATGAGCTCTTAATGCCTCTAGGGGTGAATGAAGGGGCATGCTGAAAATGTAACAGTGAGCCTTTGTGTCCTTGAGAACTGATTATCTGGCTCTGATCTGATGATCTTACTCATCATGATTGTTCAACTAAACAGTGTTTCCTTCCTTGTCTGCAGTAGATGAAACCTTCCATGACCTCATGGAAGGCGAGGCAGTTGGTGCAGCCTGTGAACATGTGTGTAGAGCAAGACAGGAGGGTTGGGGTTTGATGTCACACTGATTTGAGGGACGGGGACAGCTTTCTGTAAATATCCTGATTGGGTACTAGTTGGTTGAGCACAAAATGCATGTTAGTTTTGTTTCGCGTTTGGACTTTTGGATTCTCCATCCCTTCCTCTTGCGTGTGGGTTCTTCAGCTTCAGACAGACAGAAGAGAGCTATCAAATTCAACTTGCCATTTGTTTACCATGTCTGTGTCAGTAAGGAGGGATTGCTTAAAAGGAAAAGCCGAGTTCCAGAAAGATTTCCAAACTTTTGGCACTTTGTCTTTCGAGAAGTCTGTGGAGGAAAGGATGTCGAGGGCGGAGGTGTTTACTTTTGGTGACTTGGATTTGTGTTGAGTGTTTGGTTTTCCCTGATGGGGGAGAAGGGTAACTTTCGAGGGGTGACTAGAGGGAGGAAGTAGGTTATGGGGTGGAGTGGCCATTTGGCAGGGTGGGCAAGTGTTGCTGTTTTGCCTTTAGTTTCGGGAAAGAAAATTGCTTTCACTAAGTCTTTCTCAGGAGGTAAGCATCAATGCCTCCGAACTCATTGGTTTAGGATTTTAATTTTTGCCTTGGGGAATAGATGATTGGTAACATTTCTTCCAAACCAGCAGCTGCAGTGTATGGCGGATGGAGAACCATGGATGACATCATTTTTTAGCTTGGCTTCTGTCCTGTTTAATTTTTGACTCCAAGGAACATCCCAGCTTCTAGTGGATAGAGACATATTCACACAGCGCCCCCTGGGGCTGAGAGCCTGCGAACCTCCCAAGCTTTGTTTCTCTGTGGTGCTCCCGCAGAAGCTGGGCTCCATTCTCTTGATCTCTGGACATGTGGAGTTTGGGTTGGGAAAGAGTGGATGTGTTTATGCCAGTGTCTCATTTCATAAAGGCTCTTAAAACAGAAGGTGACGGCAAGAGCCTGTCTCCTGTACATGAACCATCTTGACTTTCTGTTGGGCTGGGACATTGAGAGTACAGGGGACAGGGGCAGGCTGCCAGCAGGGCTTGTTCATATGGAAGCAGATTTCTCACCCTTCTTCAGCTTATCTTCGGCTAAGACTTACTTGGTATTTTGCCAAATGCTTTCTAAAGCACCGGTTGTAATATTTATTGAGCATCCACAGTGTACGAAGCACAATGTACCTAAGGCTTTATTGTCTATGTAAAATTTTTGCTTAAGGTTAAAACTGTTGTCTGCTTGTGTTATAGAAGATAGTGGATATGTGGATTTTTCTTTTAGATTAACCATGAATGTTGCGTTTTGTCAAAATGCCTTTTTGGGCTTCCCTGGTGGCGCAGTGGTTGAGAATCTGCCTGCCAATGCAGGGGACACAGGTTCGAGCCCTGGTCTGGGAAGATCCCACATGCCGCGGAGCAACTAGGCCCGTGAGCCACAATTGCTGAGCCTGCGCGTCTGGAGCCTGTGCTCTGCAACAAGAGAGGCCGCAATAGTGAGAGACCCGCGCATTGCGATGAAGAGTGGCCCCCACTTGCCGCAACTAGAGAAAGCCCTCGCACAGAAACGAAGACCCAACACAGCCATAAATAAATAAAATAAATAAATAAAGATACATGAAATTGCTAAAGTTAAAAAAAATAATATTAAAAAAAATGCCTTTTTAACAAGTAATAATAAAAGTAAAGCTTGTGTTAAGAAAAACTGGTTTGGCTTGTGTTTCTAATTAAGGGTTTTTTTCTTTACTTTTAGGAAAGCACCAGAGTAGTTCAGCCCATAATTTTGGGGAAAATTATTGGTTATTTTGAAAACTACAATCCCACTGATTCTGCTGCTTTGTACGAAGCCTACGGCTATGCCGGAGTGCTGAGTGCCTGCACGCTCGTTTTGGCCATCCTGCACCACTTATACTTCTATCACGTTCAGTGTGCGGGGATGAGGTTAAGAGTAGCCATGTGCCATATGATATACCGCAAGGTAAGTGTCATCCGGTACCAAAGTGTGTACCTTTCCTGAAGTATCAGAAGCCTTTTGGGAAAGGTCTCTGTAAAGTAAAAATTTTATAACTAGTAAAAATTGTGAACCATTACATTGTACACGTGTAACTTGTATAATATTGAACATCAAGTATACGTCCGTAAAAAAGTAAGAAAAACACATTGTACCCGGGAAAAAAAATTTTTTTTTAATGGCTGTACTCATTTACACCATACTACAGAGGCTTGCTATTTGCATCAAGCCAATTTTGTTGTTTAAGCAAACCTTACAAAAATATAATGAAAAGATCTGTGTTGAGATCAGGTCAGGGCTGCTTTTGATAACTTTCTTTCACAGTCCACTGCATAATATGCAGTAAATTTGTAATGAAGTCTATAAGCATCAGAGATATCAAGTTGACTTTTACTGTTTTCATGCCTAAATCTCATAGTGGTATTTATGGAGACTCTGTTGTTGTTCATGAAAACCTTTATTTTACACAAAGTTGTATTTAATAGTAAGCTTCAGTGATTGGATCTATAAAATTAAATCTAGGAGAAAAGAATGTATTTGAGAAAGGGAATGTTTATATTTTTAAGTGACCCATCTAATCATATTCATTATAATTATGTTAACTAAAGAAAAATGTAAATGGAGTCCATGCTACATATAGACTCACTCATTGTGTTGTAGAGTTGTGATTGTTCATAACAGTATTAAAGAAAATAGGTGTTTGGGATAAAACTTGAAATTTTTCATTGTTTTTAGTAATTTTGGGGAGAATTTGTTACCGTTCATTCAAAGTCTTTTTCTTAGTACATTTCCCTTTTTTCTTTGGTATGTATTACAGCAGTTTTTTTTTAAATTTTTTTTTTTATTTTTTATTTTTTTAATGCTATTCTTGTCTGCTTACATTCTTTTTATTTATGTATGTATGTATGTATGTATGTATGTATGGCTGTGTTGGGTCTTCGTTTCTGTGCGAGGGCTTTCTCTAGTTGTGGCAAGCGGGGGCCGCTCTTCATCGCGGTGCGCGGGCCTCTCACTATCGTGGCCTCTCGTTGCCGAGCACAGGCTCCAGACACGCAGGCTCAGTAATTGTGTCTCACAGGCCGAGTTGCTCCGCGGCAATGTGGGATCTTCCCAGACCAGGGCTCGAACCCGCGTCCCCTGCATTGGCAGGCAGATTCTCAACCACCGCACCACCAGGGAAGCCCTACAGCAGTTTTAATAAGACCTGGTTTGATGTTTTCAGTGCTTTTGTATTGAGAAATGCCCATAGAATTATTCCATAGATTACCCTGGTCTTAACTAGTATAAAAGGTGTAAGGATTTCAGGTGTCTTTACAAAGGAATTGCCACAGATAACACCACTGTCAAGAGCTGAAGGGCTCTTTATAAACTTGATCCTGGATATCTCTTTTCCCTATTTACTTTTTTAAGAATTTTCATTTGACTGTATTGTATACTTGAAATTTACTGAGATAGCAGATACACATGCAAAGGACAACTACATAATGGACATGTTAAGTGGTTTTACTACAGTAATTATTTCCCACTGTGTATTTATATCAAAGCAACATGTTAATACACCTTAAATGTATACAATTTTTATTAAAAAACAATTAAATCGTCCTTGAAAGCTAAAACCAAACAATTTAAGTTGAAATTTTCACTTCTTTTACCTGGTTGCTACTTATTTAGACCTTCTGTTTCTTGGCAAAATGGAAGATGTGTCATCATCTTTTCTTGAGCAGAGTCTTGTGAATCTCGGGGGGTCTGTGAACCCAGGGACCTGGCATCTCACTGTCTGTGTTTGGCTGCAGCATCTGAGCCGGTTTCCTCCTGGGTCACGTGGAAATGGCAGTGGTGCCCGTACACTCTAGTCAGGGGTCTTCCTTGTCGTTCATCATCATCTTTGTTATTCTGTGTCACCTTCTACTATTTAGGAGACGGATACTCAGATCGCCACAGATTAGCTAGATGCTTGTCTTTCCAGATCATGCTTAGCTCCCATAAATAAATAGGAAGTGTCACCAGAAGTGCACTGTGAAAGCCTTTCATTAGGTCTGATGGTTCAGTCAAACAGAGCGCTCTTTGCTGCACAGGTGAGCCATTGTCTACCTGTTTTTCTTTCTCTTCCCACTAACACTTGGAAACGTTGCCATTGGGAAATCTGGCACATTTGCTTAGATGAATGTAAACATGTCCCAAAGCCATTAATTCGCTGGCTTGATTAGGGTAAGAGAATTGTTCTTTACGAAGTCAGCTATTGTTGGGATTATACCATAGACGTGACCTGAAATTCCAGAAACGTGGGAAAGACCAGTTTCCTCATGCACAGCCTTACATCTAGGAGCCTGCTCAGGCGTAGAAATATGACACTTCTTAGCAGGTTACAGGTGGGCTAGTTCCTCAGGGGAAAAGCTGGTGCTGCAGAGCAGCTCTGAAAAGCCCCTCTGATCTTTGGGGTTTATGCTTACGCCCCCCGCCCCTGCTAATCCCTGGTCCTGGGGAGAAATCAGGTTGGGTGTTAGAAATGGAATGGCTGCTAAGTCACAGTTGTAACTTTGAATGATCTTGTGGGATGTATCATATATAAGAATGACTTGTCGTTTATCTACCTTTCAGCTGCTTTGGTAAAATTACTTTTGATCACTGCTTTTTAAAAACATTGTAGTAAAATATACACAACATCAAATTGTCCATTTTAACTCTTTTTATGTGCACTGTTTAGTGACATTAGGCACATTCACATTGTTGTGCAGCCATCATCGCTATTCGTCTGCAGAACTTTTTCATCTTCCCAAACTGAACCTCTGCACCCATTAAACACTTAACTCCCCACCCCCCTCCCCTCAGCCGTCACCATTCTACTTCTCTCTATGAATTTGACTGCTCTAGGTGCCTCACAGAAGTGGAATCATACAATGTTTGTCATTTTGTGTCTGGCTTATGTCATGTAGCACAGTGTCTTCAAGGTTCATCCATGTTGTAGCAGGTGCCAGCATTTAATTCCTTTTTAAGGCTGAATAATACTCCATTATAGGTTTTGTGTATCCATTCATCTGTCAATGGACATTTGGGTTGTTTCTACCTTTTGGCTATTGTGAATAATGCCGCTGTGAGCATGGGTGTTCAAATATTTGTTCAAGTCTGTGCTTTCAGTTCTTTTGAGTACATCCCCAGGAAGTTGAATTGCTGTATTATATGCTAATTTTATGTTTAGTATTTTGAGGAACTTCCATACTCTGTTCCACTGTGGATACATCATTTTACATTCATACTTGATCACTGATTTTTCTGTTTAACTTAAGGACTAAATGAGAAGTTTTTATGAACTGTGACATTTTGTTTGGATCAGTGGCTCCAGTTGTTGGTCTGTTGAAACAGCTCATGATGGTCTCTTCGGGTTCCTCAAATCTCTAGGGCATTTCTTCGAACTTCTTACCAAATAAAGGGATTGTGGAACACGGGCTCTGTTTTTTGTAAAGTCAGCAGACTGGCATTACAAACACAGGTTCCTCAAAGGAATAGTGTTTTAAACGTTATATTCACTCATTTTAGAAAATCGCCCCCAGTCGCTGGTGATATTCCCAGCATGAGTTGCTATCACCTTTACAGTGAGACCAGTGTCTTAATTCCTGTCTTTGTTCTTGGTTGGGACAGAGAAGGAGAACTCATCCAGCTTCAAATCTCAAAGGGTAACTTCCCCAGCTCAGAGCATGGGAGGTGGGCCCGGGCTGGGGGAAGATGGTAACTTCAAGCAAGCTGAGCCTGGCTTGAAGACAGCTGTTGATCTCCAACCCCAGTCAGTAGTGAGAATGTATCTCCCAGTTTCCAGTCCTGACCTTGTCTTCGTGCCTGAATGTTACAGGTGTTCTGACCTGGGGCAGACAGCATGATAATCTCACTAAGCAGGTTGATCTTGTCATATGGCACAGAGATTTTATGTATTATAAAATGCAAAGGGCACAGATACCTTTCCTTAAGAAGCTCCTTAATAGCCTAGTGGACTGTAGGTTTCCTGACTTTGTGTGCAGTTTGTAGAACTGTGGCTGTTCCCCATGGTGGGACCCGATGATGGGTTGGTTTGCTCTGAGCGCCAGGTAAAGCCAGAGCAGATAGTCATGGAGATCACTGAGTGTTCTCTGCTGCTTGTTACCCAGTGCAGACTTACTTGCAGAATCTAATTAGTTTGAGCAGATTTCTTATTGTGGCTGAAATCATCACTCTCTTTAGTGTTACCCAAAGGATAGTTTGCAGGAGAGATTTGTCATTCTTTGTCTCAGCTTCTAAGATGAGTTGACTCGCTGCAAACACCCTAATTTCCCTTTATCCTTTATTGTAGATCTGTCTTACAAGAATTTATGTACAGTTAATCCTGGATATTTGTAGATTTTGTGTTTGCGAATTTGCCTACTTGCTAAAATTTATTTGTAATTCTAAAAATCAGTACTTGGGGCTCTTTCATGGTCTTCTGCGGGTGTGCACATAGTCTCTTAAGTTTTTTGTCATCTGACATGCATATTCCCAGCTGGGGTGAAAACAATATGTTCCTGCTTTCATACTATGGAACAGATGCCCTCTTTTTGGTCTACTTGGTGCCTTGCTTTCCACATTTTTGTATTTCTTGGGGGGTGATTTTGCAGTTTAAAATGGCCCCTAAAGAGGGCTGAAGTGCTGTCTGGTGTTCCTAAGCTGAGGAGGGCTGTCATGTGTCTTATGGAGAAAGTATGTGTGTAGGTGAGTAAGCTTGCTTCAGGTATGTGTTATAGTGCTGCCGGCAGTGAGGCCAATGTTAATGAATTTACAACAGCGATTAAATAAGGTTAAGTAGAAACATACGTAAAACAAGGTTATGTGAGTATTGAGGAGATGGTGAAGACGTTACCAAAGGCTGCCAAGACCCTAGCCCTGTATTTCCTTCAGGAGCGATGAATATTCACTAGTTCACATTCATCGTGACTGTAGACCGTGAACATTGTCAGTAATGAGAATCGACTGCTGGCTCAAGGAGGTTCTTTCTATAGATCAGCTTCCTGCCTAGAGAAATATTCTTACTTACCTCAGATCTATTTTCAATCATCTAAGTGATGTAGTTCTATTTTCAGTTTGGGGGGACATACATGCTCATTGTATCCACACTATTTCTATTTCATGGTTTCAGGTAACCATCATCTTTCTGAGTGAAAGACCCTTTCTCTTTCCTTTAATCCTGTCTCTTAAGACTCCCTCCTCCTCTCAACCATTTTATTTCTTTTTCAGACACTTCAGCTCAGTCATATATATATGTTTATAAATTTATTGATTTATTTTTATTTTTGGCTACGTTGGGACTTCATTGCTGAGCGCGGGCTTTCTCTACTTGCGGAGAGGGGGTTTCTCACTGCCGTGGCTTCTCTTGTTGTGGAGCACGGGCTGTAGGCGCGCAGACTTCAGTGGTTGCAGCACGTGGGCTCAGTAGTTGTGGCTCTTGGGCTCTAGAGCACAGGCTCAGTAGTTGTGGCACATGGGCTTAGTGGCTCTGTGGCATGTGGGATCTTCCCGGACCAGGGCTCGAACCCGTGTCCCCTGCATTGACAGGTGGATTCTTAACCACTGCGCCACCAGGGAAATCCCAGCTCAGTTACATTTTAAGATCAGTGGTCAGGACTGCAGGCATCCTTTCTCACAGAGCCTAAGCAGGAAGTAGAAGGAGGCCTTCCAGGGTGCAGGGGGTGACCAAGTTTGCAGACTCCTCCGAGCGATGTCTGCTGTCCTGTGCGTAAATGGAGCCTGACTTTAAAAAAATCTATGCACTGAGTGTGCTAAGTGTGAGCAGGGAAGGAAGGGTTCACCTCCTGCAGCACCTCCCTCTTCATCCCACCCTTCCAGTTTCATCTCCTTCTGAATTTGCTCCTTGGAGTGTGGAAAGCAGAGAGTAGAAAGCTTTGTCACTGTCTCAGCCATGTGATGTTGTGTTCATAGTTCTCAGAACTTTTGTTTTTATTTAAAGCTAATTCTGTTTCGGTACAGACAGTATATTGCTCTAAATTTAGATTGGACAATATGGAATGACAGATGTTCAACTGATTTGGGCTTATAAAACAGCAGTTTCGTATGGTTCAATCTGATATCTTGCTTACTAGTCTGTGGTTGTATTATATTTTCTTTCCGAAAATATTGAGGGACCAGCATCTTGAGTATTGTTAAAGTGAAACAGTGCGGTATTTATGGAAATAGAGTGACTCCCTTGAAGCACGTGATACTTTGTTTGGACTTTCTCTTCTAATGGTATTTTCTAACTTTCGACAAAATTGGAATGAACTAGTAATGCTTCTTACACTGTTCCACACTTTTAAGATATTTTAAACACACTGTTTTCCTTATTTCTCTTTTATTTCTGATATAACCTTGAATTGGGTCTGTGCATCTTGTGAAGAGTTAATCTCATCAGGGGGCAATTGGCAGCTGTTCTAATTTGCTAGGGGAGAGCTAAGAGGAGCCAGTGGGTGAGGGTTTAATTTTCTGTGGGTACTCCTACCTAACAAAGCAGGTTAAGGAAGGAGAGGAGAGACTGTTTGGTTTAGCTTTGTTCGAAGGGGATGTTTCTGCTGCTGGAGAGTAACGGGGGTCAACTGTATTCTACCACCTGATAACTGTCTGCTGTGTGGGGTGCAGTGCAAGCTGGAAGCGAATGCTTAGCTCAGTGGTTCCCGAACTGCTGCACGATGGATTCATGAAAATTTAAAAACAACACTGATACCCGGGCCCTCTCCGCAGGCATTCCATTTTAATTGGTATGGGGGGAATCTTATTTTATTTTAGTTTTCGCATGCAGCATGTGGGATCTTAGTTCCCTGACCAGGGATCGAACCCGTGCCCCCTGAGTGGAAGCGCAGAGTATTAACCACTGGACCGCCAGGGAAGTTCTTTTTTTTTTTTTGTATGGGGGGAATTTAAAAAGATGCCAGGTAATAGCCATAGGCCTCAAATGCATGTTCAGCTTCATTTTTTTTCTTATGTCTTATAACCAGGATCTTCCAGTACATAGGGGTGTCATGTGGGCTGCGAGTTTAGCCTTTCTCAGCGGAGATGCCCTTTCGAAACTGCGGCTGTAGACCTGGAGGGTGGTGGCTGTTCTACAGCCCTCCCGTGTCTCAGATTCCGCGCCGGGAGCCTCGTGTGCGCCGAGCCGTCAGGTGTTGAGTCAGGCGCACAGGCACTTTGTAGAAGACGTTGTGGCGGGTCGGATAGGGTAGAAGACTGTGAGCGTGGACCGTGAGAACAGCCAGACCTGAGATCCAGTCCTGATTCTGCTGTTGGCTAAACTGTGAGTGAACTCACTTCTCAGGGCCTCAGTTTCCTGAGTTTAAACACTGGAGTAGAGGATATCTGCTTCGTGGGGTTTTTTGAGCATTGGATAAAATAACTCCTGCAAAGCACTTTTTACAGAAGTCATTTATTAAATTTGGGAGGGTGGGCGTCGTAAGCACAACAAGACTCTGTAGTTTGACTGCTTTTGTATGAACCCCAGCTTCCCTCTTTGTAGATGTTTGCCTTAGGCAAACTGCTCTAAGCCTTAATCTCCTCGTTTGTATTAGTACCCAACTCTTAAGGTTGCAGAGAGGATTAAATGAGTCAATCTGTGTAAAGCATTTAACACAGTGCCTGGCATTTAGCTAATGTTCAAACATTCCTATCGTCTTTATTATTGGCACTCAGTCACAGAAGGGTCAAATACATAATATAATCAGATGAAATAGCAGTACGGGTGCTAAGTGGTACACAAGAGTACAGACTTAATGGTTTAGGAAAGGATCCCTCCAGTTGATGGAGGGGATGTCTGTGTGTTTGTGTATGTGTGTCTATGTGTATGCACATGGGGGGGGGGGCGTTCCATGCATTGAGCAGTGTTGAGATGGAGAGTTGAAACAGCTTATTCAGGGAATTGTGGAAGCACAGTTGGCATAAAAATTTAGGAGAGCATTAGGCTCCACGGTACATCTAGAAAGGAATATAGGGACCAGGTGATGGAGGGCCTTGGTCATGAGTTTAAGGACCTTGGATTTATTTAGTTGGCAGAGGGGAACCCCTGGAAATTTTTAGTAAGGTAGTAAATGATCAGAGCAGTGATTTAGGAAAATGCACCTGACGCCTATTGTACATGGCCATGCATGAAGTTGCAAGGGACCCTCATGGAGATAATGATTGGAAAAGAAGTCAGGTCTGGGAGATGCAGTCTGAGTATCTTACAAGCCATTCATTCATTCATTCTTTCATTCATTCATTAACTCTTACCATTTTGGCTATTTGGTGAAGCATTTAGTTCTCAATAACTGCTCCTGATATCCCACAGATGAGAGTAGTAGGTCATTGTAAGAATATAATAATGTCTTATTTCATCTCATGTATATGTGAACTGATCTAGTACAATAGTGGGCAGAAATACATGTTAGACAAAATAGCAAAATGAGTTAGTATGTAGACCTTTTAATTCATTGCAATATTCATGAGAGATGGAGAAAAGAAGAATAGAAAGGAGCCAGATCTGAGCGATTAGTTATAGAAGGGGAGAAAAGTGTTGGTTAGGAAATCATAGTTCTAATAGGAATCCACAAAGCTATCAGTCTCTTAAGTATTGCTGTTTTTGCTTACCATTATTCCAAAAATTTGGGAGGAAATACCCCAAATGCCATCGTCCTATAATGGCAGGCATCATTTTGCAGATTCTTTTCCAGTCTTTATCTAGCCACACATATCCATGCATTTACAGTCTTATTATGTATACAGCTTGTGTCCAGTTTTGTCACTGTATTGACTGCACTCTCACCTCCTCACTGGCTGCATTGATAGTCCATCTAAGAGACTCCCCGTGTTTGCTAGTCTCAGGGTAAAAGATGTCTATATTCATGGCCTTACATGGAGTGTCTCTTTGGTTCATGTTTTGGGATATGCCAAAGTTACCTTCAGATGGGATTTTTTGTTGTAGTCGTTTATGGGAGACTGACTATGGCAGCGCACTCTTCCACTTGAGCTGTGCCGTTCTCATAGTGACAATGTAAGTCCCCCCTGGAGGTGGGCTGTGTGTGACCCAGGGTAATAGGTTTTTACTAGCTAGCCAGTCTGAAAGCAAATTGGCAATACTTGCTTCCTTTCAAAAATTCCCCAACAACAACAACAATAAAATTCCTACACCCTTCCATCAAAAGTTAATGTAGGGCTTCCCTGGTGGTGGCGCAGTGGTTGAGAATCTGCCTGCCAATGCAGGGGACACGGGTTCGAGCCCTGGTCTGGGAGGATCCCACATGCCGCGGAGCGGCTGGGCCCGTGAGCCGCAATTACTGAGCCTGCGCGTCTGGAGCCTGTGCTCCGCAACAAGAGAGGCCGCGATAGTGAGAGGCCCGCGCACCGCGATGAAGAGTGGCCCCCACTTGCCGCAACTGGAGAAAGCCCTAGCACAGAAACGAAGACCCAACACAGCCATAAATAAATAAATAAAATAAATAAACCCAAAGTTTAAAAAAAAAAAAAAAAAAGTAAGCTGAAATATTTAAAAAAAAAAAGAAAAGTTAATGTAACTAAATTCCTAAGTTTTGGGTATACGATACACTGTTTAATACTGAGTCTTCTGTTTTCATGTAACTAAAGTTCTGTTTCTCTTCACTATTTTTTAATCAACTTGAGTATTTTACATAAATGCACACATTTGTGCATTTGAGTTTTGACAAATGTATACACTTGGAATGTATGTATAGCAGTTTCTTTAAATCTTTCAAAATCGAATGTCTGGGTCAACTTTGTTTTTATTATGAAGAGTGCCTTCTTTTTTGCGTGTGTTACATTTTAAAATTTCTTTGCATGTCTAGGACTTTTACATTGTTTATTGGACGTTATGAAAGCTCCCTTGTAGGTTTACATTCTGATGTTCTTCTGAAGAGTGTTGAATTTTGCCCAAATCTGTCTTTGAACTTGTGTAGGCTTGGTTTGATGCTTTGTTAGGTTAGATCTTTGGAAGTCCTAAGGTGTTTTTCCCAAGCTTGTCTAACATGTGGGACTCCACCTTCACGCCCCATGTTTCTTGTGGGTCTTCTTAGGCCTTGGTGTTAGTCTTTTCTAGGACAAGTCTAGAGTAAGTCTGTTTTAGAGGAGGGTTTCTAAACCTCAGCAGTACTGACTGCCATTTAGGGCTGGATATTTCTTTTTATGTGTGTGTGTTAGGGGGACGGGGTGAAGAGTAGGGGGGCTACCTTGTGCCCCAAGGCTCCCAAGAGCCTTTTTTTTGGTAAACCTCTTTACTGGCTGGCGTCTTGCCCTGGAGGAACCTGCCGGCTGCTCCTGCTGACTCAGTCTCTGGCCTCTGCCTCGGCTCCATGGGGCTCCTGTGCTGTTTGGACCTCAGTTCGCTGCCACAGCTGTGAAGTGGCTGAGAGCCAGGGCAGTGACCGTGTTCACCTCGTGGGTGTCCCTTTTCTCAAGGATCAGTCTTGTACTGGCAGTTATCCAGTGCCTACCCATGTGGTTGCAGTGGAAGTGGGGCCTCTTCCACTATCAGCTACTCAGCCATTCATCAGAGCAGCAGTCTCTCCATGGCTTTTAATAGCTGGATATTTATAATAAGCCTTGAGGCTGGACACTCTGTGTACAGTGCAGGGCGTGATAGTTTGACCTGCAGTCAGATGAAGGGTGAGGGCTTATGCTAGGCTGAGGTTCACCAAATTCTGGCGCGAGTCACTTTTGTACTTAGTTAAAAACCCAGAACCTCTGTCTAATCCCAGACCTACTCCCTTGGAATTTTTTAAGGAAGAAGCCTAAAAATCTGTATTATTTAATCTGTGCCCCAGGGATTCTTATCACCGAGAAAGTATGATGATACTTTCAGCAGACTGGAACGGGGCAGGGGAAGATGTGGTGCCCTCTTGGAAAGGGAAAAAAGCAGCATGAATATTCTGCATTCCTTTCCCTTGGATCTGTACTGTAATCATGACTCAAACCTATCTATCTATCTATCTATCTATCTATCTATCTATCTATCTATCTATCTATCTATCTATGTATCTATCCATCTATCCATCCATCCATCCATCCATCCCTCCCTCCCTCCCTCCCTTCCTTCCTTCCTTGGGTGTCTCACTGCAGTGGCCTCTCATGTTGCGGAGCACGGCCTCCAGGCACGTGGGCCTCAGCAGTCGTGGCTCGCAGGCTCTAGATAGAGTGCAGGCTCAGTAATTGTGGCTCACGGGCTTAGTTGCTCCACGGCATGTGGGATCCTCCCAGACCAGGGCTCGAACCCGTGTCCCCCGCATTGACAGGCGGACTCTCAGCCACTGCGCCACCAGGGAAGCCCCTCATACCTATTTTTTAAAATTCTAATTAGTTAAACAATTTTTTTTTGTCTGAATATGTTTTTATTTCTCCTTCATTCTTTATAATATTTTGCTAGGTTTACAATTTTAGGTTGGTGGTTATTTTCGTTTAGGTCTTCAAAGGTAATTTTTTTTTAAAAATAAATTTTATTTATTTATTTATTCATTCATTCATTCATTTATTTATTTTGGCTGCGTTGGGTCTTCGTTGCTGTGCACGGGCTTTCTCTAGTTGTGGCAAGCGGGGGCCACTCTTCATCGCGTTGCGTGGGCCTCTCACTGTCGCGGCCTCTCTTGTTGCGGAGGCTCCAGACGCGCAGGTTCAGTAGTTGTGGCTCACGGGCCTAGTTGCTCCACGGCATGTGGGATCTTCCCAGACCAGGGCTTGAACCCGTGTGCCCTGCATTGGCAGGCAGATTCTCAACCACTGCGCCACCAGGGAAGCCCCATGATATTTTTTTTTTTTTTTTTTAAGATTTTTAGAAATTTCATGTAATGTCTGAAACATTTATATTAACATATTTCCATACAAATAACCCAATGAAAGTTTAGTATTAGTTGTTTTGTTTGTTTGTTTTTTTATACTGCAGGTTCTTATTAGGCATCAATTTTATACACATCCGTGTGTACATGTCAATCCCAATCGCCCAATTCAGCACAACACCATACCCACCCCACCGCAGTTTTCCCCCCTTGGTGTCCATATGTCCGTTCTCTACATCTGTGTCTCAACCTCTGCCCTGCAAACTGGCTCATCTGTACCATTTTTCTAGGTTCCACATACATGCGTTAATATACGATATTTGTTTTTCTCTTTCTGACTTACTTCACTCTGTATGACAGTCTCTAGATCCATCCACGTCTCAACAAATGACTCAATTTCGTTCCTTTTTATGGCTGAGTAATATTCCATTGTATATATGTACCACATCTTCTTTATCCATTCGTCTGTTGATGGGCATTTAGGTTGCTTCCATGACCTGGCTATTGTAAATAGTGCTGCAATGAACATTCGGGTGCATGTGCCTTTTTGAATTACGGTTTTCTCTGGGTATATGCCCAGTAGTGGGATTGCTGGGTCATATGGTAATTCTATGTTTAGTTTTTTAAGGAACCTCCATATTGTTCTCCATAGTGGCTGTATCACTTTACACTCCCACCAACAGTGCAAGAGGGTTCCCTTTTCTCCACACCCTCTCCAGCATTTGTTGTTTGTAGATTTTCTGATGATGCCCATTCTAACTTGTGTGAGGTGATACCTCATTGTAGTTTTGATTTGCATTTCTCTAGTAATTAGTGATGTTGAGCATCTTTTCATGTGCTTCGTGGCCGTCTGTATGTCTTCTTTGAAGAAATGTCTATTTAGGTCTTCTGCCCATTTTTGGATTGGGGTGTTTGTTTCTTTAATATTGAGCTGAATGAGCTGTTTATATATTTTGGAGATTAATCCTTTGTCCGTTGATTCGTTTGCAAATATTTTCTCCCATTCTGAGGGTTGCCTTTTCGTCTTGTTTATGGTTTCCTTTGCCGTGCAAAAGCTTTGAAGTTTCATTAGGTCCCATTTGTTCATTTTTGTTTTTATTTCCATTACTCTAGGAGGTGGATCAAAAAAGATCTTGCTGTGATTTATGTCAAAGAGTGTTCTTCCTATGTTTTCCTCTAAGAGTTTTATAGTGTCCAGTCTTAGATTTAGGTCTCGAATCCATTTTGAGTTTATTTTTGTGTATGGTGTTAGGGAGTATTCTAATTTCATTCTTTTACATGTAGCTGTCCAGTTTTCCCAGCACCACTTATTGAAGAGACTGTCTTTTCTCCATTGTATATCTTTGCCTCCTTTGTCATAGATTAGTTGACCATAGGTGCGTGGGTTTATCTCTGGGCTTTCTATCTTGTTCCATTGATCTATGTTTCTGTTTTTGTGCCAGTACCATATTGTCTTGATTACTGTAGCTTTGTAGTATAGTCTGAAGTCAGGGAGTCTGATTCCTCCAGCTCCGTTTTTTTCCCTCAAGACTGCTTTGGCTATTCGGGGTCTTTTGTGTCTCCATACAAATTTTAAGATGATTTGTTCTAGTTCCGTAAAAAATGCCATTGGTAATTTGATAGGGATTGCATTGAATCTGTAGATTGCTTTGGGTAGTATAGTCATTTTCACAATGTTGATTCTTCCAATCCAAGAACATGGTATATCTCTCCATCTGTTGGTATCATCTTTAATTTCTTTCATCAGTGTCTTATAGTTTTCTGCATACAGGTCTTTTGTCTCCCTACGTAGGTTTATTCCTAGGTATTTTATTCTTTTTGTTGCAGTGGTAAATGGGAGTGTTTCCATAATTTCTCTTTCAGATTTTTCATCATTAGTGTATAGGAATGCAAGAGATTTCTGTGCATTAATTTTGTATCCTGCAACTTTACCATATTCATTAATTAGCTCTAGCAGTTTTCTGGTGGCAGTTTTAGGATTCTCTATGTATAATATCATGTCATCCGCAAACAGTGACAGTTTTACTTCTTCTTTTCCAATTTGTATTCCTTTTATTTCTTTTTCTTCTCTGATTGCCGTGGCTAAGACTTCCAGAACTATGTTGAATAATAGTGGTGAGAGTGGACATCCTTGTCTTGTTCCTGATCTTAGAGGAAATGCTTTCAGTTTTTCACCATTGAGAATGATGTTTGCTGTGGGTTTGTCATATATGGCCTTTATTATGTTGAGGTAGGTTCCCTCTATGCCCACTTTCTGGAGAGTTTTTATCAGAAATGGGTGTTGAATTTTGTCAAAAGCTTTTTCTGCATCTATTGAGATGATCATATGGTTTTTCTTCTTCAGTTTGTTAATATGGTGTATCACATTGATTGATTTGCGTATATTGAAGAATCCTTGCATCCCTGGGATAAATCCCACTTGATCGTGGTGTATGATCCTTTTAATGTGTTGTTGGATTCTGTTTGCCAGTATTTTGTTGAGGATTTTTGCATCTATATTCATCAGTGATATCGGTCTGTAATTTTCTTTCTTTGTAGTGTCTTTGTCCGGTTTTGGTATCAGGGTGATGGTGGCCTCATAGAATGAGTTTGAGAGTGTTCCTTCCTCTGCAATGTTTTGGAAGAGTTTGAGAAGGATAGGTGTTAGCTCGTCTCTAAATGTTTGATAGAATTCACCTGTGAAGCCATCTGGTCCTGGACTTTTGTTTGTTGGAAGATTTTTAATCACAGTTTCAATTTCATTGCTTGTGATTGGTCTGTTCATATTTTCTGTTTCTTCCTGGGTCAGTCTTGGAAGGTTATACCTTTCTAAGAATTTGTCCATTTCTTCCAGGTTGTCCATTTTATTGGCATAAAGTTGCTCGTAGCAGTCTCTTAGGATGCTTTGTATTTCTGCAGTGTCTGTTGTAACTTCTCCTTTTTCATTTCTGATTTTATTGATTTGAGTCCTCTCCCTCTTTTTCTTGATGAGTCTGGCTAATGGCTTATCGATTTTGTTTATCTTCTCAAAGAACCAGCTTTTAGTTTTACTGATCTTTGCTACTGTTTTCTTTGTTTCTATTTCATTTATTTCAGCTCTGATCTTTATGATTTCTTTCCTTCTGCTAACTTTGGGTTTTATTTGTTCTTCTTTCTCTAGTTTCTTTAGGTGTAAGTTTAGATTGTTTACTTGAGATTTTTCTTGTTTCTTTAGGTAGGCTTGTATAGCTATAAACTTCCCTCTTAGAACTGCTTTTGCTGCATCCCATAGGTTTTGGGTCGTCGTGTTTTCATTGTCATTTGTCTCTAGGTATTTTTTCATTTCTTCTTTGATTTCTTCAGTGATCTCTTGGTTATTTAGTAACGTATTGTTTAGTCTCCATGTGTTTGTCTTTTTTACGTTTTTTTTCCCTGTAATTCATTTCTAATCTCATAGCATTGTGGTCAGAAAAGATGCTTGATATGATTTCAATTTTCTTAAATTTACTGAGGCTTGATTTGTGACCCAAGATGTGATCTATCTTGGAGAATGTTCCGTGCGCACTTGAGAAGAACGTGTAATCTGCTGTTTTTGGATGGAATGTCCTATAAATATCAATTAAATCTATCTGGTCTATTGTGTCATTTAAAGCTTCTGTTTCCTTACTTATTTTCATTTTGGATGATCTGTCCATTGGTGTAAGTGAGGTTTTAAAGTCCCCCACTATGATTGTGTTACTTCAATTTCCTCTTTTATGGCTGTTAGCAGTTGCCTTATGTTTTGAGGTGCTCCTATGTTGGGTGCATATATATTTATAATTGTTATATCTTCTTCTTGGATTGATCCCTTGATCATTATGTAGTGTCCTTCCTTGTCTCTTGTAACATTCTTTACTTTAAAGTCTATTTTATCTGATATGAGTATAGCTCCTGCAGCTTTCTTTTGATTTCCATTTGCATGGAATATCTTTTTCCATCCCCTCACTTTCAGTCTGTATGTGTCCCTAGGTCTAAAGTGGGTCTCTTGTAGACAGCATATATATGGGTCTTGTTTTTGTATCCATTCAGCAAGCCTGTGTCTTTTGGTTGGAGCATTTAATCCATTCACGTTTAAGGTAATTATCGATATGTATGTTCCTATGACCATTTTCTTAATTGTTTTGGGTTTGTTTTTGTAGGTCCTTTTCTTCTCTTGTGTTTCCCACTTAGAGAAGTTCCTTTAGCATTTGTTGTAGAGCTGGTTTGGTGGTGCTGAATTCTCTTAGCTTTTGCTTGTCTGTAAAGCTTTTGATTTCTCCATCAAATCTAAATGAGATCCTTGCCGGGTAGAGTAATCTTGGTTGTAGGTTCTTCCCTTTCATCACTTTAAGTATATCATGCCACTCCCTTCTGGCTTGCAGAGTTTCTGCTGAGAAATCAGCTGTTAACCTTATGGGAGTTCCCTTGTATGTTATTTGTCGTTTTTCCCTTGCTGCTTTCAATAATTTTTCTTTGTCTTTAATTTTTGCCATTTTGATTACTATGTGTCTCGGCGTGTTTCTCCTTGGGTTTATCCTGTATGGGACTCTCTGCGCTTCCTGGACCTGGGTGGCTATTTCCTTTCCCATGTTAGGGAAGTTTTCGACTATAATCTCTTCAAATATTTTCTCTGGCCCTTTCTCTCTCTCTTCTCCTTCTGGGACCCCTATAATGCGAATGTTGTTGCGTTTAATGTTGTCCCAGAGGTCTCTTAGGCTGTCTTCATTTCTTTTCATTCTTTTTTCTTTAGTCTGTTCCGCAGCAGTGAATTCCACCATTCTGTCTTCCAGGTCACTTATCCGTTCTTCTGCCTCAGTTATTCTGCTATTGATTCCTTCTAGTGTAGTTTTCATTTCAGTTATTGTATTGGTCATCTCTGTTTGTTTGTTCTTTAATTCTTCTAGGTCTTTGTTAATCATTTCTTGCATCTTCTCAATCTTTGCCTCCATTCTTATTCCGAGGTCCTGGATCATCTTCACTATCATTATTCTGAATTCTTTTTCTGGAAGGTTGCCTATCTCCACTTCATTTAGTTGTTTTTCTGGGGTTTTTTCTTGTTCCTTCATCTGATATATAGCCCTCTGCCTTTTCATCTTGTCTATCTTTCTGTAACTGTGGGTTTTGGTCCACAGGCTGCAGGATTGTAGTTTTTCTTGCTTCTGCTGTCTGCCCTCTGGTGGTTGAGGCTATCTAAGAGGCTTGATGGGAGGCTCTGGTGGTGGGTAGAGCTGACTGTTGCTGTGGCGGACAGAGCTCTAATCCACTTTAATCCACTTGACTGTTGGTGGGTGGGGCTGGGTTCCCTCCCTGTTAGTTGTTTTGCCTGAGGCAACTCAGCACTGGAGCCTACCTGGGCTCTTTGATGGGGTTAATGGCAGACTCTGGGAGGGCTCATGCCAAGGAGCACTTCCCAGAACCTCCGCTGCCAGTGTCCTTGTCCCCACGGTGAAACAGAGCCACCTCCCGCCTCTGCAGGAGACCCCCCAACACCAGCAGGTAGGTCTGGTTCAGTCTCCCCCAGGGTCACTGCTCCTTCCCCTGGGTCCCGATGCGCACACTACTTTGTGTGTGCCCTCCAAGAGTGGGGTCTCTGTTTCCCCCAGTCCTGTCAAAGTCCTGCAATCAATTCCCACTAGGCTTCAAAGTCTGATTCTCTAGGAATTCCTCCTCCCGTTGCCGGACCCCCAGGTTGGGAAGCCTGACGTGGGGCTCAGAAGCTTCACTCCAGTGGGTGGACTTCTGTGGTATAAGTGTTTGGCAGTCTGTGAGCCACCCACCCAGCAGTTATGGGATTTGATTGTACTCTGATTGCGCCCCTCCTACCGTCTCACTGTGGCTTCTCCTCTGTCCTTGGACGTGGGGTATCCTCCTTGGTGAGTTCCAGTGTCTTCCTGTCGATGATTGTCCAGCAGCCAGTTGTGATTCTGGTGCTCTCGCAAGAGGGAGTGAGAGCACGTCCTTCTACTCCGCCATCTTGGTTAATCTCCCCCATGATATATTTTTAAAAAATGTTGATAGAAGTCTTTTTTCCTCCCCCCTTTTGGGGGGCTTATTTGATCTGTATTCTCATTAAGCTTATCTTCTCTTGCTGAACCCTAAAATATATATTTATTCATGTTCTTGGATCTCCTTTCTCTCCCTGTCATGGGGTTTTCAGCACTCTCCATGGTTTTCCTTCTTCTTGTTGCCCTACTAGCTCACCTTTGTCACAGCTGTTTCTGTGTGGTTCATCTTTCTGTTCACTTGTCTTGCTTGGTAAACCAGTCATCGGGGCTTCTCTTTCAAACGGAGCAGTTGGTGGTGGAAGGGTCTAAGGGTAAAGGGTCTTTCAGCCAGTATCTTGGAACGTGACCTCACTCTGAACATACGTCTATGAATTTGCCTTATCTATTCCTTGCGTTGATATCATAGACTTTATTAATTAAACTGTAGTCATTTTCCTAAAACAGTATATATTGACCACCATCTCACTCATGTAAACACCTATTTTTAGTTCATTGTTTCAGATTTTCTGGGATGTTCTCAAGGACCTTGGGCACTTCCGGCCCTCCCACAGTGCGGAGTAGTATTTAGCATGCTGTATGGTCACCAGCAAAGGGTCTGGCAGTCTTGGTGGCAGTTGTCAGAATGGGGGCCTGGCCATATTCTGCTTGTCTTCACCGTGCAGGAGCTCTAGGGCTTGGGTTTCCCAGGGTACTGCCTCAGGGACTCATCCCCCAGAGGGGATGAGGTCAGAGAATGTGCAGAAACTCCTCCTGAGGAATTCACGTCCTTAGCCTGACCTCGGGGTAGATATCACAGGCTCCCATCCCCCAGTGGTTCTCGTGGTCCGCATTATGACTCTCACGTTCAGAGGCTCACTTGTCAGCTCTGTATACATGGCGTTCTGGCAAATCCAGTAGGTTCTGTGGTTTAATGGTAAAAGGTGACCAGCAGAATTTAAATGAAAGATAACAGTTCTTCCAGGAGGTAAATGCCACATCCTTCAAAGCTTGCAGAGAGCGTCTGCGTAGTTGTGCTGGCTTGCATGCCAGCCATGGAAAATCAGGCCAACAACAAAAAAAGGCAATGGAGTTGTCAGATGAGAGAGCAGCATGTGGCTGATCTTGCACTGACTTTGTTTTTCATTTCCTTCAATCAGTTTTTTTCCTACAGAACCATAGAGGGAATCTGTTTAGTTTTATAGAGGTCACTCGTGTTCATGGGAGTGGAAGATATTAGGCAGATTTTGGCTTCTTCCCTCAAAGCAGAGATTAATGGCTTTAGATTATGCAATCATGAAAGTAGGTGTGACAGCATTACTAAGCACCTCTGGGCAACAATATGGGAAAAATACAGCAGTGTTCTGCTTTAGGTGAGCTAAACATATTCTCACCCTAGTTGCCTGTTGGAGTAATACCCAATGTACCTAGAAACTGCATTATCTGACAAGCTCAACTCTGGGGGGTAGGGCCGTGACCCAGGAAGTAAGCCAAAAGTGCAAAATAAGTGACACAGTGCCTGTTTTCTGTTCTGAAAGTCCTTTAGGTTCTTACTCAGAGCCTGTTTACTCTGACTCACTTACAGTTTTACGAAGCCATATCCTAGTTTAGAAACAGCAGTAAATGGTGAGATAGTCTCTTGAAGGGATAGCCTGATGACAAGGGACAAGATAGAATTACAATGTATGAAAACCCAAAAAGCATGGCCATTTTGGGCACTTCGTAAGAGTGTCTACACACTGAGGATCATTGGCATGGAAAAGAGTCACGTTAGTGGTGAGGAATCTTCATCATGAGGATGGTGAAGTACAGCTCCCATCTTCTGTTTTAAAGGACTATTGGAGAACGGTTTGGGGAGCGTTTCTATTAAAATGAAGTTTGGATTCTTAAAGGGATAATACTTTTCACCAGTCTGGAAAACTCAATTCTGTGGAAAGAACATTCTTTTCTCCTCTGCTCCTTTGATGGTTATATTTATCTGCCCACACTTGGGTTTTGTGTTTCATGAAGTCTGCTGATTTAAAATAATTGAGGAAGGACACGCTGTTTATTTTTCAAATGAATGACTAATACTTCTTGCATTTCTTTTCTAAAAAGTTGAACAAAATTGATGTTTTGGCCTAGATTATAGAGTTCTCTTATGACCCCATATGTAATTTACCACCCCCTACCCCCCATGCCGTAGGAACCCACCATAAATGGATCCTTGCTTGGGTGGAATTCGCACTTCGCAATTCATAATATTGTTCTTAAAGGCCATGCGGATTCTAGTATAATCAGTAATTAGATATTCAGATTGTTTTCCAGTTTTTATATATTAACAAACAGCAGTGCAATGAACCTGATTAAAGCTAAACCTTTGGAGACATCCTTAATTTCTCAGGGTGTATACATTTTAAGCCTTTTGATATGCCAGATTTCCTTCTAGAGTTAAATGTTCACGTTCTCTTTAGTGAAATGAGACGGCCCTACACCCTTGCCAAACGTGGATGTCACATTTTGAGTTTCTTTGAATTTGAGTATTTGCGAATTTTCATTAGCCTTTTGTGTGTTTTGTAGTGAATTTCCAGTACATGTTCTTTGCCCTTTAAAAAAATTGGTAGGCTTTTATAATATAATTCTTATCTATATTTAGGTGTCTTGATTTATTAAAGATTAATAGCTTACTAATTAATTTTGCATCTGACATACATGGTGCAAATTTGATTACAGTTTGTTTGCCTTTTATCGTTCTCATGGTGGAACTATTTTGCTTTCACAAGGAAAACAGATTTAACCAAATAGTATCCCCTTGTAAAATGTCAACTTAAAGGAAATATAGAACCAAAACATTAGCATTAATTTGTATGTTGTTTTTCTCTACACTGGATGTGACGTGTTTTTAACTATAACATAAACATTTTATTAGAACTGAACTTTAATTTTCTACATTAATGAGGACCAGTGTGTGGACTGAAAAAAAAAAAAAAAAGCACAACCTAGAAGCTGAGAGTTATATTTTTTAGCGGACTCTTTCAGGACCTCAAGCCCTGGAGACAGGACGCTCAGATCACTCTGAGGGGCTACTCTGAAGAGCAAGGGGGTGGTAGGGGCGAGGCAGGATACAAAGGGGTTTTTGCAACAAGGACTGGGTAGTCAGAACATCAAAAGATTACTGTTCATTAAAGAAAACCAGACATCTCAAGGTAATGAAATCAGCGCTTTTCTGTGTGTAGCAAGATGCAAGTCTGGGCTCATTGAAATCGTTCCTTTGACATGCACCCCAGCTATCTGGGGCCAGTATCCTGTGCTTTCTCATCCTTAGTCTCCTCAGGGTGCACGACAGGGGTGGCTGCAGCAGTTGACTGCTTCATGACCAGCATTCTATTTCCATCCGGAGTTCCCTCAGGGGACCAGCAGTAATGTGGCAGCTTGATGGCTGCAACATCCTTTGTTTAATGACTTGGCAGGTAACATTTCTCCTTCACAAGTTGTAACTTTGCTTCATTAAAAACAAAATAACTGAGTGCCCATTCTTTGTCAGGTATGAATACTTTCAGTTTATTTTCTTATGTGCAAAATAGGAAAAAATTCTTACAAATAAGGTTGTTTTCTATTCAGTGTCTGGCTTGTAGTATGTGCTGAATAAATGGTAGCTGTTTTTATGATCATGATGACATAAATGACTATGACATGTCTGTGCACTCAACTACCTGATAGCTCTTGAGGGCAATAGACATGTAATTGGTAATGCATATTTCTTATTTCCCTTGTGATATTTTGTTTGTTTCCAATATTAACATATTGGAAATATGTTAATTTCCAAATAGTTGTGCTTTTTAGGTAAGATATAAATTATTGATTTCTAATTTAATTCTTGTCATCAGAACATTCTGCGTACCATTTTTATATTTAGAAATTTATTGAGATTTATTTTATGGCCCCAGCATATGGTCTTGGTGAATTTACAATGTGTACTTGAAAAAAACCTGTCCTATAATTGTTGGGTGTGGTGTTCCATAAATGTCGGTTAGATTAAGTTGGTTACTTGTTATTCAAATCTTCTGTATCTTTACTGATTTTTTTTTTTGGGGGGGGGGTCTACTTGTTACATTTACTGAGAAGAAGGATGTTAAAATCTCCTGCTATGATTGTGGGGTTTTCTGATTTTTCTCCATAGTTCCTGCTGCTGTCTCATATATGTTGCAGCTCGGTAATTAGATCCATACACATTTAGGAGTGGTGAATTGACTATCCTATCATTATGAAATGTCCTTCTTAATCTCTGGTAGTTTAATTCCTTGACTCAAAATCAACTTTGATAATAAGATAGCCTCACATGATTTCTTGCGCTTACTGTTTGCATGCCGCATCTTTTTCCATCCTTTTACTTTAAAGTGTATCTCACATATACAACAAGCTGGATCTTTCTTTTATTAATCCAGTGTGAGTGTGGCAGTCTCTGGCTTTTAACTGGAGTGTTAGTATATTTGCTTTTAGTGTAAATATTGATGTGATGGGGCTTAAGCCTTTTACTTACTGTTTATTTTCTATTTGTTTCATCTGCCTTTTTTTTTGGGTGGCGGGGCTCCATTCCTGACTTATTTCAGTCAATCAGATATTTTTTAGTATTCTATTTTGATTCCTTTGTTGGCTTTTTATCAGTATCTCGTATTTTTAATCTTGCTTTAGTGATTAAAATAGGCATCTTATTACAGTCTTTTTTTGCATGTTAATATTAGATTACTTTACATAAAATGTAAGAAACGTATAGGAGTAACAGCCTATCCCTTGTACTGTTGTTACATATTTTACATCTACATACACAATATGGTGTTACCATTGTTTTGCTTTTAAGCAGCCATTTGTTTCGCAAAGAAATGGAAAGGAATAATACAATCTCTTATATTTACCCACATGTTTGTTTGTCATTTTGGTTTCTCTATTTTTCTACAACTGAATTTCCATCTGGTACCATTTCCCTTTAGCTTGAAGAATATCCTTTATAATTTCTTAAAGATCAGGTTGGGTGGTGATAAAGTCTCTGAGACTTTATCTGAAAATGTCTTAATTTCACCTTCATCATTTGAAGGATATTTACTTTTGTTAGTTATAGAATTTGAGGTTAACAGTTATTCTTTTCTTTCAGCACTCTATAAATTTTGTTCCACTATCTCCTCCTCCTTTTAAATTGAGGTATAATCGATATACAGCATATTAGTTTCAGATATTCAGCAAAATGATTCAGTATTTGTGTGTGTGTGTGTGTATAGTGTATAGTATGTATGTGTATATGTGTGTATGTGTATATAAATGATCACCACAGTAAGCCTAGTTAATATCCATCACCATACATAGTTACAGAATTGAGTTTGTTAAGTCAGCTATTAGTTGTATTATTTTCCTTCTGTATGTAATGTGTTGTTTTTCGTGGGCTGCTTTCAAGACTGTTACTTTCTGGTTTTCAGCATTTTGACTGTGATGTGCCCAAGCATAGGTCTCTTTGTTTTGATCCTTTCTGGGGTTTGCTAAGATTCTTAGGTATCTGAATTAATATTTTCTACCAAACTTGGAAAAATTTCAGCCATTATTCCCTCAAATATTTTTTTCTTCCCTATTTTGTCATCTCTCCCAGGACTCCAATTACATGTGTGTTTCATTGCTTGTATGGTCCCATTGAACCCTTAGGCTTTCTTTTCTTCTATCAATCTTGCTCTCGCTCTCTGTTTTCTGTTTGTTCTTCAGGTTGTAAACTAAAAGAAAGGCTTAATGAATCTGGGCACAGAGCAATGGAAATTATCTGATATTAAAGTTATCTAGTGAACTTTTCATATTGTACTTTTTAGTTCTAGAATTTCCATTTGCTTCTTTTTGATAGTGTCCATCTCTCTTCTGAAATTACCTATCCGGAGAATTCCCTGGTGATCCAGTGGTTAAGACTCTGTGCTTCCACTGCCGGGGTCCCGGCTTCAGTCCCTGGTTGGGGAACTAAGATCCCACGAGCTGCGTGGCGAGGCCAAAAAAAAAAAAACCAAAAAAAGAAATTACCTATATCCATTCACTTGTTATAACCATCTTTTCCTTTAATTCCTTGAACATATTTATAATAGCTGTTTAATAGTTCTTGTCTACTAATTCCAAAATCTGGATCATCTCAGGGTCTATTTCTAATGCTTGTATTTTTTTTTATTCCTCTTGATTATGGGTCAGATTTTCTTGCTTCTTTGCAGGTCTAGAAATTGTCTTGTTATGTTGGGTGTTAGGAAGTATACATTATAGGAAGTCTGGGTTAAAGGGTATTTGTTCTGATAGGGAATTCCTGGTAGATTGGTCTTGTTAGGATTGGCTTATTCGTTCTATCTTTCTGTTTGTCTTGTCTGTCTATCTGGGGCAATTATTTCCATTTTGAACTTAGTCCAAGTGCATGGGTCTTACTCTAGACCATAAGGCATGGCCTTCCTGGCAGCTAAGTGAATGTCTGAGGCGCTTAAGAAGAACTCTTTCTTCTAGGTAGGCAGAAACTCTAGTCTCCTGGCATTGCGTGACCTCACAGAGGCCTCATGGGTCTGACCCTGCTCACGGACAGTGAAGTTCTGGCAGAGTCCCTTTGGTAAATCCCCACAAGATATTCTGGGTCTGACCTCTGCTATTCCTGCCCAAATTCCAGCTGTTTCTGCAACTTAGAACAGCCATCTCTTCCTCTTCAGTTCAGTGAAAGTTTAGCTCTGCTTGGGCAGAAGGTACCCCCAGGCAGAAAGACAGGCCAGTCCCGGGCTCTCCTCTTCTCTAGGCTTACAGTTCAGCCCTGCTTGTCGTTCAGTGCCTGAAAACAGCTGCTTCATATATTTCATTCAACTTTGCAGTTTTACAATGGAGGGCAAGTCCAGTACCAATTATTCTTTCATGGTTGGAAACAGAAATCTGGCAGTTTGCTTGTAAGCTGCGTCTTCCTCATTAATAATATTACTGTCACTTCATGTTCTGTTTTTTATCCTGTGTGGAATATGACTGATTTTCTTTTGACAGATCCTTGATTTCTGTGTTGGCTGCAGTCTTTTTTTTTGTTTTTGTTTTTATTAATTAATTAATCAATTTATTTTTGGCTGCGTTGGGTCTTCATTGCTGCGCACAGGCTTTCTCTAGTTGCGGCGAGCAGGGGCTACTCTTTGTTGCGGTGTGCGGGCTTCTCGTTGTGGTGGCTTCTCTTGTTGTGGAGCACGGGCTGTAGGTGTGCGGGCTCAGTAGTTGTGGCTCGCGGGTTCTAGAGCGCAGGCTCAGTAGTTGTGGCACACGGGCTTAGTTGCTCCGCGGCATGTGGGATCTTTCTGGGCCAGGGCTTGAACCCGCGTCCCCTGCACTGGCAGGTGGATTCCTAACCACAGCGCCACGAGGGAAGTCCCTGGCTGCAGTGTTATAGTTGATTCATGTTAACTTTTGTTCCAGAGCCAGCCTTTTGGTGCATCAATTCCAATTAGGTGCAGTTGTCTTGATTTTTTTTTGATGATCAGTTTAAACTCAGAGTTTGGTGCACCATTCTGCCTTCTTTTAGTTGTTCAAATTAGGGATCAAACTAGCTACTTCTTTAAAATTAGTATTTTCTGCATGAGGTCTTAACATGTATTTGTATGTAAAATAGGCTTTAAAGCTATTTTCAAGAGAGCTTTCAGTAATTAAGGCACAATATGGTTTCTTTCTTTCCTGTAATGGTATATCCCACCCTCCCTCGCTCATATTTGCAAAGCATTTTTTACCTTTCAAAGTGTTTTCAGTGGCCCTTTGCTACCATTCATACATCCCTACTGCACAGTCTGGTTACCTCTTGACTGTTTCACTGACCCCTAATTCTCCTTTCTTCCAAAAATCTCCTGGCCAGTCACTTCTTCAGTTTAATTTTCCTGAAGTTGAGTTTCTGTAATGTGAAAAAACATTGACCGTTCCATGTTGCCTTCCAAACTGTTTAGCTATTTCCCAGACCACCTTTCCAGCCAGATTTTGCATTTTCCCTCCCTGGAGTCTCTGCATGGGTTCCTCTCACCCACAGTGCCCTTCCCTTCTCTCCATATACTTTATCCTTTTCGTCGTCCAAGCTCCTCCCTCATTACAGTGTCACTTGGTAGAAACCTTCCCCAGTTCCCTGTGCCACTGTATTTACTGTTCACACCTGAATTACAGGTGTTGGTATATATCTTGTCCCATCTCCAAAGACAAGAAGACATGACTATCAGTAAATATATCTCCAGGAGCACCTGGTGTCCTCCACATAGTAGATAACAAATCTGCCATTCGACTCTCATACGTACCCTATGATCTTATGCACGGTGAAGAGTTATTTCCATTCAAAGAATGAGGAAACTGAGAATACAGTGTTGAAATGATGTCACACACAAAATTAATGATTGATTTGCAGCCTGTGTCTCCTAATTTCTGTCCTTAAGGCAGCTTCCCTCCTCTCATCTAATATGGCCCAAAATTACTTTAGTTGGCTTCTAAGCATGAGCCTACATCCCTTTATATTTTGGGCATGTCCAGATTCATCAAAAAAAAAAAAAAAAAAAAGTGGGAGATTTTGCGTCGGCCTCTGTTTGCTGTCCTTGTGGGCGTGGCTGTTGCCACATTGAGGAGTCAAAGGATAGACATGGGTTCCTAGAGCCCTGCTGTCAGGGGTCGTCCTGCTCGTCCTGGCACCACTCAAGACCCCGTGAAAACGTGCTGTTTTGTTACGTTCTAAGAGTGACTTGGTATCACCGCAGGGATCCAATTCTCTGTTACCCTCTCTTGTTTCAGGCACTTCGCCTGAGTAACTTGGCCATGGGGAAGACCACCACAGGCCAGATAGTCAACCTGCTGTCCAACGATGTGAACAGGTTTGATCAGGTAAGCTGCCCCTGGGGGATCCTCTTCCATTTCCTGTCCTTACTGTGTTTAGCTTTTTGGGATGCCAGGTGCCAGTGTTTGGCGTTGGCCAGGATTCTTTTGAAGGCATAAGACAAAGAGTTCTCTTTATCCAACTCTCATTTCTTCTGTGTGCAGATTAGATGTAATAATGTGTATTGTCCTTTAGATGAGAATTTTATTTTTCTAATAATAAATAGGCAGCAGTGTTCTTGCCCCGCGTGGTTAGTGTCTCGAAGGGTCCTCCTGGAGTGGCCCTTCTTGACAGGGGCTGAATTCTGGGGCAGACTTTGAGGAAGCCCTGGGCTCATTTGTGGGATGGACAAAACTGAAATCTTCCTGGTGCTCCCGGTCCTCTTCTCCCTGGACATCCCTGAGCCTGGCCCTATGCTGTCCCAGAACAGCGTCACCTGGGGCAGATACTTGATTTCTGCTTTAGCAGGTTTAAAACCCGCTGTGATCATTTCTGTTTAGGTTCCCGTCTGTTCTTTGACAGAAGATTGTTTCTAAATTGTGTCATTACTGGTCTGGTTTTTATACATTCCTAAGAAGGCTTTGTTTTTTTTTCTTTTAAGGTAACGATATTCTTGCACTTTCTGTGGGCAGGGCCACTGCAGGCTATCATAGTGACCATCCTGCTCTGGATGGAAATAGGAATATCGTGTCTTGCTGGGATGGCGGTTCTAATTATTCTTCTGCCTTTGCAAAGCTGCATTGGGAAGTTGTTTTCATCACTCCGGTAAGAGAAACACTGGTTTAAAAAAGTGTTAATATGTAACTGGTAGCATCCACCGTCTGCTTGATGCTTTTGTTCAACAAAAACAAAACAAAAATGCCTTCTTTGGTCTCTTTGCATGTGTTGTAGACCCTTTAGGCTTAGCCAGTAGATGCTACAGCCTTAAGCTGAAGTTTGATCCTGAAGCGGGAAAGGTGACAGCATCCGCTGGCTCCTCCCGGCACCGTACCTGAGCAAGTAGAGTGTCCTTAAGCAGAATGTACGTTGAATAGTGTTATTTAAGCATTATTAAATAGTAATGATCTTATAGGGTCAATTCTAGATGCATCTAGTTTTGTCATGCTTGTGTTAGAGCCATTTTCAGGTGTGTATATGTTTGCATCTTGTTTTTAATTCAGCGTTTCCATTAAGTTATAAGCACCCCAAGGGCAAGATCGATCTTCAATATGTCTTTATAAAGCCCACATTCCTAGCAGCCTATGTGATAGAAAAGTGGCTGGTGATGAAGAGCCTAATGCTGATTAGTTAGACTTGAAGCAGGTCCCAGAGGGTTGGAGGTGGGTCATTGTCTGGGTTCTCAGGTGAAGCTCATTGAGTTCTTTTGTGTGTGTGTGTACCTCTTCGTGTGGTATTTTTTTTCTCTACTTGGAATTTCGTTTCCTCTTTTTGCTGTGGAGAGGTGTTCCATATCCTTTGAGGCCCTGTTCCAATGCTGCCGGGTCTCTGAAGGCTTTCTTGTTCTCCTTTCCCAGTGGAATTAACAGCCCCATCTTTTCTGCTCCCCAGCACTTTACTCCTTTTTTATTACAGCACAGCCACTGTCTTCCTGTTAAGAGTCGGGTGTCTTTCTGCCTTCCCTACCTGACCGTGACATCCTCGGGCAGATGGTTTGTATCTGATTAATTCTGGGTCTTCATTAGCAGATAGTGCAAGTTCTCCAAGTTACTTCTTGAATTGGGCTGAATGGTTGGCTTCCTAATTGAAGTCTTCTCCATTTCTATTTTGAGTAGGACCTGCCTGTCAGCGCAAAAGAGCTGTATGGAATCATTTGATCCCTGGTCTCTGGCTGTGCCACTGCTGCTGCTGATAAGGAAAGTTGGGCTGTGGTCACTAAGGCTCATCTCTCACGTCTGTCCCTTAGGAGTAAGACTGCAGCTTTCACAGACACCAGGATCAGGACCATGAATGAAGTTATAACTGGCATCAGAATAATAAAAATGTATGGTTGGGAAAAGTCTTTTGCAGACCTTATTACCAGTTTGAGAAGGTAAGTTTTTGTATATATACAGCATATTTTCATAATTTATGTCTTATTTACTGAATGGTTTAGAAGTCTTACCAAGTTTTCACATTAAGGTGAACTTAACTACTATCCACTCCACCCCCAACATGTGGCAGTGGGGTTAAGTAGAACAGTGGAGACATCATTTTAACCTGCTCTTCCATTTACCATCTTCTTAAAGGAAAAAAAATATATGCTTCTTACTTATACAGAAATTAAATTCCAAGTATTTCTTTCTTTTTAAAAAAATTTATTTATTCATTCATTCACTCATTCATTCATTTGTTTATTTATTTTTGGCTGCGTTGGGTCTTCATTGCTGCGCACGGGCTTTCTCTAGTTGCGGCGAGCGGGAGCTACTCTTTGTTGCGATGCGCGGGCTTCTCATTGCCGTGGCTTCTCTTGTTGTGGAGCACAGGCTCTAGGCGAGCGGGCTTCAGCAGTTGTGGCTCACGGGCTCAGTAGTTGTGACGCACGGGCTTAGTTGCTCCGTGGCATGTGGAATCTTCCCAGACCAGGGCTCGAACCCGTGTTCCCTGCATTGGCAGGCGGATTCTTAACCACTGCGCCACCAGGGAAGCCCCCAAGTATTTCTTAATAGCACAGATTCCAAATAAACAATGATTTAAGACGTTGGCATCTAAAACAATATTTAAACTAAAAGTATAATTTATGCTAATATAGCACAAATAGGGAGATTATAAAGATTGGGTACTTATATCGGGCCAAACTTTATGAGTCAGTATTATTCATTCCAAACAAAGCCATAAATATCTTTTTTGCTTTGCTTTATGTTTGTAGAATTTTTTTCCATCTTTGACTTAAATACCTGATGAGGGCTTACACTCCAGCACAGGGTACTTAGAATTCTCCGGCAGCACCCTGTCACCTCTCACTTTGCACCTTTGTGGGTGCCCCTCCCTCTGCTGGGAATACACTCGCATCATCCTTCTTCTCTGGCCTCCACCAAGCCCGACTGACTCCAGCTCATCTTCTCAGGGTCCACCTGCGTGTGACTTGCCCTGACTCTACTGCTCCGAGTTACACGCCTCTGCTCTGTGCTCCCGTGGGGGCCGTGCTGGCGCCTCTGCCTAATGTCTTGGTGTCTCACAATTTTGGGGTTGTTTTTTCTATTCTTTTATGAGTTTGTCAACTCCTGGAGGGGATGGGCTGTGTCTTTCTGTCATCAGTGAGGAGCCCGGCACAGGACTTCTGGTTATGAATGGATGTTGACTGAATGTTCAAACCCAGTCTGATTGACCCAAAATGTTTAAAATGTGACACTAAGCCTCTGTTTAGTTGGAAGAGTGAAGTGGTGAGGAAGCGTGTGGTCTTTGTGTCGGGCAGGCCCCCGGGTGTGCACTGTGTAGTGTCTCCATGATGTGAGGGATGGTTTATCTTCATCTGTGTCCACTCCCTAGGAAGAGGCCACTCACACAGGGCGCTTGAATTCATGTCTTGGATGTTGATGCTTCTTTTAAAACCTATTTCCTACTCTTTTCCAGGAAGGAAATTTCCAAGATTCTGAGAAGTTCCTACCTTAGAGGAATGAATTTGGCATCCTTTTTTGTTGCAAGCAAAATCATTGTTTTTGTCACCTTCACCACCTATGTGCTCCTTGGCAATGTGATCACAGCGAGCCGTGTGTTTGTGGCGGTGACACTGTATGGGGCTGTGCGGTTGACAGTCACCCTCTTCTTCCCTTCGGCCGTCGAGAAGGTGTCAGAGGCAGTCGTCAGCATCCGAAGAATCAAGGTTTGCTGACAAAAAACTTTATTAACTTGTCGGTGGATTTTACCTAAAATGCCTCCTTTTATTTGGTGTCACAGTGTGCCAGTTAGGTGAGATCTAACGCTCTCACTGCCTAAGCTGGTGGTCGTCCCAGAGAGTCTTTAGTGCTCCCGTCTTCTGACATAGGGTGCGTTATAAATACCTTAAGAGGCTGCTCATCTACGGGCAGTAGTGTAAGTAGCAGCGGTGCAGGGCTCTTGTCGAGTAATGACTGCAGGACGATTAAGTTGCCTGAAAGTAGGAGAAGCGAACAGATCTCATCTCCTGTGCTCACTCCATTGGCGAGGTGACAGCTGTGCTCAGTCCTGGGGTGAATAGGTTCCTCTCTGGGCCGGGCGGGAGTGAACATGCTGAGAGGTCTCTGTCCCTTGGGCGGGAAGCACGGCCTCAGCCTCACCTCATTCTCTGTGTTTACAAATGGGTTCTTTCCTCCGTAGATGGTTTGCTTGTTGATTTCTGAGCATGCCTTTTCTCCATCGGCCTTTTTGTCCCTGTTCTCTTTTCACTTAACGTGTAATCCTATCTCTAGCTGCCCTCTTTCTTTCAAACTTGCGATTCCCACCATACCCACAGTCACTCTCTCTCTCTTTTTAATCTAACTGTCTGTAAATTGCCAGGGGTGAATAATTTACATCACCAAGATAAGAACCTGTAGATATTTAAGGAGTTGTGTGTTTAAGAATTGGTGTAAAATGAAGATAAACTGGCTTTGTGAGCCGGCCTGGGCGTGAGCTTGAGTGTCTGGGCTTTACAAAACATCTAATTTGTTTTGTTCCTACTTCTCGATAGTGATGGATGGCCAGTAATAGATCTCTTGTGAAGTTAGATAGCTTTGGCTGTGATTTTTATTTGATCATTCAGTCGTCATAAAAGGTGAGTTTTTTTTTTTATGATGAAGTTTCTATAGTATAAAAAGCTATTGCCCATAAAACAGATCAGTTATACGTGGTCAGTTCTGCTCCCCTGAATTTATCGTTCTCTCTTTCTTTTCTTTTCTTTTTTTTTTTTTCTTTAATTTTATGTATTTATTTATTTATTTTGGGTCTTCGTTGCTGCGTGCGGGCTTTCTCTAGTTGCGCCGAGAGGGGGCTACACTTCATTGCGGTGCGCGGGCTGCTCATTGCAGTGGCTTCTCTTGTTGCAGAGCACGGGGTCTAGGCACGTGGGCTTCAGTAGTTGTGGCGCATGGGCTTAGTTGCTCCGCGGCATGTGGGATCTTTCCGGACCAGGGCTTAAACCTGTGTCCCCTGCATTGGCAGGTGGATTCTTAACCACTGCGCCACCTGGGAAGCCCTTATCATTCTTTTTGATGGGGGCTTCTAGCAACACTGTTAAGGGATGGTCCATGCAGTTCAATAAAATTTCTTTTATGAAGCTTTCACATCTTGAAAGAGGATATTTAGGGATATCCTTGAACTGTAGTGACATTCTTAGTGACACAGTAACCTGTCCAGATGGAGGCTTCACACGTGTGTTGTGCTGCTGTGGTTTTGTTATTGCTGCTGCCACAGCTGCTGTCTTCGATCGCTGCTGCCGAGGTTGCTGTGTGGTCCGGGCACTCCTGAAGCCTTTGCATGTCATCTCCTTTAATCCTGATAGCAATTGAATGGGATAAGCATTAGTGTCCCCACTTTACAGATAAGGAAACAGGTTCCTATAACAGGTGAAATAGCTCACCTATCCTTACATAGCTAGTAAATGACAACTAGGATCCTGCCCAAAGCCTGGTTTTTTAAACCATTGTTACATTGCCTTCTTAGTACCTTCTAGCACGTGGAATATCTATTTTAAGGTGTTGTTTTCATCATCTGGTCTTAGTCCGAAGACCTTCAAAGTTTCCATGTTACTTGCAGAATCAGAATTTTAAACTCTAGGCTCCACTGGCAGCTCTGTTTCACAGCGCACGACGCTCCACTCTGGCGGGGGAGGGGGGAAGACGGGTTGTCTGTGTGACCTGTCACATTCATCCCTGGTTTTGGCTCACTCTTTTGGGCCCCCTGGGTTGCCTTCTCGTCAGTCCTTGCTTTAAGCAAATGCTGCTGAGCTTCCAGCAGCCCCATGCCCCTCTCCCAGCACTTTTGTTCGCACTGACCTAGGGCTTCCATTTGTGTGCAGGGCCAGCCCTGCACGGCCCAGCATCGTGTCAAGTCGGGTGATCGTGTCGTGACTCCCCAGGAGTATTCTAAGCCCCTTAACAGGAGAGATGGATTGTGGGCTCCTTTCAGTTTTGGGGCTGCAAAGTCACCTGGAATACTAAGGGGAGGAGAAGAGCAAGAATTTGTGTTCTTCCTTTCCCTGCTTCTCAGTTAGGTGTGTTAATGTCTAATTAGAAGATGAGAATGGCAGCAAGAATGGAAGAACTAGGTGAGATTTGACCGTAGACGGGCTGGAGGCGTGGTGGGCACGTAGAGTTTAGAACAGAGTGTGGTTGAAGCCCTGCTGCCCCACTGCCTTCTGCAGCCTGGGACTCAGTAGACTGGATGGGCTATCTTCCCAGATTTCCACTCAGGTCATGTTTGGGGCTCCTAGGAAGAAAACCCACCACCCCTGGCTACCTTGGAGGTGGTGCGATGGTCCCCTTATTTTTCTCTTAGTAATGAAAGGGGACTGAAGGTCTTGGCGTTGAGCTACTGCAATAGGATTAAAAATATCTTGTCTCAACTTAAAAGCACTAAAAGTCTTCAGTGACTTTTACATCCAGTAAAATGTGTCTCTGAGGTTATATTGTTCACAGAGCTGCTTAGGTTTTCCCCTACCAGCCACTGGGAAGTCAATCTTTTTGGCTGCAGTTCTGACATTGATACTTTCCCTCATGATGTGTTCTGGATCTGCACTTCATGGCTCTAATGGCAATTTAATTTCACCTTTTTCATCAGCCTGAGTCCTGGGGAAAAATGCAACCAGCACTTCTTGCAACTTTACAAGCTGGTCTCGTGTTGAATGGAGTCTCATTTAACCCCTGGAAGATTGTGACTTCTTTCCCTTCGCAGACCTGTTATTTGTAGACAAGTGCTCAATAGATTTAATTCCTCATTTAAGGCATACTTTTTCGTTTTTTTTTTTTTAAGTGGGGAATTTCTATTCTATCATACATACACTGGATATTGAGGTTTTTTATCTTGGTAACACGCTTAAGGTGAAATTGGAATTTCTGTCTAGACAAGATGTATAACATACACGCATAACCTTTTGCTTGCTGCTGTGTTAGCTCAGGCCACGTAAGGCTGTAGCCACGCAGTCACCGGCTGGACGGATTTGAACAGCCACGTAGTCTGTTCCTTCCCTTAGCCTGATGCCCACGATGGGCTGACTCTGTGCAAGGCTTGGTCTCAGATGGAGTTGGGACTGTGTAAGTGCAGGAATCACCTAGTGTCTCCCCGCTTTATGACTTTATATCCCTATGAGGGTTCAGAGGTAGGGAGGGCAGTGCCAGCCTGGATCCTCCTGAGCTGGTTCCCAGGAGGATTAGCATTTGAGATGGCCCAGAAGGATGGGTGGCATTAGTACTCAGGGTGTCCAGGCAGAGGCCACTTGGGGATGTGGACATAGGTGCTGCTGGGTCACTGGAGGGGGTGAAGCGTGCTGGACACTCTCAGAGGTGCTGTAAGGAGATCAGGAGGGAGTGGTGTTGGGGGAGCATCGGTGGTGCTGGGGAGGGCTGGGGAAGGAACCAGCAAAAGAAAAGGCGTATGAGTGTTTTAAGTGGTTAATAGCAAGTGAGATTCTGAAATTATGTTGCTTCAAGAGGAAAAGAGAATTGGGAGAGGGATGAACTGCGGCAGCACAGGCGAGAGCTGGTACCCGGCTGACGATGGGAGAGGTGCTGTGGAGAGAGAGCTCAGGCTGCAGTGGCTGAAAGCCTGCAGAGGAGTCCTCAGACCACTGTCCATCCTGCCTCCTGCTGGACACGGGCTCGGGGCGGGTAGGAGCAGCCGTGCCCAGTGTTCAGTTCTCAGTGAGCCTGGATGAGAGGAGGTGGGAACGAGAGGATAGCGTCTCCCGCCAGCTGGTCCTTGAGAGAAATGTAAGGGTCTCGTCTTCCTTTTCCTGCACAGAAGCGGGTTTTCATGTTCAGGTTTTTTTTTTTAAATAAATTTATTTATATATTTATTTATTTTTGGCTGCGTTGGGTCTTTGTTGCTGCGCGCGGGCTTTCTCTAGTTGCGGTGAGCAGGGGCTGCTCTTCGTTGTGGTGCGCGGGCTTCTCATTGCCGTGGCATCTCATGTTGCAGAGCATGGGCTCTAGGCACCGGGGCTTCAGCAGTTTTGGCACACGGGCTCAGTAATTGTGGCACACGGGCTCTAGAGCGCAGGCTCAGTAGTTGTGGCGCATGGGCTTAGTTGCTCCGCGGCATGTGGGGTCTTCCCGGACCAGGGCTCGAACCCGCGTCCCTTGCATTGGCAGGCGGATTCTTAACCACTGCACCACCAGGTAAGTCCTCATGTTCAGTTTTTACCAGTTGTTTTGAAGTAGAAGGTTGCAGTCATATTTGTAGCTTTGGGGCATGGTAGACAAGGATGTCAAGGACTTGAAGGGTGTTTATGATGTTTAGGGTAGTAGGTTACTATTCACCTGTTGTTTTCTTTCTCAGACATGCTCACGTGGTTGTTTCAGTTCCCCCTGTTTTGTTGGGATTTGATGCCTGTGGGTCCTACAATGAGCAATGTTAAAGCTGCTTACACAGATAGTTTGTATTTCTCTCTTGCAAGCATCCTTGTAAGGCTGTGTATGGGTTTCCTGGGGCTCCTTAACAAAGTACCACAAACCCAGTGGCCTAAAGCCACAGAAATTTGTTTTTTCTCAGTCTTGGGGGCTTGAAGTCTGAAATCAAGGTGTCAGCAGGGTCACGATTCCTCTGAATTCTATAAGGGGGAATCCTTTCTTGCCTCTTCTAGCTATTGGTGGTTGGAGACAAACCTTGGTGTACCTTGGCTCGTAACAGCCATCACTCCAGCCTCCGTGTCCGTCATCACATGGCTGTTTTCTGCTTGTGTGTGTCTCTGCGTCTCTCTCCTGATAAGGACACCAATCATATTGCGTTGAGGACCCACCCTAGTCCAGTGTGATCTCACCTGAATTGATTACATCTGCAACAACACTATTTCCAAATAAAGTCACGTTTTGAGGTATTTGCGGTTAGGACCCTAACATTTTTTTTTTTTTTTTTTTTTGGTTGGGGTGAGCAATTCTCTCTGTAACAAGTTCCATGGCTAGTATGATCCTCCAGGGTGTTAGGGACCCAGACTCTTTCTCTCTTGTTGCTCCTCTGCATGTGGCCTTTACCCAGCTGGTGACCTCCAAGGCCCAGGCCGTGGGGTGGATGAAGGTCCCGGACGTTGTCACTTTCCACCGGCCTGGATGTAGTCACGTGGCTACACCTATCTGCTCGGGGGGCTGGAGAGAGAGGGCCTCCCTCCAGGCTGCCAGGTGCCAGCTAAAATCCGGGGTTTGTTACCTCAGAGGAACGAGAGCAGATTTTGAGGACAGCCAGCAGTCTCTGTCTGCCACACGTTCACAGTTCTTGGTGGGGGGAGTGGGCAGTGAGGGTGGTATTTCTCTACCACTGTAGCTTTTCTTGTTGAATTATGTCCAGCATTTGCAGGGCAAGAGGGAGTTTTCCTATATATGGTTATGATAGTTCAGTAGCGGTTCGCAGGACTTGGTTTTATTCAGCTGAATTGCATTGAATAGCTGCTAAGGGGTGTGAAAATAATAAGAAGTGGGAGATGCGGCCATTCCTGCTGTCGAGGAGAGAGGGCGTTGACTAAGGAGAGGCAAGTGATTGTGAATAGATGCTTGTAAAGTATTTCTTAAGAGATAGAAACTTAATAAGAGCATTTCATTTTTAGAACAGTGACTCGAGTGATAGTTAATGACAAGCAGTGATTGATTTAATGCGCATGAGGAGTAAAGCAGAGCGTACTTAAGTGCCCAGGGAAAGGTCACGACCCAAAACAGGCAGAGCCAGGGTTTTTGTAGGTCTTGTGTTCCCAGCCTGTCCTGTGCCGCCTGATACCTGCAGGCCTGGGAATGGCCTTCCTCTCTGTGTTCCTAGCAATGTTGCATGGTGCTTGGCACATGGTGGGATTCAGTAAATATTTACGGAATAATTCCCTACCAACTCTTTTGTTTATTGTTAGTAAAACAATAGAAATATCAACCTTTTAAATGTGTTGGAGTTTGGAACCACATTTTCTCCTTAGGGTGGAACCAGTACACTTGTTAAGAAAGTTACAAAGACAGCCTCAGGGCCAGGAACTCTTCATTTGTCATATATGTAATATATCTCATACTATACCCTACACTATATGTATACTTTATTGTATATTATTACAATAGTATATAATATTCCATATATTACCTAGTCTGTTCTAATGTGAACCTACACTTTAAGTACAGTTGACAAAACGATATGTAGGCTGTATAAAGTTTTTTACTGCAAATTCCAAGAAAGCAGTTATTTTTGTTTATGCTTTTCTCCTGGAGTTTAAACAATCTATGTTTTTCCTTTTTTCTGTAGAACTTTCTGTTACTTGATGAGATAACACAGTGCAACCCTCAGCTGCCATCAGGTGGTAAAATGATAGTGGACGTGCAAGATTTCACTGCCTTTTGGGATAAGGTAACACATCCTGTGTATCAAGATTGTGACTGCTAAAAGACAACAGATTTATTGGAGAACTTTGAGGTTTTACACCTGGTGTAAAATGTGACCTGCTAATTTACTGAAAGTATGTTATAAAAATTCTCCAAATCAGGAGTAAGGTTTGCAACTAATGGAGATGAAGTGTAAAATCAGCCTAAGACATTTGACATGTTGCTCTCTCTCTCATTTTCAAGAGAGCTTTCAAAGTATTAGCACATTTTGACCTTAAAGTCCATATGTTTGTAATGTTAGAATTTATATTGATTGTAGAGAAAAAATGCTGCAGTATGGAATGGGTTAACTAACAAACATACAACCAGCTGTTACAGACCAGAGGCTTTGGGGAATCAGTGTACATTTTTTGCCTTGATGTTCTCAGATCATCTTATTACATACTGAGGCCATGATTTAGGTCTTTGCTGTGGGGCAGGGTGGGGCTCCCCCATGCTAAGCTTCTCGATGGTTCTGGCTACTTTGGTGGCAGCCAGGGACAGGGAGGCGACAGCAGGAGGGCACAGTGGGCACCAGTGGTTCGCAGTTGAAGGGTTACACTGTGTGGCAAGCTGACAGGGAGAACTGGCAGTTTCCGAACACTTGGTTTATTTATGACGTTCAGGCAAACAGGAAAAACAGCAGGGTCCGCTCTCAAAACCGCACACCTAGTGCAGCCCCCTTTTCCGACGACTGAAACATTCCTGCCTCCCCGGTTCAGTGGTCCTCTGTGGATTACTCAGTAAAACAGAACCCATAACCATGAGAGGGAATTCCATGTAGGGAATTACTTATGCAGAGGATGAAAGACGGGGGAAGAAAAAAGCAGAAAGGGCAACTGTACAGCCAGGTGGGCAGGTGGCAGAAGGTTTCAGGGACCCAGGTCTCATTCATGAAATCATGGGACTTGGTCTCAGTCTTTAAGGAGACAACGCAACCCAGAGATTAGCAGTGGTGGGAAGCCGCTACCACCCCCAGGGCTGGAAGGACTCAAATGAGGTGGTGCCTCTACCAGAGGGTCCACCATCCGGCACATGGTGGAGCTCGACTGCTGGTGGCAGTGGAGACCACAGTGCAAGTGTCCGGCCCGTGCAGACCCCTCGTGTGTATTCCTGCCTGTCACACTAAGTGCGGTGCCACTTGCATCCTGTTCACCTACTTCTGATTCAGTACCTGCTTCCCCACCAACGAAACAGTAGTATGTTCCCAAATAAATAAAAATATACCCCCTTAGCTTTCGCACATGGAAACTCTAACAAGGTACCTTATCTGACCTGATAGTTTCTCCTACCTTAATATTGTAGATTTACCTCCTGCTTGGTATTTCTCATCATAATACACTTGAAGCATTTATGAAAAGCACCATTAAAATTCCATTACGATGGCAACTCTCTGTGAATGGTAACACATACTTTGTATGGAACATTAACAGAATCTCTTATACCAAACTGTGCAGCATTATAAAGTGAGCTGTTTTGTTCTTCTTGCAAGAACGTAATAACACGCTCTCAGACTTCTGTGCAACTTGCACTGTAGTACAGAGCACCCGATTCTGTGGTCCTGGCCTTGCCTATGGAAGGCTGTGCCCTGTGCTGGGTCATTAGTAATTAGGGCCTCTCAGGTTAGGTCATGGGTGAAAGAGCCCTTGGGAGGGGGAGGGGCACAGACCTTGGGGATTTTTGGAGAGAAGCTGAGTCTGAATGAATCCCCTGCTGGGTTGGGAGGCTGGAGATAGACATGAGCTTTCTAAGGTGCTCCACTATACAGCCAGGTGGGCAGGTGGCAGAAGGTTTCAGGGACCCAGGTCTCATTCATGAAATGATGGGACTTGGTCTCAGTCTTTAAGGTTTAAAATAAATGGTCCTGTGGGAGCCTCCAAGGGACAGAGAGTGGGGCTCAGCTGATGATCCTCGTAAATCCGCATGCCCTGAGCCTGGATAACCAGGAGAGGACAGGCCCCAGTACCATGGGCTGTCGAGTGCTGCCACCTTCTGGTCATGCCAGAACAGTGCCCGATCCTGAAGCCTGAACAGGGAGGGAACTCAGTGTCTGGTCCTGACACACTGTGAGGTGTGGTGACAGCGAGCTGATGTTTGTAGGTGGCCCACTATTTTGTCATCTTAACTGAGTGAAAAGTGGTAAAATAAGAACCCTAAGTTTCAGAGAAGAAGAAAGAAGTGGAGAAGCTTAGATGTTTCTCATGTATTAAAATCTAGCTTCTTATTGATAGATTTGTAATTCCTGTAACATCTGGGGCTAGTGTTTTGGTGATGAAGAGCCTCAAGCCTGAACAGGGAGGGAAGTCCATGTTTTTTGCCCTGACAAACTGAAGGGCTGCAGCAGGAAGCTGTGTTTGTAGGTGGCTCATTATCGTGTAGTCACAACTGAGTGAAAGGTAGCAAAATAAGAATCCAAGTGTTAATCAAAAAGAAAGGAGTGGAGTAGCTTTAAAAAAATGTCTCGTGTTAAAATATGGGGCTAGTTATTTTGATGATTAAAAATAATTATTTTTTCAGTAGCTGCCTGTATCTATAATCAGTTCAGTTCTTTCCAGAGAAATTGTCCATTTAGAACATTATCCAGACTTCTTATCCAGACCCTGTGCTTTTATTAGTCTTTTGGGCATTTTACTTAATCACATGTAACCACTTTTTTTTTTTTTTTTAACATTAGCAGTTAAGAATTTTTTTAAACACTTAGTATATGTAAAGAAATACACATACCCCTAAGTCTCTTTATGACAGAATTTACAGTTTGTTCAAGAACTTGACCTGTGATTGGCACGATGAGTACTTTATCCTTCTCCTTTGTGTTGGATTGTTTGCTGTGACATGTACCTCCGTGGTTTGTTTTTGTTTTTTTTTACAGTAGAAGTACTTTGTTGTCCCTATTTACCCAGAATAGGTAATGCATGTAAGAGGTACAAAACTGAGGCTTTATCACTCTAACCTACTGTGTTATACATGATCCCCACCCCACCCCCTCCTTTTTTTCTTGGTTGTTGGTGTTAAATTGAATCTGTGGTGGAATTGGAGCCTTGACTGCCATTTACGTGACTTTATTTATCAAGAGCAACTTTATCATATAAAGTGCCCCGTTGCTTGCTGAGCATTACTGAGATTCATCCTTTATCAAGTGAAAGTAAAGAGATGAGTGGAGATGTCAAATTACTAGCAGAGGACCAGGCATGATACGTACTTACGCTGCCACCCTGTGGAGAGTAGTGAAGTAAACAACACCAGTGGCTATAATGGAAACTTACAAATGATTAAAAACCTCCCATACTGGATATTCTATTAAATATATTATGTTAATAAGCTAGTGTGCATCATGGAGTTTGCATTTCGAGGAGGGGCCTTGTCATTTCAACTACTTAAATTCTGTGGGTGTCTAGAGCTGTGTCCGTATGAAAATCTGGCAAAAGAAGTAGGCTTCCTAAAGGCAACTAAAGCTGTTTCAAAGGTGTTTTTTGATGAAAAGGCCCCCAGGACTCACTATCTTAAAATAGGAAGGAGGAAAGTATGGGTTATATTAGCATATCAGTGACTTAACGTTATTTTCTCTACTTTCTGAAGTTCGTTTTTTTATTTTATTGAAATGAACCATTTTGTAAACTTAAATTTGCAGGCATCAGAAACCCCAACTCTACAAGGCCTTTCCTTTACTGTCAGACCCGGTGAGCTGTTAGCTGTGGTCGGACCTGTGGGAGCAGGAAAGGTAAGTTATGATGCCTTTCGTCAGCTCGATGCAGTGCCGCAGCCCCTGTGAAATTCTCAGAGTCGAGCCCAGAGCTGTAGGTAACACAGTTTGAATTGGGTGTATCTCGAACAGCATTTCTCTGTTCCATGGAACGTTAGTTTTGCAAGAAGGTTGCATGTCCAAATAAATGTGGATAAATGCACATTGTGTTTTCCTTCTTGGTGCTTCATGTTACACAGTTGGGAACTGCTTGTCGGGACTTTGGACGTCTCAGTGAAGGAAATGATTTATGTGACAGCTGTTCAGGACAGAATGAGACAATGGGGACTTCTTTTTGTCACAGTGGTCCCTCCAGGAGGTCTGGAGGTTGTACTGGCTCTTCCGGGAAGCTTTGAGCATTTCCTCACGTGACTTGACTTGGTCCTGTCAGTACACGTGTAGTGAATGTGCAGCCATGTGCTGGAGCTAAAGATACAGACGTGAGCAAGACCCAGACGCCTCTGCCCTCCAGAGGCAACTATGTTCTGGGGCGAGACAGATGCGCAGGCAGATTACTTCAGCCCAGTGTGGTGAGCGCTGTGATGGTGTGGACACAGACACGCCACGTCTGTGTGTTGTTAAAGATTTGAAGGACATGTGCACATGCACTTGGTCTGAAACAACAAAATACAGGAACCTAAATGTGGGATATGTACACGAGGGGGTGATGATTTAATTTATGATGGAGTTTTGCTCTTTGGACACGACTCACTTCAGAGTGTTTTTAAAAAATAATCATCTTTCGATATATTACTCAGAGAAAGCTTTATTTAAGAACAAGTGTTTGTCAAGTAAAGGATACCCGGATGCAGGAACAATTGCACTGAACATCAGATACATGAAACTACACATCCTGATGGGCTGCTCTGCTAGTTAAGGATGTTAAACATTCTAACTTAGTCTTTGCTGAGTAGAGCATTTCAGTTGGGGGAAACTCTTGGGCAGTTTAGATTGTCATAGTATTATATTAATACTCCTTATCAATCATTAGTGTACATTGACCAGTAGTGTTGTTTTCAATTTTTTTTGTCTCAACTGCCACAGCTGTACTTTATCCTCTTTTAAAGGAAAAGGGTTCTATCGTTTATCAAGCACCCAGGGTGGGGACAGTTGTTCTGTGGGCATGTCCGTCCTGAGCGCTGCCTGTTCACGCCTGTGTGTTGCCATCTGTTTCAGTCGTCACTGTTGAGTGCTGTGCTGCAGGAACTGCCCCCGAGCCAGGGGCTGGTCCACGTGCACGGGAGGATCGCGTATGTTTCTCAGCAGCCCTGGGTGTTTTCAGGAACTGTGAGGAGTAACATTCTATTTGGGAAAAAATATGAAAAAGAACGATATGAAAAAGTAATAAAGGCTTGTGCTTTGAAAAAGGTGAGTAATGACTTTTGAGTTATATATACTCAGATTTCAAATGATGATAGTGTTGGTTTAAGCTACAAGGTTTGTTCAAAGATCTTTTAATGTTGTTTAATGCTTTGAAGCTGGTCTTCTAGATGAACATGTACACACGTATGTGCTACTGGTTGAATTCGGATGTAACGATGCTCACAGAATGCCTTTTTGGGGGAGGGGACTGTTTCATCTTGTGAAGTTTCATTCACTTTTACCTTCTTTTTTTTTAATGCACAATTACAAAAAATTGTAAAAATAGAGAGCACAGTTTAATGAACTCTCAGTTACCCACCCTCAGCTTCAACCAGGATCAGCTTGTGGCCAGTCTTGCTGCATCTCTACCCCTGCCCACCGCCAGCCCCACTCCCACCCCAAATTATTCTGAAGCAGATCCTAGACCTCAGATTAGTTCATCTGTAAACATTTCACTAGTTTTCTCTAAAAGACCTTTGGAAAAATATTACCACATTATTACACCTGAAAAGTAACCTGAATTTCCTGAATATCATCAATGTTCTCGTCAGTGTTTACGTGTTGTTAATCATCTCACTGGGGGATTTCCTTAACCATTGGCTTGAATCAGGCTTCACATAAGGTCTGCCCCCTGCACTTGGTTGATGCCTCCTCGGTCCCTTTCATTCTCTAGGTTTCCCTCTCCACTTCGCTTTTGACTTGTAATTTATTATTTAAAGAAAAAGTAATGCTTTAACATTTCTTCTTAATATGCCCTATTTTCAGTGGGGGGAGAGATTGTTTTCAGAAATGGCATTGAATTTCATGGAAAATGGAACATTTCTCTGTACATGGGGATTTAAATGCAATTAGTGAATCAGTTATGCAAACTGAACTTAGCTAGTAGGATAATACAAAGTAGTGAAACAAAAGAAAAAATATAAATACTGATAAATACTATGTTACTCTCTTTGGTTATAAAAATCTGTGAATAATAGCGTTAAAGAGCTCTCCCCAGAGTCTGGTCAGAGCAGTCTGGACATCCTATTGTTCTTTTATACTGTGAGGAGAAGGCTGGGACAGGTTTTCAAAGGTGTGGTGTTAAAGGCCTGCGTGGAAATAGTTACTCTGCTTGAACAGTGGCTTGAACGTCATAGACTGTAGTAGATGAGTAGCATTTGATGATGTTACTCTGCTTGAACAGTGGCTTGAACATCATAGACTGTAGTAGATGAGTAGCATTTGATGATGTTACTCTGCTTGAACAATGGCTTGAACATCATAGACTGTCGTAGATGAGTAGCATTTGATGATGTTACTCTGCTTGAACATTGGCTTGAACGTCATAGACTGTAGTAGATGAGTAGCATTTGATGATGTTACTCTGCTTGAACAATGGCTTGAACGTCATAGACTGTAGTAGATGAGTAGCATTTGATGATGTTACTCTGCTTGAACATTGGCTTGAACGTCATAGACTGTAGTAGATGAGTAGCATTTGATGATGTTACTCTGCTTGAACATTGGCTTGAACGTCATAGACTGTAGTAGATGAGTAGCATTTGATGATGTTACTCTGCTTGAACATTGGCTTGAACGTCATAGACTGTAGTAGATGAGTAGCATTTGATGATGTTACTCTGCTTGAACAGTGGCTTGAACGTCATAGACTGTAGTAGATGAGTACATTTGATGATGTTACTCTGCTTGAACAGTGGCTTGAACGTCATAGACTGTGGTAGATGAGTAGCATTTGATGATGTTACTCTGCTTGAACAGTGGCTTGAACGTCATAGACTGTGGTAGATGAGTAGCATTTGATGATGTTACTCTGCTTGAACATTGGCTTGAACGTCATAGACTGTGGTAGATGAGTAGCATTTGATGATGTTACTCTGCTTGAACAGTGGCTTGAACGTCATAGACTGTGGTAGATGAGTAGCATTTGATGATGTTACTCTGCTTGAACATTGGCTTGAACGTCATAGACTGTGGTAGATGAGTAGCATTTGATGATGTTACTCTGCTTGAACAGTGGCTTGAACGTCATAGACTGTAGTAGATGAGTAGCATTTGATGATGTTACTCTGCTTGAACAGTGGCTTGAACGTCATAGACTGTGGTAGATGAGTACATTTGATGATGTTACTCTGCTTGAACAGTGGCTTGAACGTCATAGACTGTGGTAGATGAGTAGCATTTGATGATGTTACTCTGCTTGAACAGTGGCTTGAACGTCATAGACTGTGGTAGATGAGTAGCATTTGATGATGTTACTCTGCTTGAACAGTGGCTTGAACGTCATAGACTGTGGTAGATGAGTAGCATTTGATGATGTTACTCTGCTTGAACAGTGGCTTGAACGTCATAGACTGTGGTAGATGAGTAGCATTTGATGATGTTACTCTGCTTGAACAGTGGCTTGAACGTCATAGACTGTGGTAGATGAGTAGCATTTGATGATGTTACTCTGCTTGAACAGTGGCTTGAACGTCATAGACTGTGGTAGATGAGTAGCATTTGATGATGTTACTCTGCTTGAACAGTGGCTTGAACGTCATAGACTGTAGTAGATGAGTAGCATTTGATGATGTTACTCTGCTTGAACATTGGCTTGAACGTCATAGACTGTGGTAGATGAGTAGCATTTGATGATGTTACTCTGCTTGAACAGTGGCTTGAACGTCATAGACTGTGGTAGATGAGTAGCATTTGATGATGTTACTCTGCTTGAACATTGGCTTGAACGTCATAGACTGTGGTAGATGAGTAGCATTTGATGATGTTACTCTGCTTGAACAGTGGCTTGAACATCATAGAGTGTAGTAGATGAGTAGCATTTGATGATGTTACTCTGCTTGAACAGTGGCTTGAACATCATAGACTGTAGTAGATGAGTAGCATTTGATGATGTTACTCTGCTTGAACATTGGCTTGAACATCATAGACTGTAGTAGATGAGTAGCATTTGATGATGTTACTCTGCTTGAACAGTGGCTTGAACGTCATAGACTGTAGTAGATGAGTAGCATTTGATGATGTTACTCTGCTTGAACATTGGCTTGAACGTCATAGACTGTAGTAGATGAGTAGCATTTGATGATGTTACTCTGCTTGAACATTGGCTTGAACATCATAGACTGTAGTAGATGAGTAGCATTTGATGATGTTACTCTGCTTGAACATTGGCTTGAATGTCATAGACTGTCGTAGATGAGTAGCATTTGATGATGTTACTCTGCTTGAACAGTGGTTTGAATGTCATAGACTGTCGTAGATGAGTAGCATTTGATGATACTGTGGACACAACACAGTTGTTTGCTTGTTTAAGGGGCTTCTATTTCCTTCTCGTGAGCTTTGGTTAATGGGAGATTTTTCGTTTGCAGAAATGAAGTAAAGTTGACAGGAATGAGGTAGATTTTTTAAAACATGGTATAGGAAAAGGGGAAATGCAAATGTAAAACAGTAAGAAAAAGTAGCTCTCATTTTTCAGAGTCCATGTGGAAGTCATTTTTCTGTTTGTCACTCACATGCGAGCACACATAACAAGGTGTATGAGTTACTAATCTTTTACAAGGATCTTTGATGTTACCATCCTCATTTTATAGTTAGTAAAACTGAGGCTTGAGAGGTGGAATGCCTCACCTCTACATTTGCAGCTCAGGTTTAAGACCCACGGGGGTCAATGCTTTGCCCCAGCCCCGTGGGGTGATGGGACCAGTAACTTGGGCCGTGCCCTGGGGCTTCACCCACCCTCGGGTGTCCGTGCGGCACAGACTCTGGTGGGAAGGGGGCCCTGCGGGATTGGGCTGCACAGCGATTCTTCTGTACGCGATGTGAGGTTTATAAACACGGACTGCTCTCCTGGTCGGCTGCGTGGTCGGGACATAGAGTTGGGGCCCCTCGTGCCCATTCCCTCCTTGGCAGGAAGGGAGGCCCAGGGCGGAGAAGGAGTGGAGAGCGGAGTCCTGGCCCTGGCTTCGTCACTTGCCTGCTGTCACTTTGGACACGTCCTGTTTCCTGCCTGGGCCTCTGACGTTTCTGCAGCAAAATGAGGGCGTTGGGTCAGAGGGTTTCCAAGAGGTTTTGCTGCTGCTCTGAAATGGAATCCATGTGTCCATGAATGGGCATAAGACCGTCACAGATAATAGTGGTGTCGTGGAATTATTTTGACCTATAGATACAGAGACTACATGTGTAGTAGGAAAAAAAAGTGTGGTCTTTGGAGAGAAATGGTCCTGAGTAGTAATTTCAGGTGTTTCTCTGTTTCCTTTTTATAAAATGAGGGGGAGGTATGGGTTTATTGTAAAGAGAAAGGCAATGTTTGTAAAATGCAAAACTGCCAGGTTTTCAGAAGATACATACATAGAAACAAAAATAATAAAAATTTCTTTTTATGGGTGGTTCCCATAAAATAGGAAAAAGCAACATTTCTTTTATTACATATCTTAATAACTAGATGCTTTATACTAGATCTAATTGAAGTACGTGTTTAAGTTCATTGAGCCGAAAACATATCTGTAGTTAAAATATAAAGTAATCACATTTGGCAACGTCGAATTAAGCTGATGCCATATTCAAAGTGACCCTATAGGGAGTTATACAACACAATGTAGGGAACAACCTAATAATGTTTGACCTGCTGTAGGGATCGTGTTTAAACTGCAAGGCTTAGGAGGTAGAAGGCTCAGGGAATGAGTTTCAGTTTCTCTATTTAGTAGTGAAAAAATCATGATTTCAGCTGCTTTTCTGAACCTCACCTGGCCTCAGTTTCATCATCTTTAAAACGGAAATCGTAGTGCTATCAGCCAAATGGATTTAAAGGTGTGGTGAAAGGCAGTTTTACGCTGTTTGACCTGGATGGAACCCAGCCCTCCTCTGCCAGGGGCTCACGTCAGGTCCCCATTAAATATTTTAACAGTCTGTTCCATGTTTGTACACTAAGTCTCCAGCATCCCTAAAGGGCCCTTGATGTGCTTCTGGACAGATGGTATCAAACCAGCTTAGCCATTTCCTAGTTTTCCCGTAGTTTGTGTGTCTACTTTTCATTGAAAATTGGTGAATAAGAATACCTTCCTGTCAGTGGGAGGAATTGTAATATATAATGAACTCAGGCTTTTGCCCTTTAACCTAATCAGAAAATGGTGGCTGGGAAATCAACCTGACTTGGATTTTACTTCAAATCGTCTAAAATGTTTTCCCATTTGTGGCTGGTCCTTAGATAGATTGCAGAGCTAACAGCACACTTGAAGTCCTCCTACCAGACTTGGAGAGAGAGCCTGTTTCTTATGCCCTAACTGTGCTAGAGTGGATCTAAGTGCCTTTTCTAAACCATGGTTCAGATTGCTGCACTACAATGTGGTGCTGTTTTGAGAAGGAAACCAAAACAGCATAAAATGTAGGCATAAAAACTAAGCAGAACAGTTTGCAAGGACTGTCATCAGTGAAACAGAGGCCAAGTAAACTCTGTGTGTTTGTGTGTGTGTGTGTGTAAGGCTGGGAAAGTATCTTAAAATGACTTATTGTATCTCAGGAAAACCAAAAGCAAGCGATGGTATTAAAGAATTAAGGTGAAAAAATGATGAATTTTCATGACAGAGCAATTGCTGCCTTTCATTTGATGCTCCGCATTTAAGCTTTGAGTGTACAGGGAACCTGTGTGTGCCTGTGTGTCTTTGTGGCTGTCAGGGAGGGTTATGATGGGGATAGTCTCTTTCTTCTCCTTGTGGTCATGTGCTTTGCGTGTCGTGATTCACACTGTGCGTGGGTTTTCACTGTTGGTTTGATGAGAAAATAGGCCTCAATCACCAATAGCAAGTTACAATCCCCTCACGTCCTTTTTCCATTTATGGAGGGTGTTTATACACTTGTTTTGATTCTCACAGGATCCTGGAGTTTAGTGATTCTTGTTTCTGCAGCACACTTCTGTAGAAGTTGAAAATGAGACTTGGGGATTTCAAAGGACTAGTTTATCATGGAGATCCCAGTGTGCCACTTGTTCTCTCCCCAAATTTGCTGAAGTAGAGACCAAGAAACGAGGGCTTCACCTGCAGAAAGGTAGTCTCTGTATCCTAGGTTGATGCCTGAGCGGTTTAGTAGAAAACAAGCTCTCTGCAAACTCTGCTTGTCTATGCCAGGATCTGTCAGATGATAATTATTAGGCAATCTAATTCTACGCCTGCTTCACCCTCCGACAGATCTACTCAAACCCCCTCTGAACAGAGCCCTTCTCGACCCCAGTAGTGACTCACTTTCCCTCCTTTAAGGAGGGAAACTCTGCTTGTCTATGCCAGTATCTGTCAGATGATAATTATAGGCAATCCAAATCTAAGCCTGCTTCACCCTCTGACAGATCTACTCAAACCCCCTCTGAACAGAGCCCTTGTTGACCCCAGTAGTGACTCCCTTTCCCTCCTTTACTCTCTATCCCCCTAAGCTGGCTTCCTTTTTCTTCTCGTCCTTAGTACTTGCACTCATGTTTATTTTCCATCTCCCATCATGGAAAGAAACTCTAGGGACTTTGTTTCCTCATGGCTGAATTCCTTGTGCCCAGAACAATGCCTGGTATATAGTCGATCCTCAGTAAATGTGTGTCAAAGTAGTCAACTGCATAAATGCTGTGAAAAACTACAGAATGGAAAGAAATGAAAAGCCCTGAGAGGTTTTTTTTAATGTTTAAGGTTACAATTTAGTCACTGTAAAATATACCCATTGGTTAGCATGACAAGAGGAGAACACATTTTAAATCTTTCTCTTTTTCTCCTTTTCTGTCTCCACGTAGGATTTACAGGTTTTGGAGGATGGAGACCTAACTGTGATAGGAGACCGGGGAACCACGCTGAGTGGAGGGCAGAAAGCCCGGGTCAACCTCGCAAGGTAAATGGCGTTTCAGTTGCCATCCTGCCCCTCCCTCCTCTGTGGCTCCTAGTGGAAGTGAGCAGGCAGACCCCGCTCACCGGGTGGCCCTGTGTGAAGCAGGGTCTTGGCTCTTGGAATGAATAATGATTTGTTGGACACCATCTTGATTCAAAAATGGGACACAGGAAGCTGGAAGTGTTCTTCTCCTGACATCTCTCTACGTTTTCTAGAGCCGTATATCAGGATGCAGACATCTACCTCCTGGACGATCCGCTCAGTGCAGTAGATGCAGAAGTGAGCAGGCACTTGTTTGAACTGTGAGTTTGCTCCTGTTTCCTATCACTTCTTCTTTCCAAGAACCCTGTGGAGTTCAGGGAAGAGAGCTCAGGAAAGCGTCTGTGCTTCAGGAGACTCAGCTCATTCTGCCCTGGTGTCCCTGCCTCCCCTCCCTTCCCTCCACAAAAGATCCATCCTAGAGAAATTTTGCGTCATGATGAGGTCAAGACAGGGAAATGCAGAAGGAGCTTCCAGTGTGTGGAGGTCAGGGAGTCCGTGCTGTAGGGAGCTGAGGAGCAGATGGCAGATCTCCCCCTGCTGCTTGTGGCTGACGGCCACACGTTGTGGAGGGACCCAGACCCCAGCCATAAGAAAGACGACGTACGTACGGCTTTTGAATCAGAGAGTGGGACCCAGTAGCCTGGCACTTGGCTGCCAGTCCTTTTCCTCCATCATTTGTTTAAGGCACGTCAGAAGCGAAGTTTCCAGTAGTGACATAGGACTTCCGTGGAAAGGCCTAGTTGGTTTATGCTTATTATTGTATCAGTTTGGAAATACTTAATAAAGTCTAGAATTTAAGAATGATTTTTTTTCCACCTCGGAGTATGACTTCAAATATTTAACATTGCTTCATGGATGCTTACTAGAATTAATACTTAGACCCACATTGTAGGGTTAAGTTGAATTTCAGACTCGGTATCTAGAATCTGGCTGAAATCCTGACTTTCAGTTTGAGTTTCTGGAATTTGTTGTCAGTGGCTCTTGTTTGGCCACTGAACCCCTGAAGCAGAACAGCTCTGATGCTTTTTTCTGTGTATAATGTGTCCTAACACACGCTGACTGAGACCTCTTCTGGAGTCTAGACTGGCCTCTTTGAAAGCCTCGTGAACTTGCTTTTTCTGAAACGGCACCCACATTTACCCCACGGTTCGTTGCCTTGCTGTTGTTCACCTTGTTAAAGCCAACGAGCCCTTCCAGCTGCACTTACGAAAGCCCTACTGTGTGCACTGAGATCCATGCCCTTACAGATGTTGTTGCACAAAACCTCTTAGTTTACAAAGCAGAACAGTGAGCCAGGAGAGGGGAAGGACCCACACGGGGCAGAATAAGGGAGACTGAGACGTTCAGCTCTCATTTCTGCCTCTAAGGAATCTTTGTCTCTATGGAGCTTGTTAAGACAGATGCCTGGGGAAAGTTCCGCAGAGTCGCGGTTTAGAGGGTTTGGATATAGGATGGTAAATGCTAAATGGAAGTAGAAGTGGGCAGCTCTAGGCTTTCAGGTGAAGTTGGAAAGCTCCCTGTGCACTGGCCTCAGCGGGAAGTGCCCTGTGGGTTTGCAGGCTGGGCAGGGTTTGTGGAGGCTGAGAATAGGATTCAGTTCCTTTTGCTAAATAGGAAGAAGAAGCAAAGGTGGACACTGAGAATAGGATTCAGCTTCTTTTGCTAAACGGGAAGAAGCAAGGCTGTGAGAAGAACAGCAGGCACGTCCTTGACTGGAGGATGCAGGTTGTACGGCAGAGAGAAGCAATTTGAAATTTTCGCTGTCAGTTCCTCTTAGTTTGCTAGGGCTCTGTCTGTCCAGGCTGCTCTCACAGGAGACCATAGACTGGGCAGCTTAGAAATAACAGAAATTTATCTCTCACAGTTCTGGAAGGTGGGAAAGCCCAAGGTCCAGGCACTGGCAGATTTGGAGTCTGGTGAGGGCCCGATTCCTGTGTCTTCACATGGCGGAAGGGGTGAGGGAGCCGTGTGGGTTCCTTATATATGGACACTAATCCCATTCATGCAGGCTCTGCCCTCATGACCTAATCACCTCCCAAAGGCCCCATATCCAGTACCTTCACTATGGGGATTAGGTTTCAGCGTACGAATTTTGAGTAAAAAAACAGTCTATAGCAGCCTGTTATATTGTGAAGGCTGGAAGGTCAAGATCAAGGTGTGGGCAGGTTTGGTTTCTGCTGAAACCTCTCTTCTTGACTTCCGATGGCATCCTCCTCACTGTGTCCTCTCGCTGTGTCCTCTCGCTGTGTCCTCACGTGGTCTTTTCTCTGTGCACGTGTCAGGCTCTTAGGTGTCAGGCTCCTCTTTTTCTGAGGACCCCAGTCAGATTGGATTAGGCCCAGCGTGATTAAGGGTAACAATTATTTCTTTAAAGGCCCTGTCACCAGATACTAAGGTACTGGCGAATAATGTGTCAACATGAATTTTTGTGGGGAAGAACTTCATTCACAACAAGTCCGAAGTAGCACAGTAAAGAGGCTTTCGCAGAGTCAGCAGTATGAGAGCGAGATGGGTGAGGCAGCCCTGAGCTCTGGATACTAGGAGCTGGGATTCCACATCCACTAAGCAGGGATCATTGGGCGGGTTCCACCAAAGTCTGTATGTAACTTGTGCTTAGTTTTGGGGTGGTGGGAGAGCTCTGGAGATCGATGGTGGTGATGGCTGCACAACAGTGTGAATGTACTTAATGCCATGGAGCTGTATGCTTAAAAATAGTTGAAATGGTAAATTTTACGTTATGTATATTTTACCACAATAAAAAATGTGCAAAGTAGCATTGAATCTTTCAGAACACAAGAGCTGGGCAGCTGACACGTGGCATGGCCTCCAGCTCTCTGATCTGACGCCCTTTTCCCACCCTCTCCTCATCATGACTTGATGAATTTTCCTTTAGAGAAGTGCCTTGTGGCTTGTCATGGGTTCAGTGAAAGGGCGCTAGTGCTGTGACAGAGGTTCCCCACCCCCCATCCTCCTGGCATCATGGGCAGTTCAGCCTCCCTGTTCCCAGGGTGCTTACCACAGAAGTTCTCCCAAGTTCTTCTTCTAACAGAGGCAGTATTTATAGCTGTTGGGTTTAATGACCTTGGGTGTACACTTGATAGAAACTAGCTTGTTCAGACTGTTGTTTGCTAATCAGAACCACATTCTCTGGGAAAACTTAGGGCAGGGAGCACGAATGCAATTTAGGAAATCACTCAGCAGCAACTGGAGAATGTTCTCAACGAGTTAGAAAATTGGATGGAACAGTATGCTATGAAAGATGGTGGTCGTGTCAAAGCTTAGTAATGGGGAGTGTTTTGTATTAAAAGTGAACGAATCGCACTTCTACTTGCCATTAACAGTTTCCCTTAGTCATGAATCTATATCCAAGGTTATTTAGGTTTGTGAATTTTACAACTATATGTTGTAAACCTTAAGTGGATTCTATCACCTACAAAAGGTTAGAGCCTTAGATGAACTGATGCAGTCTCACCTGTGTCCAGCTGTGGGTCCCGTTTTGGTTCAGAGAACCCCACATCACCAGACCCCCCGCCTCCTGCGTCATCAGTTCTTGGGGTCTGTCCTGATGAGATGCCCACGCTGCGTCTACACAGCTCGCCCTTCCTGCTCCAGCCCTTCCAGACTCCCCTCATGTTCAGGCTGCAGCTCCAGGTCCTCAAATGGAGAACCAGCTTCTTTGCCATCTGCCCCCATCGGCCTTGCCAGCTGGTCCTCACACCCACTCGGCCGCGCTGGCTTTGTGACGGGCCCTTTCTGACACCTGTCTTGTCTGTAGATACTGCCTCCTGTGTCCCAGAGCCCCTGCCTTTCCCTCCTGTTCCTTCAGGGGGAGCCTGTGCCCTTCCGTCTTCCCACAGCCCTCAGTGGGTTGCACTTGACCATGTATCAGTCCTCCCCACCCCCTAGAAGCTGTGAATGCAGGAAGGTTCCTTAGCCCAGCATGTTCTGTCCCAGGACCCTTGGACCCACTGTACCTTTCTCCAGGATGTTTTCCCCCAGATAGTCTCAGGGCTCCCGTGTCACCCCCGTCTAAGACAGCAGCCCCCCTTGCTTTTCCTTCAGAGCACACATCACGGCCTGATAGTGCATTTTCTAAACTCGTTCAGTGTATCCCCCTGTTCACGGTGCTGAGTAGTGTCTGCTTTCTTGACCTGTGGATGTATGCTCGACAGTTAAGACTGTGCGTGGTATCTCACCAAAGCCTGTCGAATGAATGAATGTAGATAGGTACTCTTTTTCATTCTTATTTGATTCACTCTGCTACGGGATGTATCCCCTGTTAACACAGCCCTTATATAGGAATATATATAGTATTATAGGATTAACACAGCCCTTGTATAGGAATAATGCTTAAAGAACTCATCCCTGAATCAATTATTTTTTTTATCGTATGTCTTGGAAATCTTTACTCTTAAAAACTTGGAAGATAGATTATTTTCCTAGAGATTTTGATTAAAAGTCTTAATTAGGAATAAATTTGTAGCCATCAACTGATCACTTTATTGTAATTATTTATATTACCTTTTCTGTGATGGAATTACAGGAAGAAAACATTCTAAAACTTTTGGGTAGCTCTGTCTTGGACATAGCAGCCCATTAGATTTGATTAACATCTGCCTTCAGTGGTTATTGACAGATAATTTTGAATTTAGGAGAAACAATTCCATTAAAAGCTTTAGTGCTAAGTCTGAAAAGGTGTTGACTTGGTCAAGAAATTTAGTACAAAATCTGAACTAAGACATGTCAAAAGGTAAAAATAAGTCCGTTTGGACATAATGGAGCGATGGTGTATGTGACTACATCCTGAGCTCTTGCTTCTGATCGTAGACCCAGTGTCCAGGGTGTCCCCTTAGGACTTTTCTGTCCTGAGTCCAAAGCACATGACCGCACGTGGGTTAGGAGGGAGTGGAGGAGGGGGCTGACATTTACTGAGCGGATTGGTGGTTTGATTTCTCAGAACTTGTTGGTGAGTTGTCATTGGCCTTGTTTTGAGATGAAGACACTGAGGTTTAGTAGCTTGTCCGACGCTGTCAGGCTCGTGAGAGGGATTGAGCTGCAGTCTGCTGCCTCCAGACTCTGCATCTGGCTCACTCAGCAGGCTGAGCTGTGGCCCAGGTCCCTGAGATTTGCTCTGCGAGGGGCTCAGGCACCCAGAGTACACGCCTGGAGCCCTGCCTGTGGTCACCGGGGCCCTGGATCCGGCTACTAGCTTCCCCAGAGGGGTTGTAGACCCTTGTGGGATGGGACTGGGGCTGAGTCCCTAGGGGTCTGCATTTAAAATGTGGAGCAGTCTGAGGGGTTACTGTAAAAAAAAAACACTGAAGTTTGAATACTGAGGGGATTTTGGCTAAGAGAATTGGCGTGGCTTGAGCCACTGGATGACTTCCACTGTGATTTGGACCCTTTGGACTCTCATCTTTCATTTTCACATTCAGAAAGTTTTCAGTGCAAATGAAATAAGTTTACTTCCGGGATGAGACTGGGAGTGTTGTAGAGACTGATCAAGGCCATGATGGCATTCGTTTTCAATCTAATGTTATTTGGGAAGAAATGTCTACAAAATGCAGTCTGGCTAAGGTTACTGAGAAGCTATGACTTTTTTAGGGGGGTTAATATGTACATCATAAACAATCACCTAGGAAACTGTGTACTTTTTTATATGACATAGATCACTCTTCTCCCATTCTTAACATAGGTAATAAAATAATTAGTATTTCAATTCAGTCAACTTTTGGAATCTCAGTTTTGCTCCATTGTTTTTCATTGTGAACTATGTAAATAATTGTTAAGATCAGTTTTAGGAAAAACAGCTTAGCAGTTGGTGCATCTTTCACTGGACTGCTTTTTAGAATTTTTTAGTGGAGCTAGATTCAAACTTGCTGCTGATTTGAGGACCTAGTTGAATTGATTGATTTATATTTGTATTTAATTTGTATTCATACTGGTATTTGAAGTAAAGAACTTTTGACTGCTGTCTTGTCTTTTTCTCATTATGTTTTCAAATTCTCTGTTTCCAGTTTGGAGCACCTCCACTAATGTGCTTTTGCATGCTGTACCTTTTACATTTGTAGGTGTATTTGTCAAGCCTTGTATCAGAAGATCACAATCTTAGTGACACATCAGTTGCAGTACCTAAAAGCTGCAAGTCAGATTCTGATATTGAAAGATGTAAGTAATTTCTAAAAGTCTGTGGAAATTGCTAGCACTTAGTTGTGTTGAAGGCCAGCCCTCCCTGCAGGTCACTCTCCTTGGATTCTTGGTAAACGCCCTTTTCTGCCTCAGTTTTATGCCTCCCTTTTCTCAGAGCTGGTATCCATGACTTTGAGGATGAATCCAAAGACCTTAGAAATATCACTGTTACACTCTAAGCCACATAAACCCTAAACGGTATAAAAGTGCTACTGCAGAGTTGCTGAATTATCAGTGTTGTTGTGAAAATTGTTAAGGATAATGATGCTATTTGATTTAGAACTTTTTATTTTCCCCTTCCACAACCTAAATCGAAGTGTATTATTTGGAAATTAGAGATACTGAGACATGTTTTTATCCACCTGTTTGTTATACAGTTTGCCTAAAGAGCATCTTTCATGAATACCAAAATGGGTCACCGAGCACCCCCAGTTAGAGATGCCCGCTCTGCTGGTTTACCCAGTTTCTTGTCTCACTGCTCAGATCTTTTTATGTGTCTGATAAACACATGTGTCTGTGAGAGCCTGTGCAACAGTAGGACAAGGCCCTGCCTTCCCGGGGCTCCCATTCTTATGGGGACAGATGTGATGAAAGAGGGGGTGGGGCTGATATCCTGGCTTCCTCCCTGAGGAGCTGGTGCCTCTCGGGCCTGAGTGACATGAAGGTGAGGGCCATCCAGGCACCTGAGGCAGGGCGTCCTAAAGAAGGAGCTGACCTGGCAGGTTGCAAGAATGGCAGGAAGGCCAGCGTGTCTGAGGAGAGTGAGCAGGGGACGTGGAGGGCGCTGGTCTCTGAGCAGCGGGCAGTGGGCCAGGAAGTGGGATGGAAGCCGTTGGTCGGTCCAGAGCAGAGGAGTGACATGGTCTGAGGTGGGATTTAAAAGATTCCTCCAATGTTCACTGGACGGGCAACAGCAGAAACAGAAGTCTTGGTACAGTTGGGAAGATTCTAGAGCTGCCATAACAAAGTGCTGAAGACTACGTGGCTTAAAACAACAGAAATATATCTTCTCACTGTTCTGGAGGCTGCAAGTCCCAAATCAAGGTGCTGGCAGGGCCGTGCTCTCCCCGAAGGCTCTAGGGGAGAATCCTCCCTTCCAGCTTCTGATGTTCACCGGCTTTCCTTGTGGTTCCTTGGCTTCCAGCTGCAGCACTGTGGTGTCTGCCTCCAGTGTCACATGGCCATTGTCCCCGTGTCTGTCTTAGGCTCTTCTCTTCTCATAAGGACATCAGTTGTATTGGATTTAAGGCATCCCTACTCCAGCATGACCTCATCTTTCCTTCATTACGTGTGCAAAGAAGCTGTATCCAACCAAATAAGGTCGTGTTCAGAGGTGTCATGTTTAGGGCTTGAACATATCTTTTTTGGGGGGCCACCATTCATTGAATGCACAACAACTCACGTGTTTGGGGGTTGAGTGGAGATTAATGGGAACTTTGCCGAGTTAGTGGTTGTTTTATGCTTCACTCCTTGTTTGCCTGTGTTCTTCAGCACTTCCATTGTGAACCCTTGTCTGTTCCAGTAGGCCCTCACTTATGAAATGAATTTCTGCCATAAGAAAGAGTATTAAAATACAGATCCTCCATTCCTCCCTAAGTCGGGGGCACAGATTCTTCCAACTTGAGAATAATCAATTTCATATGCAGAGACATGATGCTAGTGTGGTAAAGCTCCAGCATTAGCAGTATTATAAGCACAGAGTCGGTGATTGTCAGAGTAACCTGAATGACCAGTGTGTGGATGTTTCAGGGCCCCATTATTGCTTGTTTTGAGGAGACCACCCTCAGCTTTAGTACTGTCAGAACAAGCAGTTGTCCGCTGGTGAGCACCCTTGAATAAGTTGGGGTCTATCCTTACTGTTTGTCTGGTCCCTCTCTCACAGTAGTGAGGGGATGACTGCCCCCCTCATCCCTTCAGAATTATCAATGTTTGGCTGCAGAGTAAAATTGCTATCTTTGTACCACTAGTCATTTCCCTGTGCATCTTACAGATAACTAAGTAGAAAGCTGTAATTTCCTTAAAGAAGGTGTATGCATTTTGCTTCCCAAGTGGAACAAGACACAATATATCCTGAATAATTTTCTAGTTCTGCAGTGTCAGGTGGTACCCAAAGGCTTCACTGGGTTTCTCCCAGTGGCCTGCCTCAGGGGATAGGGTGAGAGGGGTACCAGCTAGGGTCCTGCCCGCCTTCTTCCATCTGTCTTGCCTTAACCAGAGCTGCCCTCCTTTGTTTAGTTTTTTTTTATTCTCTCTTTTTAAAATTAGTTATATAACTTTTTATTTAATATTGGAGTATAGACAGTTAACAATGTTGTGATAGTTTCAGGTGCACAGCAAAGGGACTCAGCCATACTGCCTTAACCAGAGCTGCCCTCCTTTGTTTAGTTTTGCATCCTGGGATTTTTCATATTTTGTTTGCAACTGAATGAATCAGCTGTGTCCTTTTTTCTATGGTGAAAAAATAGAAATCTTCTGCACATTATCTTATATTACTTTGTAAGTGAGGGAAACTGTGCAATGATGCGTCACATGTGTTCAAAGAAAATTATTAGACTGGCTATAGTTGAAGCAGTTACCTGATTTGGGGAAGACTGGCTGCTTGTGATTGGTTGTTCGTTCGTAAGTTCTTTCTCGGACTAAAGTGCATTGGTTCTGGCTGAGGTTTTCGTTTGTGGCATGTGGGGTACCAAGGCGTTAGAGCCATCCCAGGCTTAGGGCCTCCTTGTTTAGCTACTTTATCTGGTGGAATATTGAATTTTCTAACTTCTGTGTTTGTGGGGAGGTTGTAAAGACCATGAAGACGCCGCTCATGGGTTCTCTCAATTCCCATGTTGTCTAAACAGACTATATTGATACTCCCACCAACATCTGTGCTTTTTGCTTCCCTGAAAATGCCCATGATAGTTACGTCAGTGGCCTGCATTTTAAATTCATGATCACACATTTCTTTCATATCCCCCAGTACCTAACGCAGGGTGTGGCAGAGAACAGAATGCTCAGTTCAATTGAACTGAACTGGATTTGTTAACCAGAATTTCAGATCTACGGATCTTTTTTTTTTTTTTTTTTTTAAGGATCATTTTTTTAACAAAAATCATAATTTAAGATTAATTTACTTCTCTTGATTAGTATTTACATTATATTAGTATTATCAAACGCAAATGCATTCCTTTCAAATTCTTTATTGCTATCTTAGGGAGAAATGGTGCAAAAGGGGACTTACACTGAGTTCCTGAAATCTGGGATAGATTTTGGTTCTATTTTAAAGAAGGAGAATGAGGAGACTGAACCATCTACAGTTCCAGGAACTCCAACTCTGAGGAATCGCACCTTTTCCGAGTCCTCAGTTTGGTCTCAACAGTCTTCCAGACCCTCGTTGAAAGATGCCGCTCTGGAGGACCAAGATGTGAGTTTGTCATCCTGCAACATGCCCTGGTCTGTCTGCTCTTGGTGCACTTGTGGACCTTCAGTCTGCTCCGCTCATGACCTCTTCGTTTGTCCCAAAGTAGATCCTAAGTTGCCAAGGCCTTATTCCATGGAACTGGTAGAATTAAAAGAGCATGCAGGGAGCAAGCCTGATTAAGGTTCTTCTTTGGGTGTAGGGTGGAGAATCTTATGGACTCCAGTAGTGGGCGTACTGCTATGAATTCCAGGACGCATGTGATATTGACATTAGAACTCTTCATGTTACCATAGTTAAATCGTACTTGCTCTGGTAGACCCTGGCTTCCCTTATTCATCCAGAGGCTTAATTTGAAGACCCCCTCATACCCAGCCTGCTGTGACTTACATTAAACCAGCTACTTTTCCTACATGTTGGAATGTTCTGGCAGTGCAGGTGACTGATGGTAGTATTTTTCCCCATTGTCAGATGGCCTGTGATAGGCCAAAGGTAGCATGTCCAGAGGACCTGACACATAGTAGACACTTTGGAGTTAGTTCTTGTCTTTCTTTCTTATCTTTCAAGACCGAGAACCACACCTTACCCACCTTGTATTTCCAGTGGCCAGCATAGAGCCCAGGACATCCATAGTCCGTGGGACTCTATAATGTATTCTAAGTCCTCCAGACAGAAATGCAGAAATGCACTAGATCTCCCTTAGAAACATGCACAGGTATTCCTCGATATCCAATCCCTCACTATACAAACCCGGGAGCCTGGATGATTCTGATAAGTATTCAGATTAGTCACTCACATTCCAAACTCAGGAATCCCTCTCTGAAATTCAGGAACCAAATGGGTTTGGATCGTATGCTGTTCCCCTGCTATCCAAACTCACATGTCTCCAGCTCACAGTGTGAACTCAGTTTACTCTATTTAACTAATATTTTGAACCCACACTTTGTTTTATGTTTCTATAATTGAGTGACACAAATAAACTGGAGGGATACTTTAGCTACGTAACATTTCGTATGATTATTTTGGAAAAAGCTTCTTCATTTATACTTTAATCAGTTATGTTGTAAGTGGGCTATCAATCATGGTGTTCTAATTTAAGCAAAGGTACCCAAGAACATTGTGCAAACGGTATTCCTTGTCTCTAATAGATTCCTAGAAGTAGCATGGTTGGGTAAGTGCATACATGGTTTGGCTAGATATTTCCACACCTTTCTCTGTAGGAGGTGGACCATCTTGCACACTCCTATCAGCATATAGGTTGTGTCTCTTTCCCCACAGCTTTGCAGTGGAGGTCATTGTTGAACTTCTAAAATTTTAGGGTTCATTATTTATATTTTTGTCTCTCACTGCCTTTCCTTTCCAGACTGAGAATATACAGGTTACACTATCTGAGGAGAGCCGTTTGGAAGGAAAAGTTGGTTTTAAGGCCTACAAAAACTACTTCACAGCCGGCGCTCACTGGTGTATCATCATTTTCCTTATTCCAGTAAACATCGCAGCTCAGGTAAGTCAGGACGTTTATTTTGATTTGTGCCCTAAGGTTGATACTTATAATACTCTTTATGCTGTATTATTTATTGTACTGTATTATTATTTTTAATATGTGTATTAAGGGATTTATTTCAGAGAACTGACTCCATGAGATTGTGGGATCTAGCTGGGTGAGTGTGAAATCAGAAAGGCAGGCGTGCGGGCTGGAACCCCAGGCAGGAGCTGACCCTGCAGTTTTGAGGCAGAATTTCTTCCTTCTCCAGGAAGCCTCAGGTTTTGCTCTTAAGGCCTTCGTCTGACTGGAGAAGGCCCATCACACTGTTCAGGGTAATGTTCTTTACTTACGTTCTGACTTTAGATGTGAACCACATCTACAAGATACCTTAACAGCAATATCTAGCTGAGAGTTTCGTTGAATCACTGGAGACTGGCCTAGCCAAGCTGACACAGAAAACTGACCATCACAGTACCTGTCAAGCTTTTTTCCTTTGAAAAATCCTGACATTTATACAATTATTACTGTATTTTGCAGTCCACTAGGATTCGCACTGAAAAGCGTTAATATGTGCGGAGCAAAATAAGTGAGGCTTACGGGTGTTGTGTGTGCGTGACAGAGAGATTCTAGGAAAAATATGAAGTCTTTTAAAGATTTTAAAATGTATTATGCCCTTCCCTGACCTGTGGTTATCTGGGATGTGGGGCTTGCCACTGACCTGAGCTTGAAGGACCGTCTCCGTTCTCTGGAGCCTTTCCATCCATTCTAGTGCGTGGGGTTTTGAGGGGGTCAGTAATGTCAGTGTTTGAGTGATTGTTGTTTCCTGCTCCAGGTTGCCTACGTCCTTCAGGATTGGTGGCTTTCATACTGGTGAGTGATTCCTGGTCTGACCCAAAGTGCTAAAAAATCGACACGAATCCTCAGTTTCCCACACAGTCATGGGGGAGAGATGGGGCTTGTTCAGCCTCCTCTTCTAATCCTCATGTAGTTTCCCTGAAGAAAAATTAAAGTTCCTGCTGGTGGGTGTGACCCTCCCATGGTCTCTGCTGATGTCTGACCCTTAGCAGGTTCCTTACAGACAATTTTGAGAGCTGTAAGTCATGATTCAAATTGAATTTTCATAAGGTAGACAGACACAGGGCCTTGTGAGCTGGGAAACATTTTCCAGCATAAAACATGACTCCTAAATCGAGGCTAATTTTTTTTGTATTTACCTAACTCCATCTATTGCATAATGTTTTTTCTTCCCTGCTCCATAGGGCGAATGAACAGAGTGCCCTGAATGTCACTGTTAATGGACAAGGAAATGTAACTGAAAAACTCGATTTATACTGGTACTTAGGAATTTACTCAGGTAAAATTGAATCATCTGGTCTATTATACGAGAGTCTGAGGTGCTTACTATGAGCCTGTGTGAGCAACTAGGGCTTCCAGGAGTAATTCAGTAATGTCTTAACAGATTAAGAGTCTGAGTCGCATTTATTCTGTGAATTAATTAGAATAATTATTTTAAAAATCTACTAGAAGAGAGGGGTTGAATGAAAATTCTTAATTTGCTCTGTACTGGATTTTGGAAGTTAAACCAGCATTGCACATTCAGAAGATCAGCCACTGGAAATATGTGGCTATTGTCTATTCTAATAGGTTGCTTTAGCTAAATCTTATATCATTATATGGATGGGCAAGAGGATTAGAAACGGATCCCCACCCTGTGGTTCGGATTGTTCCAATTCTTTCTGAATAAACCTTGGCTTTTATGGACCTTGGATGAAATCCTCTGGCAGCAAGGGCCCCCAAATAAAAGCATTATTCCCTTGTAGGTATGCAAAACTCCCCTTCTCCACATTGCTCATCTCTTGGGCTTCACTAATTACTTAAGAGAGAAGCTAAGTAGGGAGAAATCCAGTGTCTGGGAATTAGGATTCCGAGTCTTTCTTACCTTGAGATCACAATGTTATCGTGTCCGCTACTGTGCGATTCATTTAACTTCTGGCTTGCCAGGCTAATATTAACATGGCTGTCTGTTTTCACAAGAGTGCCTAGAATATATGTAGCATTACATACTTTTAAAAGGAAATCCTCATCTAAAATTTAAAATATTCCCACAGGAAATACTCACACAAGCCTTCTGCAAAGATAGAGTGAGTTATCTTTGTAAGAACATACTCAACTGAAATTTTGTGTGTATTTCGTTGATCTCTTGCTAAGAAATCTAAATCCATTAGCTGTTTACCTTCTGAATTGGTGGACTATGGAGGCTTAAAGGAAGAAGGAAGGGATTTTGTTATACATTCATATAGGATGGTGGGCTAAGGAAAATGCCTATTGATGGAATCCAGGAATTTGAGCGGCTTTCAGGGTTTAAATAAGTGTTGTGTCATCTAAAGGGAAAAAAGTACTTGATGGAATATTTATTACAGAAGTTATTCTATTTAGCATTGTGAGTTCAAAAGATCTGAGGGGAGGGTATTTTAATTTTTATGTGCATAATAGGTACTCATTTATATCACTAACAAAACAGAATTTAAATGATGATTATATTTATAATTTGTATTTTTCTTACAGTTCAGTTAGTTAGAATTAGATTTTCTGCTTGAAAATTAATGTGGTATTGTCATATTCTTTAAAGCTACTTGGGCTTTGTCTACAAGGAAATGGTAGTAAATCATTTCTCCTGTTACCTGTTAATTCACATGCTGTTACCAAAGCATATCACAATATTAGATTGAGACATGTTGTAATTAGTAAGATTTCAAATGCGAAGAAGGGACCATCAACTACTTTTTAAAATTATCTTTCTTCTGAGTTTTTAGTAGCATGTATAATTGAATTAGGAAATCCTAGAATGAAATTTTATTTTACGCTTGATGTTTTTCCCCCATGAGGTTTCTATTCAATGAGAGGAATACAGTGATTTTTATATTCTTCTTTTTAAGTGTATCTTGTGAATGCATTAAACTCTTTTAGAATCCAGATGCTTAATGGAATAAAGTATTTACATAATATCTTTATAAGCTGCGTGGCATGGTTTAGCATCCTTGAAGAAAAGGCAGAGATCTTGTGCTGAGTGGTTTCTTTATTTCAGGGTTAACTGTATCTGCCGTCCTTTTTGGCATCGCCAGATCTCTGTTGGTTTTCTACGTCCTTGTTAGTTCTTCACAAACTTTGCACAACCAAATGTTCGAGTCCATTTTGAGAGCTCCAGTATTGTTCTTTGATAGAAACCCAATAGGTAAGTCAGACACCAAGTTTCTCAGTAAATATGTCTTGTTATTGTACTTAATGCCTGATTACGTTTGATATTTGAGGTGCTTGGAAGAAAATCACTGCATGTTAATCCATTTTCTACAAAAAACTTTGCTGATATTTTTCGCCTACGAGAGGATATCTGAATATAGAGGCATATAAGCTTTTATTCCAATTTATGTGTGTGTGGAAAGATAAGTGTATGCTCACTTTGCAGAATGATTTAGGAACCGATTTGTTGTGTGGCAAATGAAACACCCTACATTTGATGCAAATATATTTAAATATTTTTGGCTAGTTGCTAAAATATTGGCTGTGTTATATTGTGTTAAGGTAAGTTGTCTGCTAGAACCTTCTTATAATGAATCTCTACACGACAGGCTGTGTGTTTCTTTCTTTCATTTCCCATCCACTTCTGGAATCACAGAGCTCTGGCATGTGCCGTGACCATGCGGTTTACCTAGAATGGTAATGAAAAATTAATTAAAACCCAACATTAGTGAAATGTAAACATCCTTTTCAATAAAATTAACTGTATAGTTTACATTGGACTTTTGGTGACATGTAAGAGGCTTGTGGTACACAGCAGGTGGATCTTCAGTAGTAAGTTTCTGGATATGAGTGTCCCTGGAGGTTTATCAGTGGTTGCTTCCTCCACCCTCAGGCCTTTGACCTGTCTTGCTCCTGAACGGGGTTCCTATGAAGAGTTAGTTCATCAGCATACATGCCCACTCTGTTCAGTTGGTTCGACTTGTGGTGAGGCCCAGGGTGGCTTTGTTTTTGCAGGCAATGATTGACAGTACCTTTCAAGGCAGGGATGTGGGCTGGAGGGAGGACAGGAGTAGCCTTGGCCTGGCCATCAACTAGCCATGTGACCAAGGCCAAAGCAGATACATACTGCTGGGCAGGCGAATCTCAAGGCACAGGATGTTGTCTGCCTTGCTCTAAAAGTATGGACTCTGGAACCAGCTGCCTGGGTTCATTTCTGGTGCTAGTTACTAATAGTAATAGTCCGTTAAAGTTATATTAATATTTATGTGTTGGTTGTTTAATTTCTCTGTGTCTCAGTTTTATCTGTAAAATGGGGGTGCTATTCACACACTCATTAATATATTGATACTGTTAGAATTAATTAGGTTAATACATTGACAGCGCTTAGCATACGGTCAGTGCCTAATGAACCTTCGTGACCGTGACTGCGTGGTATCTGGGAACTTCCTCTCCTGTGAAATGGGAATCACTGCTGCCCTTCCTGTTTCACAGGACTGTTGTGAGGATTCAGTAAGACTGTGCAGGGCAGCATCTTGTGCAGATTTATTCAGCACATGTTGTTTAGTCCAGGCCCTGTGCAGAGCACAGGACGGTAAACTGCAGAGGCCCCCACGGATCTCGTCTTTTTATGTCATCATAATGCAAAAGTGATTGGAGGAGTATGTGCTATTATGGCTGTTGTGAAGTTGCTTCAATTTGTCAGTTAATGTGAAAACTACAGCCATAAAGTTGGGAGCATTAAGTGGGACTGGATGTCTGTTATCACCGCCTCTGAGTGCTCGTGACCACAGTTACCCAGGCTCTTCATGGTCAAGACCTGTAGGCTTCGCCAGACGCTGGTGGATTTGTTATTCAAGGATTTGGGACCACGTGTAAATCTTCGAGGTCGCTAATCTTAGAGCAGCTGGCACGCTCGTGTTTATCTTGCCTCCCCCTCCTGTATCTATTAGCAGGACTTCATTCCTTCAAGAAAATAGAAGCCCAAATAAGTACTACAAACATAGGCCTCGTTTGCCCAAAAGGTTTAGGGGCCAAGAATTATTTATTTACTCTTTTAGTGGTAGATGAAAACTTTTTTTTTAATTAAAAATTTTAAGTGATCGAGTTTAATTTTCTGTTTGGATAAAAATTTTGTACTTTTTACAGTTGGAAAAAATACAAATTCTTACATGGGTAAGAATTATGCCTCTTAGTTGACATTATCGATTGTGTGTAACCTAATAATTATATAATATTTTTTAAAATTCCCCTCTACAGTAGAGAGATGGACATGCTTGACTTTTAAGTTGCATTAAATATCTGCGTTTAACGCATCCAAGTTCCCAGCATAAAGTTGTGGCCCCTGAGTTCCAGAGTATGTTCTCCAGGTAGCATGGAGAGATCAGGAAGCATATCCTTCCATTGTCAGAGCACACTCTCCGGGAGACCCCAGTGGTGAGTAAGTTTCCTGTGAGTTCAGGATCCTGACAGCCTCCCAGAGTTAGAAAAGGGAGGGAGAGGAAGGACTTTGGCCGGTGTGTAGAGTTGGCATGGTGACTGATGGAAGCTGGAAACTCCAGGCAGAGGCCCATCGGATCTGCCCCATCCCCAGTCTGGCTGGGATTTGCAGGCGGTTTGCCAGAGTTCCCTTCTTTATACTTGTTTCCAGTGCCCACTTGTGCCAGTAGATTCTCAGTGACCCTGAACTGGATTGTCACTATGCCTTTTGTACATTCATCCATTGCTGGGAGTGCTCCAGATGTCCTGTCTCCCTTCTCATGCTTCATCTCAGATCCTCATGAACTTTGTTAGACACTGGGGTACTCTGCACTTAACGCTAAAAACCAGGCCTCCAGGGGAAGTTCCTGAAACACAGGTTGTCCTACCTAAGTCCCAAGTTCACTTACTTGTATTTTAAGAAGGAGGGCAGAGTCAGCCTGGCAAGTGTGCAGTTCTGAATAGCGTAGTTTCTCTGCCTGCAATTTAACATTCCAGGAAGCCGATTTTAAAGAGGGTTCCATCCCTCTAAGCTCCAGTGGCTGTTACTCTCCATTTTGAATCCTTGTATTGGGTGCATGAAGTTTACTTAGTTTGTTTATATAATTTGATACCTTATTGCCTACTGGTCTTTCATAATCTGTTCCTTAGAATGGCAAAAGCAATGTTTCTTTTTTCTCTGTTCTTCTTACCTTCCCATTACCTCACCGATCTCTCTGCTGTGCTTTCTTCCTTTGGTGTATTTTAGTAATGGTACTGTGTGTGTTTATTAAAGAGCCACACATTTTCAGGGGCCCTGACATTTCTTACACGATTTGATTGCAACTGGATTTGAATAGTGCCTTTGCAGTTGTGGGCTGTGTCCCTGTGCTGTTTGCTGCGTCCACCTCTTCCTAGGCAATCTTTGTCTTTTATCACCGAAGCTGCATTTCACTTGTATCAGATCTTCATACACAGGTAACGCAAATCTTAGGTCAAGAGTAAATCAGTTAGAAATTTAGAGATCATTTCTATTTTGAATCCAAATTGTGTTTCCGTTGAACAGGCAGAAATTGTTTTATTTTCTACATCTGGCACAAGAGGGCAGCATGATCTACATTATTTCAGGGATATAATGTAAGGGGCACCTTATTGCAAAATCTGGTTTTTCTGTATTAAAGATTTCTTGGAAATTCCATTTTTATGTCTTGAATCTTTGTATTTTGTAGTATTGATACAGAATTTTAAAAACATTGTTGTGGTTTATTATGTTTGAAACAGTAAACTCTTGTTGTCCTGAAATATCTAGCATTTCAAACAAGGTATTTAGATTTCTTTTTTTTTTTTTTAAATAACAAGTTTGGTTTTTTTTTTTTGGCTGCGCAGCACGGCATGCAGGATCTTAGTTCCCCTACCAGGGATCGAACCTGCCCTCCTAGTAGTGGAAGCACGGAGTCTTAACCACTGGACTGCCAGAGATTTCTTAGTTTATATGTTCTACCCTAGTAACTGGAATAGACCGCTGCTGCCTTTTGTTTTTTTGGCTGCTTTGGTTGCTGCGCGCTGACTTTCTTTAGTTGCGGCTAGCAGGGGCTATTCTTAGACGCGGTGCGCAGGCTTCTCGTTGCGGTGGCTTCTCCTGTTGCGGAACATGGGCTCCAAGTGTGCCGGCTTCCGTAGTTGTGGCACGCGGGCTCAGTAGTTGTGGCTCGCGGGCTCTAGAGCGCAGGCTCAGTAGTTGTGGTGCACGGGCTTAGCTACTCCCCGGTAGGTGAGATGGGATCTTCCCGGACCAGGGATCGAACCCGCGTCGCCTGCATTGGCAGGCGGATTCTTAACCACTGCACAAACCAGGGAAGCCCCGCTGCTGACATCTTGACTGGATATATTTTAATTCCTGAAGGGTAGAATATGGTCAGTTGTAGGACCTGAGTCAAACATGAGTTTTGTAAGAAATATGACCACACAGTTTCTTCCATTTTCATCCATGACATCAGAGTCAGCAGAAATATTTTATTCTTATCAAGTGTCTAGCATTTCACCCTTTGTTTTGGAGACAAGATGAGAAGATAGTTGTCCTGCTTTTTCATGACTAATCCTTGTGACAAAACACTTGGCTGAGTGCTTTGAGTGTAATGGATTCCAGATAAATAATTGTTTATTTTCTGTCAGTTTGTTAATTTGGCTCTAAGAAACTGTGCCACCGGCGTCGCTAGATGTTGTGTTTCTTCTCGTAGGGAAAAGCGAAGTTAATTGGATTGTGGCCAGTATGTTCATTTCACGCGACTGATTTTTCTGCAGTGTGCGCACACGTGTTAGTTCACTTATTTATGCATTCAGTGTAAAAAGAAAGGGACAAATGTATATCCTTAGTTTTTCTTTACAGATCAAGTTAAGTTAGAGCTAACGCATTATCAAAAGAGAAAAAGTACTAATTTCTTTTGTTCTTTTTATTCTTCTGGTAGCACTACAGTTTAAGAGAAGACATATTCTTTTATCTTCCGTAATCAAAACTCTAGAATTGCCCTAAGGATTAATATTTCCAACTTGACTGAGTGGGAAATAAGTCTCTGCAGATTTCACGCATGTAAAATACCCTGAATTAGGATGTGCATCATGTAGGAATTGAGGGTTGGAGCAAGGAGGAGGGTAGTGGAGGTTTGAACTATTGCCATTTCTTTAACCTGGAAAGGGAGTCCTAAACCTCCACTACAAGTTGCTAATGAACTTGTGAAGAAGTGAAAAGTGATTTGAAAGCAACGTGGTGAGCTTTTTGTACTATCAGAATAACCCTTTTGCTATACTATTTATAAAACCGGTTGTCAACAGAGCACTGCCTTGCTAGAAAAAAGAGTCATCCGTAGGGAAGAATAATAATTGCAGGGATACCTGTCTGTTTATTCAGTGCAAATGACCACTGAGGTTAGTGCTAAATGCATATTTTTAACAAGTATAATATTTCAGTACTGTCAAAATTACCTTGACGATAATAGGCCTGTTAAATTATAGCTCTATAAGTTAGGAGGTAAGATGGCTCTGCTTAGCACACAATAATCTATGCCTGTTCACACAAGTGATTCTGCTGAGCAGGTAGCATGTTAGAACAAGAAATACTGGTCCTAAAACCTCTGATTTATGGTAGGTGTTGTTTTGACACAGCATCATTCAGACGATTTACAAGGCAAAGCTTCGTGTTAAAATATTTCACCAGTGTCATCATTCGTCACCGACATAAATATTCAGTAGTGATGCTGGAAAATTGGTAATACGCCCATTCATGCCAAATCACTTGCTATGTTTCCTTTCAAGTGAGATCTGTTGTGGATATGGTTAAAAGAAACTATGATTTTTCTTCCTTGAGAGCAGATGAGCTGTAAGTGATTGAGAATAAGAATAACAACTATCCTGACAGCTTTCATGTACTCATCTTGCCTAGGTTGCTTTTAATTCTGGCTGAAGTCCTACAGCCTCCCCCCACCTTTGTTTTTCTTCCCTTTCTTTGCTTAGTGCACATTGTAGAGAACATATTTATATGTACATTAGTTAAAGAGGCTTTTTGTGTTCAAAGGAAGAAGTTAGTCATCATCTGAAAAGCTTTGTTGCAAAACTAAAACACACATTTCCCCTTTCATTTTTCCTTGTTAAAAATAACAAATGCAAGTGACTATAATGGGAATAACACAAAAGATTTCATCAATCATAATGATTCTCAATGGCCACATAAATATTACTTTTTCAGGTTTCAATGAAACAGCTAATAGTTTGAAGTAGGTGTGGTAATTAAATCCTGTTGGGTTGTGACATATTAAAAATAATGTTTTTCACATAACAATGGTTATATGTACTTAAAGTCTTATCAGGGTGATATTAAGTCATATTTTATGGGTGTTGCTCATTTACTGCTAATAGTATCATAGAAGCCTTTGTTACGAGTTTAAATAGTTACATATATTTGATTACCATTGTTATTTTGTCAGTAATCTCTATAAAGGTGATTATTATAGCACTTGTCTACACCTGGTAAATATTGCAACATTTTGGTGTACATTTTAAATCTATTAGAATGTTCTGATTACTCTTTATCCATTTTTTTTTTTCTCCGTTAATAATCATACATGGAAATACGGACAATTTAGTAACAGAGAAAGCACTGTGGTTCTCCAATAAAATGTTAAAAAGATAAGATTTGAGAAGCTTGTACCTTGTTCAATGTGCTAATGGTACTATCTCCGGAAATTGTTAAGGATGACATTTTACTTGATTGCATTTAAAAATTTTCCAATATCATAGCATATAGAAGTTCTCCACTTCATTTTAATATGTGTTGTCTCAACCTTCACCTTAATTGGAGTCAGGCAGTCTTTGGTACCTAGGACTTCACTGCTGTATTCCAGTTTCTGGTCTTAGTGTGCTCAGTAATTTGGCATTATTTTATGGGATGTATGAATTATAGTGCAGTTATCCCTTGGTATCCTCGGGTGGTTTGTTGCAGGACCCCTGTGGATACCAGAGTCTGAGTATGCTCAATGTCCCTAATACAACCTGTGCACGTCCTCCCATACACTTTAAATCCCTTCTAGATTACTTATACTTTTACTTATATAAGCAAATTCAAGTTTTGCTTTTTGGAACTTTCTGGGATTTTTTTCAAATATTTTTGATCCATGGTTGGTTGAATCCAAGGATGTGGAACCCATGGATGGGAAGCCCCAAGTGTAAGTATAATTCAAATACTGTTATTTAACAACACCTGCCTCCCCAGACACACACACACACACACACACACACACACACACTATTACTTCAACCTTGTAGCTGTTTGTGACAGAAAATACATCAAAGTAGTTTTATGACACAGTTCATTGCTTTTGTACAGCTATTTCAAGAGAAACTGGAATAGTTCTTCGAGGTCGGATTCAACAACAATAAACATTAAGTATGTCAATTTCCTGGATTGAAAATTCCATATGGTTTTGCTTTACGGCCAAGTCTTTCCCCTCAAAGATTTGATTTCAAAGCTCTCCTGTGACACCATGGGGCTAAGTTTGATTTTCATTTTCTAACTGGAGCCTTCATCTTCTGTTACCATTTCTTCCCTGCCTCCCCTTTATTTTAACATTATTATTATTTTGCCATGAAGAGAATGGAAAAAAATCCAAATATTAATAACATTCAGCCAGCAATGTTTTATTTCACATAAAGTTATGTTTTAGTTAATTAATTTATTTTTAAAATATTTATTTATTTATTTGGCCGCGACGGTCTTAGTTGCGGCACGTGGGATCTTCTTTGCCGTGTGCGGGATCTTCGTTGAGGCGTGTGGGCTCTTAGGTCTCTTAGTTGTGGCACGTCGGGTCTAGTTCCCTGACCAGGGATCGAACCCGGGCCCCCTGCATTGGGAGCCTGGAGTCTTAGCCCCTGGACCGCCAGGGAAGTCCCCATAAAGTTATGTTTTTAATCTCATCTTTATAGTACTTTTCACAATTACAAGTAAATTATAATTTAGGTAATTATGTATTGACTGCCTGTCTCCTGTGCTAGCCTTGTGCCCTCTGCCCTCCTAGAGTGTATCTGTGGTGTTACTGTGAAAGCCTCCAAATCAGGATTGGGCAACTGTAGTTGCTTAGTAAGTATTTGTTGACTGGATAGAAGAAAGGGTGTTCAGGAGCGTATTTGAATCTCTCCATGCCATGATCTCGAAGAACAATGGAAGTTTACAGTCTTGAAAGAACACTTGGTGTTTATATTAAATTGAATTCTTCCTTATAGTTTATTTTCAAAAGTAGAATTTGTAATAGATTATTTATGGTGGACTTTGTTTTTGGTATTTGATGGCATGAAGAAAAAAACCACACATATTGGTTCTTTGGAAGCTGCGGCTCATAGAACCAGAGTAAGCAAGGTTCCAAGTTCTCCTAATGCCAGTCAGTCATGGAAATGAAACTGTCCAACACCTAATACGTTCCCCTGTGGTTTAGTTGTGCATTGAAGATGAATCTTGGCACTTAAGAGGGTTTAATATTTGATACCTGGTAGTTTTACCTTATAAACTACAGTCCCTTAAGAAGTAAAGAGGGGGAATTCAACCATTTTAAAATGTCAGTAGACATTAGTAAACTGTGATTAGACAGGGAGCTCAGATGTAGGTGGAGATGTTGCAGTGTACCTGATCCGCTAGAACAGAGCTTCGGAAGAACTGTCACTTCACTTTTAACTGGGGCTTTTTTACTCATCAAAATGACCATTTATTGGTCATTTACTGGTTGTCAGTTGTGGTCCCAAGCACTGGAGCAAAAAGTCCTGTCTTCAAGGCATTTGCAAATTTAAAAAATTGCCGACAGTGGATTGTTTATTTTATTTTTTTAAAATCTAGTGTTAATATTCTACAATTCCATCTAGAAAAGATACAGACTCAGAGGCCTGTGGGCTCTTAGTTGCAGCATGTGGGATCGTAGTTCCCCGATCAGGGATCGAACTCATGCCCCCTGCATTGGGAGCATGGAGTCTTAACCGCTGGACTGCCAGGGAAGTCCTCTTTGGGCTTTTTAGAAGTGTGTTACAAATGCTTTGACAGCAGGTAGAACATAAGCAATGACATTTTCTCCATAAGTAATGTTATCATGAAATCAACTATGATCTGTTGAGTGTTCTTTTCATTCTTGGTAACCACGATTATTCCGTTAAAAGTTTCCCCCTCATTTAGACAGAAAGTCTATCTGACAAGCTTCAAAGTACACTTTGAGTGGAAGTTTATTAAAGTACTGTGGTTAAATGGAAAGCTGTCATGAAAGCAAGTTCTCTGTTCTGGAAATATTTTCCTTTCCTTTTTTGCATCTGCATTTTAATAGATTGTATCACACGGGGAAATGTTTCAACCTCTTGAACACCTGGAAGGTCTGTTTTAGACTTGTGATGTGTTTAAGAATCTTTATCCAGACATTAGTCCAAATACAGTCCTGCTCCTCACGATGGGGAATCCTGCCTCTGGGTCTGCTGCTGGGAGAAGGCAGTGCCACCGAGCAGCGTGTTGTTAGCACGTCAGGAGAAACCAGAGTATCTGCCCTGGTTGATTTTCAGCCCAAGTTCCTGATTTGGGGATGTTTAAGTCAATAATTAGTTAATGATTTCTCTCTGAACTTCAAGTGGATGTTTCTAGAAGTGTTCTTTTGACCCAGTGACTGATCTTATTCTTTACGCCGCTTGAGGCATATAATGAAAATGTATAGAGACTTTGGAGGGTGTGGTAAGAAAAACAAAGCTTCCACCTCCTTCTGTTCTACACAAAGATATTTGAACAGATACCACAGAGCATGTGGATTTGTCCTTAAACATATTTTCTTACGTAAATAATTCTGTTTATCTAGGTCAGTAGCAGTGCTTTGAGATGTAGTCAAGATCATGGGTTAATTTTTTTTCATTGCCTTCACACATTTAAACATAGAATAAGAAGAAATGGTTGCTTTCTTACATGCAGTCATTATTTTTAGAATTTTTTTATCTTTTCTGTTGGTGTCAGACTGGCCTGGGCTCATAAAATTTATTTCCTTTGGTGGAACTATAAATTTATTATTTTTCCTTTTTGGAGAATAAAGTGGCAATAATATCTTAAAATTATATCTCATGGTAATATAAATCTTCACTATATTTTCCTCTTAGCATAGAAATGAAAAGGTTGTCAAATATGGCTTAATGAGTTCCACCAATGGGTGATACTGTAGACAGAAATATTTCTTATTGGTGCTAAGTTTTAAATGTTAGTCTTGACATAATCCTGTAAATAGAAGGAAAATAAACACGTATTTCAAGGTGATGAGTAATCAGTGTTGCTAGAAAATTGTTCTTCCTTGACTTCAAGATTAAATAAATAGTTGTTGACATAAATAGCCATACTAATAAAAGGCAGCACCTGTGTAATCCAGGCAGTCAGTGGTTTAGCCTACAATCAGATAAGCTGCTGTTTTTTTAAACAAATTGTCAAGTCTTTAGACCAGGTGGGTATATTTCAGTCATACATTAGGGAATTTTAAAACTTGAATGAAGGAGGTTTAATTACCCTTGATATCAGATTTTCTAACCACTCACATCTCCTTTCACAAAGTAGACACTATAAGAGTTTCATGCTTAATTGACCTGGCCTTCAGGTGTATCGTCTCTTAGTTCTTGTTATGACCAAGTTGCCAACTTTTTAACATAAGATTAAGGTTTGAAATTTTAGGTAACACAGTGAGTACCTTATAGGTTTTGGGTAAACATTGAGTATTTTTAAAAATATACCTCTTCTTTCCTCTCCCCCTAATTCTTATGTCCATTTTTTATTTGATATCAGATAAGAGGACTTTGTCATCAGTAGACATTTTAAAGCTATTAATGGAAATGGAGTTGGGATGTAGGTGGAGATATTGCGATGTCTCAGATCTGCTAGAACAGAGCTTTGGAAGAGCTGTGCCAGTCACTTCACTGGCACAATCAAGGTCCTCTTGATTGAAGCACAGTTATCTTAAGCAGCATTGATGTGGGCTGGTGGTGGTGGTGGTGGTGGTGGTGTGTGTGTGTGTGTTTGTGAATGAGAGAGACTTCTTTTGAGTTAGATTGTCACACCAGAATAAGATTCATATTATTAGATTCTATTAAAGAGATGTAAAAGGTTTTAATATTAACCAGCCAAGAAAGTGATCTTTGACTTTACCAACACCAAATTGAATGGTTTTCCTTTATTTTACAATAGTGGTTTTGACCACTGTAATTTGGGATCCCCGGTGCCCAGTGGTAAAGAGAACAGACTTTGGAATCAACCTGCCTGAATGTGAATCCAGCTTGGCCAGCGACAGATAGACCTTTGTTCAGTCATTTAAACTCTATCTGCCTCAACTTTATCTGCACAATGGGGATGATTGTATAATAATAGTCCCAATGTTTTTTTATGCGTGTGAGAATTACTTTATGTAAAGCATGTAAAGCAGTGCCCAAGAAATAACTGACATTGATTGAATTTTGACTAAGTGACATCATGAAATTTTAGCGATTTTTCTTTTTGTCTTTTTTTTACCCCTACAAAATCCAGAGGAATATGTTAATTTTGATAAAATGGTGGGAAAGGTTGTGTGTATTTTCCCAGATGCAAGGAAAAATATGTAAATGATCAAGACTAACAACCTACAAAGCAAAATCAACAGCATGTTTTTTGTTTGTTTGCTTGTTTTGTTTTTGTTTTCATCGGGGCTTAGCTTCATTCCCGAGTTCATTTTAATTTGGTTTCACAGCGGGAGCTCAGTTTTGCATATAAGTACCAAACATCTGGTCGGTTTTGTTTGTTTGAAAATGATACGGCTGAAGTTTATTACAGAAGTCTATTGTGTAATTAAGTAAAGACAGTTTGAAATTTTATAATATAACTTCTATTTAAATGGAACATTGTAATTATTCCAGGGAACGGCTATACTTCTTAGGAGTAGCAGGAACTTACTATTTTTTAAAGAAAACACTGTAACTGGTCAAAATGTATTCACCTTTTTCAAAAAGCATGAAAAATGGCAAATTTCACAAGTGAAAGTTAAAGTTGACCTAAGGCAGTTTTAGATTGTCCAGCCTTCAAATTTTATTCATGGGATGTTTTTAGAGAAATTTCGTGGTTTGTTCACTCAGGTTAATTCCAGGCAGTTTTCCTGCATTTCTGTCAGATGGACATTCTGATACTTCAAAACTTCTTCTTGCGCAAAATAACGGTTAAAGCAGCTTGGGATGAAAATGAGATTCCCTGTTAGTTGTTATCAACCGTAGATTACATTTTTAATGCAGTTAAAGGCATACCAAATGCAACAGAACAAATACAGTTTTCCTATAAATATTTCTCAATTAACATGAATACACCAACCCGGCAAATGCCATAACTTACTGGCTGGGTAAAATGGCATTGAGGTCGGTGAAGAATACATAACTTTGGGTGGAGAGACCTAAGTGAAGACAGAGAGCACTTACTTGGTTAACACCTGCCTGCCAGGTGGCTGTATTAGTTAGGCAGGGAGCACCTGCCTCGTCCCAAGTCTTGGCATTCAACCTCAGTTATGTCTGAGAGGCCTTAAGCTCTGAAATTCAGTGATTTTATCATCCTGCAGAACTGGCTTAGAAATAATTTGATGAAGAAGCAAACCAAAAATAGGTTGTAAGGACTTAGAGGATTTTTGTGATAGTAGTTTCCGCGCACGTTATAATGTTTCAGAGATCTGCTGCACGACAGAGGTTTCGTCTGTTGGCAGTTATAATGTAGTTCCCTATCATATTGAACATCAGCCTGAAGTATGATGAATTTGGACTACTGCCCTATGTCTTGTCATTTCAGAGCAACGTTGTAAATGTGTTTGACAATTTAAACTTGTTAAAATACCGTCTCTTCCATTGTTTCATTTCGTCTTTAATACCATCGAAGCACATGAAATTGTTTTGCAGCCTCTTCTGCCTCTGTCAGCCGCATGGTCTTCTCTGCCTTCTTGCCGAATCCCCTGGTCCTTGTCCCCATTGGTTTTTATGTGGAAACCATAGAGATATGATGCCTAGAATTGAAAATAAAGAACCAGTTTGCCCCAAATCATTAATCATCATACAGGTTATATAACTCAACATTGAAGAAGCATCTGCATATGCCAGTGTGCTGGGAATTTTGCATAAAGTAACCAGATACTGTATTCTGAAATCTCCATGGCCATTTTCTAAAGATCCGGCACCCATTCCTACATATTATATTTCATTATACAATAATGGCAGCTCTTCAAGTAGAGGTGAAATTATGTTTAGCATAGTATTTCCTATGAAATTAATGTGGACATTGTATTAATCAGAAATTGTTTCAGAAATTTCCATGACCTGGACAGTCTGCACAAAACAGGTATTTCAGTGTGTATGAAATGAATGGATATGTGTATCTGAGTGTGTGTGTGTATGAATTCTTTGATCTTCATCTTCCTCATTTTGTTTATCCAGCTTTTACATGAGCTTCTTGCTTTTATCAATTTTCAGAAGGATTTAGCATTTGAAAATGAATTAGTTCCAGAATGGGGATTGGAGATGGACCTTTCATCTGCAAGGAAGATTACTGTTTCTGAAAACTAGATGATCATTTTTGCCTGTTCTCGTGGCCCTATTTTTTAAGAGACTTTTACTAGTGCCTTGTCATGACTTTTAAAAAAGGTATTTTTGTGGTACAACATTGTATAAGTTTAAAGTGTACAACATATTGATTTGGTATATTTATATTGCAGTATGATTGATATTATTGTGTTAGCTGACTAACACCTATGGCATCACATAATTATAATTTATTCTTATGTTGGGAATGATTAATATCCAGTCTCTTAGCAAATTTAATATCTATAGTACAGTTTTGTTGTCTATCATCGCTGTACTGTGTTTTAGGTCTCCAGGGCTTATTTATCTATTAATTGCAAATATAGACCTTTAAACATCTCATTTTACTGTCTGGTTTTATGAGTTTGATTTTTTTTTTTTTTTTTTAGATTTCATATATAAGAGATATCATACAGCATTTGTCTGACTTATCTCACTTCGCACAATTTCCTCAAAGTCCATCCATGTTTTTGCAAAAAGAAAAAAGAATTTTCTTTTTTCCCATGGCTGAATAGTATTTCACTGTGTGTGTATGTATCTATGTATTTATCTATACTTATAACATCTTCTTTGTCCATTCATCTGTTGATAGACTCTTTGGTTGTTTCTGTATCTTGGTTATTGTGAATAATGCTGCAGTAAAAACAGGAGTGCATGTATCTATTCTACATCCTGTTCCATTTCTGTCTTGACTTTCAGAATAAAATTTTTGTAATTTTATAACTGATCATAAGTTAGGAAAATGTTAGATCTGAAATCTATATTATTTGATATAAGAAAATATGTGGGATCTTGGTTTCATAGTGAGCTCTTCTTTGGCATTTAAGTCACTCTTGGGAGTGAAAACAGCAAAGCACGCGTGTGAGCGTTTTTTCCCCTAACTTAAATGGGGAGGAGGAGTCAGAGAGTAAGAGAGTTAGTTCTCAGATCCTATCATGTTAGAAATGCCATTAAGCATCCCATGATGTCTTTAATAATTTGCATAAAGAGAAAACTACCCTTAGGTAGGCTATTTTGGAAATGTAGTTTAATGTTTAATAGGGTTCATGTTGACTTTAAATGGGAGAATATTATGGTTAGAGGACTCGGAGTGGACAGAATGGAGATCTGAGAAGGTTCCTATTGGGGGAACCACAGCAAAACGACTCCCTGTATTATAGGAACCCCACCCAGCTCGTCGGTAGATCTAAAGATATGGCGGTGCTATAGAAGATTGGGTAAGTTCTCGCATTGGTGTAGTTTAGAGAAACCCTGTTACTAACCAGGAGCTTAGAGTTGATAATGATGGCAGCCTGGAGCCATAGATGAATCAATCCAGGTGAAATCCCACTTAAAACCACCTTTTCTCTTTCTTTTATTCAGGCTTTGGTACCTAGTTCGTTTTTCACTCCCCTACCCCATGCCCCTACTCCCCAAATTTATGGTGACTGGAAAGAGAAGAGATTCTTCAGTTGTCTGTTTTACTGCCTGTGTCATAATTTTTTTTGCAGTGACGTTAGTGTTTTGCTTTCTTACTTGTTTGACTGTCTGATATAGAAGTGAAAAAATATTTGGAAAGTTGCAGGAAAATAGTGCCCAGAATATCTTATTATTTAGTCTCTATAAGGCCCAGTGTTTTACAGTGAGACAGTTTTATTTCTGCTCATTCAACTTTTGCTTATTCGCCTTATCCCAAATAGTATAAGGATAGGATCTAATCCTAATTTTAGCCATCTTTTTGTTTTTTGTTGTAAACTTAGGTGTATAACCTGGAAGTATCACTGTTTTCTTGGTTCCTGGGAAAACCTGTTTCTAGTGTCATTTAAGTTTTGATAGAAATGCAGAAGTAGGGTTTCTGAACCGTTGTGGGCTTGGCCGGCTCCCTGGATGATGGTTGGACCAGCTTCTCCTTTGTTGGGCTAAAGTAACCCAGTGTCATGGTCCTGGTCCCCAGTTGTTCCCCCCCACCCCAAAGTGCCTCACTTCTCAGGTTCTTTTCAAATATTGGCTGAAACATATTAAGATTTATTTATCAAAAATGTCATTAATCCCCGTACACATGACACCCCCCCACCCCCGCCCAGTATAATATGTAATTTAGTGAAAGATTGCATATGGGGCTTTCTGTTCATGTGATAGCCTGTGTTCTCTCTCTTCACGCTGCACTTCAGAGCAGTATTAAGTTCTTGGACTTTTGAAACTTTTTGTTTCCTTTGTTGAGGGCACAGGTTAGGCAAAAATAATTGGCTGATAAAGACTGCATCTGGACAAAACGAGAAACAAATGAGACCTAGGTGAAAAGTGAATTGACCTAAAAAATCCAAGGATAAGGAATAATGTGTTTTGATCTGAGAAAAGTAAAACGTCGTCTTGGGCTCTCTTCTCCACGCACGTTGCGATGATATTTCCCGGCATTTGAAGGCGAGAACCATTCGGTCTTGTGTCTCCTTGCAGCCTCCACGTTGTAACGTCTTGGTGAATTAAAGCTCTCTTACTCCTTTCTGATGAAAATACTAGCAATTTCGGAATTGTGACTAGTGGATCTGTTCGGCTCTGAGGAAACCTTTCAGCAATGGGACTTTTCATCTGAGGCCTGTGAGCCCATGACTGTCCAAGAGATTGGGATCTTGCAGTGATTTTGCTTCATTACGAGCCTACACCAACATTATTTAATGCAACCAAGTTTCAAATGCTGCTAAGGAACACAGTTAAGGTCATGGTCTTAAAGGACTTTTTATGTCCTGCAGAAGCCTGATTTTCACCTAATATGTAGAACAGTTTGTGCAGTCTAGCTCTTGGGAGATGAATATTTGTTCGTGTAGGTTACAATCACCAACATACCCTGAGAGTGATGGGAATGTCAGGCAGAATGTGTATTTTGAGGAAAAAGAAGAACTAGTATGCAAAAATTAGTCATGGAAATCCATAAATACCAGGCCAAGAATATTCCTGCAGATGTGTCAGTTGGGTTTTACTAGGAATGATGGACAGATACTTTTGCAGATTTTCCTAACAGAGAATTTTCTTAAAAGTTCAGCAAAATTATGTCTTCATAGATTTTAAACCCTTTCCCCCTTAAATAGAGATTTCTCCTTTCCTTAGTTGCTAGAGTTTTCTGTTGAAAGAATGCACGAGAAGCCTTTTATTCTATGGATTTCTTTTGAACTGTCCCTTAAGAAATGCATACCAATTCTCGAGAATAGTACCCTGGTGCAGTCTTTGGTAGCCGGGATTACTGAGATGGTTTGCTGTTCATACTGTTTGCTTGTGCAACGAGAAAAGATTCAGTTCCTCATCAGGTTTTAATACCTGATGAATACCTGCAAATTCTTTGGTTAATCTGTAGCTTGTCCTTAGACTAGCTTTGTTGCCTTTCCTCTGAGGCTGTGGAACATCCATGGCTGCCCTCCCCTCTGAGGGAGACAAGAGAATGGAGACACCCCCTTCCCACAGCTGAGGAAATGCAGAGCCTGTGGGTGTATCCATCCTGCGTGTTGGTGAGAGTGCACTGGGCTGACTTCACGGGTGAGGAGAGACTTTGAAGAAGGAGAGCCTGAGGCAAGGCTACGGAAGCAGAGCCATTCTGAGTGGAATCAGGCGAGAGGGGGAGTGGGGATAATTGAGGCAGGCAACACAGAATTCAATTTTGGTGGTGGATAGTAGAACAGATCAGAATGAGCGCTAGAGGCTGGGAGATCAGCATGGAGTTGACAAAGTTTTCCACGTGGGTTGTTGCCAGCTTCATGCCAGGGGATGCTGTGGCATTTACGGAAGCACGTGGTCATGTAGATGTGATTAACCACTCAGACATTTGGCACCAAAATCTTCCCCTTTTAGAACAGCTGCCGAGATGGCGAGTTGTACCGGTGTGAACTGAGTGGGGAATCACAGTTGAATACAACACGGGATCCTTAAATATCTTGAAGCTGCAAAGAGGGAACTTAGAATGACTAGCAAGATGAAATCTTACTTTCTTTGCTGAGTTTAGAGAATTTCTGTAGATCCTGCCTTGCTTGAGGTGGAGGCAGACAGAAATCATATACATGTGCGTGTTGTTTCTGGGAGCACAGGGCCTCATTCAGCATGGGCGGCTAGGGTGCGCCCAGGCCGGGGGTGGTGGTTCCTGGCGCTGGGGGGGTCTCCCCCACTGTCATGCTTTTGTCGCAGGGCCAAGTTTCTGTCTGTGTTGTAGCTGCCACAGGAAGAAGCTGGAACATTCCTCTTGTTTTGAATTAGACCAGTGACTGGCCCCATCTACCCCCCAACACCCACTTTTGATGCCCTCTTTCATCCCTCCTTTGGGTGGTCAGTGCCAGCCTGTCTCTACATTGGCCTCAGAGGCTCATAATGAGGTTCCCATAATATCTCTTTTCTAAATAGTGCCAATCTGAAAGCACCATTTTCTAAACACATTTGTTTAGTGTTTTATCCATCTTTTGTGATAACGGCTCCCTAAGTTTTTCTGGAGGCATGGTGTCATCCAAACCTGTGTGTCTTCTGCTGGACACCACGTTAGTGACCGTGGAAGTATGGCTGTGATTGGCCTTGTGGAGCCAAAGAGGCTCAGCGCAGGGAACCGGCCGCATGTGCAAGGGGACCTAAGCGGATTTGAGGGGCAGCTGCTATTGTGGCACAGGTGGAACTGACCAGAGAATGAGTTGGGTTATCCAGGATGTGGGAGTGGCTGATTGGGGCGACCCTGCCCTGGAAACCAGGGAAGGAAGGCTGCTTGCCTGGGGTGGCGTGAGTGTGGGCAGGATGGAGGGGGCTGAACCAGGCTGGGGCGGGAAAGACTTTGAGCGCCATCCTGAGATCGGTAGGATCTGTTTTAGGTAAGATGCCTGATAACACACCCTTCTGTGCTTCCCAAAGCTCCGTCACATCGCGGAGCCTCATAATAGGTGGAGTGGGAATTTGAGGGCATTTTCTCCTTTAAAACTTTTGTAATTCTCTGATTCCATAGTTCACACTTAACCACATGCTTTGTGGCCATTTGATTCTTTGGTTTTAATTTAATTGTATCGGGCATAACTGGCAAATTCTGTCTTCTCACTGTTTAAGATTGTTCAGAGTGCCTTATAAAGAGGAAAAAAACCAACGTATTTTAGCATACCTTTAACACAGAAAATTATTGCATAATGAGTTTCTGTAAAATGTGTGCAAACTTAATTTGAAACTCAGGACAGATTACTGTATTGCCTGGATTTATTTTTGTAGTTCTAAGTAGTGACTACTATTTCATAGATACTCATCTACCACTAGTTATTGAAAAAGTGAATTGCGGTCCCATCTTGGCTCTGGGATAGCAGTGAAGTTGGCGCTTTGTGAGGAGGCAGCTACAGACCATCAGCAGCTGCTCCCTGCCCCTGGGACTCACAGACTTCAGCTTTCTAAAAGTTTTATTCATGTCAGAGGGGGTTTATTATACGAAAAGAGTAGGACATTTTTCCATAAAAATAAAAATGCTGCTCATGGGGGATTCTCCTCTGCTACCCACACCCCTCCTTTCCTGAAAAAAATGAAACTTTGGTGCTTAATCGGGATTCCAGATGTTTGTGTGTATTTATTTATTTCGATATTTATAGTGTTTGCTGTCAAGCCGTTTGCCTCCCTGGGTGCATTCCAGAAATTTTAAAAACATACATGGCAAAGCCACAAAGATCAAAGACCTATCTATGTCTTAGGAACTCTTTGTAGCACTTTAGGCCTGTCTCTGAAATGATTCCTATGAAAGGAACCAAGTAAGAGCTCTGGCTGTCCACCTCTTGTCTTGAGGAATGTTCCAGATGGGGACCAAGCACCTGGTGAAGGACCCATCCTGGGTGGGGTTCTTCCTCTCTGCTCAGTGAGGGGTCTTCGCCTGAAACCCTCCTGCAGAACAAGGCCTTCTGTTAGCTTGCTGGGACACCTCTGACCTCTTGTCTTACCACATTTTATCATTGATGTTTTTATTTCATCCTTTAAAACATAGGCAATAATTATTTCTCCACCATCCCTGAATATTACTAAATTAACCACATAGAATTTTAAAGACAGCCCATTAGAAATAGGGGTGCCACTTTCTATATTAGTTTAAAAGCAATACCGTCTAAATGGAAAACAACAAGAGTTGTTGTAGTAACCATTACTGCCCCCGTGACTAATACCTCAGAACGGGGAAGCGCCCTCAATAGTTGAGGCCATATAGAAGAATCAGCAGAGGCAGGAGCCGCAGAAGCTTTCTTCTGCTACAAACGTCTCAGACACAAAAGGCCTTCTTTGAAGTTCTTACGCGAATGTTTTAAAGATCATGCATTTGGGTTATGGCATCATCGATCAACGTTGTAAAAGCAATCAGTAGATGTTTTCTTGCTTCAATTCCCTACCGCAGATGTCTTCCGGGTGGGACTTGTGGTGGAAGGAGGAAAGTGAGGAAAGGCAGGTAGTTGTGTGAAGTGACAGCCTTGAAAAGAAACCGTCCCTCGTACCTTCATACCTACTCTGAACACAGAGTGTTCTCTACAGAGCAAACCACGCGAGGTATAAACTTGACCTTAACCCTAGCCCAGCTCTGGGTTTTACCCATCCAGAAGCCTGTGGTGCTTTCCTCACTAACCTGGGAACCTTCCTAGCAGAGCAGTGAGTTGTTTACCAGCTCGGTTGCTGGCAGCTCGGGCCTCATGCCTCCATGCTCTTGGGCACTCACTCCCTGTGCCTTAGTGCTTGATTCTCCCTTTCATCTTTCTCTCCAGCATATCAGTCACCCTTAGGCGAGAGAGTTGAAAGGAATTGCCTTTAAGCTTAGTGAATTTAGCCCAAAGGGCATGGAGTTCTCCATCTTCTCCAGGTTGGCCTGTTTGGAGAGGTACCGTTTGCCTTCAGTCAGCCTGAGGCTGGATCTCCTTCGAGGAATCCAGCCTTGTCATCAGTGACCTCAAGAATCTAACTTGGCTTAGGTTCTCGATGCTGCCAATTCATGCTGGGTATACCCTCAGCAACACTGGCTGTCTGCTCAATCCAGTTACCTAGCCTTTTTGGTTTGTTTTTAATTTGAGAACTCTCCTGAGAATAAAAGCCTTGCTGTCCCTTAAATATTTCCAAAATTATCAATTCATTTTTCCATTTAATGAGTTTCACATTGAATTGTGTCTGAAAAGTCACGATTTACCAACATTTAAAAAAAATCCATTGAGTTTTGATTTCGCTAAATGTATTTTAAAGCCCACGTTGACGTTTAGCTACAGGTGCTTTCATACCTAATGTTCTTTTACCCATTGGAACTGGTGGTTTTTTAAAATATAATGTTTATATTTTATATCTCTGAGATCAGTATTGGCTTCAGGTTGCTTTTTAGCATTAGATCTCTGCAATTGCACACAGTAGGTATAGGTAGTTTTTATGCCTAATGAATGAAAATCTAAATTGAATATAATTGTCAAAATATTTTCTCCTTCTAATATTGGCGTTTTGAATGCTAGCAACATCTTGATTTTTCCAATGAGAATTATGGATATTATTAGGATTTTACCTGATCCTGAAATGGTAGGGTTCAGGGAAGAAACTTTTGTGTTGAGTTTGTAGAACTGTATTTCCTTGCTCCTCATTTAATTTCCTTTGGTTCTGATAGTATTCTTCCCTTTTACTTTGCCTAAGGGTCTAAATTAAATATCATATGATACGAAACCCTTTAAAATGGCGTCATGTTCAGAATGATGCTGGTGTTTTCTGCTGGATGCTAAGTCGTCACTACTAAGTTCTACCAAGGCTTGTTCAGAGGTTTTCAAACAGTTTCTGCATAAGGGAGAAAATATTAGCAATTTTGTGTATATGTGGTAAAAAAAAATACATTAGCTAGTGATTTTACTTATTGCCTTTTAAAGATCTAAACGAAAACAGATGCCATGTGCTATCCAAAGTTTGAACACAATCAGACCTGTTACATGTATTCTTTTAATTAATTAATTAATTAATTAATTAAGTTTTGGCTGCGTTGGGTCTTCGTCGCTACACGTGGCTTTTCTTTTAGTTGCGGCGAGTGGGGGCTACTCTTCATTGCGGTGCGCGGGCTTCTCATTGCGGTGGGCTCTCTTGCTGCGGAGCACAGGCTCTAGGCGTGTGGGCTTCAGTAGTTGTGGCACTCGGGCTCAGTAGTTGTGGCTTGCGGGCTCTAGAGCGCAGGCTCAGTAGTTGTGGCGCTCGGGCTTAGTTGCTCCGCGGCATGTGGGATCTTCGCGGACCAGGGCTTGAACCCGTGTCCCCTGCATTGGCAGGCAGATTCTTAACCACTGCGCCACCAGGGAAGTCTGTGTTGCATGTATTCTGAAAGAGAGGCCCCAGAGCCCTAGGAGTAACCCCTGTGTGGCGTTGCCTTCGGCATTTGGTGCTGCCACCTTCACCCCTTCCCCCACCCTCCCCCAGGCGTTTGTTTGGTGGGTCTTTTATTCCTGCCCACCGAGCTTCAAGGCTCCTTTCCATCCTTTAAGTGGTTCTCAGGATCACCCTTCCCTTAATACATGTTCCTAGATACTCTTTTCTGGCGTACCCTGTGGTTTTTTTCTTCTTTGAACTCAACGCTTGGCCCATCCTCACCTCACTTGATCTAATGATATATCTCTCTTTGCTTTTTATTCCGGGAAACACATGCCCTGGAAGTACAGAGAATGTATATACTCACTGTCATCTTCTGTTTAGATCCAATTTAGATTTATTTTGGTGTTTTCCCCCCTTTGCTTTCTGTTTTTAAGTTATATCACTTCACAGAGGGCAAAGGCTGTTGGCACTTCTAAAAGGCTCTTAATCATGCTTCTGGGTGTTGATGACCAACCTAGGAACTGTCTGTAGGGTTCTGACGGGGTTGTCCTTGCCTTGAAATTATACAGATCGGGAGGCTTTAAGTGAATCCTGGTTGTGTTGATTTAGCCACGTCATCCAGTGGGGCTGGATTCCATTTATGCTGATCTTTTGCATCTTTTTCAAAAAAATTTTATTGAAGTATAGTTGACTTACATATCTTTTGCATCTTGAAAGGCTTTTCAAGGTCTTGGCGAGTTTATAAACGGGGTGGGGGAGCGTCAAGAATGTTTATTCATTGTGTGAAGTATTTTTGAAAAAAGGTAAATTGCTACAGCATTGTAGCCATGTTTTGAAGACTAAAATGTTTACACATTCTGTTCTGTCTCCTTTTCTTCACTTTTTGGTGGTGGGTGGCATTTGTGTCTCTCTGGCACTCTTCTCTGCCACCAGCAGGCAGCCTGGCCCTCTGCTCATTTCCACCCTGGCAGATGTTCTTCATCTTCGCTCTGTTCTCCTTAACCTCCTGAGAGACGGTTCTCCTCTGCTGGTGTGCTAGATGGGACCTGGGGCCTCTTGATCCCCGTAAGTGCCCATGCCTCTGTCTTCCTCGCCAGGATGGTGACAGAGGTGGCTGCCCCAACAGGCACCTCTCCCTTGGCCCTGGCACTTCGGGTGCAAGAGTACATATGGAGCTGACATTTTTAACAAGGGCAACAGGAGCAGATGGGCAAGACAGATGGAATGGATTCTGAGAGCAGGATCAGCTTGAATCTTCTCTTCTCTTTTTATTTTAAAAAAGTTATGGTAGGGCTTCCCTGGTGGCGCAGTGGTTGAGAATCTGCCTGCCAATGCAGGGGACACGGGTTCGAGCCCTGGTCTGGGAAGATCCCACATGCCGCGGAGCGGCTGGGCCCGTGAGCCACAATTACTGAGCCTGCGCGTCTGCAGCCTGTGCTCTGCAACAGGAGAGCCTGCGATAGTGAGAGGCCCGCGCACCGCGATGAAGAGTGGCCCCCACTTGCCACAACTAGAGAAAGCCCTCGCACAGAAACGAAGACCCAACACAGCCATAAATAAATAAATAAATAAATAAATAAAAATTTTTTAAAAAAGAGTTCTCATCACAAAGGAAAAAACTTAAAAAAAAAGTTATGGTAAAATACATAGAACATTAAATGTACCATCTTATTCATTTTTACTTTTATGCTCAGTGGCATTAAGCACATTCTCACTGTTGTGCAACTTCCAGCACCATCCATCTTCAGAGTTTTTTCGTCTTCCCAAACTGAAACTCTGAACCCACAACTAACTCCCTGTGCCCACCCCCCTGCCAACCACCATTCTCCTTTCTGTCTATGAATTTGACTATTCTAGGTACCTTATGCAAGTGGAATCTTTCAGTATTTGACCTTCTGTGTCTGGCTTATTTCACTTAGCATGTTGTCCTCCAGGTTCATCCGTGCTGTGCATGTGTCAGAATTTCCATTCTTGAGGATGGATAATACTCTACTGTGTGTATACACACCACATGTTATTTTTCCATTCATCTGTCAGTTGGCACTTAGGGTTGCTTCCACCTTTTGGCGATTGTGAACACTGCTGCTATGAACACAGGTGTACAAGCATCTCTTCAAGACCCTGCCTTCAGTTCTCTTGGGTACATCCCCAGAAGTGGAATTACTGGGTCATGCGGTAATTCTGTGTTTCATTTTTTTTTTGAGGAACTGCCATACTTCTTGCATAGCAGCTGCACCATTTTAGATTCTCACTTAGAGTGAACAGAGTTCCAAATGTTCCACATCGTCGCCAGCACTTGCTGTTTTTTGATTTGTTTTTGATGGTAGCTATTGTAACAGGTGCAAGGTGGTCGAATCCTTTATTTTCTTGAGTAAATCATAGGAGGTGGCTTTGGATGCCAGTCCTCTATGGCAGCAAGGGCTGCGTCCCCCAAACAGTTGGGCAACAGTTCCCTGAAAACAAGATGCCCGTGCGGATCTTGCGCTCTGAGTGCAGGTTTCTTTGTTGCTGGTCTCCTCTTGTTGCCTCTTTTTAATCCTTCACTTGAAAATTAGTTCAAATGCGAACCGTGTTTAGATTTATTTACTGTTTTGTAACTCCTTTACTGTTTCCCTTTTAACAGGCTTGACTTAAGAAGTCTCTTTCAAGTAGTAAATTAATTTAGGTGGCAAGCACCCCACCCGAATTTTGTTATATGCTGGCAGTTTAGATAAATGGATATTATAATCTCAGCACATTTCTGCCCAGTGCTAGTGTGCCTATTTGCAAGAGTCTACAAAAGTGATAATATTTTGTCAGTTTGGGGCCTAGAATAATAAGAAGAAAAATTACATATTTTCTTATTTGTATTTATAGGATGCCTGTAGGGAAGCTGAAAGTGCCGTCTGGCAGTTTACATGGCTAAATACAGATGAAGAAAGATAAGAAACCCAAAGACTTTCTTTCTAGGCACAGGGGAGAAGACAGGGTCCAGATCAGTTACTGTCAGATGTGTTGGAGATACATTCTCCATTGCGACCGAATATTATTTTTTCCCTTCAACTCACCATTTCGTTGAAGAATGGAGCCTATTTTTAATGGCTTTATTGATTTGACGATTGGGTTACAGTGTGCTTTATTTACTGCTGAAATGTTTCGCTCCTGTCAGCACTTAATGTGAATAAATCTACTTTTTGGCCTCACTTTGATAGGCTGATAAAACTGCTTATATTTGCAGGAAAATTTGTTTTCCTATTTTTATGTACAGACACAGTGTGACTTTCCTTTTCAAAATCATTATATGTCATAGTGTAGCTGAGAAATAAACACATGCAGGGCTGTTATCCTTGTGTCCTATTAGAGCAACATAAAACAAAATGTGGGTTTATACCTGAGGGATCACAAAAACAGATTTAATATTTATAATTAAGGTCAATTTTTTAATGATTTATTGATTTATTTTTTTGTTACTGTGTTAAGACTTAGCAGTTTTGGACTCAGATTTTATATGTTTTTTGAAATTATAAATATACAGTATATCCTACATTCACTGTTATGGTTTGCATATGAATTTAATATTTTGTGTCCAATGAGACCCAGTAAAAGTGCATCTTTTTTTTGTATCGCCCAGTTTATGAGCAGAGTTAGAATACATTGTGCTAATAAGTTTTACATGAAGTTTCTAGACTTTCTTATGGAAAACAATGTCACGTGTATTTATCTTTTATCAATTATAATAAATTCAGTTGGGGGGTGAGATATATCAAAATTCAAAATTTTTCACGAGACACTTCCCCTTCTAAAAATATTTCCTAGTACATATTTTGTTATTAAATAAAGAGAAATACAATTAATTTTACACGTTCACTTTCACAATTTTATTTTTAAGTGCATGATAAAACTAGTAACGATACAGCATTTCATAAAGCTGGACTAGGAACCCCTCTCTAAAGATGCAAGTAGAATCTTCAGCAGCACCTGTACTACAACACCATAAAACCCATTATCAGCCAACTCTAAGATTTCTAATTCATATCCGAGTCCACAATGAAGGGTAGAAATCATGCACTTTAAAAATAGCAGCATTAGTGAAACTATGGAAGTGCTTATACTGCTAGTGTGTGGGGGAAAAAAACCCCGGCAAATAGAGACCAATGTCGTTTTCCTTGATACTTCACCCTTAGGAAGAAATGAACTTGCAGGAAAGTAGCAGTTCATCTAAGAAACTTGGGGAAAAGTCTCTGGGAATTATCAACCAAACTTAAAATGGCCCTCTGGGTTTTCTTTTCTTTTTTTAAAATTAATTTTTATTGGAGTATAGTTGATTTACAGTGTTGTGTTAGTCCTCTGGGTTTTCTTGGGGAGTTGTGTTCTGAAGGGACGAGTAACTTAAAGGAAGCAAATTGATTAGGTAGGTGCAGGAAACCACAAATGTTTGAACAGGTTTTTGCTGGACGGCAGTTGTGTGGATCAAGGGCTTTTATGGCGGCTAATTATCTGCCCTGGGAGAAGTGGCCATAGCTTGCCTTTCCTTCAGGTGGAAGGTAGGTTCCCTGTCTCTTATTCTTTTCCCTGCTCAGAGTGAATAAATATTTTAAGTATGTGGGCAACTGTGCAGCTCTTTACTTTTCCTTTGGGAAGAAGAGAGTTGCTTAGGTATGGTATTGAGAATAGAACGCAGGAGGACTTGCATACGCCCTCCTGCCCAGGACTAGCCCAGCACATCCTGAATCATGCAGATTGAGCTGCCTGCTAAGTGGGGAAGGAAGGAATATCATGCACAGGCATTTGATGTCTTTTTATGGGGGAACAAAAGAGTTTTGATTTTTTTCACTTGGAGTTCAGCCTGGCTATTGTGTGGTAGAGGAGGCTTAATGAATCATTGTTTAACTAAGATCCTGCCAAGTATTTGACCATTAAATAGCCTCCATGTGTATAGAGTTCTTCTCTGACAGACTCTTATTTGATTGTGACTAATTGGCATTGAATTGGTGTTTAATTACCTCCCGCGGAATCTGAGAACAGTTTGTGTTCTGCTTAAGTTATATGATGTAAAACCCCCCCTGGCGCTGGGGAAGTCAGCTCTGTCCTTGCTGTACCTGCCTTAGTGCTGACACGCCGACCTCTGTGGTTGCTCAAAGCTCAGAGACTGTCTCAAAGTATCAAAAACCCGTACAAATTGGGGTTTCAGTTTTTCTTTTAATATGCAAAAGTTTTAGGAATCAAAATTCAGCAGAAGTCTGGAAAGGTTTTCTTTTTATGTTGAAATTCTTTTTAAGCTATTCATTGGGCTACGTTACACATTTTATACAAACGGATCAGCTTCCTCTTTTCATAATGTGTCACCGTGTACACGCACGTGAGATGCCCAGGGGGAGAGATCCACCAGCTGGACACACTGACGATGGAGGGACAGTGGGGCCGGTCTGGTTTGGTTGTCACTGCCCTTAGAGAACAGATGACAGCAGAAGAGGTAGGAGATGATCATCGTGGGGATAGAGTTCCAAATACGGGGTGGGGGGCAGGGGGAGTTGCATTTTGGCAACAAGCCAGGTCGCAGGGATGACGAGAGATACTCAAAGAAAAAACCAATTATATCCCAGAAACCAGCATACAGGACTATTTCAAAAAGAAGGTCGTTAGAAGTGTTATCTGCTACAGAAAAGGTCAGGATGAGTGAGGATGGAGGGAAAGCTGGCTATTGGTTTTAGAAACCAGATGATGGGTGTAGAGAGGGCAGAAGATGGCCTGGAAGGGACTTGTGGGGTTTTTGAATTGGTCATGATTCCGTCGTTTGGCTAAGAGATAATGTGTCTCCTAAGCTTTTTATAACTGACAATAGAATACATACAATTATAACTCTTAGAGCAATATTTCCACTTACCACTTTTATCTAATTTTTGAAAGGAGTACAGTAGTTGAAAATGATTTTTTCCCCTCCTTTATTTTTCTTTTAAAAAAATCATTGAAGTATAGTTGACATACAGTGTTGTATTAGTTTTAGGTGTACTGCAAAGCGATTCAGTTAGTTGTATATGCATATCTATCTATCTAGGTATCTATCTTTTTTGAGGTTCTTTTCCATTATAGGTTATTATAAGATATTGAACGTAGTGCCCTGTGCTATACAGTAGGTCTTTATTGTTTATCTGTTTTGTATTTAGTAGTGTGTATCTGTTAATCCCAAACTCCTAGCCCTAGTTTATCCTCCTGTCCTTTTGGTAACCATAAGATTGTTTTCTTTTTTTTTTTTTATTTTATTGATTAATTGATTGATTGATTGATTGCTATGTTGGGTCTTCGTTTCTGTGCTAGGGCTTTCTCTAGTTGCGGCAAGTGGGGGCCACTCTTCATCACGGTGCGCGGGCCTCCCACTATCGTGGCCTCTCTTGTTGCGGAGCACAGGCTCCAGACGCGCAAGCTCAGTAGTTGTGGCTCACGGGCTCAGTCGCTCCACGGCATGTGGGATCTTCCCAGACCAGGGCTCGAACCCGTGTCCCCTGCATTAGCAGGCAGATTCTCAACCACTGCGCCACCAGGGAAGCCCCATAAGATTGTTTTCTATGTCTGTGATTTGTTTCTTATTTGTATAAATTTTTTCACCCCCTCCTTTGTAATGGTGTTCTTACTTTGCAGTTTCTTCCCCCCAACAAAGGTCCACGCACTTACACTTAATACAACCCAACCACATTTGTGTAACATCTGTTGGTGGTCCCCAGATATTCACACGATACGCTGGAGATCAACTGAGATCAGATTTGGGTGTTGGTTGATCCCACTCCAGCTCACCTTCAGTCACTTTACATTGGGTGGGTAGTGGGAGGGACGATTGTCTTAAAGTTTAGTCACATTCTCACACCAACTGTTTTGCTGTCCTGTTTCTGAGCATTACATGTCCTTGTACGTGTATCAGAGATGGGACGGGTTGATTTCGCATGTTGAATGGTAACTTCCTGATATGTGCCTTTGTGGAAGTGGGACTTCTCTGCTTAGGTGAAAGCTTTATTAATAGGTGGTTTTGCCTGCATCGCGGTGGGAGCACATTCCCCAGGTGAGACTGCTGCACGTTCCCCCCACCCCAAACCCCCTCCAATCCCCATTCTTCGGGAGATATGAGATAGAGACTGCGCATTTTACCTTAAAAGGTGGCCAAGGTGCACTGGGCCAGGAAACAAAGACCTTAGAGACAGAGTGGTGCATTCCTGTGGCAGGAGGAGCCCCGTGATAGGTGGTGTCCTGTTCCCTCAGAATCGGCAGTTCTCACCTGGCCCACGTCTCTCATGGCCACCCCACTTCCTGTGGTTCATGGTTTAGGTATCCCCTGAAATCATGCAAACCGCGCACATGGGCATTTTCCAGTGGACACGCTCTGTAGGTTTCACCAAACCTGCAGTGTTTCAGAGCCGCTGTCTTAGAGATTTTTCTGCCTTTTGCTGTCCATTCCTGACCTTATATGAGCTGTGAGCCAAACTCCTGCATGACATGTGCACGAGATCCAGCGGTAAAGGAACTAGCCTGGTCTAGCTTCCTGACCCTTTTCCCCCCAGTGCTTAGGAGATGTAAAATATCATGGCGGCTGCAGCAGCACGGTTTTCTGTGTCAATTTGTGGGGTGTATCCACTCCTTCAAGGTCAGTCCCCTTCCAAACTTAGCAGTGCCTGATGTGACTTGCCCTGTGTCACAGGACAGGGTAAGGCCTGGAATGAGGTGGCTCTCAAGCCCTGGACTTTGCTTCTGTCCTCATTCATTCTTTTTCAGTCATTTGTTCACTTGTTAATGCATTCATTCCATCTTCAATAACTTGTATAATTTAATTTTGAGGTGGGGTTATTTTAAATGTTTTGCTTTAATTATGGTTAGCCAAGAGAGAATTCCTGGAACTCTTCTAACTCTTCTAATACTCAAAGCATTCAGCGTCCAGTGGATGCTAATGGATTCAACGTTAGCCAATCAGAAGGGGCTGGGCTGTCAAAGGCCAGTTTGACGATCACCGTTCATACCAGCTTAACACCAGCCCTGCCTATGATTTTACTGTCTCATCCTTATTAGTACATTTTGAATAGAGTTTTCAGATGTGTCCAGTAAAATAGCTCTGTGTCATAGATGTGACGACGTGAATTTTCTTCGTCTCCGTAACCCTGGGTGCAAGTCCCAACCTGGCTACTTTACAGCCGAGTGTCATTGAATTAATTTCCTCCTGCCTCTAAGCTTAAGCTGCCTCTTCTGTAAAATGGGGACAACATCTCGCTCATAGTTTTGAGATGAGGCGTACATAGTTTCCGGCACTTAACTTGGTGCTCATGTGGTGTTGGTGGTGTTCTAGAAACCAAGCAGAACGACCACAAGAAAAAAATCCCACCAGATCTCTGGTGTGTAGCACAGGCAGCCTGGTGAACCTGTGCAGGGTTTGTCTGTGGGCACAGAGGCCAAGACAGAATCGGTCCTCGGCTGTCGGCTGGGAGCTCTCAGACTCTCTCTGGCCTGGGTCGGATGTGTAAGATGCACGCTCGCTCCACCAGGCCCCCTCCTCAGGACTTCCTCCTCACAACCATGGCTTTGACAAGAGAAGTCAGACCTCTTTGTGACTCTAGGCAGTTTTCAGCAGGGGCCCCTTAACACTACACTCTTCTCCACGCCCGTTCGCACACAGGTTCTCTCCTGTCTTAGCTCTCCAGCTGGGCAAATATTTGTCCTCCCACCCGGACAAACTCCGCTCTCCGTCAGTCCGTCCTCTGGCCTCCTCCTAAGCGCTCAGGCTGTGTTTCCTCCATGAGAACCCATTAGCCTGGCCCTGCCTAAGCCTGCAAGTCAGTGACACTGCCTGGTGTCACCCACTGCTGCCGTGGCCCCGTCTTCGCCTGTGCCACCAACATCTTGGATCGCGGTGCCGGGCCCAGCGTCTCTGCACGCGGGCCGCCGAGCTGAGGTGTCGGCGCGGCCACTTCGCACCGGGGACTCTGTTCTGAAGGGCCGGGTGCAGGGCCGGCAAGCTGCACGAGACAGTGTGTGAGCAAGTGAAACTTGATTAAGCACAAAGGAAAAGAAAAAAGGTTGGACTTGGTTTTATGACCCAGATTCTATTTTTATTTCCCAGAAATTGTTAATGGCCTTTGCTGGTAAGAGTATGGCGAGCCAGACACTTCATATGTATTTCCCCATGTGTTTCCCCAGGTTGGAAAACAACACCCAGCAGAAGAGAGTGCATGAAATAGCAATAGATATTGAGATTTGGAGACAAACCATTTATTTATAGAAAGGCTCGTTGTATAGATTCATACAGAATATGCTCAAGCACCCTCTGTATGTGAGGCATTGGTCCAGGCACTGGGGTAACAGCAGTGAATGAAACGGGTAAAAACTCCTGCCTTAATAATATCTATATTATAATTCAGTTTCTGTGACTAAAATGGAGACAAGTGGTTATTAGCTTCTGGAAGCAAAGAATGGAATTTCAAGGGGCCGTGAGAATTCCCTGTCAATCCAGTAGTTAGGGCTCTGCGACTTCATTGCCCAGGGCCCGGGTTCAATCCCTGCTGAGCCACTCGGCCAAAATAAATAAATACAGGGGACATAATTGTACATGTTGATAAAACCCGATTAAAGGTTCTTGAGACAGAACATCATCAGAAACATTCAGGTTGTTCCTTGTTACTCACAGTGTGGTCCTTTGACCAGCCAGCATCAGCATTACCCTGGGAGTTCTTAGAAATCAGGAATCTCAGACCTCACCCAGACAGAGCTCTTGAGAAGTTACATTTTAATCCAGGTGCCTTGGAGATTTTCATACAGATTATAGCTTAGAAGCATTGTTTTGTGTGTCTTGGGCTCTTTGTGATCAAACTTCACTTGGATGCACAGGAGCCTTCAAGGTCCTGGAACTTTCACCCCTGTGTTTATACATCGAACACGACTAGAGTGCTGGTGGACTCCGTAGTGATCAGAATTAATCTTTCCAACTGTGCCCCCGATTGACATGTACAAGATGGTCACTAAGTGGGTTCCAGGTCTTACTATATATCTCCCTTCAGGATGAGCCCCGTTTGAAATAATTCATTACGTAGATTTGTTTTAGGTTTTTGTGTAAGAGTGTATCTGCACAGAAGGGTTCCTATTTTAAAAAAGAAGGTTGGAAAGCCAGTGCCTTTGTGGTGTTTTATTAGTAAACCCCACCTTCTGCCTTGCCCAGCACTTTGCATTTTGTTATAGATTGTGTGAGAAATGTGGTCCATGTTTACAAAGGGTGTGTAATCTAGATGTAAACTCAAGACTAATATACATGAAAAGTAGTCAAGCCACTAAATAGATTATACTATGATATGTTCTGAGAATGTACCCAGACCCCAGGTGGAATCTGGAAGCTCGCTGAAACAGTCCCTCACCAAACTGTCAGAAAATCTATGCCTTTAAACATGAGAATCACTTATGTCTTTGCTGAGAGTGTGTGGAGTCTTCTTTTTGGCTCTCCTTGGATGTAGGGTTTCCTCAGTCCTCAGCTCTAAAAGGAAAAATGGAAGTTGGTGGCAAGCTCTGGGCAATAGCACAATGTATCAGCTGAAAGCACAGTATTATAAAAATATTTTTTTAAAAAAGTAGTTGGGTGGAGGTTGGAGTGCAACTTCAGTAGCCTTAAGCAGCCCCAAAGGCTATTGCCATGTTTAAAAACAGTTTAACTATTAATGCTCAAAATAAAAAAGGTTAGTTTTGTTACTTAAAAGGGTAAATAGTAATTCGAAAATTTAACTGTACAATTCCCCCAACTAATTTTAGAAAGCAAGTCTCTTGTTGGACATGTGGCACTTGTTCTAGTCTAGGCTTTTGGGTTGCTAGGGGCAGAATCTACACAAGTTAGTTCAGATGAGGAGACCTTGATGGAAAGGAAATGGGCATCTCCTGGAGCTGGAACGATGCTGAGTTTCCTGTAACTGAAGCTGGGAACTGGGGTCCTCATGGGAGCTGGGGCCATTGTCACAGGGCTCACGCCCAAAGCCACTTTGCCTCTGATCTTTGCTGGGTAGGGCGAGGCTGGTTCACTTTCCGGGCTTCTCTCCTGGCCTTGTATTGCTTGAGAGGGGAAATCGGAATGACTAGGTGGCCGGTCAGTGAGTTGGCTTCCCCTGGGGAGAGAAAAAATTAAAATTGCACATAATACATTATAGACTTGTTTCAGGCTTGTTCAGGTTGTTTTCTACTTCTGACTTGCCAAATGTGCCACACTGAATAGCTTTGATGCACTCGTTAACTCCTGGGTATATGTTCCTAGAAATGGAATTTCTGGGTCAGACGAGGTACACTCTTAGAGTTGTTTATACATACTGCATGTTGGTCCCCAATATCTTCCTATGTAGTACAGATGGGAGCGATGTGGGTATTCATTATACCCACATCTAAAATGTGACCTGGCCACCAGAATTTATCGTGATTGTTGGCTCTGTGCTTGGATATGCAAGATGGGAGAGGTGGTGATACCACTTTACCCTAAGGTAATCAAGCAGTACCTGGGGTATTGATTTTAATACTGGGCACAAGGCATTAACTGAGACTGTCCATCTGAGTCTGGACAAGAGGCAGAAACCAAGATAGGACACCGAGCTTTATGAGGGATCATTGAGGCACCAAGGAGTAGTTGCTGGAAAGGATATGATTCACTTCATTCAAGTATTTGAAAGGCTGTCATATCAAGAGAAATTAGGTTCACTTTGTGTGGTTATAAGGGCAGAATAAGCAGCACAGCTTGGATGTTCCAGGAAGGCAAGGTTTGGTTTAATGTAAGAAAGCCCTGTTTAACAGAACGGTCTGAAAATGCATTGGGTTCCCCATGTTCACGTGAACTGCCCTTCCCTCTACCTCCCTGGAGATACTCCAGCAGGGGCCACGTGTCATTTGGGTGAAGAGTCATGGCATGTGTGTGAAGCGAATTCATCATTAGGATTTCATTTGGAGAGTTTTGAGAAAAGTTTAGTACTATGAGGCCATGAACTTGGAATCACACCTCTGGTTACAACAGTCTATTTCAGAGCCAGGTGAAATATTCTGCAAACACCATTCGTTCTCTTAATATTTCTTAGTGCAAAGAAGTAATTGTTGAGGACTTCCCTGGTGGCGCAGTGGTTAAGAATCCACCTGCCAATGCAGGAGACATGGGTTCGATCCCTGGTTTGGGAAGATTCCACATGCCCTGGAGCAACTAAGCCCATGCGCCACAACTACTGAGCCCGCGTGCTGCAAGTACTGAAGCCCGCGCGCCTAGAGCTTGTGCTCCGCAAGAAGAGAAGCCACTGCAAAGAGAAGCCCACGCACCGCAACGAAGTGTAGACCCCGCTCAGCGCAACTAGAGAAAGCCCGCGCACAGCAATGAAGACCCAAGGCAGCAACCCCCGCCAAAAAAAATAAATAAATAAATAAAAAGAAGAATAAGAAGAAGTAACTATTGAACTTTTTGATCTCACATTTTCTATACTTAGCTCATTGGTGAATAAGAGTTTAGTTTTTTTGATGATCTTTGACTTTCTGTTCAGTTTCTGTAGTTGCTACGAGGGGAGATGGGTTTTTCTCATTGTTTTTGCTTTGCTTGTATTTTACTCTTTGCCAACCCTTGGTCTCTCAGACCTTATGACTCCCACATCTGGTGAATGGTAAAGGGGTGGTTGACACATACTGTTCATCCCTGAGTAGCCAATATCTCTTTTAACACTTTCTAAGACAAATTGTACTTGTTTCCAAATTCTGCCTACGTTAAAAAGTTGTATTTTTCCATTGAAGAAATCACAAGAATTTAAACTATGTCTTTAACATTTTTTTTTAAATAAATTTATTTATTTATTTATATATTTATGGCGGTGTTGAGTCTTCGTTTCTGTGTGAGGGCTTTCTCTAGTTGCGGCAAGCGGGGGCCACTCTTCATCGCGGTGCGCGGGCCTCTCACTATCGCGGCCTCTCTTGTTGCGAAGCACAGGCTCCAGACGCGCAGGCTCAGTGTTGTGGCTCACGGGCCCAGTTGCTCCGCGGCATGTGGGATCTTCCCAGACCAGGGCTCGAACCCGTGTCCCCTGCATTGGCAGGCGGATTCTCAACCACTGCACCACCAGGGAAGCCCTCTTTAACATTTTTTGACGCGTATATTCCTTATTTGGGCATTGCTGCTTTGAGAAGGTAAAAAATAACTAAATGGGCCACAATATGCATAAGAATATGTGGGGAAATTGCACATCTGATTTTAATGTTCCTAAAGCAGAATTGATTAAATGATTCCCATCTTCTTGCCCCTCGAAGTGTGATCTGGGAAATAGCAGAAAGGGGGTCACCTGACAGCTGGGAAGAAATGCAGACTCTCTAGCTCCCCCCAGCACTCCTGAATCAGCAAGTGCATTTTAACAAGTGGACCTTCCTACAGTGTCTGGTAGACTTTCCGAGGTGACATGATGCTGCAGAACCTGGGGGGAATAGTCATCATCTCACCTTGGTGGTTGAGCACCTGTTAACTCACCGGGCATTGTGACTGGCTTCTTTTACCTGCACGAGCCCATTTAATCCTGAGAATCACCTTCTAAAGCAGGCATTCCTAGAGGCTCCGAAAATTTGTCCCTGGTCCTCCAAAGGTGTCACTAAAAGTCAGTTTCCGGAGTCTGTATTTCCTAAGCCTGAGACAGGAGAATTGAGGCCCGGCCTGTAACGGCCTGGCCTGGCCTGGCCAAGGGCGAAAGCCTCCAATGTCTGCAGCTCCCGGCCTGGGCGCACCCTGTGCTTCCGGTGAGCCAGGCGCCCTGTGGAGGGCGGCCCAGCCGGCCCAGCCCGGCAGCGGAACCTCAGCGCCCAGCATCTGCTCATTCAGGGTCCAGCTGGGGCTTGGTGTGAAGGGCCTCGGGAGGAAGTCACCTCTGACAGAGGTCAGGAAGAGCTCCTAGAGGTCCCACATCTCACCTGCAGGCTGGCTTCCTGGAGCCTTCATTACAAAAGAAATTCAGGGGCCTAGATAAACACATTTCTCAGGAGTTGCTACCCCAAAGTAGGCTGTGTGCGTGCCTGCGTGTGTTGTTACTTCAGTGCCTTTGAATTTAATCATTAAACAGACCAGATATTTATTACAAATTAGTTCTCATCTTCCAATCCTGCAACCTTCAGAGTATACTGTTTTGGTGAATTTTGAGAAGGGAAATAAAAGCAATAAGAAATGATCTTTTAGTCATCAAGTAATATTTGTTTTCTTGCTTCCATCCCTCTGGTCTTCTTGGATGCTTAAGCATGAGTCGTGTGTTCTTCACACTTGGTGTGCCTCTGAAAACAACAACTTATTGCCCTGGTAGTAATCGCACAGCTTGGAAATTGGAAGAATCCCAAATTTCCCAAAATGTAAGGTGCTCTGCACCATCCTGGGGATTAAAAAATTGCAGAGAGGTTGTAATTAGTTTTCTTTTTTTTAAAAGTATCACTTAGCAAAATTAATGCTGATAAATCAAAGTTAGTGTAACAATTAGGAGTAATTTATGAATTTTAAATTGTTTACCGCCTCTAGCACTTGAAGTCTTAAATAGGATGGATGTAAAAGGACGAAACATTCTAAAATCCACCAACCCTTCCTGATACTTCCACAAGATCTTCTCCCCCCCACCTTTAAAAATAAGGGCCAAAAATTTCAACTGCCCACTCACTGCCATTGGTATTTTAATATCTCTTTAGGTAACGTCTATTTTTTTTTCTTTACCACTGACATTGGCTTATTTCATATGAATCTATAATATATTAAATACATATGCATTTAAAATATTGTTTTGATTTGTTCATGAATTGTTTCTCTTAAAGGGCCTGTCTGGGGAAATGAGTAATTTCTCATATCCTGTTCTTGCAGGAAGAATTTTGAATCGTTTCTCCAAAGACATTGGGCATATGGATGACTTGCTGCCCCTGACATTTCTTGATTTCATCCAGGTAACGTAACAGTCATATCAGAGTTCTCACAGTGCAAAGCAAAGTGCCTGTTTTTCAAGGCCTTTTCACAGGGACTGAGATGGGCCTTTCAGCCTGACTGTGTTATCTTAATTAAGTAAAAGGCCACGTTTGTAAGAGAAAGGTGTGGTTGTGATCGGGAGGCTGAGTTAACATGAGTGACACCTGCTGTAGGAGTGGCTACACAGTCAAGGTTGGTTCGAAGCAGCAACATGCTTGGTAAGTGGTTCTCCTGCTGCCGTTCAGGTGTCTGGCGTGGATTCCCTTTACTGTGAGCACATTTCACAACAGAGAAACAATCACCTCTCATGGTAGCCTAGATTAACTAAATTATGCATCGGATTACCACAAAGGACAAATATTTACTGCACCGTTTTTTTTTTTTTTTGTATAAAGCCAGGTGTGGTTACTTACAAAGAAAAGATTAGTAATAATGTGAAAATAATACTTTAACAAGGACAATAGAGAGCAGTTATGGAAGATACAAAGCCTTTAAAAGCAAGTACCTTTAAGCCAATAATTTGAGTAAGGGATCAAAGTCATCTCAGAAGATGTCTTTTTTGTTTTTGTAGACAGCTTTTCTTTTAACACATTGATTGCTCTGTCTTAAGGTGTCTTTAAAAAAACAAACCTTCAATCCCACAGAAATACCTTCTACACAGCCTTTGTTTTGTCTGTGGACTTGGAGTTTCTAAAGAATGGTGTTAGGTCATCTGAGCTCTAATCTCATTGAGTACTGTTGTGTGTTTGGGCTGTTTTTTTCTGTTGTTTAATTCTGTCTACTTTTAAGTGATTCAGGCTGAGGGGACTTTCTTCTTCATTTCCAAGTGTTTTGGACATCAAAAGCATTTATCAAAAGGTGTATATTTTCTAAAATCCCAGCTGCTGCTGCTAATATTGATACTTCCTAAGTTTGAAGCCTTTTCACTTTCCCTAAGTGCCAGTTAACATGAACCCATTTTGAGACCAGGAAGGAGAAATGCTGCGGTTATGGCTTGATGCTCCCCATGCCCCCATTTTTTATTTCAATGCTCAAGTGCTCTTTAAGTCAAAACTTAGGGTCTCTCCTGGAGCCATTTTTATAAAAGAAGCCACAGATACTTAATTTGGAAAATTAGCTATGTCAGAAATATCAGTAATAGGCCTGAGATTATTCTAGCCATTCCTGTTAGTCACAAAGAAATGTGCCAATGAATGTAGGCTATGGGCAGAGGCCTCCACTGTTTTACCAATGTGAAGTAAGCTGTGATTTAGAGGCAGAGTTTTACTGTTCTTTTTAACCCGAGGGACAAGGATCTAACTTAATCTTGGTGAAACGTAAATACCAGTAGTTCCAATTAGCTGATTTCTTGAATCTAATTGCAGTAGTAAATCTCAATATTATTGTCTTCAAGAAAGGAGTTTTTGTATAAAGGATGACTCAGTTATCAATTATGATAAAGGTCTATTGTCACTTGTTTTGTTTGCAGGTGTCTTTAAGAAGGCTCCCATAATCCCTTCAGGAAGAAATATTTTCTCCTTTAAAAGATAGTATTAGTTAAATATAAAAGCCCTGATCCCTGCCATTGTTGTTGATTCTTTGAGAGACATTTCCCAACATTCATTGTTTAAATGGTTGTCGGGAGGAATCAGGTGAAACTTAATAAACGATGCAGTAACCGGTTCATCTTACTTTGTGTGCAGAAGCCTTCCTCCAGAGGATTTGCATTCAATGAGTGGGGTTTTGACGAGGTATCACTGGGATCATTTTGAAGTATTTGGACCTGTTTGCTATATTAGCAAGCAAAGATTTTTATTAAAGCCACAAAAATGAAGTTAACCTGCCCTCAAAGAAAGGCCAACAAAAATCAAAATGCAAATTGATTTTTTTTTCCTCTTTTTTTGAATTTGGATAGGACACTGTAAAGACGAAAAGAACCCAGTGGTGATCTGGGACTCTTAATGGAATCATGTAAACTTAAAATAAACACTATTATGGTAAGCACATAGAATGAAAACTAATTTTCCAAATCAAATACATTATATTCAATTCATTTTCCCCAATCAACCAAATGTTTAAAACCTGTTAGTTATAACAGCAATCTTCTGGAAATTAATTAGAAGCCTATTAGCTCTGCTAGCTGAGCTGAACCGAATGAAGAGGGTTGCCCGTTACATTTCTAAATAGGCTCCCGAATTAAAGCAAAGGAAGGTCAAAATGACAATCAGCTTGACTCACCTTATGGCTTTGCTTAAGAGGTGGATCTTTTTTTTTTTTTTAAGGAGTTAATTCTTTTTTAAGGAAATTTTATCCACTTGGACTCAGTCCTCTAATTTAAAAAGTCAGGATAAAAGGTATCCTGAATATTATCTTTGTTAACAATAACACCCTCTCAAGTGCATAGCAATCTGAAATGGAAGCGACTTTTAGGTCTCTTGTCTGGCCCATCAGCTTCTCTGAAGAGTTTTGTCATCCCCTTTCAGAACTGAGATAGAAAATTTCTTGTGTGCCTTTGATTTTAATGTCATTAGCAAAACGGGCCGCTGACATCAGGAGACCCTGGGTTTTAATGTCTCTCATCTGATTCTTAGGGTCAGAATCCTAATGACTAGCAGCTCTTCCTCTGCTCAGGGAAGTTCACAGAACATGAATCCTTCTAAACCCAACAGCTGACTTTAGAAAGGGTTGGGAATTTCCGTATCAAGAAGTTAACCTTGGTTTGATCTTGTGGTCCTGCCTGATCTACATGTCATCTCTTATTCTTGAGCCAGAAAGAACTTGGCAGGATTTATAGTAACAAATAGAATGCAAATCAACATTCAAAGCTTAGATATCTTTCCACTTTTCAGAATATTAAAACCAACACTGACATGTTTAATGTTTGTTTCTTACTGAAGATAAGCATGTGATAATACTTTTCAGGAGAATTAAAATCAAACAGATACAGAAATAATGTCATTACACTTATCCATGGTAACTTTTTAATCCATAGCATGCGTGTTTCATTACTTTATCTGTAAGACAATGATAATTTTGTTGGTTTTGTAAGTAAGAGTTCAGAAATATGGACCATTGGCCTAGAACATAATTGTGTCTCCAGTTAAGTCTGATGCTGATGGATTGAAGAAAGGGAGCTGAGACAGAGCCCTCATGATGGGGGAGGGGGTATAGTCCCATGAAGGAAGTCAGAAGTCAGATTTTATTATTCCACTAACAGAGTGACTGAGATGAGAAAATTCTGTTTAAAATGTGAGCAAGTTCGCTGGCCACATGGAAGGTATTTACTTAACTTTGTCCCTTGGACTTCAACAAATGATTTGTGTTTGTGTGAACATTTGTGGGGTTTTGTTTGCTCTTTGTTTTGTTTTTGGTTTCACTTAGTGATTCATACCCATGCTGATGGGAAACAGTGACACGGCTCGTTTTGAAATGAGTGTAATTTACTATTGTGCAACATTCCAGTGAGAATTCCAGAGGAACAGTGGGGTTAACGTGTGGGATTTGGGAACCTGAGCTGACAGAGGCATGGAACACGAGCGAATGAAGAGAGACCAATTTTTGACTGGCGAGGCATTTTGGAAGGGTAGGCCAGAAATGAGGGAAATTTTTTTTAACATATCATAGGAAATAAATAATTTATACAAAATAACAACAGTCGGCAGGTTGTCTCAGGGTTGCCTTGGGCTTATCAGATAAGTTAGCCAGTGGCTGGCAGTGCGCATCTGGCTTATGAAAGTGTTGTTCAGACACATTTTGTTTGTTTGCTTTTTCAAAAATCATAACAGCTTTGAGTATTAACAATATTTTAAAAACCAAGTCATCTGTCAATCCCGAACATGGTTCTTCACTCATGAAAACTAAATATCTTTATGAAAATAGGGATTGAAATACAAGGTATAAAGGCCATATAAACCTCGTATGTGAGAAATCAATGAGGGAGAATTCTTTGAATAGGACTTTGGCCTTCAAAACATAATGTATTTGAATAAACATAAACAAACAAACAAACAAAACGTGGTCACTTAAAATTCACATTCTTAGGTGTATGACTTGACTTCCTAATGCCACAGCGTAAATACCAGCAACATAAATATAGCCTCTCACTTTCTTAAAACAGTGATTGATTTAATTAATAATGGTACCATATATACATAATATTTATGTTTCAGTAGTATTTAAATTTAAAATTTAATTTTATTAAGGATTAAATTAATTCTTAATGATCGTTTTAATAATACAGTAAATTTGTAATATTTGCTGGGCAGTTGTATTGTTTTGTGAATGTGTTTGCAACTGGAAATATAATGGAAAATCTTGAAGATTCTCTCAAACGAATTATTTCCATTGCATATTTGTGATGTGTGGATTTGTAATTCGTTCAATATTTCTCTTTCCTACAACATGTCTTCATTTTTGGATTGTTTGCAGCAGTATTTTATCGGGCTTCTATTATGTGCTAGGGATGTGGGGATGACAAAGGTAAAGCCTTTGTCTTTGTTCATTGGACAGGCGTTCATTTGAGTGTGTCGCGTGTGCTAGGCACCATGCAGGGCTTGGGGATGTGGAGTTGAATGAAATCTAATTCCCGTCTTCCTTGAGGCACACTCTCCTGGGAGAGACAGATCGAAAGTCAGCAAGTACTGTGCTGTGTGGTAAGTTACAACAGGAGTATACTGGATAGGAGACTGGATAAGGCTTTAGTGTGAAACAAATCTGATTTCCACACCCAGATCTTCCTTGACATTTTTGGACCTCCAGGTGGAAGCATCCTGTACTTAATTGGAAGTAGGAGTCTGGTGTTTGAAAGAGAGACCTGGGATGAGTATGGCACCTGTGTATTCTTTACTGAGCAGGTAAAAGCTGAATCTGTGAAAATGGATAAGATTGCCCAGAGCGAGAGTGAAGCGTTTCAGGAGCAAAGATCCTTATGGAAACCTTTATATTCAGAGAGAAAGCAGAGAGAGATGGGAAGCAGAGGAGACACACAATGAACAGCAAGGAAGAGAGGAGGAAATAGGTTGGGGAACCTAGGAAGGACAGGCCTGTTCAATGCAAAGGAGAAGGTAAGTCCCTGGAAAGTTGTTGGTTGATTTGGAATCAGGGCGTCTGGTGACCAGAAGAGCAGGTTTCAGATGTGAGGAGGCCCCATTGCAAAGGGCTGAGAATGGAGGAGGCGTGGAGGAAGCTGAAGTGAAGGCAGGCTACTCCTGGAAGGAGTTTGACTGAAACAGGAGAGAGGCCCATCCGGAATGTAGGGTCTGCGGAGGAGTTGCTGGTTGGGTGTTTAGTTTTGGGGTTGGGGGTGTGTGGTGGGTAATATTTTCCTCTGTCCCTCCTTCCCCTCAACAAACAGGGATTAGCGTTGAGGCCCTGAAGTACAGGGGTGAGTCCGGCAGGAATCCTCCCCTCCAGGCCCCCAAGGGGAGGGAGCCACCCAGAGATTCACCCCTTGCCGCCTTTGGAATCCTAACTGTGGCAGCGCCCTGGAGGAAGTCCTGGAGGGCTAACTGGGTGTGGGGCTGGAGATAGTAAGGGAGCCTGGTCCAGGAGGTGGGCGTGGCTTCTAGAAAGCGACCTTTGATCCCAGGTGAGAGGAAATGGCCTCTGTGGATGGTGGGGCAGGAGGGGCTGCTGGAAGCCTCGTCCCAATGGGCAACAGTCTTTTCTGTCTGTCACCAGCTGAGAGTGGTATTGGCAAGGGCCTTGAAGGGGGTTTTTCAGTTCTGGTTTGTTTTAAAGGATGTAGGTAGTGCCAAGTGCGTTCAAACTCATTTCTTTAAAAAAATTTATTTATTTATTTATTTATTTAGGCTGCTCCGGATCTTAGTTGTGGCTCGCGGGATCTTCGCTGCGTCATGCAGGCTCTTAGCTGGGGCATGTGAACTCTTAGTTGCGGCATGCATGCGGGATCTAGTTCCCTGACCAGGGATTGAACCCAGGCCCCCTGCATTGGGAGCGCAGAGTCTTACCCACTGGACCACCAGGGAAGTCCCACAAACTCATTTTTGATGATTCTGCTCATCCTTGGGTATATTTGATAAACCTTGAAATATACTTTGATCATTTCCATTTTTATTTTCATTCTAAAGTATTTATTCCATATACTTTTTCTCATCTAGTTCTTTCTCGTTCCCTAAAATGAAATCTCAGATAATTCATTTAATATTTTGTAATTATACAGAACACCTGCTTTGTGTTATTTCTTTGTTTCTTCTGTCTTTCCCTTATGAGTACTGTGTTGCATAGATTAACCTGCCCACGATCCTCTAAGATCAGATACCTTTATCATTTTTGCTTCAAATGCCCAAATAATTGCTTATTTCAGAAGTTAAGTTTGCTTTTTCACTGAGATGCAGACTAATATATCATAAAAGGGTGAGACCCTTGAAGGGAAGGGGTCATCGGCTTCCAGGATCCTCTGAGCCTGGCCGTGGAGCACCCCTGACACTGGAGCGGGACTCACACCCTTTTCCCACGGTGCAGTTCCATCTTGGAACACACAGCTAAATAGATTTGTTTCGCTTTCTTTGCCAGTGATTTATGTTATGAAGGAGCCCAGGCCTAGAGAGTAAAATTGAAATTTCCTAGTCCTTAAATCTAATCTCCCTGCAGTTCCTGGAAAGAAAGTTTACATGCCTGATGGACTGGCTGTTGATCTACTGGTTTGTCTGTGTGTGTGTGTGTGTGTGTGTGTGTGTGTGTGTGTGTGTGTGTGTTTGCGTTTGCACATCTTTAGCCCATTCTCAAATGGACCCTCTCAATGCTTCAGTTTTTAAGGGACCAGAAAAAGTCTCTCTTCCACATTAATGAAGCTTTTCTTGACCACTCTATTCTGCAATAAAACAATGTCCATCCCTTCCAGAAAAGAAGAGACCCTGTAACAGGAGGCTGATTGCCTCTAGATGGGACGGCAGATTCAGCAACTGCTCTTTTTCGGTTAATCCATTTCTTCATTTTCACCTCCTCCTGCATCACATCATCTCTCCATTTCCTCTGTAACATATGCTTCCGGTGTCTGCCTCCGGCGTGCCTACACTCTCTGCTCCAGTCCTCAACCTCGTTATGTTTCTTCTAAATCCGTTGTGACTCTTCCTAAACTTGTTCATGCTACTTGCCCTTGTTGTGTCATCTTAACTGTAAATCTCTGGATTCCAAATGGAAGAGTTGTTTGTCTGGCAAGTTGGATACTTTGGAAGGAATTAATAAAGGCGTCACTTAAATAAAAAAGGTGTCGATGAGACAACAGATGAGTGGGGGGGAGGGATGAATTGGAGAAATATAGGAGAATTCTGTGCTGAGAGTTTCAGAAGTGTTTTAGAAATTGTAGATGATGCATTACAGATGTGATTTATACAAGAGGAACTCTTGACATGATACCTGTTTGTGCTGTTAAATTATACCAGAACATTAAGATTTTGTATTATTCTAGAGTTGACTAACTATTCAGATTGTAGCAGTTAAGGGGGCATCTTCTGTAACGCTGCCTGGGGAGACTGGGGATGGCTTCCCATTGATTCCTGAACCTCATGTAGAGATGGAGGATGCAGAAATGGCAGGGAGCCCAGGAGAGTGTAGGATGTAGGCGGGGGCCAGCATACTGTAGATAGCTGGATTGTGAAGCTTGGGGGTCAGTCATCGAAGGAGATAAAGATGGAGAGGCCCAGTGGGACAGATCACAGGGTAACTTGTGTCTCAAGCACAGGAATTTGGTTTGGAGTGTTGGATAGAAGGCTACAGAGAGGAAGAGGAGACCACCAGAAGGATAGGATTTTGCCAACATAGGGAAGACAGGACGAGGCACTGACTTGTCCAAGTTTATCTTTGGGACATCCAAGTAGCAATGCCTTGTGTTTCTAATGAAAACCCTGGATTCTTAATAGGGGTTCCACACTGCAGGACAGTCCATCCCCTCAGGTGAATGCATTATTATCCCCATATCCTAACAGGGGAATTACAAGTTTGTACACCATTAGTTTGACTCTTATAGTTACCAGATATGTTGCCTGTCCAGTTGAATTATAGTTATTGGCCAAATTGGAGCTGTTCATCACTCCAAAGCAAGAAGGAAGTCAACATTAAAAAAAAGCCAATTGATGTGGTATATTTAATGTGATTCTACCTGAGGATGTAAGAGCCCTGAAAATGTTTTTTTCCGGTGTTCTTTGTTCTCTAGGAAAAACTTGATGTTTTAGTGGTGTGATTGTGCTATTGTATTATATACTGATTATATGTTAAGGGATAATCGTCTGTGATGTCAGTAGCTTTAAGGAGTGCTGAAGTGGGGAGCCCCGCAGTCTCCCTTTCCAAGCTTGAATCCTAGCTCTCTCCCTCTCTCCCACAAAGCTACACTTTCCTTCTCTGTAAAATAGAGAAAATATTACCAACTTCATAAAGTTTGTTGGGAAGACATAATGAAGTCAATAAAATTCTAACTACATGTTAAGTGCTAAATAATGGCTAGTTATTTTTGAAATAACACATATATTTTTAATTAGGAAAAATAGTCCAATAACAGCATTATGTTACAATAAAGTAATTGTTACAGACAGTTTCCAGGTCCATCTATATCACCACATGAGTGTGTGCCACAAAGATTCTCGGTTTGTAATCCTGAAGAATTTAATGGACACTTTCAAATGTAGACTTACAGGGGGAGAAAAAGTTGTTTTCTAAATAGACCATTGAGTACTAAATATTTCCATACAATTTCGGAAACTTCAAGATCCCTGATAACATTGAGTAAGGAGTCAGAATTATTCCAGAATTCTTTCCATTAAAATGTCCACTTTCAAGAAGTCTTCCAATAGAAAAATGAGTGAGCGACCATGACCAGTAAGATTCGGAAGGTTGGATTTAGGCATATTAATTAATAAAATTTGGGACCTGCTGTGAGCATGCAAACTTGCACACAGCAAAATGCTGTAATTTATTGAGGAAAACTGAATTGCAAAACCTTTGCTCCTCACACACTCCTAATCCACCCAAAAACAAAACAAAACAAAACACAGCAGCTTGGCTGAGCTTAAATAACTGACTTTTCATATCCTTTCATGGACACAAAGGGCTAATCCTGAGGCTACTTGAGCCACCAATGCTGGCAGTGGTGGGGACCACCATGGAACGTGTCATTCCCTCCTCACCACACACAAAACACATTGACTGAAGCTTTATGAAGTGAAAATGCCCAAGAAAAAGAAAATGTGAAGGAGGTGTTCTCAGTCATTTCTTTCCAGAGGGGGGAGTGCAAAAGAACAAGCTGCTGCATCTGGATATTGAGAACAAAGCAAGCCTGAGACCAGGGCATAATAGGGTTGGGTCACTTGCTTTTATAGAAGCAAAGAGTGGAACTGCCTTTGCTTGTCTCAGTACCACTGACCCTTGCATTTCATTGTGTAGAGATGTCAGGGAAAGTGTGTAGAAAGCATTCCAGCCTCTTTCACTGAACAATGACTTTGTCATTTTGAGATTTCTGTGGTGTGTTGACCCTTTCCCCACCCCCTCCCTCAAATCCCCATTGGACAAAAGAGATTGTTAGTTAGGCTGCCTTGCCCTGTTTGAAAGATCTCTGTTTTTCGGACTCTTTAAAAGTAAACTCATCCATTTTAACTGAATCACAGCATTTTCCCGCTTTTAAAATCAACAGAAGCGTTTTAGTTTGGAATTTGCAGGGATGGGATACTCCCTGAAAACGCTAGTCCCAGAGATAAAGATTCATGCACACTGCCAAGTTAAAGTGGGTTTCCTTTTTAATAGAAAGGAGAATTGATGATATTGGTTACTGGAAATATTTACAAACACTTGACCCTCGGGTTTCAGAGATTAAGGTGATATGCTTCACACAAGCCCACTCATATGCTCCGTTTACCTTTCTTTTTAATGAAAGATCAGACGGCGGGTGGGTTTTTCCAGCTTGATAGTTAGCACACTTAGAAATCAGCAGTGCCAGCATCAGCCTGGTGACAGTTAATCAGTGGGGACCTTCCTAGGCTGGCAACCAAGTGTTCCATTTTGTCTGTCCCAGCATGTGTGGTCCAATGATAACGTTTATAGTTTAACCAGAAGCTAATTAAGACCTAAAGAAAAAAAAAATAAGGACCCCATTTTTATCAAGCCTTGCCGTGGTATTCAGAGCATAGAACTTTACATTGTAGCATAATTGGACGATGTCCATTACAAAACTATAGTGGCCCTTCACAGTGTTTCTCTCCCTGCCATCTTGTATCTTTAGGAATGATCAAATGGACTGTTGTTCCTAGGGAGAGGAAAATGGCAAAACATTTACTCATGTTGAGCACCTTTAGAGTCTCTATATGCTCTTCTTGAGTGTATTTCTTCAATTCTATCTACCAATGTATTTTCTTGATAAAATTAAGAAGAACGGGTGAGCTGGAGAACTTCCTTCATTTTCATGAAAACCTCGTCCTTGCTATTTTATGCATGGATATATGTCTTCAATCTGATGTGGGGCGTGATTAATTATAATCTATTTGTCTTGTGGTTGCTCTCTGCTTGTGAGTTTTGTTTCTTGCGACTCTTTCTCTGGGTCTTTTGATTTAGTTTTCCCTGATTGTTATCTGCATCCAGTTAGGAAGCAGATAGGGCAGCTCTAGCATTGAAGCTAAGGGCAGCATCCTGTAGGAGATATGTCACATGGGGCTCAGGCACCCCGCTGGTTACCGTTATCTCCCACATGTGTCCCCCAGCCTGCCTTTCCCAGTGCACCCAAGGTAATCAACACATGAAATTATGATTGTGTATTTTACACATTGCCAACACCTGCCTGAGCATAACCGAAGGTATGGGAATTGGATTCTGGTGTCATCATGGCTGTCGTTGCTGTGTTTTTCTTTTTCTTCTTGTTGTTGTTTGTCTTTTTGTTTTGTTTTGTTTTGTATGATTTGGCTGCTCTGTGGGGCTTGCAGCATCTTAGTTCCCCCACCAGGGATCGAACCCATACCCAAGCAGTGAAAGCACCGAGTCCTAACCACTGGACCGTCTTTTAATCTGTTTTTTAAAACGTATTTATTGATTTTTTTGAGGTATAGTTTACGTACGATGAAACAAGCAATTTTTCATTTTTTTGGTTAATGAGTTTTGATAATTGTTTACATCCCTTTGATTACCACAAAAAACAAAATGTAGAGCATTCCCGTGACCTCAGAAAGTCTCTCTTGCCCCTCTGCAGTCAGTTTCCCCACCCCCGCAGTTATCCGAGATTTCTGTCGACATAAATCAGTTTTCCTGTCCTTGGGCTCCATATATAAATGGAATCAACATAGTACAGGTTTTGCTGTGATGCCTTGTTTTGCTTAACGTGTTTTCAAGATTTTCAAGATCCATCCATATTGCTCCTTGTTTCAGTGGTTGTTTTCTTTCTTTTTCCTTTCTGAGTCATTCCATTATATGAAGATACCACAATTTATTTATCCATTCTCCAGCTGATGGATATTTGTGTTGTTCATAGCTTTTAGCAGTGAACCTTCTTGGAGAAGTGTTTATACGGACACAAGTTATCATTCTTCTCAGCTCTATTTTAGAGGAATGATACAAGCTCCATGTACAAGTGGAATTGTTGGGTCATAAGGTAGGCGTTTGTTAACTTTAAAAAAAATTACCATAAAGTTTTTCGAGATAGTTGCACCATTTTACACACCCGCCAGCAATATATGGGAGTTCTGGTTGTTCCACACCTTAGCAATTTTTGCAGCACTTAGTATTATCCGTCTTTGTGATTCAAGTCTTTCTGTGCATGACTACTCTCATTGTGGTGTCAATTTGCATTTTCCTGATGATTAATGATATTGAGCTCTTTTTCATGCATGCTTACTGACTATTTTTTCCAGTTATTCTAGCCACATTTGTTTAAAAGACTTTAATGGATTGAATTGGCACCTTGATTAAAAATCATCTGACTGTATGTGAGCAAGTCTGAGTTTGTATACTTTATTTTGTTCGATTGATCTGTTTATCCTTGTACCAGTACTGCAGTCTTAGTTACTGTTCGTTTTAGTAAGACTTGAAATCCTCTGGTTTAAGTCCTCTAACTTTGTACTTCTTCCTCAAGATTGTTTTGATCATTCTAGATCGTTTACTTTTCTGTATAAATTTTAGAAGCCTTTTAATTTGTTTTCAATGAAAGCCTGCTGGAATTTTGATTAATATTTTCTTTTAGCTATAGATCCATTTGAGGAGTGTCTGAGTTTAACACTATTGACTCTGTCAATTATGTCTGTGGTACATCTCTACTTATTTAGGTCATGTTGAATTTTAGAAGTGTTTTGTAGTTGTTACAGAAATCTTATAATCTTTTGGTTAAATTCATTCCTGAATATTTGGTGTCTTTTGATTGTATTTATGGGATTGTTTTTAATATCACTTTCCAATTGCTTGTTGCTGATGTATAGAAATACAGTTGATTTATTTGTGAATCCACTTTGCATTTCCTGGACGTGGTTTTTCTTTTTTAATCTTGTAGAATTTTCTATATCCACAATCATGTTAGCTGTGAATATTAACAATTTTACTTCTTCATTTCCAATATTTGTTATTTTTATTTCCTTGCTGTGGCTAGAGGTTTGAGTACAATGTTGAAAAAAGGTGATAATACATTCTTGTACTCTTAAGATAAAATCTTTTAATATTTTTCCATCAAGAATGATGTTAACTGCAATTTTTTAGGTAGATTGAATGTTTCCTTTAATTCCTAAATTCCTGAGAATTTTACTGTTTTTAAAATCAAGAATAGGTGTTAAAATTTGACCAATGTTTTTCTACATTTCTTCAGATAATTATATTATTCACCATTAATCTTTTAATGTGGTATATTATACCGATTGATATTTGCAGGTTAAATTAACCTTATATTCCTAGAATAAACTCCACTTGGTCCTAATGTGTACCATATATATTTTTTTTACGTATCATTGTATGCAATTTGTTAATGTTTTGTCAAGAATATTTGTATCTGTTGTTCAGGAGGCATCTTGGTTCATAATTTGCTTTTCTTTAAATGTTTTGCCAGGTTTTGGTATCAGAGTTATGCAGTCCTCATAAAAAGACATGGGAAATGGATATTTTTGTTATGGTCTTTTTTTTTTTTTAGCTGCACCTTGCAGCTTGTGGGATCTCAGTTCCCCGACCAGGGATCGAGCCCAGGCCAGGGCAGTGAAAGCCCGGAATCCTAACCATTAGGCCACCAGGGCACTCATTCCCATGGTCAGTTTTATGTGTCAATTTGACCAGGCTGTATTCCAGTTATTCAGTCAAAAAGTAGTCTAGGTGTTAACTGTGCAGATATTTTATAAATACGATTAAAGTGCATAATCAGTTGACTTTAAGTAAGGAATGCTATCTTAGGTAGTCTTGGTGGGCCTGATTCAGTCTGTTGAAAGGACTTAAGAGTTAGAGTTAAGGCTTCCCTGAATAGAAAGAAGTTCTGCCTGTGGATAGCAGCATTGGCTCCTGCCCAAGAGTTCCAGCCTATCGTTTGTGACAGCTGGCCCTGTGGATTTCTGACTTGCCTAGCCAAGTTTGATTGTGAAATACTACTTTTTTTATGTTGTTAGATTAAGTTTATTGGTATGTTGCTTAGTGTTCCTAAGACAGTTTGGATTGTAATTTTTTTTCTTTTAATGTGTTTGCGTGGTTTTTATATCATGATAATGCTGGAGTCAGATTCCCTGGAAGAATTTGCTAAAACTTTTTTCACAATCTACTTGTGAAGCCCTATAGACCTAAAGTCTTTTTTTGGTGGGAAATTTTCATATTATGGAGTCAGATTCTTAAACTGATATGGACGTATTCAGATTTTCTGTTTCATATTATGTCAGTCTTTGTATGTGGCTTTTCAAGAAATTTGTTGTTTGCATTGTATTTTTAAGTTTATGAGCACAATGCTCGTTATGTCCCGTTTTTAGTGCCTGTGATATCTCTTGTGTTATTCTCTTTTAATTCACGTTAATGGTAATCACCCCCCACCCCCTTTTTTTTTAAATATTTCCTTGGTGCTTTCAAAGAACCAAGCTTTGGGTTTATTAATTTTTCTCCTTAGAAGGTAGTTTTGTATTTCATTAGTGTCTGCTTTTTACTTTCCATTCTTTTACATAATTTTGTGTAATATGCTGTTCTTTTATTTTAAGATGGATTTTAAGACCCTTGAGTTTTATACTTTCTTTTTGTTTTTTTAAATAAGACTGTTTTTTTTTTTTTTTGTTACAGCAGTTTTTAGTTCACAGTGAAATTAAGAGGAAGAGTCAGAGATTTCCCATGTATTCTCTGTGGCCTTTAAAAAAAATGTTTAAAGTTATAAATTTACCTCTAAGCACCTTAGTTGCAGCCTTCAAATTTTAATATTTGTAGATATTCATTTTCTTTTATGCCAAAATTCTTTGTAATTTTATTGTAATTTTGAGTTAGATGATACCCTGAAATGTATTATTGAACTTCCAAATATTTAGTGATATACTAGTTACCTTTTTGTTATTGATTTCTTGTTAAATCCGCTTAGGTCAGAATATATTCTGTACAATTTCTGTCCCTTGAAGTTTGTTGATACTTGCTTTATAGTATAGGATATATGCAATTGAAAAGAATGTCTTACGTAATCACTGACTGCTGTGTTGTATAGTTCCTAATTAGGTCAAATATATTAATGACATTTTAAAAATCTTTTATATCTCCGTTGATTTTTATCTGCTTTTTCTATCAGTCTTTGAGATGGGTGGGTTTCAGTCTCCCACTATGGGTATGGCATTGTCTGTTTCTACTGAGTTCTGTCAGATTTTGCTTCATACATTATTGAGCTGTGTTATTAGGATTATGTAAGTTTGGATTTTTTAAAATATCTTTTAGATAAAATTGACCCTTTATTCTTATGAAATGTTTTCCTTTATTTCTAGGAATCCTTCCTAACTTCATGTTAGATAGATATACCAGCTTTCTTTTGGTTAGTTTTTACATGGGGTACCTTGTTCAACATTTTATTTCCACTTTTATTTGGTGTTATTGCTAAGCTGTGCTTTTCAAACATAGGAAATAGATGGACTGTAGTCTTGAATTTCATAATAAGCTCAAACACTGAAAAAGGTTAGTGAGGAAGCTATTGATCATTGAGATTTGCTGAACACAAAGGAAGGGAGACGTGCACTCTGTTTCCCTAATCATTTCTCTTGTGTTGGTTAAGAAACTGTAAACCAAACCCCACCATTCACTCTTTAGTGGAGTTAACTGTGACTCAGGATTAAGGGCCACCTGAAGGATTACACAGGTTCCACAGCTAGTGTGGATCTGAAAAGATCTAAGGCAGTCAGCTGAGGGATGAAAAGCATGATTAGTGAATCCCAAGGAAAGGACAGGTTTAGAAAAGCTTTATTAATATTAGAGTGTGTATGGATCTCATCATAGAGATAAGACACACCACTTTTTATCATTTTCTTATATAAAAGAGTTAATTGGGTTGGGTGAGGTCAAAAGAAATGTGATAAAGGAGGGGTCTGGAACCAGAGCTGATCTGTAGACTCTCTTAGACATGCAAGGTACCATATCGCCTTACACCTGCAGACTCAATATTAACTCTAGGGTTAGTATTAAGTTTAGGAGCTTGCACTGAAGAGCTTTCCCTATTTTTCCCTTTGCTTCTATTTATCCTGTGATTGAAGGTTAAGGAGTATTGCTTCATAAAAATTACATTATATTGTTTTGTATTTTTAAAAAATATTTATTTATGTATTTATTTGGCTGTGTCAACTCTTCGTTGCAGCACGTGGGCTCTTTGTTGTTGCAGGTGGGCTTCTCTTTAGTCGCGGCGCCCAGGCTCCAGAGCTCGCGGGCTTAGTTGCCCCACGGCATGTGAGATCTTAGGTCCCAGACAAGGGGTCGAACCCACGTCTCTCGCCTTGGAAGGTAGATTCTTAACCCCTGGACCACCAGGGAGGTCCCAGAAATTACATTTTATTTCTTAATACTTAGGGAGCTTCGTGTAGGCGTTCAGGATTTTACCGCCTCTACAAGAATCTTGTGTTAGCTAGCAGCACAATTGATGAGATAGTCATTTCATTGAAAGGCTTTTTTCTAAATCTCATATGTTTCCAGAATAAACAGGTAGAAGAATCTTTCCTACACCCACATCAATAAACAGCTTACTGATTAAAAACTGGGCATTATTTTTTTATCTCCCTAAATCAGAAGAAAATCTTGCTGTATTTTCTTGCCAAGAAGTGAATCTTGCTTTGTTTATTGCACTTGAGTCATATCTTCTGCAAAAATCAGTAATAGTTTAAGGCAATCTGGACGATCTGTACTTACACAACTTGGAATATAATTCTTAAGAGTCTGACTGACAGCAAAATTCAAAGATTTGAAATTCTCTTGGGGTGTTAAGAATCTTAATGATCCTGATTTTATTTTTAATCCTGTAAACAGATAATAAAAGTCCTGTCTACTTATTAAGTGATTTTATGATTAAATACATATTTTACATTGTGCCCAATACAAGAGTGAGCGAGAGAGTTCACATAAGAATGGAGTGAGCCAAAAGTATGGATGGCATATTTGTTTGCATAAAGTAAGAAGAATACATTTTTACTGGTGTTTATAGAGAACATGTTCTTTGGCACAAGCTTCACAGAGACTAGCAGGAACAGAATCCCATGGAATTAAGTTTAAAGTAACATGTGGGTAGAGATACCTAGGAATTCCTACAGGACTGTAAGCAATTTGGAATTTAAATGCCAAACAGGCAAACAGGCCCTCATATTTCACACTGTGCTTGTGAAAGGAATATGTTAAAGTCTGCAATATTAGAATATAGTGTTAATTCTAGACTTAGAGACTTCCTGGGGAAACTTTAATCCAAGTGTATATATTGAACTTATAAAATCCTTAGCCTCATGTTTGTGTTCTTGGGGTTTATGTATTTATTAAAATTAAGTTGTGTTGTATTTTATGCTTTCTTATGAAACATTTTAAAAAAATTTAAACAGTAATTATTAAAACATGTTAGTGTGTGCTATGAGCAATCATTTTTAAGACCTTTTAATGATCAGTCTGCTCTGTGAGCTGATCAGGCTCTAATTAGCTAGGAAACTAGAACTTGTCCCTGCATGGGAGAGAATGCAAATAAATGGGGAAAAATATAAAAGGGGACTATATTTGGATCTTAATTTTTTTATTATGAATTTTATCTGTATATGGGATACTGTATCAGGCAGAAATTAAAAGAACAGGCTTGGGAACAAAATGAGTAAATTCTCTGACTTCGAGCAAACTCCCAAACCTCTCTGAGCTTTGTAAACAGAAAGGATAATCTCTCCTACTCAGATGTGATATGAGAATGAAATCAGTAATGCTTGTGAAATACTAGAGAGGTGGGACCCATGGCAAGCCTCATGAAATGTCATCCATTATTGGTAATTTGGAGGGTACAGTAATAACCACCATTTATTAGGTTGTCAACCAGATCTAGAGAATTGTGGAATTTCTTCAGTATTATGAAAAAATTTGCCATGGGCACTAGCAATAATACAGCAGTTATCTTAGTTTTCACATTTTTTGAATGGGGAGGTTTTTAAACAAAACCATTAACATTTTCCAGAAGGCATTATTATTATTATTTTTTCCTTTACTCTTTTGCTGTACTCGATTAACAATTCATTTAGCTTACAGTGTGGTTTGTCAGAAAGAGCTGCTCGCAGGACAGCATCATTTCTGAGGATGAGAGGTGCTCATTAGACCTCCCTTCCACAGGTGGTGGTGACAGTGTCCTCTGCCTGAGTCATCCTGACATCCTAACAAGGCTGCTTCGTTCCACCAAGAAGGCTGACCTAGGGTGGACACAGTTAAATTTCCTGGGATTCACTAGTTTACAAAATGTAGCTTCTGTACTTTCATTGATATCAACTCACCAATTCATGGTGCATGAAAGAGAAAATGTCAAATTGATCTTCTGTTTGGAATATACTTCTTAATCAGGTTTGCTTTGGTGCTTCAGAGGTCTACCATTTTTTCCCCTTAGTCTCCAAGAAATGCTCAGCAATTTCAGGGCAGTAAGTTTCCACTAATAAGAAGCAAAGTTTGAAATAAAAAAAGGATACAGAATAGGAAACATCTCAAAAAATGTTGACTTGCCTCCATTCCCCTAAGGTTATCAATCTTTGGAAGGCCTAGAGTTGGGAAGAAAATACAGAGGGGACAGAAATTGTACTAGGGATGAGGTTTATTGTTCATATTATTTTAAAAGTGTGTCTTCAAACAGAATAGACCTCACATTCAAGTTTTCTCTGTGGCCAGAGAAAAACCACAGTCACTTTGTACAGGTGACATCATTACCACACCTAGGAAAAATAGCACCTGCTCCGGTATGTCCTTGGTTAGTACTAAGCTGTTCCAGTCATTAGAATGAACTGTCTAACAGGGTCCAACCTCATGAGATTCTTAAGGTTCTTCGGGTCCATAAATCTATTAATACACCATCCCATCTCCCCTGGCTCCTTGAATGTAGAACACAATTAAGGGAGTTAGAATTTATATTTGTTATATATGAACTGGTAGGCACTTTATATACAGTATCTCATTTAATTCCCATCACCATCCTTTTATGCTGTTGGTATATCCCAGTTTTTGCTTAGATTAAGGGTGTTTGTCAGACTTCCCTGGTGGCACAATGGTTAAGAATCCACCTGCCAATGCATGGGACACGGGTCCGAGCCCTGGTCCGGGAAGATCCCACATGCCGCAGAACAACTAAGCCCGTGCGCCACAACTACTGAGCCTGCGCTTTAAAGCCCACCAGCCGCAACTACTGAGCCTGCGAGCCACAACTACTGAAGCCCGAGCACCTAGAGCCCGTGCTCTGCAACAAGAGACGCCACCGCAATGAGAAGCCTGCACACCGCAACAAAGAGTAGCCCCCGCTCGCCGCAACTAGAGAAAGCCCGTGCACAGCGATGAGGACCCAACGCAGCCAAAAATAAATAAATAAACAAACAAATAAATAAATATTTTTTAGAAAAAGTTTGTCACATGGTAAGTGTGCAATAAATATCATGAGCAACACCTGTAATTTTCTTCTTTCTTTGGATGGGAAAGCATTCCTTACCATTCCAACATGTCCTTCGACGAAAGTTTAATCCTAACAAAACACCCATTAAAGGTTATTTTTGAAGAGAATGCTGGATAAAGAGGCCACTGTATCTGTTTTCACTCTTCCAGACATTTCTACAAGTGATTGGTGTGGTGGGTGTGGCGGTTTCGGTGATTCCTTGGATTGCGATACCCCTGGTTCCCCTTGGCATCATTTTCTTTGTTCTCCGGAGATATTTCTTACAGACGTCAAGGGATGTGAAACGCCTTGAATCTACAAGTGAGTACCCGGGGCTCTCAGGTTGGGATGGCAACTCAGGCTGGCTTCCGTTTACGCTGTAATGAACCAGACCCCTGAAATTCTGCAGACTCTGTCTTCTGGAATTTCGCACTAAGTTAACATTAGGTAATTGGATATTATGGCCACTGTTGAGTCCGTGTGGCCCTTAAGGCAAATGGAGCTGGTGGCGGGTCAGCTGCAGCTTGGCGTTTTAGCACAAGGAGGATGAATGTGAGACCATGAGGACAGGGACTGTTTCTGTCTTGTTCATGACATACTTCCTAACACAGAGCATCTACTCCATAAATACTTTTCTTAAAAATACAGTATTTCATCATGTTAGAACTAACATCTTCTCTAGGAGATGCACAGGTAACAAAGTGATGTCAGTATTTCCTGCTGATAAAGCACAAGCTATCACTCATCCCAGAAAGGTCACAGGCTCAGAATCTGCCCACAAAAAAAGCAAGTTGCCTCATTCACGGTGGGGAATGAAAACCAAAAGGGGTCCTTCCTGCCCAGCAACCTACAACCCACCTGTTCCCTGAGGTGCAGGAGCCAGACTGTGGTGCTTGTTGCTCAGTGTGCTCTTAGAGAAGATGCCAGGAAACAAATGGCCAGTCATGTGACACGAGGCCCCAAACCGACGCGTAGTCACTAAAAAGAGAATGGCCACTGTCAGATTCTAAAAGAGTGATATCAGTGTCACATACCACAGTGGCCTCCAAATGCCTCAAGTATCCAGTAGGGCAGTTATAAAAACATCCATCAGGTTCCCAAAGCGGAAGTCGAAACTATTCAAAGACCCCTTGACGGCATGGGTCCTCTGGGCACAAGGGCCGTGTGATGCCCAGGTGCCCCGTGGCGCACGAAGAGACTCTTGGCATAGGTGTAGGAAAATTCCCGGGATGGAAGGAGATGGCAGACTGTCCGTTCACCTTAACTTATCTCGCCTCTGTCCTGTGCCAGCCCTTAAGTTTCTAATCTAAGGTGGAGACAACACACAGATACACAGTTTCATCAAAATTCACACACAATTTCATCAAAATTCAGTGTGGTCAGGGACTCTGACGGAGAATGAAATTTAAAAATGATACCGAATCAAAAATTAGTGAACAGTAATTTCTACCTGGAGGGATGTCAGGGAAGAATTTGGAATGTGGCCCTGTTTGAGGAGGACCTTGACGATTGAGTTAGTATGGAGATTCATTATCTAACTCTAGGTCAGGTTTGAATTTGGTCATAGATGGTTTTAAAGAGAACCTTTCATGTCCAGGTCATAAAAGTGAAGCTTAGTGTGAGCAGGAGTTGGAGGGTGGCGTGGAGGATCCTCTCCAGGAGAGGGGCGTCATCCTTCTTCCCCCAGGCAGCCCTCCAGGAAGCCCTTGGGTGTGCCCTTTGGAAGGCGGTGGATTTCTTTGCATCGAGTCTCCCTGACTTTGTCTGTCGTTTGTCTGTCTCTGCTTCCCCAGCTCGGAGCCCAGTATTTTCCCACTTATCGTCTTCTCTCCAAGGACTCTGGACCATCCGGGCGTACAATGCCGAAGAGAGGTTTCAGGAACTGTTCGATGCACACCAGGACTTGCATTCAGGTCTGTAAGTTTCTGGAAATGATTTCAAAGGATGGGAGGTGCTGCCTTCTGAGGCTTGAGTCCTTGTCAGGTGGCCTCGCTGGCCCACACCTCTCTCTGTGCCTCCCCACGTCCTCCTCCCCACCCCATCCTCTCAGCCTCCCCTCTGTGCTCCTCTCTTCCCCTGTCACACCCCTGCTTTTCTCCCCTGACTGGCTTGCATTGTCCTTCCATCAAGGTGCCCTGTGGCCTTCTGTCCGTTTAGGGAGGGTGTCAACAGATTTTATTTTTTTAAGCAAAGAGCCACACGGTCTCTGTTGCAACTACTCAGCTTTGCTATTTATTTATTTTAATAATTGAATTGTCAAAATATTTATTTATTTATTTATTTGTTCATTTTTGGCTGCATTGGGTGTTCTTTGCTGCACATGGGCTTTCTCCAGTTGCGGCGAGCGGGGGCTACCCTTTGTTGCACTGTGCAGGCTTCTCATTGTGGTGGCTTCTCTTTTTGTGGAGCACGGGCTCTAGGCTCGCGGGCTTCAGTAGTTGTGGCTTGTGGGCTCTAGAGCGCAGGCTCAATAGTTGTGGTGCACGGGCTCAGCTGCTCCGCGGCATGTGGGATCTTCCGGACCAGGGCTCGAACCCATGTTCCCTGCATTGGCAGGTGGATTCTTAACCACCACGCCACCAGGGAATTCCAGCTTTGCTATTTATTACCGCACTAAAGCAGGCAAAAATAACACATCAGCAAATGGCTGTGTTCCAGTAAAGCTTTATTTACAAAAGCAGGTTGTGGCCATTCTTGGCCCTCAGGCTGTAATTTGCTGACTCTTTTCAGAGCATACAGTTTGGCAGACCTGAAGAAGGAAAAAAATTTCTCTCTTATCAGATTTGCCACCCAGAATTTCCTCTAAGTCAGTAAAATCCTGGCCCAACTTGCCAATCTTTATTGTGTTTTGAAGGTAAAATGGCATTTTGAGAGCCACATGCAGATCCTGTTAGCTGATGGTCGTTTGGATACTGGCTCCTAAGAATAAACATTGTGCAGGGCCTTGCAGTAAGTGCAGAAGGTGCTGGAAACAGAGTGTGAGCTGCGCTGTCTGCCAGCAGAGAAGTAGGAACAGTCAGCCCTGTGAGAGGATGGGCCTCACGTTGAGGCCCAGAACTGTGAGAAACACACCAACGAGACCATTTTTCTGTGTTCGTTATTATGATCGTAATTCTGTTTATAACCTGTGGGTTGAAGATTTTAGTACCTTTTCCCACAAAGCCCCTGGACTGGTATCTATGTATACCATACGTTGTCTTGTGTCAGAGCCCAGCTTTTTGTGATCTTTAGGTTGCTTGAGTATGTAACTTTGCTGTCCTACCTTGTGTAAACATCTTCTGTAGCTCAACTGAGCAAAATGCTCTCCGTCATTAGAAGCAGCCTTCATGATACTTCTGCTTATTCATTATGCTTATTATACTTCACCAATCCAGAGGCTTGGTTCTTGTTTTTGACTACGTCCCGATGGTTCGCTGTGCGTCTGGATGCCATCTGTGCCATCTTTGTCATTGTTGTTGCCTTTGGGTCCCTGATTCTGGCAAAAAGTAAGTACAGATGTGAATAACTATTTGTATTATGATTACAATTTATAGCTTCGTTTGCAGTTATTAATTTAAACTCTTGCCTCTTTGTCTAATACCATATACCGTTTGGTTCTAGTGAATTGTATTCAAGTGTTTGCAGCATGTGGTATTTCAGTGTGGCCCTTGTAGAGGAGTCATTTGGGTCTTGATGAGGCCTTTAATGAGATGCCTTGATGAGGGCTTTGATCCTTTTATATTTCTTAAATGGGTTGAAGTCTATACACCTCTAGCAACTGACCTTCTGAACATTCCTGATAACGTCTTAGTGTTAGGAGGAGAGAACCAAGTGTGCTGTTAAGCTTTTTGTCAAGCCTATGGCATTCAGGCTCCTCGGATCTCTTGGTTGTAGGTGCCTGGTGTACTGAGGTGAGAAATATTCTCTGTAGGAAAGAACAGTATCCTCTGCTGTGTGGGTACCAGATGAGCAGGTAATGGTGTGTGTGGCGTGAATTCACCATCCCTAACTATTCCGTAGTAACAACACTGAATCATAGTGTTTAATAATGGAACAATGAGAGCAGTATTTTAGATTTAAAAGTACTGGCTCTTAGAACCTATTGACTTCTTTTTCGTGGTTTCCAACTGCAGCTGCATTGGGCGTACAAAGTGAAATTACATAATGGTCCTTGAAACCATAATGACGAAAGCCTGAATGATGACATGATTCCTCGCCTGTATAATACTGTCAAGTGTATGTCAGTCCTGTCGGGATTAATAAACTTATTTAATAGTTTTCTGAGTTCATAGTTTCTTTTGTTTGTTTGTTTTTTCTTTTTGTTTTTTTTGTTTTTCGTTGTATCATGGTCTCAATCAACAGGTAGTAAAAATATAAGTAATGCTGTTGTTATGTGCAAGTGTTTTAAATATTATAAAGAAGTCTTGGTACAGTGACAGTAGGATCCCAACTCAGGGTTAAGAATGGAACTAAATTATTTCCTTTCTTCTTCCTCATTTAGCTTTGGATGCCGGGCAGGTTGGCCTCGCGCTGTCCTACGCCCTTACGCTCATGGGGATGTTCCAGTGGTGCGTAAGGCAAAGTGCCGAAGTTGAAAATATGGTAACATTTACCTTTTAGTCTTTTCAGGTCTCCTTGTCATTACATCACATAAAGGCAATTCTTATGTAAAAAAAAAAATCTTAAAACTTTTCTTTTTCTTTTTTTTTTTTTTTTTTTTTACATCATAGCTAACAGGGTTTGTTAGATCCTTCCTCCATCTGTTTACAATTTATTTAAAATAAAATATATACATCTTTTTCTCAGTCTTATGTATGCCATGTCAGCAGGTTTTATATTCATCACAAGCTGTCTTCAAATATAATAAATGTCTCTGTAGGAGGGAGGTTCTGAAATCCTGGAGAAGATATAAGCTAGGGTAATTCCTCATTCCTGGTGAAAGGAGAATTTAGTATTTTGAGGTTTATTTGTTTAATTCATTTAATTTAATTATTCCCCACCCTCCCCATTTGAGAATTTTTCCTCGTGTGTGTTGAACACCTGAATTTATTGGTGCCCCTTCTCTCTGAATGTACTATCAAGTTATGGTTGTTTAGAAGGCCTTAGTCAATATGTAAATTCTCTGCTGTTTCGAATATTTTCAATTTCTCCTAAAGGGAGAAAAATGATGAAAATGAAACTTTTCTATTTCGCTCTCTAACAGAGAAGAGAGTAACTAATTATGAAAATGAGGTGTACTGACTATGCAGTTCTATTCATCTACAACAGATGACCCTGCTGTAGCAGAATGCTACTGGTGGGTGTCCATACATATTCTTTTCATTGACAAAATTCTGTTTTTTAAAATTCATTTGCGAAAATTGGATCAGTGAAATCATAGTATTCATTTCTCTAGTTCTTTTTGTTTTAATATAATGTTGAAGAAGGTAGCCATAATAAAAGTGTTACAAGACAATGAACAAGTTTACAAATCATCAGTATCCTCATCAAACTACTACTTCTGTCTTTTGGGGTTGTTAAGACCTGAGATATTCTTCATTATATAAAAGCAGATATAATGATATAAATGCAGAACATCTCATTCACAGTCTTTGAACATCCATAAACAAGACCCTCCGTTCCTAACTCATGTGATGTCATATCTTTCAGATGATTTCAGTAGAAAGGGTGATTGAATATACAGATCTAGAAAAAGAAGCATCCTGGGAATACCAGAAACGCCCACCACCGTCCTGGCCCCAGGAAGGAGTGATCGTCTTTGACAATGTGAACTTCTCGTACAGCTTAGATGGGCCTCTGGTATTGAAGCACCTGACAGCACTCATTAAATCAAGAGAAAAGGTTTGTTTTAGCCATTTGCCTCTTTTTTTTTTTTGCTGTGTGGATGCTGATTAGATCGGTCCCTCAGGCGGGACCAAGGCAAGCTCTTGAAAAAGAGACTAAATGAGAACAGACACGGTGGCAGGAAGCTCCCCGCACCTGCCCCTCCAGCTTCAAGTCCTGATGTACAATACACCCCCTGCACTCGGGTCGTGTGTAGGTTCTCCCATTGTATCGTGTCCTCCCTGCTTCCTGTGTGCACGCTGCCCCTCGACCTCAGAGACCCTTCCCTTCTGTCATGTGGCTGGTGAAAGTCTCCTCATTTTCTGAGTCAACTGTCATTCATCTGCTTCTCTGAGACCCTCTATTCTTCCTCGGCGTCTTTTACATAATGAAAGTAACAGATGAATGGGTAAACAAATGTGCTATATCCTTAACAATGAAATATTATTCAGCCTTAAAAAGGAGTAAAATTCCAATCTATGGATAAACCTTGAGGACATCAGGTTAAATGAAATAAGTTAGACATAAAGAGAACAAATACTGTATGATTCCACTTATATGAGATTCCTAGAGTAGTCAGATCCATGAAGGCAGAAAGTAGGATGGTGGTCACCAGAGACTGGGTAAGGGGAATTGGGTGTTGTTGTTTAATGGGTACAGAGTTTCTTTGTTACAAGGGAGAAAATATTCTTGAGGGACAAGAATATGAATGTACTTATCACTAAACTGTCCACTTAAAAATGGTTTAGTTGGTAAATTTTATGTTATCTGTAGTTTACCACAATTAACTGGTGGCATCTGTGGCGTGCTTTGTAATGGTGGGTCTGTATCTCACGGAACCCTCAGGCTCCTTAAGATCAGCGAGCATCTGGTTTTCATCTCTTGTTCCCCCAAAACTGGCATTCTGTCGAGAAAACATTCACTGCAGCTCTTGATGCAATCCTGTCCCTGAGGACTCTGTAGGCGATGTTTGCTTACTCACCAACAATGTGCCCATCATATTTCCTGTTTGACACATAATTCTGTTAATTTGCACATGTCTTAATTCATATTTTCTGGCTTTTGGGGAAATTTATCTAAGAAACTCTGCAGTAGAACTTAGGAACATAACATGTGTGTATTCTTCCATCTTAAAATCCCCAAGTCATAGGATTAGCTGAGCTTGTCAAATGTTTGTGGGAAAATTGAATCTGGAGACTGAATTAATAACTGTAGTAACGTGACTTTCTTTACGTCTTGATCCACTCACAGTATCACCGTTAGCTTCATTTCTGTGTTTGGAGATTATACCTGGGTAGCATAGTCATGAAGCCATTTCACTCCGCCTGTGTACATCCCAGGTTTCCTCTCCTGCACACCTGCCCCAGCCCCTGTTAGGTTTCCTCTCCTGCACACCTGCCCCAGCCCCTGTTGCTCTGGGACACCCCTTTGGTGTTGGATTTGATTGAGAGAGGCTGCTGCAGGGGACGATGTGGGAGTGAGCCAGGCCAGCAGAAGTGGAGCTTCATTCTCTTTCCATCCTTTCCTCTGCTGTCCCAATTTCTGGAAGTTCTAGTAAATGGGAAAAATTAATAGGCACTATGCAGGTTTCTAATTCATGGAAGAAATAGCAAGTAAAAATAAAGACCCAAAATGAGGTAAATAACACCCTAGGCTTCCTGGTTAGATTCTGAACACTGGCTGCATTTTTCATTTAGATGATTTTGTGGTTGATTTGCTCATTTTAGAGAGTACTGGGCCATTTTCAAGCCTTTTCCAGCTCTAGAGGTAGATTGATTTTGGTTTGTTATTTTTTTTTCTTGCTCAGAGCTATTACTTGAATAATACATTCTTGCAGATGCTTACTAGACCTTGCTATAATGTGCAAAAATATCAGTTTGCTACATTTTCTCCTCTTTTACATAATATTTCCTCGGAAACCCCTCCCCTCACTCCCAGATTGTCCCACTTCCCCTGCAGGCTTCCTAATTCCTTGTGACTCAGGCTGTGGTGCCCGGGCCAGCAGCACCTGCATCGCCTGGAGCGTCTTAGAAATGCAGAATCTCAGGCCCACCCAGACCTACTGACTCAGCATCGCGTTTGAGGGAGACCTCGCAGTAAAGGTTTTCTCCAAGTGTCTTTGCTTTTAGGAGTGTAAACTTAACTGATAATGGTGACAGTCTTCTCAGGCAATTGGTAAAACCCTTTGGTGACCTGGAAAAGACTTTCAGGTTATAGTTTTGATAACTGAATGGTAGAAATAGCCTAAGCCTGGTTTTCTTTGAGTTGTTTTTTTCTTACTCTCCTCACTGGAGTGTTGTACTTCCATTCCTGTGGCCGTAAGCAGCCTTCGGTGCCACTGCCGTGTCTACGCCGTTTACCAGGAGTCTACAAATGTTCCAGTTTGCATAGATGGATCAGTTTCCGTGCAGCTAATAGCATAGGAATATACACACGTTCTCACAGACACAGTTCTCACCTGTGTTCTGATGTACGCTGATTTACATATGAGAACACCCAGAAATACAGGCATACCGCTGTTTCTTTGGGATTTTTTGCGTGTGTGGGTGTGTTTTTTTAGATAACAAATCGAACATTTGTTGCAACCCTGCATTGAGCATGTCCATCAGCACAATTTTTCCTACAACATTTGCTCACTTCCTGTCTCTTTGTCACAGTTTGGTAATTCGTGCAATATTTTAAACCTTTTCATTATAATTATATTTGTTATCGTGAACTGTCATCAGTGTTCTTAAGCTTACTACAACCCTATGAAGGCTCAGATGATGGTTAGCCTTTTTTAGCGGTAAAGTATTTGACATTAAGTATGTACATTCTTTTTTAGACATAATTCTGTTGTACATTTAGTATGCTACAGTATCGTGTAAACATAACTTTTGTATGCACAGAGGAAGAAAAATATTCATATGACTTGCTTTATTTTGCGATATTCCTTCCCATTTTTGTGGTGGTCTGGAACCAAATCCATAGTATGTTCAAAGTCTGCATGTACACAGCACAAATGACCCATATGTACATATACCCTCTAGGACCTGCCTATATGCAGAAAGTGTCCCATCTATATTATATAAATTAGGATTTACCATATCATACAAAATGGCTACAAATGTAAATCAACTAAAGCCACTTTTCTTTCAGTTAATCTCTATAAAGGTAAATTATTTTTTGAAATTTGATTATTGTTTTTACAGACTAAGATTCGAAACTTTGGAGGTATTTAATGAGAAAATATATCAAGTTACCGTTGTATAATCAGTGCTCAGAGGGGTTTAGTTCTTCTCTGTTTAAAGCCATGAGTTTTTAAAATTTACTGAATTAATTTACAAATGATTGAAAGCATATCTTAGGCCCCCATCTGTATTTAGATTTATAAATAGAGATGAAATCATCTCTTGGGAAGCTCCCACCAGGGAATTTGTAGTTGGGAAGCTCACTGGTAAAAAAAGGCCAGTTTCTGCATACATGTTTGAATTCAGACAGCTAAAATCCAGTTTTTACAATACAGTTTCATTCCTGACCAACATTTTACCTGCATTATATTGATTCTTTGATCTTATTGTTAATGCACTTAATTTCTCTCTGCTTTGATTTTAATAACTTGACCAATACGTGACATGTATCTTTCCAAGGTTTAATTAGAAGTATTAATTGGTTTGTAAAATGCCTTTTGAAGTGCTCAGATGAAAGGTCCCATATAAATAACAAATGTTATTTGTGTTGTTGTTGTTGATCTCATTATGTGTATTTTGCCTACTGGGTACTGCCTTTTAAGACACTGAGACCTACATTTTACAATTTTAAGGTGTTCAAGATAGAGCATTATTAAGGTATTTCTTATCAGGAAGTGATTTTGTTTGTCTGCCAAAGAATACTTCCTCTTAAATGATAGAATCTGATATCCTGAATTCTTGTTTGTGTATAATACTTCTTACTTTTCTTGTTGACATCTCTGTAAACTTGCTCACATAATTCTCAATGTTCAGAATAGCCAGACACTAGGAATACAACTAATTTAAAAGCTGACTGCTAATTGAACACGTGGGAAACTGCTGTTGTTTCACTGCCAGTAGACTGATTCTGTTATTTTTAACTCTTCCTTGGACCAGGGGGTCTTAACCGGGGACATTTGTCAATGTCTGACATTTTTGGTTGCCGCAATCTCGGGGGTGCTCCTGGTATCTCGTGGGCAGAGTCCAGGGATACTGCTAAACATCCTAGAATACACAGGACAGCCCCCATTCCCCAATGAAGAATTATCTTTCCCAAAATTTCAACAGTGCCACAGTTGAGAAACTTACAGACTACACTCTGTACAGAACTTACAAAATTCGTCTTCAACAACCAAGGGTTTTCCTAGGTTTGTTGCATATTGTGAATTCTTAATCCCGATGGATCTCTTTACAGGTTGGCATTGTGGGAAGAACAGGAGCTGGAAAAAGTTCCCTCATCGCTGCCCTTTTTAGATTGTCAGAACCTGAAGGTAAAATTTGGATTGATAAGATCTTGACCACCGAAATTGGACTTCACGATTTAAGGAAGAAAATGTCAATCATACCTCAGGTATGCACTTCAGAGCATTGACACATATTCTTTTAATACGGCACCTAAGTTTAATGTCTTTCAATTTGATTGTTTTTTTTAAAATTGGATGAAAGGGTTGATCCTTTTTCCCCCCAACAGAGCATATTTTTAACTTCAGGGATTTTCAACAGATATTTTCATCAGCTACCTGGTTTGGTTTGTTTGTTTGTTTGTTCTTTTCGTGTGTGCCTGTGATTTAATAACTTACCCAGACAGATTTCTGGATGCAGACTTTCTCAGGTACCACAATTTTATCCACTGATAACCACATAATTCTGAAAAAATATAAGTGGTTTGTTTAGCATGTGAGTGGTTTGTGTAGGGAAACACGAATTTTAAGTGTCTTAATGATGGAATTATGCTGTAGGAAATAAGCTACCTTTTCAAAGGTGATTATCTCCCTGGAGTACTTTCTGTGAAACTGTGGGGCTTTGAGAATTACAGCATGTATATATGCTTTGGAGAGACTTTTAGAATTCAGCCATTAGTAAGTGATTTTAATCAGGCAGGCACTACGGAATAGTGAGGAAGAACACGGGACTTGGAATTCCATCTCTGTGCACCTCAGTTTTCTCTCCCTTTCGAGGCAGCTAACAGGACCAACTCATCGAGCTGTTGTGAGGACTAAATAGGTCAGTGTGTGTGGAATGCTTCCCGTAGACCCCCATACGTGGTTTCTGTGATGGTGGAGCGTTGAATTGGGCTCTGATTCTGTATTCTTTTTTTCCACTTCTTAAATAAGTATGGTGTTCAGGGAGTGTTTGATTATTTGCACAATAGAAGCTCCTGTCATTCCTTATGTTTCATCCACTCAAAATAATTCAGAGAACTTTTATTGAGCAATTCGTATCCTCCAGATATATACCCAAGGGCAACATAGGCCCTGTGCCTTCATCTTCTATCCTGCTCTCTGCTTTGATAAACTTGCTGAGTTTTTTTTTTTTTTTTACTTTGGGTTTTTTTTGTTTTTGTTTTTTTCTTAAATTTTAGAATTTTATTTATTTTTTTATACAGCAGGTTCTTATTAGTCATCAATTTTATACACATCAGTGTATACATGTCAATCCCAATCGCCCAATTCAGCACACCACCAAGCCCGCCCCCTGCCGCTTTCCCCCCTTGGTGTCCATATGTTTGTTCTCTACATCTGTGTCTCAATTTCTGCCCTGCAAACCAGTTCATCTGTACCATTTTTCTAGGTTCCACATATATGCATTAATATACGATATTTGTTTTTCTCTTTCTGACTTACTTCACTCTGTATGACAGTCTCTAGATCCATCGACGTCTCCACAAACGACCCAGTTTCGTTCCTTTTTATGGCTGAGGAATATTCCATTGTATATATGTACCACATCTTCTTTATCCATTCGTCTGTTGATGGGCATTTAGGTTGCTTCCATGACCTGTCTATTGTAAATAGTGCTACAATGAACATTGGGGTGCATGTGTCTTTTTGAATTATGGTTTTCTCTGGGTATATGCCCAGTAGTGGGATTGCTGGATCATATGGTAATTCTATTTTTAGTTTTTTAAGGAACCTCCATACTGTTCTCCATAGTGGCTGTATCAATTTACACAACAGTGCAAGAGGGTTCCCTTTTCTCCACACCTCTCCAGCATTCGTTGTTTGTAGATTTTCTGATGATGCCCATTCTAACTGGTGTGAGGTGATAGCTCACTGTAGTTTTGATTTGCATTTCTCTAATAATTAGTGATGTTGAGCAGCTTTTCATGTGCTTTTTGGCCATCTGTATGTCTTCTTTGGAAAAATGTCTATTTAAGTCTTCTGCCCATTTTTGGATTGGGTTGTTTGTTTTATTAATATTGAGCTGCACGAGCTGTTTATGTATTTTGGAAATTAATCCTTTGTCCGTTGATTCCTTTGCAAATATTTTCTCCCAATCTGAGGGTTGTCTTTTCGTCTTGTTTATGGTTTCCTTTGCTGTGCAAAAGTTTTGAAGTTTCATTAGGTCCCATGTGTTTATTTTTGTTTTTATTTCCATTACTCTAGGAGGTGGATCAAAAAAGATCTTACTGTGATTTATGTCAAAGAGTGTTCCTCCTGTGTTTTCCTCTAAGAGTTTTATAGTGTCTGGTCTCACATTTAGGTCTTGAATCAGTTTGAGTTTATTTTTCTGTATGGTGTTAGGGAGTGTTCGTATTTCATTCTTTTACATGTAGCTGTCCAGTTTTCCCAGCACCACTTATTGAAGAGGTTGTGTTTTCTCCATTGTATGTCCTTGCCTCCTTTGTCATAGATTAGTTGACTGTAGGTGCGTGCGTTTATCTCTGGGCTTTCTGTCTTGTTCTGTTGATCTATGTTTCTGTTTTTGTGCCAGTACCATATTGTCTTGATTACTGTAGCTTTGTAGTATAGTCCGAAGTCAGGGAGTCTGATTCCTCCGGCTCCGTTTTTTTCCCTCAAGACTGCTTTGGCTATTCGGGGTCTTTTGTGTCTGCCTACATATTTTAAGATTTTTTGTTCTAGTTCCGTAAAAAATGCCATTGGTAATTTGATAGGGATTGCATTGAATCTGTAGATTGCTTTGGGTAGTATAGTCATTTTCACAATATTGATTCTTCCAACCCAAGAACATGGTATATCTTTCCATCTGTTGGTATCACCTTTAATTTCTTTCATCAGTGTCTTATAGTTTTCTGCGTACAGGTCTTTTGTCTCCTTAGGTAGGTTTATTCCTAGGTATTTTATTCTTTCTGTTGCAATGGTAAATGGGAGTGTTTCCTTAATTACTCCTTCAGATTTTTCATCATTAGTGTATGGGAATGGAAGAGATTTCTGTGCATTAATTTTGTATCCTGCAACTTTACCAAATTCATTGATTAGCTCTAGTAGTTTTCTGGTGGCATCTTTAGGATTCTCTATGTATAGTGTCATGTCATCTGAAAACAGTGACAGTTTTACTTCTTCTTTTCCAATTTGTATTCCTTTTATTCCTTTTTCTTCTCTGATTGCCGTGGCTAGGACTTCCAAAACTATATTGCATAATAGTGGCGAGAGCGGACATCCTTGTCTTGTTCCTGATCTTAGAGGAAATGCTTTCAGTTTTTCACCATTGAGAATGATGTGTGCTGTGGGTTTGTCGTAGATGGCCTTTATTATGTTGAGGTAGGTTACCTCTATGCCCACTTTCTGGAGAGTGTTTAGCATAAACGGGTGTTGAATTTTGTCAAAAGCTTTTTCTGCATCTATTGAGATAATCATATGGTTTTCATTCTTCAGTTTGTTAATAGGGTGTATCACATTGATTGATTTGCGTATATTGAAGAATCCTTGCATCCCTGGGATAAATCCCACTTGATCATGGTGTATGATCCTTTTAATGTGTTGTTGGATTCTGTTTGCTAGTATTTTGTTGAGGATTTTTGCATCTGTATTCATCAGTGATATTGGTCTGTAATTTTCTTTTTTTGTAGTATCTTTGTCTGGTTTTGGTATCAGGGTGATGGTGGCCTCATAAAATGAGTTTGGGAATGTTCCTTCCTCTGAAATTTTTTGGAAGAGTTTGAGAAGGATGGGTGTTAGCTCTTCTCTAAATGTTTGATAGAATTCACCTGTGAAGCCATCTGGTCCTGGACTTTTGTTTGTTGGAAGATTTTTAATCACAGTTTCAATTTCATTACTTGAGATTGGTCTGTTCATATTTTCTGTTTCTTCCTGGTGCAGTCTTGGAAGGTTATACCTTTCTAAGAATTTGTCCGTTTCTTCCAGGTTGTCCATTTTGTTGGCATACAGTTGCTTGTAGTAGTCTCTTAGGATGCTTTGTATTTCTGCGGTGTCTGCTGTAACTTCTCTTTTTTCATTTCTAATTTTATTGATTTGAGTCCTCTCCCTCTTTTTCTTGATGCGTCTGGCTAGTGGTTTATCAGTTTTGTTTATCTTCTCAAAGAACTAGCTTTTAGTTTTATTGATCTTTGCTCTTATTTTCTTTGTTTCTATTGCATTTATTTCTGCTCTGATCTTTATGATTTCTTTCCTTCTGCTGACTTTGGGTTTTGTTTGTTATTCTTTCTCTAGTTCCTTTAGGTGTAAGGTTAGATTGTTTATTTGAGATTTTTCTTGTTTCTGGAGGTGGGCTTGTATCACTGTAAACTTCCCTCTTAGAACTGCTTTTGCTGCATCCCATAGGTTTTGGATCGTCGTGTTTTCATTGTCATTCGTCTCTAGGTATTTTTTAATTTCCTCTTTGATTTCTTCAATGATCTCTTGGTTATTTAGTAACGTATTGTTTAGCCTCTATGTGTTTGTGTTTTTTACATTTTTTTCCTTGTAATTCATTTCTAATCTCATAGCATTGTGGTCAGAAAAGATGCTTGATATGATTTCAATTTTCTTAAATTTACTGAGGCTTGATTTGTGACCCAAGATGTGATCTATCCTGGAGAATGTTCTGTCCACACTTGAGAAGAAAGTGTAATCTGCTGTTTTTGGATGGAATGTCCTATAAATATCAATTAAATCTATCTGGTCTATTGTGTCATTTAAAGCTTCTGTTTCCTTATTTATTTTCATTTTGGATGATCTGTCCATTGGTGTAAGTGAGGTGTCAAAGTCCCCCACTATTATTGTGTTACTGTCGACTTCCTCTTCTGTAGCTGTTAGCAGTTGCCTTATGTATTGAGGTGCTCCTATGTTGGGCGCATATATATTTATAATCGTTATATCTTCTTCTTGGATTGATCCCTTGATCATTATGTAGTGTCCTTCCTTGTGTCTTATAACATTCTTTATTTTAAAGTCTATTTTATCTGATATGAGTATTGCTCCTGCAGCTTTCTTTTGATTTCCATTTTCATGGAATATCTTTGTCCATCCCCTCACTTTCAGTCTGTATGTGTCCCTAGGTCTGAAGTGGGTCTCTTGTAGACAGCATATATATGGGTCTTGTTTTTGTATCCATTCAGCGAGCCTGTGTCTTTTGGTTGGAGAAGTTAATCCCTTCACGTTTTAGGTAATTACAGATATGTATGTTCCTATTACCATTTTCTTAATTGTTTTGGGTTTGTTTTTGTAGGGCCTTTTCTTCTCTTGTGATTCCCACTTAGAGAAGTTCCTTTAGCATTTGCTGTAGAGCTGGTTTTGTGGTGCTGAATTCTCTTAGCTTTTGCTTGTCTGTAAAGCTTTTGATTTCTCCATCAAATCTGAATGAGATCCTTGCTGGGTAGAGTAATCTTGGTTGTATGTTCTTCCCTGTCATCACTTTAAGTATATCATGCCACTCCCTTCTGGCTTGTAGAGTTTCTGCTGAGAAATCAGCTGTTAACCTTATGGGAGTTCCCTTTTATGTTATTTGTCATTTTTCCCTTGCTGCTTTCAATAATTTTTCTTTGTCTTTGATTTTTCCCAATTTGATTACTATGTGTCTCAGTGTGTTTCTCCTTGGGTTTATCCTGTATGGGACTCTCTGTGCTTCCTGGACTTGAGTGGCTATTTCCTTGCCCATGTTAGGGAAGTTTTCAACTATAATCTCTTCAAATATTTTCTCAGGTCCTTTCTCTTTCTCTTCTCCTTCTGGGACCCCTATAATGTGAATGTTGTTGCGTTTAATGTTGTCCCAAAGGTCTCTTAGGCTGTCTTCATTTCTTTCCATTCTTTTTTCTTTAGTCTGTTCCGCAGCAGTGAATTCCACCATTCTGTCTTCCAGGTCACTTATCCGTTCTTCTACCTCAGTTATTCTGCTATTGATTCCTTCTAGTGTAGTTTTCATTTCAGTTATTGTATTGTTCATCTCTGTTTGTTTGTTCTTTAATTCTTCTAGGTGTTTGTTAAACATTTCTTGCATCTTCTCAATCTTTGCCTCCATTCTTTTTCCGAGGTGCTGGATCATCTTCACGGTCATTGTTCTGAATTCTTTTTCTGGAAGGTTGCCTATCTCCACTTCATTTAGTTGTTTTTCTGGGCTTTTATCTTGTTCCTTCATCTGGTTCATAGCCCTCTGCCTTTTTATATTGTCTATATTTCTGTGAATGTGATTTTTGTCCACAGGCTGCAGGATTGTAGTTCTTCTTGCTTTTGCTATCTGCCCTCTGGTGGATGAGGCTATCTAAGAGGCTTGTGCAAGTTTCCTGATGGGAGGGACTGGTGGTGGGTAGAGCTGACTGTTGCTCTGGTGGGCAGAGCTCAGTAAAACTTTAATCCATTTAACTGCTGATGGGTGGGGCTGGGTACCCTCCCTGTTGGTTGTTTGGCCTGAGGCAACCCAACACTGGAGCCTACCTGGGCTCTTTGGTGGGGCTAATGACAGACTCTGGGAGGGCTCTCACCAAGGAGTACTTCCCAGAACTTCTGCTGCCATTGTCCTTGTCCCCACGGTGAGCCACAGCCACCCCCTGCCTCTGCAGGAGACCCTCCAGCACTGGCAGGTAGGTCTGGTTCAGTGTCCTCTGAGGTCACTGCTCCTTCCCCTGGGTCCCGATGCGCACACTACTTTGTGTGTGCCCTCCAAGTGTGGAGTCTCTGTTTCCCCCAGTCCTGTCGAAGTCCTGCAGTCAAATCCCACTAGCCTTCAAAGTCTGATTCTCTAGAGATTCCTTCTCCCATTGCCGGACCCCTATGTTGGGAAGCCTGACGTGGGGCTCAGAACCTTCACTCCAGTGGGTGGATTTCTGTGGTATAAGTGATCTCCAGTCTGTGTATCACCCACCCAGCAGTTATGGGATTTGATTTTGCTGTGATTGTGCCCTTCCTACCGTCTCACTGTGGCTTCTCCTTTGTCTTTGGATGTGGGGTATGTTTTTTGGTGAGTTCCAGCGTCTTCCTGTCAATGATTGTCCAGCAGCTAGTTGTGATTCTAGTGTTCTTGCAAGAGGGAGTGAGAGCACGTCCTTCTACTCCGCCATCTTGGTTCAGGGCTGGGTTTTTTTTTTTTTGTAATACTCTACAATCATCAGGCCACCAAGGGAAGCTGACTAAAACATATACCTTCTTGAGGTGAGAACCACAGAGAAGAGACACGATTAAAGAGCCAGGCAAATGTACTTCCTGGAATGTGGGTATAATGAGCTCTGAAATGCCTGGTTAGTAGGAAGCATATAGAACACGGCACCCAAAGGAAGTAGAATGTGGACTTGTGTCTTATGACTGAGTTCAGGTGTTGCTACCTACCCCTGGCCTCCAAAATACCTGGAATTAGTCTAAGTACTTTTGAAATGAAGATGATCCTATTAGATCACAATGATATGCCATCTCACACCCTTTATGATGGCTGCTGTTGAAGAAAAATTAAAAACAACAAAAAAAGTGTTGGTGAGGATGTGGAGAAATGGGAATCCTTGTGCACGGCCGGTAGAATGCAGAATGATACAGTGACTGGAAAACACTGTGTAGGTTCCTAAAAAAAGTTAAACATAGAATTATTATATGATCCAACAATTCTAATTTACAGTATAAACCCAAAAGAATTGAGAAGGGAATGTTACAAGATATCTGTACATGTATGTTCATACCAGGATTATTCACATTAGCAAAGAGGTGGAAGCACCCCATGGTCCATTGACGGATGGATAAACAAATGTGGTATTCATACAACGGAACATTATTTGGCCTTAAAAAGAAAGCAGATTCTGACACATGCTACAGCATGGTTGCACCTTGATGACATTATGCTCAGTGAAATAAGCTAGTCACAAAGGACAAATACTACTTACACGAAGTACATACAGTAGTCAATTCATGGGGACAGGAGGTAGAATGGTGGTTGCCAGGAGCTGCCAGGACAGGAGAGGTGGGGGGGAGAGTGGGGAGTTGTGGGGGTTTTTTTATTTTATTTTATTTTATTTTTTAACATCTTTATTGGAGGAGTTGTGGTTTAATGGGTACAGATTTTCAGGTTTGCAAGATGAAAGGAGTTCTGTAGCTGGATGGTGGTGATGGCTTCAACAATGTGAATGTATTTAATACCACTGAACTGTACACTGAAAAATGGTTAAAGTGGTAAATTTTATATGTATTTTACCACAAGTAAAAAAATATTATATATATAATGATATATATGTTTTATTATATATCATTTATTATGTATATAACAGTTTCCCTTTTAGGAAAAATGGAAAGAAATTTTCAGCATGTAGAATCCCTGGATTTGAAGATTCCCCCTGGCTATTTGATTGGTGGCTTAGTGATTAATGTAGAAAATAAATGGTTTTAGATTCCCAACTTTTAAATTTTGATTGTACCCATCTCTGAAATGGGCCAAATGAGATTAGTTTGCAGAAATAATGAGCATGTCTGTAAAGTGCTTTTATGTTCTTGGATGAAAGGAATGTGAAACGTGCCCTGCATTACTTTTAATGCTTCTTAATAAGAAAAGTTCTATGCTTGTATACATAAAAGAACTCTGTAAATAAAGAAATAACATTAGATGATTCTTGGCTCTGCAGGTAATGTTTTGGAAACACATCTGAGCAAAGACTATAAACATACCTTGACATCACCAGGTTTTGGTTCTTTTCCATCGGTTTCCACCCTACTTTTCTGAGTATGCTCTATGTATACACTCCGGAGAGTGTGCTTACAAAACAGTGCTAAGCTTTGTATCCATGTAGGTAAAGATCACGAACCATTGTAAACACAGAACCCTTTTTTTTCACTTTATATCTGTTTGTCTCTGAGGCGCAATGCTAGTTGATTAAAGAGAGAGTGTTTGTGTAACGGGTCCCAGGAAATCATTCAGGAGGCAGCCAGGGACAGAATGTTTAAGAGTGTAGACTGAGTGTCAACATGACCCACATTTTTATTCCTGCTTTGCTTCATACGAATGTGGGGACTTGATGAAGTCACTTGGCTTCCGAGTTTCAGTGTCCTCGCCCTTAAACTAGGTCTAGGATTAATGTCACATGGATTGGTTGTGAAGATGTGACTGGATGAGAAAATGTTTGTGGCCCATACCTGGGTTTTGGGAACGCTCAGTCAATAGTAACTATAAATATTCTTAAGGATTGGGGCACTGGCCTTTTAGGTATTATTTCTATAAGATTAACACATTATGGAAAGGCTTTGTTCTTTTCTGTTTAATGTTTTTGTTCTTTAATTTCTGTTGATGTTTTTGCGGTCCTTGGTGATTTTCATTACATTTATTTATTGCTTATAACATAAACCACGTTATTTATATAAATTTAAAGAGTGAAGCAAAAGAAAAAAATCAACATAGTAGCAGTTTTAGGGGAAAAGCATAGCCGCGAAAAATCTACGTAATGTGTTTTCTCCAAGGAACAAGAGGGAAGAATATTACTTTCTTTTTTCTTTTGATTTCTGGCTCCCCTCCTACCAGGTTCTTTCCTGATTACCACCCTCTACCCCACTCATACTTTCCAGTCCTCCACCAAAACCTCCGGCATTTTTTCTCAGTCCTCCCCACGTTCTCGACTATTTTCTTCCTCTCCTTGAGGACAGGGCCTGTGCCTCTCATTTCTGTTGCTCTAGTGCTTGTTGCAGGCCCTGACAAGTTGCACAAGTTTTAATAAGAATTCCTAACATTTGTGGAATCCTTAACACGTTTTAGCCTCTTTCTCTACCATCTCCCACTTAATCCTCACAATTTTCTAGTTATCCTCATCTGACAGATTTAAAAACTGAGGCACTGTGAGCTTAACCCACTTATCAAGTAAGCGGCAGAGCCCGTATTCAATTTTTTGTTTGTTTGTTTTGTTTTTAATTTATTTAATTAATTTATTTATTTTTGGGTGTGTTGGGTCTTCGTTTCTGTGTGAGGGCTTTCTCCAGTTGCGGCGAGCGGGGGGCCACTCTTCATCGCGGTGCGCGGGCCTCTCACTTTCGCGGCCTCTCTTGTTGCGGAGCACAGGCTCCAGACGCGCAGGCTCAGTAGTTGTGGCTCACGGGCCCATTTGCTCCGTGGCATGTGGGATCTTCCCAGACCAGGGCTCGAACCCGTGTCCCCTGCATTGGCAGGCAGGTTCTCAACCACTGTGCCACCAGGGAAACCCTCAAATTTATTTTAGGGAGATTCTCAACTCCAGAGCCTGAGCAGCTAACCACTCTGCTGGCGACTTCAACATGCTGTTGGCTGCGGTCACGGTAGAACTGCCTCGTATCATGATTTCATGTACACACACACGGGAATAAAAATTTCAAAAAGCATTATTTCTCTTGCGCTCTGCACTCTAATATTTTCTATCATATCCCTTCTATTCTAGTTAATATAAATGATAAAATGATGGTCACAAGGCACAAAATTGACTTCCTGATCCATTGGAGGCACCTGCAGCTTGACAAATACCAGCCCTCACTGTCCCCCTGTTGGGCTGGGCTCCCGGTCATTGTTAGCATTACGCCAGGAGCTTCACTGTTGTTCCCGATTCTCACAGGAGCCCCGCAGCGTTATCCCCATTTTACAGTAAGGGAACTGAGTCTTGGGAAGATTAATAACTTACCCTGAGTCTAATTGCTAATACGCAGTAGAATCAGAACTGTCTGACTGCAAATACATATATGTATATTTCAATATATGTTTGTTGTACTGAATGATGTTTTCGTTTGATATTTTACCCATTTTTTTTTTACTACCACCCCACTAAACAGGATTCCCAAAACCATCACAGAAGTTAATAAGTGTAGAACAGAGCTGAAAGATACTTCTCCTAGTGCTATGTCCCGCTTTTGGACAGTATCAATTTAGAAACACATTTATTCATTTATATGTCATGGGGTAATATGTGTCAGGAGACGATACTCAAAATCTTAACTGCAAAAAGCTTGCATCCCTCTTCTCCTAAAATGCATAGGAAGAAGTGCTGCTTATGTCTGAACACCGTAATTTAGGGAACCTTAGAAACTGCTAGCAGAATCTGCAGAGGGGGAGCCCAGTGCTGTTTCTTTGAGTTGCTCCGCTTTGGTGGGCCAGGCCCCCATCATCTTCCCTGGCTCTCTGCTCTCTGTGATCCTGGGTGCAGCAGCGAGCTTCTGGGGTGATCTCTCTCTCTCCCAGGCTCATCCCCAACACTGCTGACCCCACTGTGAGCAGGTTAGAATTGGAGGAGATGTGATAGTACCAAGACCTGCATAGGAACCAGAGTCAGGGGCGTAGTGACACAGACAGTCAATCCTTGAGTCTTGGATGGAACTTTCAAAAACAAATACTATATTCTTAATAAGGTACTCTTCAATTTGTGTTCACAGTTTCAGGAATAAGCAAAAAATGAAAGCACTTCCGAAATAATTTCCTCAAACAGAGCAGGTAGCAGAAATGTATATGGCATTTGTGCTCATGATATGAAGTAGTTAAGTTTGTTAGAGAGGACAAGGTTAGATTATATTCAGGGAGTAGATTGCTTCTCTGAAAGGATCTGGAAAAATGGATTTCAAAACCTCTTTGGATGATTCTCTACACCTAGAGCCCTTCCTCCTACTGGCACAAAGAAAATGTTTTCAGTTGAAGAGGGCTTCCATGCAAATTCAGTATTTATGATTGCAGCCCAAGGGCTGACACAGATCAGCAGCCATCATCTTTATCATGATTAAACAGATTCATTTTTTATATTTAAAAGTTTTCTTTTCTCAATCAAATCAACAGCTAGGTATTTTTTAATACAGTCCAGTCTGCTCTTTTGGTATTTCTGTTCCCTGAGTTTTCTTCAGTAGGTTGAAGAACGTGAACCAGAGCTTGTCTCTCTGACTTCTTGCTGATTACCTGGTTTTCTTTCCCTTTTTTTCTTGTTGAGAACAAAACTGAAAGAGAGAAGAGGTGGCTATGCTGTTACTAGTAAAGAAATACAACTGGATTCTAGCCTAATGCAGTCGGCCCTTTGTCTCTGACACTGAAGTCTTCATTAAATCCCTTGGAACTGCTCCCTGGAGCCCCTGAAAGAGGACTTTACAGGACTTAAATTCTTTTTCCTTTGTTGGAGAACAATGTCCTTTTCTCCTGAATATGGATGATGATCAATTCATTCAGAGGCTACAGGATTTAGAAAAAAAAAAAAAGGAAACCAAAATGTAAAGTGACTTCAGGTGATTCTCTTTTTCTTGAAACAGGGAGATGAGCTTCCCCTTAAGGTCCTCAGATTAGAAATGAGAACATAGCTTTAGGACCGGAGGAAACAGTAGCAGTAGCTACTTCTTTTTTTTTTTTCTTTTAAATCAAATTATGGTTGATTTACAATGTTGCGTTAGTTTCAGGTGTACAGCAAAGTATACATTCAGCTTTACATATATATATTTAGCAGAAGCTACTCTACGTACACTTTAGTAGAGGGCAGTTTCCTGGTTTGGGAGTGAAATGATTAGGGTAAGGATTGTGCTTTATCCTCCCACGTTTGTAACCGCTTGTACGGTTTTTTGTCTTGGTCCCAGGGCATTTTAACCCTCTGAAGGTTAGTGAGTAGGATTTCTTTGTAAGATAATGAGAGGCTTGTCTTCCAGCAGCGTATACAAAAGGTCCAGTAAGACTGCAGTTTTCAGTCTTGCAGTTGTGTCGAGGGATTATCAATTTACTATATTAAATACTCTGATTCAGAGTGGCCAATTTTGGGTTACACGCCTAATATGAACTCGTGTTATGTTAGTAACAAGGAAAAAATTACTACTGAATATGGCACAAAAGGTTACACGTAAGAAGTATCAACTTTAAACCTTGATGAAAAACAGGTTTGAAACGAATGCTTCATTCAAAGTACTACGTTGAACAAGAGCATTTGTTTTTTGAGTGTACTGTGCCACCTCTTATTAAGTGAGGTTCAATTGTGTACCTTCAAAAAAAAATATTCTTAGGCTAATAAATTTAGTGTATATTTACATGAAGTTTGTATATCCTGCCATAAACCTCTACACTGAAGTGTTCTGCTTGCAAACATTTTTACAACACTTATTTATACGATTAGTTTATTAACTTCATTGCTTCGAGGTGGGTACTTTAAATAATAATATCTATCAGAAATGATCATTAATTTGACCCTTATCTGCCCTTGCAGTATGTGTCTACTGTGAGCACGTTATTACCTTTTGTAGATAATATAATGTTTTCTTATTTGGCAAGTGGATGAAAGAAGAATGAGTAGAAACCAAAATGAACACCATGCATAAAACACATTGACATATTAAAACAGACATTGTTCACAAATTGCCTGCTGGCTTTAAAGAAAAATATAGCTTCAATCAGTTAATGTTTTAGTAAATCATTCTTTTCATTCAACAAGTTTTGATTGAATTTTTACTGATTTTGAAATATATATTGGGCATGTCATAACAAAGAGAAATATTCTTGTATAGAAAACAATTTTCTTCCATCTAGTGCTGCTAAATAAAGAAATGAAATTTCCAGATATATCCTTTTAGACTGACAGTACAGACTTAAGTGGGCACCCTCTCGGCCCTTAAGGCCTACAGAGTGTCTGAGGGCTCTGTTTAAAGGTTAGCATAATCCAAGTTCAGGCGTTGGTCAGGGGTTCAGAAATGAGGGACTCCTCTTTCTGCAAAGAATCCCGTTTTAGTCCCCTAGTCTTTGGAGAGACTCATGCCCTTCAAAGAGTTTCCTAAAGAGAAGGAGGTGAGGGAAGTGACAATAGAGAGAGGCCCTGATTATGAAATAGGTGATTGGACTTTGTTTATTTATTTTTAAATTTATTTATTTTATTTTTGGCTGTGTTGGGTCTTTGCTGCTGCGTGCGGGCTTCCTCTAGTTGCAGCGAGGGGGGGCTACTCTTCGTTGCGGTGCACAGGCTTCTCATTGCCGTGGCTTCTCTTGTTGTGGAGCACGGGCTCTAGGTGCTCGGGCTTCAGGAGTTGTGGCTCGCGGGCTCAGTAGTTGTGGCTCACGGGCTCTAGAGCGCAGGCTCAGTAGTCGTGGCGCACAGGCTTAGTTGCTCTGCAGCATGTGGGATCTTCCCGGACCAGGGATCAAACCCGTGTGCCCTGCATTGGCAGGCGGATTCTTAACCACTGCGCCACCAGGGAAGCCTGTGATTAAACTTTAAATGAGGTCCCTGTGACTGCTCTCTTGAACCACCAAAACCACACTTCACAAACATGCTAATACCGTGAGCCCTTTGATTGTTCAAGGAAGGAAGAAAGGTCTGTCTTTTAAAAAGAGAGCAATTTATTTCGTAGGTTAGCTTAAGTAATGACTCTGGAGTGTACTAAGAAAACCAGGTAGGCACTTCATCAAAAACTTAGACCTCTTACCGCATGTGAATTTGCTCTGTGAGAAGAACCTGAAGGAAAAAATGTTCAGGTTGTACAAGCCCTGTTGGCCCAAGAAATGGTCCCGTTGTGACTATAAGCAGATACCCTTTCTCACTTCTCCCCGTTGGGCTCAATCCAATTCCTAAACCTGGCCTCTTTCAGCCCCTTTATCTCCTCAAACACCAGCCCTTGAAGAGGCCCTCATTTTGGGCCTCAGAGTAGCATCCTGCCCATGGTTTAGAGCCGTAAGTGGTGAATGTGGAGAAGAGTCAAGGGAGAGCGTGGAATACTGGGGACCGGCCTCCCCTCTTCTGGCCACATCGTTAGTGTAAACCTCATGGAAACAGATAAAAGAAGAAAAATCGCCTGGCTTATTAGAATCTTAGAGTTGATAATTACAAAGAATAGAAAACTTTTTTATACTACTCTGAAGTAGAATGATAGTTATTCCCCTGACAAGGAACTTAGGTCTTGGGTTTTTCAGTTCAATTCAATAATCATTTTGAAACATCGTATGACCAGTGATTTCAGTGCTTTTGGAGTGTATCAGCCACTTGATCAACTTTGTGCAAAGAAAGCTGCCTTTGTAATGTCTTCAATTTTGGATTTTGCTTAGGCATGCATCTTTTTCGGTGGCACACCCTGTGTTTTCATGCATTTCTCTCTCACCAGACTTAAAACTAAGACAATAGGGAAAGAACGTACTGGATGCTCTCTGAGTGTCATTCTTCTTGGCTAGGGAAAAGAAATGTCTGTCTTCTTCTTTCTTCTCAGGCTTTTGTGAAGTGAGGAGGAATAGTCCAGCCCCAAGACCAGGCAGGATTTGAATGTGGTGATTCCAAGCAGTTCGCGGGCGCTTGTGGAAGAGTCATATCTCCTCTTGTTCCCACGTGTGTGCATCCCGTTGTTCTACCCCTTTCCCTGAAAAGAGCCAATTGGGCTCTTCTCTGTTGCCAATAATCTTGTGCCCTGGCTTACTAGAGCCTTCCAGAAGAAAACTTAAATGGCCTACATGAGTTTACATGCAAGATTCTCTCTTGAAACCCAGCAAGAGGCATGTATTTGCAGGGTAATTTCCTTGTGGTTCCTCCTGAAGCAGATGAATAGGAAGAGCTATTTAAATCAAAATAGTTTCATTATGACACAGGTCACAATGGGTTTCAGGTCATCCTGGCCTTGCAGTTAATAATGAGGTTCTGTGAGGCATGTAATCCTGGTGCACAGGTGTGAGAGAACATGCGGATCAACTGATGCAGAATCAAGAGGCCAAATCCCCATGAACCAGAGGTGCCACAGGCCCCAGTAGCTGACATTCTCTTTGCACACATGGAGATGTTCCATGCACACATGTGGAGAGATTCCCTATCCCTGAAGGCTGTTTTAGGAATGAAGAAAATATTCTAGTTCAAATGTGCAAATATTTAGCAGTTCTGCTTTGAGCCACAAACTTCAACTAATCATGCTCTTGGCATTTTCCAGTATCTTACCAGGATTGGCAGTTCACTTATATAGCTCTTGATGTAACCTTCCTCAGATAATTATATCCTCTTTCCTTTTTGTTTGTTTCTGTTTAAGTAGGTATTACCAGGAAGGCATTTTTTTTAAAAAAATCAAACCTTTCTTTCTCTTCTTCCGTTTCTTCTTCAGGTGATACACTTCAACACTTTCTTCTGTTATTAGTGTTCAGTGGTCTGGAAGATATTTTGGAGCACATTTTATAAAATGGAAAATTAATAGAGATAAAATTTTGTGAAGAGGCATTTGCAACCTTATTACTAACGATTGTAGTGAATTTTTTTTGTATTTTAATTTATTTTCTGTAAGCATTCGTGTAAAATGAAAATAAGCTACAGTAATAACATTCCCTATTTTGTGGCATTTAGGAACCTGTTTTATTCACTGGAACAATGAGGAAAAATCTGGATCCCTTTAATGAGCATACGGATGAGGAACTGTGGAATGCCTTAGAAGAGGTAATTTATAAAATGTAATTAATTTGTTAACATCAGTGTATATGGATGGACATTTATAGCATTGCAGGTAATTAAGGGGAGCGTATCGGTTTAACTGACCTTGTTTACCTCCTAGGAGAATACTGATGACTTGTTGCAGTTAAAATGTCTGTACTGATGATGATTAAAACCAACAACATAATGCCTCATGCTTTTTAGCTTTTGCCCTAGAGCCCAAAGCAACTGGATAGATTATTTTGTCCTTAGCAGAGCACTAAACTAGAAGTTAAAATTATGGGTTTTAATTCTAATAGTGACCTAGTGAATTAATTATCCTAATTACCCTGCAACATTCATTTTATTCCTCTGGTCTTAGGGAACATCTACTAAGTGGAGACAATGATAGTTTTTCATTATTAACTGAAAGATAATTGAAATCATACTAATAACATGCTGTGAAGTTTTAGAAAAAAAATTTTATAAAGGTGAATTATACATTTGGAATGTGGTAATAATTATTAATTGGCAATCGTGTCATTTTAATGCTGCAGCATGAATGCAGGTAGCAGAATCCTGGCCCTTTCACTCAGTTTTTATATGGATAAGTTCATTTCTAGAGGATTTTCTCTTATTTGTGTAGTGTTTCACTTTGGACCACTTCTTTGAATTTCCTTACTCTTGCATGAAAAGGATTTTGAATGGTAGGGTGCTGATGGTTTGTATATTTTAATACTAATTATTCTATGCATGTGCCCTAGTTCTGAAAATTGACTCTAAGCTACTGATGGCAGAAACTATATCTAGACTTCTAAACCATACACAGGTTTTTAATTCCTCATACAACCTAGCACAGTCTTTTGCTTTTAGAAAGTAAACACTTAATAAACAGTTACTGAATGTTTGCTTGATCTCTTCATTTCAGAAAAGTGTGGCTTATTTATTTTTTTAAAAAATTGTGTTTTTATTGTTGTTGTTTTTGTACAAATCCCAGTGACCAGTTGCTCACATTGTTGTTGTTTTGAATTTGTACGTTTTGTCATTTAGTGTCACCTCTCCAAGGTTAGCTGTGAAATCTGCAGTTTATACGGATGAGCTTGGGCTCTGAGCAAGCTGATTCGGCCCTACAGTTTTTCCTGCCAGTAATTCTGGTTTCTGAAGGCAGATTATCTTCGGCAGTTAAAAGTTGTTTTTTGTTTTTTGTTTTTATCTTGTAGTACAGTTTAATCTTATAACAATCCACTACGTTACACACCATCTATACCCATAGTCTGGGGAAAATAAAACTTCATGTTGTGTCCTGTTTTTCATGAGTTTTCATTCACTACGAAACATTAATGAAATTGAAGTAAAAACCCTTGACTGGTCTAGCAGTATGGTGTTAAACTTGGGAAAGAAGCATCCCCCAAATAGGCTCGAGGTTTACTGTGGTACAGTTTGTCATTGTTTGAATTTTTTTTTTTTTTTAAACCTTTAGACCTTCTAAAATGGTAAAGTACTGATGAGATTATGTCTCTAGAGAACCATACTTCCCACAATAATTAAAAAAAATTTTTTCCCTGTAGTATACTGACTCCTATCAGCCCTAAAGATCCTTTTTAGATCACATTGGGAGAAATAGCTTTATTTTTTGAGAGACTTCCTTAACTAATCCCTAGGTGGGGTTTCTGGTGGATGTCATGTGGCGGTGATGGGGGACACTGAGATCTTTCTGTCTTGAGTTGACTCTACCATCTTTTTCAGTGAACGCTGCTTGGAAGGAGCTCTTCCCATCACCTGGCTGTACATGTAAGATACATAGGAAGTCCTGAGGACTTCAAAGCTCTAATGTCTAAAAGGCTTGTCTCCTTCATTAGTAGTTCATTTAGGAAAATGTCATTCTTCTTTCTGTATCCACAGGTACAACTTAAAGAGGCCATCGAAGACCTTCCTGGTAAAATGGATACTGAATTAGCAGAATCAGGATCGAACTTTAGTGTTGGACAGAGACAATTGGTGTGCCTAGCCAGGGCTATTCTCAGGAAAAATCGTATATTGATTATTGATGAAGCCACAGCAAATGTGGATCCAAGGTATGGAGTTGAGGTCCATGAAACTTGGAATCTGAATTTTAAATATGGTAAATGGAAAACATTTAATGTTGCTGAGAAATGTTCTAAGCGCTCTCTTTTCCCCACAGATATCTCTTGATAACATTAATTACAGAAAACAAAGGAAGAAACCACAACCTGTTGTATGGTGTTAATGTTATTAGGCATCCTAAGAGAGCTAGATTCCTAAATCCAGCTTCTGATAGTTTCAAGTAATTTCGAGGGAAGACTGTCTTACATTGTTTTATGAAAAATCTTCTAAGGAGACTTTTTATACTCAGTTTTTGAAGAGCAATATTACGTCTTAAAGTATTGATTTTTTAAAACATTATAAAAATGTTATTTTTTTTTAAGTCTTAAGTCTGCTATTTCTGTCTTTAACCGAACGAAATTCAACTTCTTTGTTTCCAGAACTGATGAGTTAATACAAAAAAAAATCCGTGAGAAATTTGCCCAGTGTACTGTGCTAACCATTGCACACAGATTGAACACCATTATTGACAGCGACAGGATAATGGTAAGACCCTCACCTGTGCAATTTCAGTCGTTCCCATTTATGTTCAGTTTTGTCAATGTATCCTTCCTTAGAAAACGTGATAGGAACCTCCAATAAGTTAATTTTCTCTTAAGTTTTCCTCTCGTTCCTGACAGTAACTCAAGTACTTACCTACACTTTCAGCATGTGCTATTAAGTAATATATCCAGTAATTTCATATTTTCATATTAGAAGTTTATTTGAAATGTTATTTTTCATTAAGATGGCCAGCCACGAAAATACTCCAAATCCAAGACACAGCTTCATATTTCAGTGTTCTAGAACACAGTCATTTTTCCTTTCTCAGTTATTTTTTCAGATTTTTAGATTCCCTTAATCAAAAAATTAGCCTTTCATTTAGACTGCCAAGAGGTTGTTGGGTAAGGTTGCAGAATTTCTCAGCTGTTGGGACTTTCACAAGATTTCCTGTCAGAGGGGAGTCTATGAGAAGAAAGGCCTAGTGAGAAAAAGAAAGTATTTCAACAGAACGGGTTTAATTTAGGAAATTTTACCACATAGGAATTGGAGGCATGGGAAAATGAAAGTGAACACTGTGTAAGTAATGTTAGGAAGCAACTATCTAGGACAGATCTGCAGACCTAACTAGCAAGTCTCTTTCACAGTAGATCTGGGCACTGCACACATAGCCGACTCCAAGCTTTGGTCTCTGTATATCTGTCTAGTATCTTCCTTCCAGATTTGATTGGCTCTGTCTTTCTTAGTAATTTAATGTTTGTTTATTTAGCTTTATTTCCTTCCTTCCTCCCTCTTTTACTTTTCTCTCTCTTTTTCTTTTCTCTCTCTTTGTCCTTTCCCTCTGTTGCTTGCTGAGTGTCAATAAATCTTAGGGTGTGGCTTTATAAAATGATAAGATAATCATCCCTCAAAGGAAAAACCTTTGACTGCAAATAAGCCCAAAAGAATGCAAGTTATTTTCAGGCTAACCCCCAGCCTGTGGCAATGAGCTGGTTTTACTCATCTTACAGACGATAACTGTTGCCACAAGGTACCGCTATATCCAGTGATGCTGATAAGTGATGAAGTAAATAGATAAAGAAAGCCTGCACAATTCATAAGAGGCAACAGATGCAGTTAACAAGTGATTTTGATGGTCCATACTAAACAGATGATAGTCAGTAATATGCAATCGTTAATACCCAAAGTCCCTTGTGTCCAGTGATAATGGAGGTGTCTCTTTTGACTTCTTAGGCAGTTTCTGGAATATCACCTCCCATCCTACTTCACATTCATGGTCAGATGGGATCATCAGTGGGGGCACTGAGTAGATAGCGGACTGTCAGCACTGAAGCAGTGCCTTTAGCCTCACTCTGTGTGAGCTGGACGTGCACAGGAGTGAGCTCTGGGGAGGCAGACGACAGGAGTGGGGCATCCCCAACCAAAGGGATGCTCTGGGCTTTAAGCTGTGTGTCTGGTCATCTGGACTTAGAACATCACAGTCGGAAGCAGGCCCCACCGGCAGTCTTCTGTGCGGGACCAGGTGACATTCCAAGATTGTAGGACAATGACACTTAGAAACCAGGAACATTGTTCAGCTTGGATCATCCTTAGTCCCTCATTTTGTGTTCTTGAATGCTAATTGCAAAAGGATCCTTTTATTTCTGTTCTTTGCTTTTCGATTTGTGGGTCTCATGTCTCAGCATCGTATTTTCCAGACTGTCCCTCAAAGCATCTTTCTTCCACAAGAAATGAATGATGCTGTGTAGTTTGCCTATTTCAAGCCCTTTGTCAGTATTTAGAGGCAGCGGCAGAATGGTGGCTCGATCTCCATCCAGTTCAGTTGGGGGATCCACTGAATTTAATCATTGCTCCTAAACGTAACCTGGAGATTAATTTTTGGTTTTTGGTATTACAGCATTTATGGTCGCTGGTTTCTTTTATTATCTAATTATTAGAAATACTGTCACCTTGGAATATATGATGGGTTAAAGAAACAGTGAGAAGGGACAGAATTTGCAGACACGTCAGCTGGTCACTCCTAAACCTTATCCATCAGCACTTGATCCACAGATGTGAACATCTGTATCACCTTAGCCAATCAGCTTTGTTGCCGTTATCAGAATATGTCCATTTGTTTAATGCTTTATGTACCAGTATCTTCTGGTAAATTTCTATAATCTCGAATTTTTCTCTCAGTTTTTCTGAACAAATCCTTAACATGGTTTTACAAAGTGGTTTACAGCTCGGCCCCTCCCCGCCTTTCTAGTTTTGTCTCACTCTACTCTTTCCTGTAAAGCTAAAACCACATTGATGGTCTTTCAGTTCTCCAAATGCGGTTTTCACTCTCTCTTATAATTTTGCCCTCTCTTTTAACGTTGGTGGCTTAGACTAAGGTGGTAGTAGTGGAAATGGTGAGATGGTTGGATTTGGGATAGACAACAAAATGGAGCCAAGTGAACTGTGTGATGGATCGAACGTGGGATCTGAGGGAAGACAGAGGAGTCGATGCTGGTTTCTGGCCTGATCATCTGAGTGAATGGGGAAGAAGGGGTCCATTGGGAGAAGGGAAATGCAAGGGTTCTCTTTGGAACCTGTCACCTTTGTGATGACCAACGTTGTTTTCTGTGGTGGACTTGCCCTTCACCGTTGGAGCTGCCCTTCGCACTCCTGTGTTGGGAGACCTTCAGTTTAGGGCTCTCTAGTCAAGGTCCTCAATGATGTTGCAGGGAGGTCCCACCAGGAAATGTGAACATGGCCACTTGTTTACATCTTGGTCCAAGCTGGTTGCAGTTGCTGACTCCTTAGACCTCAGGGGACCCAAGAGACGTGCATCCCCTAGCTTCAGAGCTGGGGAATTGTTCTCTGTGCTCCCATCCACCCTAGGCGTAAACCTTTTATGTTGTTCTGGAGCTTCTGATTACCAGTTGGCTTTCAATTTTGCAAAAATCTCATAAATAATGTTCTTTCCCACACCTTTGATTTCTGTGGCAATTTTTTTTTTTGCTTGCTTGATTTAGAAATATGGGCACACCTTGTTTAATTGTGCTTCTCAGATGTTGCGTTTTTTACCACATCTGTGAAGCACATGGTCTATGGCAACCCTAAGGCAAGAAAGTCTATCGGTGCCATTTTTCCAACACATGTGCTCACTCCATGTCTCTGTGTCACATTTTGGTAATTCTCAGCACTATTTCACATTCACTATTTTCACTATCATTACATTTGTTATGGTGATCTGTGATCAGTGATCTCTGATGTTACTACTGCGACTTGCTGAAGGCTCAGATGATGGTTAGCATTTTTTAGCAATAAAGTATCTTTAAATTAAGGTCTGTATATCGTTTTCTCAGTCATAAGCCTATTGTACACTTGATAGGCTACAATGTAGTGTCAGCATAACTTCTGTATGCCCTGGGAAACCAGAAGATTCATGTGAACCAATTTATTGTGATATTCATATCTTTGTGGTGTTCAGGAACTGAACCCCCAAAATCTGCGAGGGATGCCTCTGCCTGTTTGCTTTTCAGAAAGCAAGTGATTGTCTGTTCCTAAAGCTTTAAGGGCATAAAGACAAGTCAATCTGCTGCAAATCCTGATGTTCCAGAGGGTGGGCGGCCAGCCTTGGGGAGTGGCTGGGGAAGTGACAGATGCTAATGAAGGGCATAACCAACAGAGTTATCACCATAAAGTCATGTAGTTACAAGTGCTTAAGGTGTAATAATTACATTTTGTTGCACTGGTGAATACTTCTGCACAAAGTCGGATGGATATGGTTTTGTTTACTGTAAGTAAATTAAGCAAAAGGCTTGTTGGGAAACAACTGTGACCTAATTAATAGCTATGTTTATGTGTTGGCTCTCCAAATGGATTTACCCAGTTTGGGTTCATTAAGCACCATTAATGCTAAAAAGTCAGGCTAAAAATTCTATTTTGCAAAGATGTTCTCTCAATTTTAAGTTTGTTAAACATGATGGAGTCATAATGACAGCTAATGTAATCTTCCTTACTTTCTCTGTTGCCACAAAACAGTGGAGCAAGACAGACAAATCAGAAATCATCTTCCTCCTGAGACTCAACAACTATCTCTACATTAAAGGCTTCTTCCTGTAGCTTTTAGGATTAGCTGGTTGCTTGTGACCTGTTTTCTCTTCAGCCAATAGCACAGCTAGCTTTTCCCTCCAATCCCTGCACACTCCAGTCTTCATGTCACCGTGGATTCTCCCTAGAAGTGTGAGCAAAGGAAGCATGTGAAAATCTGCAATTGCTCTAACAGTATTGTTGCCTGTGTTCAACATTTTCACTGTCTGCAGTTAGAGAATTCCTTGGAAATGGATGATGAAGAACCAACACCAGGGCCAGGAAACTTGGATTCCACCTCTTCTGTTTATAGACAGTCTTATGGTTTAATATTCTTTGCCTTTCTTCCTCAACTCAAACCTCTTTTTAGTAATGTTTTCCCAGATGAATGAAAACCAGAAACTATTTGTCACCCCCGACAAAAAAAAATTTGAAAACTGTCCTTATGCGTAGTCATTATGTTGCTAATGCTTATAAGGGTCAAAATAGGTCTTTCTGCCATTTCTATGTTTAATCCTATTGTTTTTTGAGAGTGTTAATGGTTTTCTGGCTTTGCCTTTCTTAGATATTAGTCAATCCTGAGGACTACTCATCGCAGTGGAATCATGTATTTTAGACAATATGAAAGAAAATGAAAAGATTTGCTATTCATTCAAATTTTAGTAAATAAAGTAGAAAGTTGGACAAGGACAAAATATTAATAAAACTTCCCCTAAAAAATATATAAAGTCTTTATAGTCAGAGAACTCATTTCCACCAACTCTGAAGTGGTGATTTTTAAAAGTCGTTGCTTTTGAAGAATGTAAAATTCTTCGCTGTATGAAGTAATTTGATATAATTATTTCCTTTGTCTTTGGCATGAGAGAGACCTATGTTTTAAAATTGCATTTTTTTCTTCTTCACCGTCAGGAGGAATGGTTATGCTCTATAACGCTACGCATAAGTAAAATTACACATTCAGGGCATCTAAATTGGCATGCCAAATTATACGACATTTTAATAATTATGTGGATGTAACAGATTCAGTTATTCTTAAATTCTTTTGAGAGAGCTGCTGTTAGCAGTGATTCTTAGCAGTAAAAGTTTAACAGGAAAATGGCCTTTATGAGACTTAGTAAATGTTTCCGATTGAACACCCTGGGACCAAATTAACTGTTAATACCTAGATGTGGAAGAACAACCTGTGTCCTGCGTAGAGTTTCATCGTATTCTCTTAAGATACATTTACTCTAAATATGACCTAAATGAAGAACTAAGTACCACTTAACATCAAAACTGTTTTCCTAGGTATGTCATTTGGGCCAATTATTTCAGATTCTTTTTTTCCCTCTGAAACCATTAACCAAAGCCACTAATAAGTAGAAAGGCAGAGTTAAGAGCCCTTTCCTCTTCCTTTCAGTTTCCAATTAGTGGACATATTAATGAGCAATAAAATGGGTGAAAGGAAGGCAGCTGAAGAAAGAACAAGAAGCAAAGCAAGGAAAGATAATTTGTGAAAACAGATTCAGATCCTCGGTAATTCAGATTGGGCTGCCCCCGTGTGCTCTGCAGGCCGTGATCACTGGAATTTGGAGCTCAATTTCTTAATTGCTTCTTTAGACTTATCCAAAGAGAAAATTGAATTTCTAGAGATTTTCTTCTGTGCAGAGCAATTCTGCTAAAGCTGTTTAGGTAGCAGCTCTTTTTGCCAGCTTTTCACTCTCAGAAGAATAAACTACTACCAAAGCTAACTTTAAGAAGCACCTTAACCTCTCTGGCAAAAGATTCTATCGCCACTTAGCTGAAATATTCCAGGGCCCTAAGGAAATTCCGGAAGCATTTACTTTTTGTCCCAAAATTGCTCAGATCCTGTGAAACCAACTCGGGAGTTCATTTGCTTTCTGCCATCCGTTTCTATGACATCACCCTAATTTTTTGCTAAATTGAGTTTGATTTCCTTGAATCAAGAAATTTCCCAGCTCTGTAGATCTGTATAAATAGCCCTCAAAGCTCAAGAGCCTGAGAGCTAAAAGCACTAACTAATGATAACAGCCCCAAATGCCCTGGGCAGAATATAAAATGCTATATATATACTGCTGAGTGCCCCTAATCACAGTCTAAAACTTTCATTTTCTTCCTATAACATTATAATAATAAAAGGTCGGGTTAGGCCTTTGTCTGCTTAGTAAAACAGGGTAATCAAACCGTTTAAACACCAGCCAGGCCCACCACCCAAATAGATTCTGTTCTCACTGTCTTACCCCTTTTGGAAATATTGTCTGAGTTATGATCTGTTACTGCAAAAAGATTGTGTGCTAATGGGCTTCTTTCTGCTGATCAACAGGTTTTGGATTCAGGGAGACTGAAAGAATATGATGAGCCACATGTTTTGCTACAGAATAGAGACGGCCTATTTTACAAGATGGTGCAACAACTGGGCAAGGCTGAGGCCGCTGCCCTCACTGAAACAGCAAAACAGGTAAGCCTGCCGCAGGGAGTTGTAATTAAAGTTCGTCTCCAGGGTCCACTCCTCAGGATCTGGCACCAGGGGTCTGGTAGCAAGCACTCTGTGCCCTTTTCAATTACAAGCCTCCAGATACGAAGCTTCATGACTGCCCCTTACGAGTACATTGCAGGGGGAGGACACGTCTGCTGAGAATCTGCAGAACTAGTGGGGGACGGGATGTAGGACGTGTGTGCGCTCACGTGTGCACACACATGCGCATGAGAGAGAGATTTCGGATTGGAGCTTCCACATGTTTGGGCTCTGGGGTCAGATCTCATAGAGCACAGAACACTCATTTTGCAGACCCTTTACATTCTTACGATTGGTGCTTAGCACATTTATGATGCAAATGCTGTCAGGGAACATCCAGGAAGTTGGAGAATTTGAGAAGAAGAATTGGAGTGGAATATTATGAATTGGGTCTAGAAAGATCTACCAGGGAAAGGGGTAGGTCTCTTCTGGCTTCTTAACTGTAAAGAAAACTCCTACATGATACTGTCACTTTCTCCCTAATTCTTCGTTGTTTAGAATTAGGTCTGGTTGCCTCCCTACGCTTCCTCTTCTTTCTAGAAGATGAAATTGTCATCAGGATAAATCAAGAATTCACAGTACCCTAACACTGTAGTCTGAATGGCACTTGAAGGTTTACAAAGCATTTTCACAGATGAGGTGTGTGGAAGCACTAAGCACTGTACATGGTGTGAGAAAGGTGCTCGATGGTTAGCGTTCAGGTCACGTGGTATCTTTCTAACAAAGGTGAGGTGGTAGTATCTCATAGTACAAATATGGTAACTGAGGTCTGGTAAGGGACTTAGCCACTGTCATGCAGCCAGCTGTAATTCTCTCTGGAATAAGATAGGAGTGGGATTGATGGAAGGATAGAGGGCGAGAAGAAAAGTCTGCTGTTCTTGCCCTTTTTGATGGGTGGGTTCAGGTGGGTTGAGGCCTCGGAATGTATGTCGTGAGGCTTTCCGTCAAAACTTTACCTCCGGGTGTTAAATTATGGGTGCATTTTTCCTTCTTTATACTTTTCTGCATTTCCCAGATTTTCACTTGTAAATTGAATAAAATTACTCTTTCAGTATTTAAAATATCTCTTAAAGAAAACATCCATAATGTTACCAACAAGAGACAGAATTAGAAATTTGTATGCTCCCATTATAAGACTTCAAAATAGTAAAATAGCTTATTTTTTAAAAAGAAGGGCAAAAATGGGTAAAACCACAAGGAGAAATAGAAAAATCCACAATCAGTGGGAGGTATTAAAACAACTTTCTATCAAATTAATAGAGCAAGAAGAAAACTAAGTCAAGATACAAAAGATCTGAATAATCAATTAACCAATTTGACATCATAGGCATATATAGAGTACTGTATTCAACAATTGCCAGTTGTAGGACTTCCCTGGTGGTCCAGTGGGTAAGACTCTGCGTTCCCAATGCAGGGGGCCCGGGGACAGCCTGCAGGGGCCGACCAGGTTTGATCCCTGGTTGGGGAACTAGATCCCACACGCATGCTGCAACTAAGAAGTCCGAATGCTGCAACTAAGAAGTCCGAATGCCACAACTAAGAAGCCTAGGGTGCGTGCCGCAACTAAGCGTCTGCATGCCACAACGAAGATCCCATGTGCCACAACCTAAATGAACAAACAAACAGAACAAAACAAAACAAAAAAAGGGGAAAGAAAACATGTCCCAGTATCTAAGTAATTCTATATGAAACATTTATCTGAAATGTGGCCTGAATTCTCTGTCATTGTTTTATCTCATTCTTCCTCCTTAGAAATGAAGAGCAGTACCTTCCACTGTTCATAATGTAGGAAATTGTGCTGGGTCACAGAGCTGGCTGAAGAGTTTAGGGATCCCGGAAGATTGTATTCTGAACTTTTCATAAGTACTTATATTGTATGTAAATATAGAGAAGTTGCACTTGGAGCCCTATATATATATATTTTTTTAATAAATTTATTTAATTTATTTATTTATTTGGCTGTGTTGGGTCTTCGTTTCTGTGCGAGGGCTCTCTCTAGTTGCAGCAAGCGGGGGCCACTCTTCATCACGGTGCGCGGGCCTCTCACTGTTGCGGCCTCTCTTGTTGCCGAGCACAGGCTCCAGATGCGCAGGCTCAGTGATTGTGGCTCACGAACCCAGTTGCTCTGCAGCATGTGGGATCTTCCCAGACCAGGGCTCGAACCCGTGTCTCCTGCATTGGCAGGCAGATTCTCAACCACTGCGCCACCAGGGAAGCCCCCTGGAGCCCTATATTTTTTAATGCGTGAAATTCACAGAGCGCTTTCATCCACTAGAGTGTCTCCCAGTCAGAGCTTCCCTCCTAACATCCAATAATTATTGGGGATTCCCTGTATAACCTAGTCACAGAACAGCCAGGAATCTCACAAACCCTTTTTTTCTTTGACCTTAGGCATTTCACATCAGACACATGTATCCTCACGTATGATTTAAAAGTCTCCACTTAAAAAATATGTTATGATTATATATTATCAAACATTGAGCAATGAGAAATAGATCACAGCATTTTAGGTAGGTACATAACATAAGTTCAACACCCTCATTTTACAGGTAAGGAAGCTAAAGCCCCCCTCAGAAGGAAGTGTCCATATATATACAGGTAGTGATAATGCTACTGTGCAGCAGACGCTGGATTAGAAATCTTTTCTTCCAACAAATGTTTTAAATCAAGTGTAACATACATAGAAAAATAGACATAGTTCATTGAATTAGATATTTTGAGATTCCTGGTGTAGTAATCCTGCATGTACTTAAACAATATCAGTGGTAAGTTACATTTGTGTAGTTCTTTATAATTTATTTTGCATACTTCTCGCATGTATGATTGCACTTAATCCTCATCACGGTCCTTTTTTATCCCCCGTCATGGATGAGGAGACTGGGTCCAGGGCTCACCTAAGGTCACAGAGCTGGTCCAGGGAGCGCAGGGGGTGAATTGGTGGGGGAGGCTGAGTTCCACCCTAGGCACTCTGCTCTGTGTCGAGCCTGAGAACACTGCTCCTTTCATGTGGTAGCCAAGACGGGGCCAGTCACCCAAGTTCACAGGGTGGCAGAACATCACTCTCGCATTTCAGTCCTGCCACTGCCTCAGGTCACTTCTTGGGAAAGACATAACAAAATAACATATCCTGATTCTCATGTCAGTTGAGCATCTTCTTGACCTTATTTCTACATGTGCTTGATCCTCTTAGGAGAACAAGCTGTCAGATTGTCAACTTTTTAAGTGTGCAAGCATCAGATACCGTTCAGAGCGTCCTTCACAGCTGTAACACCGGGAGGATTAGCCTAAGTCAACAAGCTTGTCACTCCTAACAGAACAGAATTCATTCATTTGAAAAGAAAACTCAACATCTGGGAAAACGTGCATCCAAGTCATGTTTTCTTGACTACGTAGTTGCTTCTCTGAAAACGTTGGTGCAGGCAAGCTGAATCACTGTCTGATTGACCCTTTTAGATGATCCATGAAATCGTAGAGAAAGTACTTTTTAGATACATAAAGCTGAATGATGCGTTAGTTTGCTAGGGCTGCCATACAAGGACCACGTAGTATGCGACTTAAACAATAGACATTTATTTCCTCACAGCTCTGGAGGTTGGAAGTCTGAAGTTAAAGTGTTGGTAGGGTTGTTTTCCTCTGAGGCCTCTCTCCTTGGCTTGTAGATGCCATCTTTTTCTCTGTGTCTTCACATGCTCTTTCGTCTGTGTGTGCCTGTGTCCTAATCGCCTCTTCTTATAAGGACTCCAGTCATATTAGATTCGGGGCCACTTATATGACTTCGTTTTAACTGAATCGCCTTTATAAAGACCCTATCTCCAAATACAGTCACATTCTGAACGACCGGTGGGTTTAGGACTTCCACATATAAAATTGGAGGGAGAGCTTCCCTGGTGGCGCCGTGGTTAAGAATCCGCCTGCCAATGCGGGGGACACATGATAGAGCCCTGGTCCAGGAAGACCCCACATGCCGTGGAGCAACTAAGCCCGTGCGCCACAACTGCTGAGCCCGTGTGCCGCAACTACTGAAGCCTGAACGCCTAGAGCCCGTGCTCCGCAACAAGAGAAGCCACCGCAATGAGAAGCCCGTGCACCGCAACTAAGAGTAGCCCCCGCTCGCCGCCGCAACTAGAGAAAGCCGGCGTGCAGCAACGAAGACCCAACACAGACAAAAAAAAAAAAAAAAAATTGGAGGGGCCACAGTTCATCCCATAACAAAGGATGAATGCCTATCATTCATTTTCTTCTGGGATGAAGCAGACCTGATTGAGGCTTTTTTGAAGTTTCTTTGTTGCCAGTGTTGTAACAGAGGTTTCATTTTATCTATTCGTTTTATCACCAGATACAACCCCAAAATTATGAAATCCTAATATCCTAGATCTAGGACCCTGGACTGGTTTGAATAGTGCAGGAGGCACTTAGCAACCTCGTGACCTCTTATGTTGCCCAAGGTCTCTGAGCCTCAGGGTCCTCACCTGTATGTAGTGCAGGGATTACAGCAGCGCCCGGCTCCTTCGCACTTATTACAAGAATCAGATGATGGGGCTTCCCTGGTGGTGAAGTGGTTGAGGGTCTGCCTGCCAATGCAGGGGACGCGGGTTCGAGCCCTGGTCTGGGAGGATCCCACATGCCGCGGAGCAACTAGGCCCGTGAGCCACAACTGCTGAGCCTGCGCGCGTCTGGAGCCTGTGCTCCGCAACAAGAGAGGCCGCGATAATGAGAGGCCCGCGCACCGCGATGAAGAGTGGCCCCCGCTTGCCGCAACTGGAGAAAGCCCTCACACAGAAGCGAAGACCCAACACAGCCAAAAATAAATTAATTAATTAATTAATTAAAAAAAAAAGAATCAGATGGGAGTGCTTTGTGACTATTGAGCATTTTATAAGATAACAAGTGGCATCATTTTTTTTTCAGGCTATAGATTCAACCCTTATCTCCCAATAAGAAAAAGTACCCACAGTTCTTCTAAGTAGCATTAGAGACTCTAAATAATTAAATTTTATTTTTAATAATCAGTTCTTAAAGACATGATGTGTCTAATGCTACAAAATTCAAAAACTTCACTTTTTTAGAATAGGTTTTAAAATTTTATAAATGAAATCTAAGTCACTTTACCATTCCTGTCATTACACGGCTCCTCCCCCGGGGTGGAGCTCCAGCACCATCTTTGACTATTCTCTTGACATGTTCTGTGCTTCAGTAATAATTTGTGCCTATGCGGCCTTCCTGTTTTTAAGCACAAACGATAGCTCTTCCTTACTTTTTTCATTGAATATTATATCTATGTGCATAGTTATCTCATTCTGTTTAATGGCTACATAGTATTTATGTTCTCTCCATTCCCTACTCCTCATTTTCCCTTCTAATTAATTGTTACAGTTTTATGTTTTTTTCCCCACAAGAGGAGCCTCTGTAGTTTACTTACTACTTGTATTCTTTTTTATAATTTATCACCTTCTATTATCTTTCTTTCTTTGGTTTATTTTATTGTTGCTTACTTCCTGAATGCATTTGTTTTTATTTTTTCTTGTCTATTAATATAAATATTTCAAGGCTGTGAACTTTTCTCTGAATACTGTTTTAGATATATATCCTATAGGTTCTGGTGTGTAGTGCTTTCATCATAGTTAGGTTTTTTTGTATAGATTCTGCGATTTTGGTTTTCATTTCCTCTTTGGTCCACAAATTATTTGAGAAGGATATCTTTAAAACTTCCTGAGGGTTGGAGTTTTTTTATGTTTATTTGTTTCTATTTTCCTCATCAGTCTCAGTACCTTATGATCAAAAAATGTTGTCTGTCCTGTTTCCCCCAAGAAACAGTATTTATTAATACTTTTTTTGTGTTCTGGTAAATAGGCAATTTTTGTGAGTGTTCTGTGGGTATTTAAAAAGATGGGCTATTGTCTGTTTAAGTTATAGAGCTTCATTTTTAATTAGATCTATTTAATTACATTATTTAGTTCTTCTCTATCCTTGTTTATTTTGGTCCGTTTAATGTAACTTGGACTAAGTGAATTAGTCTCATGCTACCAAGTTTCACTTTGTACTTCCTGCTTTTTTTTGGTTGTTATAATTTTGATGATATGATTTTTTCCAGTGCACAAATATATTCTTGACTTTTATTATCAGTATGAATTATATTTTCTACTATTTTAAAGTGCCTTTCATTGATTCATTTAATGGTCTTGGCCCTGAATCCAATATGGTTCATAATTAAATTGAGTCCCCCTTTTCACGTTGTTTTCATTTGCCTGGTATGTCTTTGACTGTTTTTGTTTTTGTTTTTGTTTTGGCCATGCTGTGGGGCATGTGGGATCTTAGTTCCCTGACCAAGGATTAAATCCATTCCCCCTGCAGTGGAAGTGCAGAGTCTTAACCTCCTCTGGACCACTAGGGAAGTCCCAGTCTTTGATAGTCTTTTTTTTTTTTTTTTTTTTAATATTTATTTATTTATTGGCTACGTCGGGTGTGAGTTGTGGCATGTGGGATCTTTCATTGTGACACGTGGGCTCTTCACTTCATTGTGGTGTGTGTGCAGGCTTCTCTCTAGTTGTGACATGTGGGCTCCAGAGTGCATGGACTCTGTAGTTGTGGCGCATGGGCTCTGTAGTTGTGGCGTGCAGGCTTAGTTGTGTGACCAGGGATCGAACTGGTGTCCCCTGCATTGCAAGATGGATTCTCTACCACTGGACCACCAGGGGATTCCTCCGATTATCTTTTAATAGCAGATAACAGATACATCTCTTGCAATGGCATGTAGTTAGGTTTATCTCTGAGATTTAATCTTAGCACGTGAGGCACCCCCCCCCCACCGCCCCAATAGATGAGTTTAGGCCATTTACACTTATTGAGATTATAGTTACGTTTTATCTTAGTTCAGTCGTGTTATACTGTCAGTTTTTAGTGCTCTTTTTTTTTTTAATCTTTTTTTAGCCTGTAATTTGTGTTTCTTTGCTCATTGTTTTATGTATGTTCCTTTCATTTCCTCTAAGAATACTTTATTTCTTATTTTTGGCTCCCCATTATGAACAATGATGTCATATCTTCCCTCTCCCCATTCTCCCATCAGATTTTAATTGTTTTTCTTCTACTGTTTATCTTCATACCTTTAAAAATCCTTAAACCTCTATTATTTTACTTACTTGTATTAAGTGATACTTTTTCCGTCTCCTAGTTGGCTAAAATTTGTCCTCTGGTATTGTGTTTTTACAGCTTAGGGGTTTGATTCATTAGTGGGGCTGAGAAATCTGTTTAATCAGTCATGACCAGCATGCTTTAAGAAATGAAATAGAAAAGAATGGAATAGAAGAAAAGGAGCAATGTATCTTTCATAGTAATAGTAAATATTTCATGAAAATGAAACTCCTTTCAGGATAGATAAATATAGATACAGATTGTGAATCTGTACTGAGACTCAAAGTAAAGTTAAGTGTATTTACTATCGTGGGTGGCAGTACAAATGAAAGGTTGAAAACAAGTCTCTGTACCATCGTAAAGGAGGGTCATTGGAGTTAAGAATCCCCGACTTACAGTCTATAGAGTTGACCCTTGAACAACAGGGATTTGAATTGCAGGAGTCCACTTATATGTTTTTTTTCCAGTAAATACGTACTATAATACTACATGATCTGCAGTTGGTTGAATGCATGATGTGAAACTGTGAATATGAAGGAGCAACTGTAAAGTTATACTTGGATTTTCGACTGTGTGGAGGGTCCCTAACCCCTACGTTGCTCAAGGGTCACCTGTATGAAATATTTTTCTGCTACATCACCAGTTTATATTTCTGGTTATAATATTCTTGGATCACATGTCCTTTCACTTATTGTGTTGTAATCTTTGCTATAAGGTCTTCCAGCATTGTTTATTCATGTGTAGGAGTCTAAGGCCACGTTGGACATAAGTTGATCTTTCTTGGATACTCAGAGGATTCTTTTTCTGTTTTGAAAGTCATTTGTTTTTCCTAGAACATCACAGACTCTTGGTCACTAGCTTCTAGTCTTTTATTTTAGGGAGTTTATTTGAATTATATCTTTGAATTTGTTTTAGTTGATTGGATTCTCTTTACAAATATCTGTAATGTATATATTGTCCTTTGTCTATTTCATAAAGCTATTATCTCCTTAATCTTTTTTAAATTTTTATTAATTTATAGTTATTAGACTTGCTTTCTCAGTTCTATCCTCCATGTCTCATATTGTTTGTTCAGTAGTGACTAATCTTTGGGCAGCCTTCAGAACTGTCATTTCTTTGATGTTTTCATTTTTATCTTCCTTTTCACTTTGGCATCTGTCAGTTCATGTTTCATCTTTTGTTTCTGTGCCATGTTTTCCTGTACTCTCAGATCTCTGCCTCCACAGGTTGATTATTCTACTACATTTTCTTTAAATATGTAATATTATTTTTTTCATAATTTTCATCTGTTCAGTGATTATTTCTTTCATCCATCATGTGCTTATCCTGTTCCTTTTCCTACTTCTTTGTTTGTGTGTTTTACAAATTCTGTATTACTTTTTTATTTATTATTATTCCTACTACGCACTTTTTAATTTTGTTTTTTTAAGACCATATATTTGCTAGATAGTTGTGGCTAGCGCATCATTTCAGACTAAAGGGAATTCCCTCTGCTTAACATAGAAGCATTCCCCATGATCCAGAGAAAGACAGTGAGTGAGTGAGTGTGTGTGTGTGTGTGTGTGTGTGTGTGTGTGTGTGTGTGAGAGAGAGAGAAAGAGAGAGAGAGAGAGAGAAATTGATAATACATATTCATTTAGCCTGTATTCCTCCCTAGCCTGCAGAGATGGGCAGTTACAATGCTGCTTGCATTTCAGAATCTCTCTTGTCCTAGGACCTGACCAGTGTTACATGCTTTAGGCAAAGATGTTGATTCTATATGATTCCTCATAGACGCCTTAGAATTTGCCAGTTAGTTGGAGAACTGTGCTCTCCCATGATTGCTGAGATCTGCTCTCTTCAGGTACTTTCTCTCTGTCTTGCTACAGCCCATTGGATCCAGTTGCATAAGGCAGTCCATCTAGATATTTTGTCAGTTGTGATTTCAAATGATTCCTGATTTCATCAAATATTGGGCTTACTTTTTAATCTCCCACTATCCTTGCTGTTGAGAGTGATTTCTGAGAGAATAAGGGGAGAAAAATATCCAATATTCCGTTAAGTTAAAAGCAGAAATCGTCTCTAACTCTCTAGCACTCTTTAACTTTGATAATATACCTGCCAGTATGTCCACAAAGTTAGACCTGCTTTAAAGATGAGGAGTTTGAGGGTTACTGGGATTGAACTAGTGCCGTGCAGTTCAGTGAGAATGAATGGACAGATTCTTGAACCATAATTCTACATATATTGAACCATTGATTGCTGGCCTTTATCCGTGCAGGGGAGCGTTTATTGCTCTGTTGCTTTTAGTAAGATCTAATTCCATGATGGTGGCTTTGTTTACAAGTTGGAGTTTAAATACTAAACTTAGTTTCAGCCTACGCTGGAGGAACTATAATGAACTAAACCCAAAGGAGGACAGGAAAAGGCTCAAACCCAACACTCACTGGTCTTACGTTCTGCTTGGCCAGAATTTGAACTTTTTTGGCATTGTCTCTTTTAATCCTCATTAAAACCGTTCTGAGCTGGTAGTATTATCCCTCAGATCGAGAAACTGAGGCAGAAGGGCCTAAGGAACTTGTCAAAGTCACAGGTTAGAAAGTGTTAGTAAACTTTGAACTACTTTCTGCCTCCCGGGTTACTATATTTACTGCATAAAATGTGTATTAACTACGACCCTGCGCTTCTGTAAAGCTAAAAATCAAAAGATTCACAAACGGGCCTCCTAGATGTTTTAATTTATTTATTTATCTTTGGCTGCGTTGGGTCTTCGTTTCTGTACGAGGGCTTTCTCTAGTTGTGGCGAGCGGGGGCCACTCTTCATCGCGGTGCGCGGGCCTCTCACTATCGCGGCCTCTCTTGTCGCGGAGCACAGGCTCCAGACGCGCAGGCTCAGTAGTTGTGATTCACGGGCCTTGTCGCTCTGCGGCATGTGGGATCCTCCCAGACCAGGGCTCGAACCCCTGTCCCCTGCATTGGCAGGCAGATTCTCAACCACTGCGCCACCAGGGAAGCCCTAGATGTTTTGTTCTCATCATGTAAGCTGGGTGATGGTGCTGCCTTCTGTGGACTTAAGGGACCACGTCTCTGAGCAGCATCATAATCACACCCAACGCTTAGCTCAGCGTGTTTTCAACCTGCAGTTTGTAGCCATCAATTAGTTCCTACGAGGTAAGTCATTGTCTCGTTTCACAAATGAGGCAGCTGGTCAGAGAGAGCTTAAGTGATTTTTTCCAAGGTCAGCAATGGTCCCAGGAGAGAGAGGTGAGTTTGGGCCTCTCCATCCCAGGCTCAACCCATCCACAAGGACCCTGCTAACAAGCGTTCAGTCATCTCAACTCCCTTCATAACCTGCCCTGTGAAAAAGATGCCTTCTCTCACCTGTGCCGTCGTCAGCTAGAGTGTGGTCTACGCCATGGCAACAGATGAGGAAAAGAAAGGTCAAATCAAGGATTTTATACACAGGAAGCTCATTTTCATTATTCAGTTCCAAGTATTTCAGACCATGAAATGAAGACCATTTTGGTTAAAAATTACTACTAATAAAAATGTTTTAATAAAAAATTACATTGAGAAAGGGGTATGGAGAAAGGAACCAGGTTGATGGGGGAGGGGTGGCTGTCAAGCAATAGAAAATGAAATGAATTCCCTTCTGTTCTTTTGGCTGTTTTTACTTTCACTAACAGAGTATATAAATACATAACCCCACCAGTATGGCTATTTTAAAAAAAATTGAGGAGGGGGATGAAATGCAATTAGCCTCCCCAAATGCTTTATTTTTAAATCCTTGCATTATAATGGAAATAGCCTCAAATTTCATCCAGTGGGATCCAAGCACTCTTGGAGAAATTCTTATTTTTCTCCTTTTAAGTGACGTTTTAATATACAGCATTTCATATGTAGTGCTGTTCTGGGGGTAGCAAGTATGCAAGCAATAAGAGAAAAAGTACACATAATATGAAGGTAGGTATCTCAGAGCTTTTCCATTTCATGTGTGAAGTCCACTATCATGATAACGTTGTTGACAGCACCCACAAATGTACCTGGAGTCGGGTTTTGTAAAATAGATCTGAACTCGTATGACTAAGCAACCCAGCACGTGACATGAGCGAGCCTCAGATAGATGGTACGTTTTCTGTTTTAAAGACTCAAACAGAACTTTTCACATTCTTCTTTGGAGGAAAAAAAAAATTACTTTTGAAGTCCTTTTTCACCCAAACACATTTAGAGATAAGAGCTCACAAGTCTTGACATTATTTCATTTTGTTTTGTGCGTCTGTCAAGGAACTGAGATACGATACAGCTACTAAAAACTGATGATTGTGGAACAGAGAAACTTGACAGCATTTCATTTCCACTGTGTTCTGATTATACATTTATCAGAAAACCTGTATCTCTTCCAGTTCAGCTAGAAATTGGTAGAATTCAAGAACTCAAAGGCCTGGCAAAGACCTGTCCTATTATTTGGTATCATCTTCCATTTTAGAGAAGTTGCTCGGTTGAGGCATTGTTAAAGCTTTTGATTCTCTTTTCATTCTTGTATCCCACTATCCACAGATCACATTTCTATAGGCCCTATAACTGCTTTGCCGCACAAATTAAACGCCAGGATATTTCATACATATACGCCAGCGTTTTAATGCTTGTCATCAGAGTTTATAAAATATAGGGATTGCAACCTGATATTAACATCCAGATCTATTGTGCTCATTTTGTGTGTGAAAATGAGAAACCCTCATGCAGACGCTAGATTTCCCAGCCTGCCTCTTTGTCACCCTGGTTTTAATTTATCGCCAGGCTTTGAGTCAGTAAAATGATTCCGCTTATCAGTTTAATGTAGTGATAAAGCATATCCGTGAATCAGAATGATCAGAACTCAAGTGGATCTACAGGTTGTTTGGTATTAAGCTCAGCCCCACTGAGGGTTTGAATGGGGCTACTTCCTCCACAGAATAAATACGTCCCTGGTTTTTTCACTTGTTCCTCCACTAGTGATGGGATTGCTTCACGTGAAAAGTGGACATAGAAATGCACTGCTTGGGGCTTCCCCGGCGGCACAGTGGTTAAGATTCTGCCTGGCAATCCAGGGGACAGGGGTTCGAGCCCTGGTCTGGGAAGATCCCACATGCTGCGGAGCAACTAGCCCCCGCTTGCCGCAACTAGAGAAAGCCCGCGCGCAGCAATGAAGACCCAATGCAGCCAAAAATAAATAAATTAAATAAATTAATTTAAAAAAAAAAGAAATGCGCTGCTTTAGGGAGGAGGACTTTAAAACTTTTAAACATGTTTTTATACCTGTCTTTTTTTTTCAGGTGTACTTCAAAAGGAATTATCCAGAAATTACTCACAATGGGCATGTGGTTATGAATGCTTCCAATGGACAGCCCTCAGCCTTAACAATTTTTGAGACAGCACTGTGATTCTACCATGAGGTCAAGTCTATTCCAAAGACATTTTTCCAATAGTCTTTGCACTGTGTAAACTACATTTTTCTTTTTCTTACACCAGCAACAAATATTTACATACAAGTTGTTAGTCTATTTGGATTTTTTCCCTCCACTTCACCCAATGATTTCAAGCTCTAACAAAATGATTTATTATTGTTATTTATACGTTATAGTATTTTTTGTCTTATCTAAATCAGAGGTACAGGCCACCAATAAAAGCTGTTTACCAGGTTTTGTGCCTTAAAGAGACTCCAGAGCCAAAGCACATTTTCTAAGGTATAAGACAAAGTTGTCATAGATGTTTTTTTACTGCCCCCAAATTACATATTACTTTCCAATTATATCAGGGATTCTATTTACTTGAAGACTGTGGAAGTTATCATTTTGCCTTACCGCTTTCTTTAACATAAGTAGGATCCACTATTCCCCGCCCAAAACCTCTGGCTAAACTAGTACAGAAAAAACTAATAGGAAAAACAAAAAATACACTTTAGTTTAAGTGGCATTATAGTAGGAGAGGGCCCCCCCCCCAGAAAAAAAGATAAATGGTTAAAATACAGAAGGTCAGTATTTAATTATATTTTCTAAAAGAGATGGAAGAGAAAATGCTTTCAGAAAATAGGAGCCCTTCTAGGGGATTTGATGATGACGGACACGTGTTATCATTGATCGTCTTATAGATTTCATGGCTCCTACATGATATCTGTTGCAGTTTTAGACTCAGCTGGGTGATATTTTCAAAAAGGCCTTGCTGCTAACTGTAATTGACCCTCAATTGACCGTCAGTTGACGGTTGATCCTCTGCTGACGTAAGGCTTTCGCTTTGCCCGTCATTGAAATCCTTTCTAAATCACATGCATGGGCTCTCCCTGACTTGGTGAGAAAACCAGAAAGACGTTGCATACATTGACTGTATTCACGCAGTATGTTCTCAGGATGCATCAAGAAGGTTCACTTTTATGAGCCTGCCTAGGTTAGTTTACTTCTGACCACTAATTGTACTTTGTCTAGCTCTTTCTGATCAGTAGATCAACAAACCACAATACTTCCGAGGGCCTTCCGTACTTTGTTTGAACTATGGGTCCTTAGCTTTTCTTGATGGTGGCGGCTATGATATGGTGCGTTCAACTTACTAAAGGTTTTACTGTCCTGGTTTTACATGTACTCTCAGAATGAGGCATAACCGCCCTCAAATGGAATATGTTTATTTTATATATACATACACACACACACACACACACACACACACACACGTACACACACGTACGTATATGCCTTCTGATAGCCGGTTTTTGGATTCTTTAACAGAGAGAAACAGATGTTTCATAGAATTAAGCCTTAAAAACCACATACTCAGCAACCTACCAAAATACATTGAGTGCAGTTTGTATTTAGAAATAATATGGTTAATGTTTAGTCCAGTAAATTTGTGTAATAGTCATGGTTCTTATTTCAGGAGACTGACATGACAACGAGGATAATATTGAGGTTTGTTAGAACAGTGGAAGTATTTGAAATGTATATGTGTTTATTTGGTCTTTAGAGGTTTATTTAGTCTTTAAAGGCAGTTAAATATGTTTCTATTTTATTTCTTTTTTAATGTCATTGTAGAGTTTTTTAATGAAACAAAATTCAATTGAAATAAATGTTTTCATCTCCAGAGATCTGTATTTTTATTTTTAGAGGTGTAACTGACTCATGTCCTTGCTGTTGAAAGCCAGTGAGTTTCCCTGAGATAATATCTATTATCAGCTGGTTTCTTGGCTAAGTAGGTACACCAGATAACGCTCTGCAGAGAGGTGGGTGTCAGACAGATTTAAACAGTTGCTACTGAAGTAATCCCAGTTGTACCCCTTCCACAAAGGGAAAGTATTAGCTTATGTCCCAAGCTTGAACCAAGTAGTCAATTGTTGAAGTTTTTGGTGTTTTTGTTTTTTTGCCCTAAACTAACAAGAAACATGTGTCGCTGCTGCATTTAAAACACCTGCAGGACGTGTGTTGTCACAGTGTGGTCACCAGGCCGGCAGCGTCAGCGTCACCTGGGAACTTGTTAGAGACGCACATTCTTGTGTCTCACCCCATATCTACTGAATCAGAAACACTGGTGGTAGGGACCAGTAGTCTGTCTTAACAAGGCCTAAGGATGATCCTGATGCCTTCTGAAGTCTGAGAACCAGTACCATAGAAAATAAAGAACTCCTGAAACTCATTAAGAAAAACACGGAAAGCCCAATTAGAGAAATGGACAAGAGACTCAAATAGGCACTTCACGAAAGAGAATATCCAACTGGCCAATAACTGGAAAAGCGCTCGGTCTCATTAGTTACCAAGGAAATGCAAATTAAAACCGCAACGAGATACCGCTAAACACCGAGTAGAACGGCTAAAATTAAAAAGGCTGAGACTAGGAACGGAGTGCTGATGGAGTAGTGGGAACTCTCGTGCGCTACTCTGTGTGCGAAAAAGTGTATATTGAAAAAAAGCCTTTGGAAAACAGTTTGACAGCATTTACTCAAAATGCACACCCTGCGATCTGTTAATCCTACTCCAAACATATACGTGTGCTCAAGGATGTTCCTAGAAACCTAATTCCTAGTGGCCGCCAACTGGACATAATCCAAATGCACATCCACTGCAGAAGGAAAGCAGACTGTGAGCTAATAGAATATCCCCCGGCAGTGAAAGCAGCTGGACCTCAACAACACAGGTGCATCACAAACTTAAGCCCGACCCCAGAGAATATTTATGATTCCCTTTATACAGAGTTAAAACATAGTTACGATCAAATCATAGAGCTCAGAGTCAGTACTTTGGGGAGTTAGAAGGTGTTGGTAATCGGGAGAAATAAAAGGGTAGCTTCTGAGGTGCTTAACAATACTTCTCTTGTTGGGGGGGGTTTGGGAAGGTTAGATGGGCATTCCTGGGGCTCTTCATCTATTTTCAGCACTTCTCTGTTGCATGTCATACTTCACAACTGAGCTAACTAAAAAGAAACTTCACAGCCTCAGTTTTATTTTAGAATCTCGTTCACACGCAGTGGTCCAGTCATCTAAAGGAGAATAATCTGCATCTGGGGAGTTATTTCTGCCGAGTTCTTAAAATATGAGGCTGTGCAAGGTCTTCTGGCCCGTCACAAATGGCCTCATATGAAGCTCTTGGTACAAGAGAGCTCAAGGTCTATATTTTCTCTAAACAATCAAAATAAATCCTACTTCCTCTCTCCAGTTCTCTCCAAATGATTCTTTTTTTTTTTTAACCACTTTATTGAGGTACGCTTGACGTTTCAAAAACTGTACAGGGCTTCCCTGGTGGCGCAGTGGTTGAGAATCTGCCTGCCAATGCAGGGGACACGGGTTCGAGTCCTGGTCTGGGAAGATCCCACATGCCACGGAGCAACTGGGCCCGTGAGCCACAATTACTGAGCCTGCACGTCTGGAGCCTGTGCTCCGCAACAAGAGAGGCCGCGATAGTGAGAGGCCCGTGCACCGCGATGAAGAGTGGCCCCCACTTGCCACAACTAGAGAAAGCCCTCGCACAGAAACGAAGACCCAACACAGCCATAAATAAAATAAATAAATAAAATTTGAAAAAAGAAAATGCTCCCTATTAAAAAAAAAAAAAAAGAAGCTGTACATATTTAATGTAAACAACTTGAAGAGTTGGAGATAAGTATACGCTCCTGAAATCAACCCCACAATCTATGCCATGAACATATCCACCACCTCCAAAAGTTTCCTTCCACCCTCGCTTTTAATCTCCATTAGTAGGAAAGATACAAGCAAATCAATCTAATGCTAACTGCCTTGATAACACCGTAAATGTGTTTTGTGAAGAGACAACTGAAATTAATTCCATAAGGCAGTGATTTAGGCAATTATGACAATTTGGTGAGTTAACTGTTAATCAGCCGATTAACTTTGACCCTATGTAGATCGATGAAAATCTGGCCTTTTCTTTCTGGTAGTTTGACTGGAGATATTAGAAGCCCCTCTTCTCAAACCTGAGTCCTTGTTTCGTATCTAATTCTGAAAAGTTTAATGATGTTCAGAACCTTATGACCTGAGTGTGGTAGATTTAGCACCTGAATATGTAAGTCACTTTCACAACTGATTCTGTTTTGGAGTGTTTTCAAGATAACGTCTTTACCTAGAAAGCTGTATGACATTCTGGATACCACATCTCAAGAAAAAACTTCCTTGTAATTTCACTAATGTAGTTCAGGGAATGGATGAACTTATTTTTTAAAAGCAAAGAAATCTTTCACTTGGAATGAAGAAAATTGAGAAAGTTCAAATTAAAAACAAAAATCCTAAAAGCCATCTTTATAAACAACCCAGTTTAGTCAACAAATGACCTAATTCTCCAAAGTTCGTTTATTGAAAATTGAATAAGTATGTGTCACTAAAGGAAATTCTATTCTCCATTAAAAAGTTACAGACTACATCACCTCCCAAGAACAGATTAAAAAAAGGTTTGTAGGTTTTCTCAAGAATTGCAGTAAATTCATGGATTAATTTCCACAAAATTTGTGGCATATGGGCTTTAATCCTTATCAAATTAAGAATTTTAAACCAAAGGGGAACACAGAGTCCTTGTTTCCACCATTCTGTATTCTATTTTGGGATTTTAAAATGTTTTTTAAGTATGTTTATAACCAGTAATTGTCAAATAAAAATCCTCCCCGAGCACTGGAATCTTTTTTGATATGTGTTGCAGGCTGGTTCTCTGGGATACAGACTCAGATGGAGTTTAGTGTTGGGATGTTTATTAGGGGTGGCCTTCGGATCAGTACTTGTGTAATCAGCGGGGAAGAAACAGGTAAGGGCAGAGGGAAAAATCAAGCTGGAATGCTGTCCAGATGAGTTTAGCTGACTCCGTTGGGGCTCTGGAGTGAAGATGGCCCTTCAGGGTTGTCCTGACACATCCACTGGCCAGGCCTTTATACCTCCACCTGGATGGGTCATTACAGAGAGGCTGCCCCCAGAGGGTCTGGTAGCTTAAGGTTGCCCACTGGCAGCACTTCCAGCAGCTGGGCAACAAGTCCTTGAAGGGAGGTCTGGACAACACATCTCCACGCCCCAAATGGCATGTGTCACAGCTCCAGAGGTAGATAATTAGGACGTACTGTGGCAGAACACTCTTGGCGACTGACGTTTAAGTCAGAATGACTGAGTGATTCTCCTTAATGCCCTGTATTGAGGTCTAAAAAAGAGGAGAAGGTCCATGTAGGGGAGATATCTTCATTCTCTAGAATCAGCCCTGTTTTCAACTCTTCTAGGAAGCCACCTTAAGATCAATCGTCATCCTAGGTAACTCGTATTTCTGTAATACTCTGAGCACCTCTCTTTTGTTAAACTGAACCACATTTGGATTAATGTCCTGTTGTTGCCATGGTGAAATGCTTAATTTTTAAACAAGGGACCTGCTTTCCATTTTGCACAGCGTCTTGTAAATTATGTAGCCTGCCCTGATTATGAGCATTCACAGGTGGCCTGTTTTCTCACTAAACCATGAACTTCTAAAGACTTGGAACTGTGCCCTGTTCACTTTTTAGTTACATCTTCCAGCACAGTGTCTATCACATAGGGGGTGCTCAGTAAATGTTTGCTGAATGAATAAGTGAAAAAGTGATGACTGAGAACAAATCTTCCTTCTAAACTTTATAATTTTGAAATGTGAAGAGGTAGCCTGGGATAATAGAAAAGCCCGGGTTTTGAAGTCAGTCACACTGATCTGCTTGCCAGGTCTTTCTCTGACACTTGCTAGCAGTGTGGGTTCCCAAAGAATATATTGTCCAAAGTTTGGACCCCTGAGACTGAGAGGAAAGCAACAACCAGCCAAGGTGCCAGGATAGTAGCATGGCACCATCTTTGACAAAATGGGCTACAGTTACCCCATCGCCATGTAGTCTTAGTTACGTGCTTGGGTAAGTGTCTCAACCTCTTTGAGTCTCAGTTTCTTCATCTGGAAAATGAATATAGTTCCTGCCCTTGTGAACAGTTGCTTTGGTTGGGATGATGATAGGACCAAGAGCATCCAAAGAAACAGAAAGGATGGCACCATTGAACTTGGTGGTTCTTAATCACCGGGAGAGGAGAGCGAGATGGGCGTGGATGAAGGAGGTTTGCAGACGGTAGAAGGTGTATTTGAGGAGGTCCTCATCTGATGGCCTAAACTAAGCTGTTCTTCCTCTAACATAGAGTTAAAATGAAACAAGCACATGGGGAGGAGCACAAGCTCTGGAGTCAGCCTTCCAGGGACAAATATTGGCTCCTTTGGGCATTGCTGGCTGGGTTTGGATATGAGTTCTGCTACCTGCTAATCATGGGCTCTTAGGTCGGGAAGCCCACTATGCATCAGTTTCTTTGTAATGTTGAGATGGGGATAATTTGTTTCTCAGAGAGCTGAGAAAGATTAAGTGTGACAGTGACACACAGTATGGTCTGTGGGCCAGTGCCAATCCACGACCTGTGTGTAACTGTTAGAAATAAGTACAGGAATTTCAAGAAAGCAAGAAACGTGTAGCCATCTGATATTGCAGTGACATCCACACTCAGGATGGGTGGGATCTTGAACAGGCCAGAGACCAGTCTGAGTGTCGCACTTGCAGGCGGAGGTGCACGTGGTTGAGCTTCACACTAGCCGTGCACAGTGGGATCATTGATTAGGTTGCAATGGGCTAAAAATTTAGAATTAAATAAAACTGATTCTTACTCCCGGACAGTTGAGAAGCTCTCAACACTATCCTCTTTATTCACTGTTACCATGATATTTATGTTTAAAATTAGACCATATAGGCTTTCTAAAGGCCTTAACCTTTGAAATACATTAGCAATATTTTTAATAGCATTAAAAAGTTAAAAATAATTAAATTCCTGCTCGTTTAGAGGTTTTTTTTTCTTAAGTCAAAAAACAATACTGTGCATAGGTTTGTACCCACTATGTTCTTTTTTTCTTTTTATAATTTTTTTTCCTAAATTTATTATTTATTTATTTATTTTTTGGCTGCATTGGTCTTCATTGCTGTGCATGGGCTTTCTCTAGTTGTGGCGAGCGGGGGCTACTCTTCATTGCATTGCGGTGGCTTGTTGTGGAGCACGGGCTGTAGGCACACGGGCTTCAGTAGTTGTGGCTTGCGGGCTCTAGAGCACAGGCTCAGTAGTTGTGGTGCACGGGCTTAGTTGCTCTGCGGCATGTGGGATCTTCCTGGACCAGGGCTCGAACCCATGTCCCCTGCATTGGCAGGCGGATTCTTAACCACTGTGCCACCAGGGAAGCCCATGTACCCACTATATTCTTGAATCAACAGCATGCTCCTGATGTTGAAGAAGGTACCTGGAAACACATCAGGCCCCTTTAAAAGCCCTTCATAGAACATAGGGTTTTGTGTGGAAGCTGTTGATTTTTCTTTTAAAACAGAAAAAATATGGATTAAAAGCTTTTGCTTTTTAAATCTAATGTTCTAAGGAAATTCACCTCATTTTCTTCAAAAACTAAAATGGCAGTGTGTGTGTTGAAAATCTGAGAGAAATATATGTTTACTTTAATTTAGAACTAAAAACACAACATTAGTAGAAGGAATAACATGCCCCTGCCCTATAAGACCTCCATCTATACTCCAGGCCCATTTAACTCGCCTCAGGGGTCAACACTGGGATTGTATGAGTTTTCAAGAAGAACCGAGATGAAGACTTAAGATGCACTAAGAATGTTTCAGAGGAAGCTTACACTGGTGGTTCTGACTGAATTCACTCTTTCACTCAGCAGCCATGCTCATAAGACTAGCCAACTCACACTTATCCATCCCAGTAGATGGAAGCTTTGAGTATTTCAAAACAGTGTTCAATCCAAGAGCTAATCATATTTAATTCTGGAGGACATTACGTGAAAAACATTTTTAAAATTAAATTTTGTAGACTACCTAGGCAAAAATTAATATGAGTCTCTGAGACAGAGTTTATATCATGTTAGAAGTGTTGTAAGTAAGAAAGAAACAGCCAACAGAGGATTGAGGATTTTAAAACTTTACATTTCATAACACAACGAAGTTTCTGTTTTTGTTTTTGGCTGAGTTGTACGGCATGCAGGATCCTAGTTCCCCGATCAGGGATAGAACCCACACCCCTTGCAGTGGAAGTGCGGAGTCTTAACCACTGGACTACCAAGGAAGTCCCTAACACAATGAATTTTTTTAAAATCCATGAGTTTATACTAATTCTAATAAGATATATGACAGATAGATGATAGATGGATGATAGATAGATTGGAATAGAAAGGTCTTTTTTGCGGTAGAATGCCAACTAACAAATGTAGAAAGATTGACAGAAAAAGTACCATATGGCAGCCATTGTTGTCAAAGTAATTCAGATAAAATTCGATAGTTGGCTGATAAATGAATACAGAGTGAATGTTTGAGGGACGGGGGGAGACAGAGCATTTTCAGAGACTGAAAGCATTAACTAGTTAATAAGGGAGGAATTGTATCTTTAAAGTGGAAAAATTGGGCAGACAGCACCCTAACCAAGTGACCAGTGTTAACATTACCAGTAATGGACCAACGGACACCCTTGGCTCTTGATGTGTGAAGTCATGACAACATCATTTCTATGGTATTCTTGCCCCCACCCCCAAAAGAAGAAAAACGCGTAGCCTAAATCAAATCAAGTGTCAGACAACCAAACTGAGGACATTCTACAAAACAACTGGCCTGTACTCTTTAAAAATGTCAATGACAAAGATTGAGAAGGTGCTTCAGATTAAATGGAAACTGAGAAGACATGACATTGAAATTCATTGTGTGATCCTGGATTTTTAGGAAAAAAATGCAATAAGGACAGTACTGAGACAATTGGTAAAATATGAGAACAGTATAGTAGATAATAGAGTTCTACCAATGTTAAATTTCTGGAGTTTACTCATTATATCATGGTTATGTAAGAGAATGTCCTTATTCTTAGGAAATACACATGGATGTATTTAGTGGTAAAGGGTTATGATGTCTGCAACTTACTCTCAAATGGTTCAGCAAAAATGATTATATAGTGCTATATAATATATGTTAGATATGTGTATTATATATAACATATATGTTATCACATATATAACATATACACATAATTTTTATTACATATGTGATCCTGGATCAGAAACAACATGTCTGTTTATCCATTGAGAGGAAATGTAGGAAAGATGTTGAATGAGTGAACCTAGATGAAGGATTACTCAGTTCATTGTACTATTACTGAAACTTTTCTGTAGCTTTAAATTTTTTTCAAAATAAAAATTAAAAAAAGGAAAACTTTCCACACTCAACCACAGAGTGAAGAATCCACATCTAGATAAGCAAGAGTGGACTCTGTGTGGTCCGTAAAGCTTACCAGACATGTTTTAGTTTTGCGAATGTTGTTTGCACAGCTCCCTGCAAGCAGCAGCTCTCTGGTCTAGCTTGGGGTGAAAGCACAGAAATATGCACATCCTCACCGGGGAGCATGTGGAGTCGAGGTGCTTACTGGTAACAAAACTAGATTTCACACAGGCAGGATACAGCATTACGTGATTTTTTTAAGGATCTAATAATGCCAAATGCAGAATCAGCTATGAGCCAAATTCCCAGGACTGCCATTCACTCCACTGTTGTCAGAGGGAGTGGCCCCTGTGGGATCCTCCTGTGTCCTGAGTGGAGGTTCTGCCAATAGCAGAGCTGCAGTGAGGAGTGGATGCCTGGGGCCTCTATGGGCAGCTGAAACACAAAAGACTGCTCTTTGCTGCTCAACAGAAGCACTGTAGCCTCCCCCAAACTATGTGTTCTGGTGTAAATTCATTTTCTCCAGAAGGCTCTCTCTTCTCCCGGGATAGATAGATATTTCTACCTGGAGTTGTGCCAGTCAAGTTTATTCTGGTAAATAGACCAACTGCTTTTCATTACTTTTCTTAAAGACCTGGTTTAACTGCTCTGACTCTGCCACTAGTGGACTCTATAAGACAGCATCATCGCCAGGTTGATGCTACTTGTATGTGTAGTAACCAAGCCAACACGCAACCAAACAGGAGAAGGTTAATAACTCTAGAATTCCTTTCCTCCAGGTAGGAAACCATTTTCAAGAAAGCTCACCTTGGCAATTTGAGATAATGCTGAGAAACAGGGATGTCTGATTTCACATTTCTGGTTACTTTAAATTTCTACTGCACATTTCTTCTACTAAATATTTCCAGTTTTTCTTCCTTGTTGTTTTATGTCAAATACAGTGAAAATAATGAGGGACAACAACCTCTGGGACAACATTAAATGCACCAACACTCACATTATAGGGGTCCCAGAGAAGAGAGAGAGAAAGGACCCAAGAAAATATTTGAAGAGATTACAGTTGAAAACTTCCCTAACATGGGAAAGGAAATAGCCACCCAAGTCCAGGAAGCACAGAGATTCCCAGGCAGGATAAAGCCAAGGAGAAACACACCAAGACACATAGTAATTAAACTGACAAAAATTAAAGACAAAGAAAAATTATTGACAGCAACGAGGGAAAAATGACAAATAACATACAAGGGAACTCCCATAAGGTTAACAGCTGATCTCTCAGCAGAAACTCTACAAGCCAGAAGGGAGTGGCATGATATATTTAAAGTGATGAAAGGGAAGAACCTACAACCAAGATTACTCTACCCAGCAAGGATCTCATTCAGATTTGATGGAGAAATCAAAAGCTTTACAGACAAGCAAAAGCTAAGAGAATTCAGCACCACCAAACCAGCTCTACAGCAAATGCTAAAGGAACTTCTCTAAGTGGGAAACACAAGAGAAGAAAAGGCCCTACAAAAACAAACCCAAAACAATTAAGAAAATGGTCATAGGAACATACATATTGATAATTACCTTAAATATGTATGGATTAAATGCTCCACCCAAAAGACACAGGCTCACTGAATGGATACAAAAACAAGACCTGTATATATGCTGTCTACAAGAGACCCACTTCAGACCTAGGGACACATACAAACTGAAAGTAAGGGGATGGAAAAATATATTCCATGCAAATGGAAATCAAAAGAAAGCTTGAGTGGCAATTCTCATATCAGATAAAATAGACTTTAAAATAAAGAATGTTACAATAGACAAGGAAGAACACTACATAATGATCAAGGGATCAATCCAAGAAGAAGATATAGCAATTATAAATACATATGCATGCAACATAGGAGCACCTCAATACATAAGACAGATGCTAACAGCTATAAAAGAGGAAATTGACAGTAACACAATAATAGTGGGGACTTTAACACCTCACTTACACCAACGGACAGATCATGCGGACAGAAAATTAATACGGAAACAGAAGCTTTAAATGACACCATAGACCAGATAGATTTAATTGATATTTATAGGACACTCCATCCAAAAACAGCAGATTACACTTTCATCTTAAGTGCGCACGGAACATTCTCCAGGATAGATCACATCTTGGGTCACAAATCAAGCCTCAGTAAATTTAAGAAAATTGAAATCATATCAAGCATCTTTTCTGACCACAATGTTATGAGATTAGAAATTAATTACAGGGGAAAAATATGTAAAAAACACAAACACATGGAGGCTAAACAATACGTTACAAATACAAATTGGAAAAGAAGAAGTAAAACTGTCACTGTTTGTAGATCACATGATACTATACATAGATAATCCTAAAGATGCCACCAGAAAACTACTAGAGCTAATCAATGAATTTGGTAAAGTTGCAGGATACAAAATTAATGCACAGAAATCTCTTGCATTCCTATACACTAACAATGAAAGATCAGAAAGAGAAATTAAGGAAACAATCCCATTCACCATTGCAACAAAAAGAATAAAATACTAGGAATAAATCTACCTAAGGAGGTAAAAGACCTGTACTCAGAAAACTATAAGACACTGATGAAAGAAATTGAAGATGACACAAACAGATGGAGAGATATACCATGTTCTTGGATTGGAAGAATCAATATTGTGAAAATGACTATACTACCCAAAGCAATCTACAGATTCAATGCAATCCTTATCAAATTACCAATGGCATTTTTTACAGAACCAAAACAAAAAATCTTAAAATTTGTATGCAGACACAAAAGACCCCGAATAGCCAAAGCAGTCTTGAGGACAAAAAACGGAGCTGGAGGAATTAGACTCCCTGACTTCAGACTATACTACAAAGCTACAGTAATCAAGACAATATGGTACTGGCACAAAAAAACAGAAATATAGATCAATGGAACAGGATAGAAAGCCCAGAGATAAACCCACACACCTATGGTCAACTAATCTATGACAAAGGAGGCAAGGATATGCAATGGAGAAAAGACAGTCTCTTCAATAAGTGGTGCTGGGAAAACTGGATAGCTACATGTAAAAGAATGAAATTAGAACACTCCCTAACACCATACACAAAAATAAACTCAAAATGGATTAAAGACCTAAATGTAAGACCAGACACTATAAAACTCTTAGAGGAAAACAGGAAGAACACTCTTTGACACAAATCACAGTAAGATCTTTTTTGATCCACCTCCTAGAGTAACGGAAATAAAAATAAACAAATGGGACCTAATGAAACTTAAAAGCTTTTGCACAGCAAAGGAAACTATAAACAAGACGAAAAGACAACCCTCAGAATGGGAGAAAATATTTGGAAACGAATCAACGGACAAAGGATTAATCTCCAAAATATATAAACCGCTCATGCAGTTCAGTATTGAAAAACCAAATGACCCAATCAAAAAATGGGCAGAAGACCTAAATAGACATTTCTCCAAAGAAGACATACAGATCGCCAAGAGGCACATGAAAAGCTCCTCAACATCACTAATTGTTAGAGAAATGTAAATCAAAACTACAATGAGGTATCACCTCACACCAGTTAGAATGGGCATCATGAGAAAATCTACAAACAACAAATGCCGGAGAGGATGTGGAGAAAAGGGAACCCTCTTGCACTGCTGGTGGGAATGTAAATTGATACAGCCACTATGGAGGACAGTATGGAGGTTCCTTAAAAAACTAAAAATAGAATTACCATATGACCCAGCAATCCCACTACTGGGCATATACCCAGAGAAAACCATACTTCAAAAAGACACATGCACCCCAATATTCATTGCAGCACTCTTTACAATAGCCAGGTCATGGAAACAACCTAAATGCCCATCAACAGATGAATGTATAAGGAAGATATGGTACATATATACAATGGAATATTACTCAGCCATAAAAAGGAACGAGATTGGGTCATTTGTAGAGACGTGGATGGACCTAGAGACTGTCATACAGAGTGAAGTAAGTCAGAAAGAGAAAAACAAATATCATATATTAACGCATACATGTGGAATGTAGAAAATGGTACATTTTCATTTCATCTGAACTGGTTTGCAGGGCAGAAATAGAGACACAGATGTAGAGAACAAACGTATGGACACCAAGCGGGGGGTGGGGGTGGGGAAGCGGCGGAAGGGTGGGGTGGTGGTGGGATGAATTGGGAGATTGGGATTGACATATATACACTAATATGTATAAAATAGATAACTAATAAGAACCTGCTGTATAACAAAAAATGGATAAAATTTTAAAAATAAAGTTTAAAATAAGAATTATTTCTGACTGGTTTGATTATCACTGATTTTTATTTTCATAGGTTTTCTGAATTTTCCAAATTACCTACAAGGAGCATGGGTTAATTTTAAGGTCCAGAAAATATGTAAAGAGAAGTCACAGTGCCTCTTTCAGTTAGGATAGACTGGGGAGTTTATATTTTATTTATGAACAGTATCTTATCCACCTCACAGAAGCTCCTAGCTTCAATATCCCCACACTGTGAGGACACTCTTAGGATAGATAATCATTCATCTCTAAAACTTCGAGAATTCATTTAATAAATACATAAATATCACCATGAAAGAGTTAAGAAAACCCAGGTAACAGTGATGAACACAATGTACTTTGTCAATGCAACTCCCAAACAGCCACAATAATGGTCGGCCCTATATCAGATCTAGTTTTCACTGAAATTTTGGCTTCTAAATTACACAGTGGGTCTAGATTTGCTGCCACATGTCTCTTGGGGAGGCACCTAAGATCAGTCATCAGGCAAAGAGAAAAGTTAGGCAAATTTCCCTGAGAAGCTTGGTGTTTCTGATTTACATGTGTAGGGGTAAAAATGCAGATGACAATTAGGAACCTGAGACAATCACTTGTTTGGGGGGAATTTGGACTTTCAGGTCTTTCTGCAGCATCTGGGCTCCTGAGGTGAGGACTGGTAGATAGACTGTATCAACAAGCCAGCCCAGCTGTGATGTCTGTGGCTGGACGTCAGCATGTCCAGCCCACAGAGGAGGACAGGTTAGCTGTCTGTAGGTAGCTTTTGGTTCTCTTCCTTGCTTTCTCACCTTGGTTCCCTCTCCTTCTAATTAGAATATGACTCCAGCTTAGAGGATTTCCTGACTACTAGTCTTTGGGATGGAGACAGTCTAGCCTTTTTGAGAACGGGTTCTATATTAGACTCAGCAATAGTTATCCCTACCTGATAAAGATATCACTATATTGATTTCATCAGTGCCAGGAGCCTCTTTTTAAGGCTAGTTTTTTGAGTAGGTAGACCAGGTAGCCACCCATGTATTGTGATTTAGGGAGCCCTGGGGAAATCCTCTACACAAAGTATGTTCTCCACTGGTGCTTGAAGGGCCATCATTGTTGATTCATTCATGTGGATACCTTGTGCTCTTTCCTTGAGGTCCTTTTAAAACTAAGATCCTGTATTTTAATGAAGGTGTAAAACATTAAGTCACTAACACTTTAACTCAAGTGAGTTTGCCATATTGCTTTCTCTCTACTAGAAGAAGCAGTGGATACCCCACAGAATTTGGGAGGGTGGGTGTTTGTGATCCACCTGGAAGGGAAGAACTCATCCTCAGTAAACGACAGGCAACTTCACCAGTAAAGATATTTCAACAACCAGGTTGCACAGTAATATCAAATCACAATAAGGAAATTGCCGGTATCCTGGATAACACATAAGCAATTGAATTCGGCTTCACTTTGTGCAGCCAGATGGACAAATTTGAGCATCACCCACCTGCCAGCCTTGCCTATTAAATCAAATTATCACTCCAATTCACCCTGGATCAGAATTGGTTGAAGGATCCTGTAGGCTTTGGCTTGGAGTTCATCATTCCGGGAAGAAGGAAGTTGAAGAACCAGGCCTACTTAGTAGGGAGAGGGTTAGGCTGCTTAGGTACCAAGGGAGTTTCTGAGGGCAGCCAGGTCTCTCTCATCAGAGCCTGGCTAAACATGGCATCTAGACCATAGAAGAACAGTCAGTGTTGGTGGAAAGAACGAATGGCTTTCATACTGAGTGTTAGTTGAACAAGTTGATGCTTGTTTCAGGCGAACAACTGTCACCTACATCTCAACACCAAAAAATTCAGATGTAGTTTAAACTTTTAGACAACTGATTGGAGACAGTGTATTTATGTGCTAAGTGTGCTGTGTTATACCAATTCTTTCTCTGTTATTGTTGTTTTCTGCTTTAATGTAGGAAGTATCTATTATCAGCAGGGCTCACCCCTGCTATTTTCTAGCCCAGAGCAGGAGCACAGATGAAGGCCTGCATATCACATGTCTAAATAGGTAGAGCTGTAAATCAAGCTAACAAAGTGTTCAATAAAATATGTGTTACCCTCCCACCTTGATAATCCTTCCCAACTACCTGGAAGGCCTGATTCTAATTTAGAATTCTTGGATTTTCAGAGTTCTTGCTGAAATGTGGAGATGTGGGGAGAACAGGCCCATGACCGCAGCCCACACCAAAAGGAGCCCCATTCACACAAGTGAAGACACCCCAGATGGCACAGGCAAGTTCTGTCCACCCCTCCCTATCCTTGCAAAGGGGCCCTCCCAGGCCCAGGACTACTCACGCCTGAGGTGTTGCTTGGTGCTATCGCCCTTGGGAGGATGGACTCAGGCAACAGGCCCATGCGTGTCCTTGAAGTGGGCTGGGGACTTTGGGCAGGCCATTCCAGGATCCTGGGTACCCTGAGTGGTCTAGGTCAGTGCTTCTGGATCTTTAAGGTGCAAATAATCCACTTGGGGATCTTGTTAGAATGCAGACTCTTGTTAACACGCTATAGGTTAGAGGGCAGGGCTGAGAGCCTGCATTTCTAACCAGTGTCCAGGAGATGCTCATGCTGCTGGTCTGTGGACCACACTTTGCCAACCGAGCGCCTGGAGGAATGGGCTCTGGAGAGTTGCGTCCCCTTGGTTCTCTGAGGCCTCACCCCATGGGGACCGGCGGGGTCAGCGGAGGGCTGGACTGGGGTCCCCTAAAGTGTGAGGCTCGGGGCAGAGGCCTCTTGCCCTGGTCTAAGGGCAGTCTGGTCCCTTCTTTGCCCACATCCTAATGCATCAATGGGCTCTGTTCCCACACTGCGGGCCCTGGTCCTCCCCTACCAGCTCTGCCACCGCAGCCCTTTGATCTCCCACCCACTCTCCCCAAGTCAAGTTTCTCTTGGCTCCTTTCCTGTAGCATTCCCCACTCCTTCCCCTGCTTTTCTCTTATGCCAGGAAACAAATGTAAAAATAGCATTTCAAAAATATTGAAAATTAATGCTGACGAAATCATGTTTTGTTTTCTTGGGATGTAAGAGGCAGTAACAGCAATCAGAGATGCAGCCTCTCCAGTGCCTAGCTGTTCTGTGAACAGAATCCTATCTGCTCACCCATTACCTGAAATCAGGATTTCCAAACATAAATGCTTGCTGGATTAGAGCAGACTGGATTTTTCTCCTGTATTTTTACTTTGACAAGGCTAAGAAAGCTGCTATCTGGCCATCTGATGGAATCAAATAGGCTGCTAAAGATAACTCCTGCAAGTTTGTGTTTCAAAGGGGAAACACCTCTCCAGCTCCTTGCCTGTTACTGTTGATGAAGCTTAATCCTTCGACTTGTGTTCAAGTATTTGCACTGGTTTTGAGTTCTTTTCTTCTTTCCAAGGCTGTTTTTCACTACTTGCCTGAGTTATTTGAACAGGTGGCTTGCACCACCTATGCTAACGTGAGGCTTTTGTCTGCTTTGAATCTGCACAGGGAGGCATTTAAGGAAATGTTTCTTTCTTGGTAAACTATTCACACCTGTTCTGATAATCACCTGTGTGGCACTAAAATACCATTCCAGAGAGATCTTCCCCTAAGTGGACGCACGCTCAGCAAGGCAGAGGCCCTGTGGACGGCGAGGAGGTACGAATCCACCTTCTCCTCTTTTCTGGCCCACGTGACAAGCAGCCCAGGGACCGAGTCTTGTGTCTCGGTGCTAGGTGCCCCCCTGGCTCTGTCCGGAAGCGAGTGGACGTTAGGGATCTCTGCGGAGCAGGTTTGGGGGATCCTCGCTGTATTTGGTCAGCGGCCGGTTGCAGGTGGGCGCGCGAGGCAGCAGACCGTGGCCGCCAGCCTGAGCCCGGTTCCCGATTCCTTCGTCCTGGGCGCTTCCGGCGGGAGCTTGGCTCGCCGGCCGGGAGCTGCGCTTGTGCGCTTGGCGGGCGATCACAGGTTGGCGCCCGGGACGCTCCGCGCGCTCCCTGGCCGCACATCACAGGCGCCCGCCCTCCGCCTGGCGGCCCGGGACCCCGCCTGCTCCCTGGAACGCGATCACAGGCCGGGCCTCCGACTCCGGGGACGAAGAGGGGCGCGCACGGGCCGCCGGGGACGGCGATCTCGGGCGCGTTCCCACGGGGACGTCCAGGGCTGAGCCAGGGCTTCTCCCGGCTTCCCGCGGCGTGTCCTCCTCCGGGGAGAAGGTGGCGCGGGGAAGGGAGGCGACTCCTTCCGGCTCTCGGGCGGAAGGGAGGCCGGTGCTTAGTGGCCCAGGAGGGGCTGTGTAGGCGCCGCAGTCAAGGCCACGCGGTAGTCACTGAGTATTGACTCCTAACCCGGGGCGCGCTGAGGATGGGCTTTTCTAGAACTTTTTTTTTTTGCGGGGTGGGGGGGAGTCTACACTCTATTACTTCGCTGGTCACAAGAAAAGAAAGAATGAAAAGCACATGGACTAGGCAAGATCGGCTTGGATACAGTTTAAAGGTGCCCGTGATGATGCCCAGTGGTTCCCACCCTGCCGCCACTCCTCACCTGCGCGCTGTAGGCGGGCTCCCGAGCTGCCTTCCCGCCTGTTACCCGCAGGCACTCGGGGCAGCTGTGTGTGCGCGTGTGTGTGTGTCTGTGTACACACACGCACACACACACAATTACATGTAACCTTCCGAGACTCTGGGTATGGCAAGGAGGTGGGAGTGCCTAGCACTCTTCACCTCTCTAGATGGGCCTGTACCTGCCATGACTGTCCAGTCCCTTATCACCTCTACTGGAGGCCGAGGAAACTGGCAGCTGGTGTGTGAATATAGGGGTTCCCATCCAGTGGACAACCCATCAGAGGACTCTCATCCCCTGGCCACAGTGATTGTGTCAGAGACAAGCAGTGGCCTGAGGCCTAAGCCAATCAGCATATGATGAGGTGAGTGGAAGGGAGGGCATATGGGAAACCAGAAAGGATAAAAGCAAAACCGCACTAGTATGAAACGCACTGTCTGTAAGAAAGAGTAAGACACTCTGAACCCAGAAACACAGAGTGTACCTTACGGAAGGTGGTAGATGATGAGGTTGGAAGACAGGTTTAAGAGTGTATTATTAAGAGTCCTAACTGGCACGGCATGTGAATTTATCTTATGAGGGGGAGGGGGAAACAAAAGTAATTTTTAAACCTAAAATTTACATGATCAGATTTGGTTTTTTGTTTTTGTTTTTAAAGAAACTGTAAGTTTATATCATAACTTCATGCACCAATTTGTAGGAAAGGATAGCATTTTTCCTTTAGTTTTTTTGTTTTGGTTTTTTTTAATTAATAGCTACTTTATTTATTTATTTATTTATTTATTTATTTTTAGCTGTGTTGGGTCTTCGTTTCGTGCAAGGGCTTTCCTCTAGTTGCGGCAAGCGGGGGCCACTCTTCATCGTGGTGCGGGGGCCACTCTTCATCGCGGTACGCAGGCCTCTCACTATCGCGGCCCCTCCCGTTGCGGGGCACAGGCTCCAGACGCGCAGGCTCAGCAGTTGTGGCTCACGGGCCCAGTTGCTCCGCGGCATGTGGGATCTTCCCAGACCAGGGCTCGAACCCCTGTCCCCTGCATTAGCAGGCAGATTCTCAACCACTGCGCCACCAGGGAAGCCCCCCAGATTTGGTTTTTAGGAAGGTAATTTTGGTGTCACTATGGAGAAGGGATCGAAATAGAAAGAGACGAGGGCCAGAAACTGATTAAGAGGTGGATGTAGTGAGCTGGGGAAGAAATTCTGTAGGGCTGAGGAGTTACAAGGAATTCTAGAAGCTGAGAGGACTTCCATGTCACTTGGACTAGTGTGGTCTTGGGATAGAATTCATTTTACTTATCTTCTTCACAGTGGCTTATAATGTATTCCAGGGAGGGGAGACAGAAGGAGGGAAGGAGGTTTCCAAACTTTTCTTAAACCACAGAATAATGAAAAGTTATACCATTCGAAAGAATATTATCAGGAGCCCAAAAATGTCTCAGATTAAATGCATGACATTATTTGGTTGATATGCTAGTTTAAAAGTGGGTTTATCGAGGTATCCTTTATGTAAAAGAAAATTCACCAATTTTAAGTGTGCAGTTTGATAACTTTTGAAATGTGTGTAGTCATGTAACCAACACTGTAATCAATATGTGTAACATTTCCATCACCCCCGCAATTCCCTTCTGTCCCTTTGAAGTCAATCCCCTTCTTCCACCTCTAGCCCTTGGCCACCACTGATAAGGTTTATCCTATAGTTTATCCTATAAACCTTATCCTAAGGTTTATCCTATAAGCAACACTATCCAAACCCTATAGTGTTGCCTTTTCGGGTATATCATACAAATGGCATCATACAGTTTGTAGTTTTTTTGAATCTGGCTTCTTTCACTTAGCAAAGTGCTTTTGAAATGCATCTATGTTGTTGCATTTGCCAGTAGCTAGTTCTTTCTTATGGTCGTGTGCTATTGCACTATATGGATGTATCATAATTTGTTTTTACGTTCACCCATTGATGGACATTTGGGTTTTGGGGTTGTGTGGTGGGCTGAAGATACATATGTATCCTGATCCCCAAAACCTGTGAAAATTACCTACTGTGGCAAAAGATGTGATTAAGTTAAGAGTCTCCAGAGAGGGAATTCAGCCTGGATTATCTGGGTAGGTCCTAAGTGCCATCACATGTATCCTTGTAAGAGAGGCTGAGAGAGTTTAGAGATAGACAGGGGGAGGAGAGGTGACATGAGGATGGAGCAGAGAGAGATGCAGCCAGGAGCCAAGGAAAGCCAATAGCCACCAGGAGCTGAAGAGGAGGGTTCTCTGCTAGAGCCTCCAGAGGGAGTGTGGTCCTGCCTGCACCCTGATTTCGGACTTCTGGCCTCCAGAACTGTAAGAGAATAGATTTCTTTTGTGTTAAGAAATGAATGAGAATCCCATCTTCCCTCCATCCTCACCAACACTTGGTATTGTCAGCCTTGTTAATCTTAGCCATTCTAGTGCGTATGTAGTGGTATTTCATTTGGTTTTAATTTCATGTCCTTAATGGCTAGTGATGTTGAACATTTTTGCATCTGTTTGCTTGCCGTATAGATATTTTTTTAGTGAGAGGTCTGTCCAGATATTTTGCTCAATTTTTATTGAATTGTCTTTTTATCATAGATAAATTAGATGTTTTTAACATATACTATAACTTATACAAATATAACTTTATTTTATTAAGAACAAACTATAAACTATATAAAGAATAAATCATCCTTCAGTTTATACTTTGCATTATAAAACCCAACATACTGAACAGATTTCTAACGAACTCTATTTTACATCTTTCCCTTTATCAGGTATTAACATTTGGAACAATGGGGCTGAGTCAGACTCCATATCAGGCGCACCATCAAGTCTATTCATTTATTCTGTTTTTGTTGGAGCACAGAGGGTGTCGTGACAAAGGGGAGAAGAACACAAACTGTGTGTTTTGCAATATGTGGGCATCTTTGCAGTGGGCTGCTCCAAAAATCATTAGTTATTTCTTCTTGGATAGCTTGCCTTCCAGTTTTTCATGATCTGAAGGCTGAAATTATTCATCTTCATTCCAAATTGTTCAACTTTTTGTTTGTTCAGAGCCACAAGATCGACTTTTTGTTGAAAGCAGCCATCTTTCAGATCCATCCATGAGAGAATTCAAGTAGAATAAATGTTTTAATATACAATGAACATTGATACTCTCACAAATATGTGCTGAGATTATAGGAATCATAACAGGCTGTTGATTGTTGAGTAGACAGCATGCTGCTTACCTGTCCATGAGCATCGTACATGGACGCATCAGGTGCCCTTACTTCCTGGTCTCCCCAGGTGTGTTGTACCATTGTAAAAGGGAAGTTGTCCTATTTTAATAATAACCTCTTTATAAATATATTTAATATTGTTCTTACATATACTTTAAAAATATATGTAAGAACATATATCCTTGCATAGATTTTTCTTTTGTTGAAGAATTGCCTATTAAGATCATGGATCAGTCTGAGAAACTCTGTACCAAGCAGATTCACATTCATTATTCCACTGAATTTTACTTAAATTCTAGATCAGCGGAATTCACACTGGGGAAGAGGCTTGTTACAATGCAGATTCCTGTTGCAAACCCCCAGGAGTTCTGATTCGGTTGGTCTGGGTAGGACCTCCTCATCTTTCCCAAGTAATTCTGAAGAGTTTGTCAGGCTTTGGGGAACAATGCACAAGGGCCTCAGTTGTCTCAAACTAGGATTGTTAAGTTTCCTTATAGGGCTTTCTTCTGATACAGGGATGGGAATTAGAAAAAAAATTATAGTCCAGTAACAAGCAGGGAAAAAAAGGCATAATTCAAGGACCATGTAACAACAAGAAATCTAACTTAAAAAAAGAAAACAAAAAAAAACACAGTGTATTGTACACATCGGCACCACATATGAAGTACAAACCCTCAGGTCCTGTGGGAACCCTGCCAGCCTAGAGTCAAAAGATCTGATTCCATGCCCTCACCTCACACAAATGGCCTGTGTGGCCTTATGTAAATTACATGACCTCCTCAGATCCAAATGGAAAGGAACAGCCCCCTGCCCTCCTCCCACCCTCCCTCCAATAGATTGGGTCCTCAGGGGCTGTGTGAGTTGGCTGATACTGTGGGTCCTTTCCTGGGGATTTCTGGGATTCCTAATAGGAGGAACAAAGGCAGCAAGTAGCTGACTTCAGACTTCACTCGTACATTTAGGAACATTAAAACCCCTACGGTTCACAGTAGAGGTTTGAAAAACCTGTGGACTCGTTAAATTTAAGGACATTTCAATTTTACAATTCTGTTTTACCCTTAATATAAAACTCAATGCAGTTAACATTCTGGCTAGAGGAGAGACTAACAGAAAAGGAAAATAAATATAGAAATAGAAATAAATACAGAGCAAAACGAGAGATGAGAACAAAATGATTTTGTTTCATGATTCTCTCCACTCTCCCTGTACGTTTCTCTGTCTCTGTCTCTCTCTCTCTCTCTCCCTCTTTTTCTATTTCTATTCCTATCTCTTTCTCTCTTTCTGTGGTAGGCAGATTCTACCAAATTCTGGCCCCTGGTATACACACATCCTTTCCTAGTTATTCAATAAAATATGAATCTAGGTATTGCTGTGAAAGGATTTTGCAGATATAATTAATGTGCCAAATCAGTTGACTGTAAGATTGGGAGATGAACTGATGGGCCTGACGTCTGCCCCTAGAAGTCAGAAAGAAGGAAGTCAGAGAAATTTGAAGCCTGAGAGGGACTGGACTTGAGGGAGACAGTGGAGCCATGAGGCATGGGATGCAGGCCGCCTCCGGGAGCTGAGAGCAGCGTCCAGCTGACCGCCAGCAAGGCTAGACAGGGTGCTCCATCCTGCAACTGGGGGAACTGGATTCTGCCAACAATCTGAGTGAGCTTGGAAGCAGAATCTTCTCTAAGCCTCCAGCCCAGAACTCAGGCGAGCCGACACCATTATCACTGGTATCACACCAGACTTCTAACCTACAGAACTGTGAGCTAATAAATGAGCGTTGTTTTAAGCCACTTAAGTCAGTGGTGATTTGTTATGCAGCATAGAAAACTAACACACACACTCTTTCTCTTTCTGTACCTCTTAGCCTGGACATCTATGTTTTTGTTAAAAAAATCCTCACCTTTGGGGTCAAAAGGTACAAACTTCCAGTTATAAAATAAATAAGTCCTGGGGATGTAATATCCAGCATGGCAACTGTAGTTAACGACACTGTATATTTGAAAGTTGCTAAGACAGTAGATCTTAAAAGTTCTCATCACAAGAAAAAACGTATAACTATGTATGGTAATGAATGTTAACTAGGCTTATTGTGATCATTTCACAATATATACAAACATCGGATCATTATGTTATACACATGAAACTAATAGAATGTTATATGTCAAGTATGTCTCAAGAAAAAAACAATCCTTACTTGGAAGATCTCTAAATTTGTTGCCTTTTAGGGAATTTGTTTAAAAAGTTTAAAATCCATCTTGTCTTCTTGCAACTTCAGTCATAATTGAGGATCTCATATTTGCTTTGCTATTAGATGACATTAAGCCAAATGTTAGATACAATTATATAATGTAAGTTTCTCTCTCCTTTCTCTCTCACTTTAGCTTTCCCCCTCCTCCAGTAAGTAGCATTTAACAGCAAATTTATCAACATCTAGAATAATTTGATTTGGCTATTCAGTTGTACACAGTGTGTTATTTCAACTACTGTGGAAAAGAATAAGTGGCTAGGAAATATGGTGAAGTAAACTGTTCCCAGTGGCGAGCAAATTATGGGGAGGAAGTGCTGTTTACCTTTACAAGCCACTTTGTAGAAAAATATTATAAATGAGAAGCAATGTGGCAGAGAGTTGAGCATGAGCTGTGACTTTGATTAAAACTGTTTTCAACAAGGACGCACCTTTTTTTTTTTTTTTTTTTGGCCGCGCCACGCAGCACACGGGATCTTAGTTCCCCAACCATGTATCAAACCTGGACCCATGGCAGTGAAAACGCAGAGTCTTAACCAGTGGACCTCCAGGGAATTACCTGGACACACCTGTTTTGTATGGCAGTTGTTTGAAAACTGTCATGGTAATGGAACCAGGATCCTTGGAGATACGGCTGATTCTAGGGTTGGGACAGAGGATGTACAAGATGAGCCTGGAGCATCTTGAAGTAACAGAAAGGAAGACAGTGTTCAAAAACAAAACAATGGGGCCACAAAAATGGACACAAGAGACAACCTGAAAGAGCTCTCAGTGGCCAGACCTGGAACAATTTGAGTGACAAAAATCAATGTTGGGTTATATCCAAAGTATAAAGTGTAAACTAAATATCCATAGGTCAATATTGATAGAAATGAATGGTTAATAATAAGTAAATGGGAAGAAGGGACAAATATACTGTACAGAAGAATTCAAAATTGTTTATGTAGCTATCCCCCCTAAAGGAGATGGAGCTTAACTCCCTACTCCTTGAGTGTGGGCTGTGCTTAATGACCTCCTTCCAAAGAAATTATGGAAAGGGGAGTGAAGAAAAAGTGGCAAACACCACTTCTGCCGGGTGATCAAGATGAACATTATCAGTGATGTCATGTTGCTAGCATGTACTCTTGATCTGACGTGATGACAATGGCACTTTACCTCTGTGGTCTTCCTCCCCAAAACATATAATCCCAGCCTAACCAAAACACCAGCCAAACCAACATTGAGGAACACTCTATAAAGTACCTGATCAGTACTTCTCAAAATGGTCAAAGTCATCAAAAACAAGGAAATCTTGAAGACCAAAGGAAGCTAGGGAAACATGACTTCTAAATGTAACGTGGTATCCTGGATGGATCCTGGAACAGAAAAGGGGAATTGGGAAAAAAACTAATGAAATTCAAATAAAGTATGGAGTTTACTTAATAATAATGTACAAATGTCAGTTCCTTAGTTGTAACTAGTGTAGGATAGTAAGGTAAGATGTTAACAACAGGGGAAACTGGATCTGTGCAATTTTTTCTGTAAATCTAAAACTACTGAAAAATAAATGTTTTATTTTTAAAAAATTGGTCATAAAAATGGATATGTTTTTTATTATTATAGAGCCTGAGGCTATAAGAAACTACAGCTACTATGAAAAAAATGAAGTGATGGTCAATTAAATTTTAGCATCAATTAGCTATAAAATAAAGATGATTTTTATTATCTTGTTATTAAAAGCTCTGTCATTTAAAAAACACAGTGCAATTAATTGTTTATTTTTAGTTCATAGAAATTAGTTAAATTTATCAATAAATATTTACTAACTTTCACCTATATACATTACCCAATTTCTGGGTTTACCATTGTTCCCAGCCTCACTCCTTTATCCTGGCTGTATTTTTCTTCTGTAAAGTATTTTATTTACATTCTTTTATTGAGGATAGAGGGATAGTGTTACAGACTGAATGTTTGTGTCCCCCCCCCCAAATTCTTATGTTGATGCCCTAACCCCCAATGTTGGGGGTCCTTTTAGAGGTGATTAGATCATGAGGGTGGGGTCCTCATGATGGGATAAATGTCCTTATAAGAAGAGATACCAGAGAGCCCTCTCTCTCTCTCTTTCTCTCTCTCCCTCTCTCTCCCTCAGCTGCCTTCTGAGGACACAGCAAGAAGACAGCCATCTGCAAGCCAGAAAGAGGGTCTTACCAGGAAGTGAATTGGCTGGCATCTTGATCTTGGACTTCCCAGACTTCAGAACTATGAGAAATAAATGTTGCTTAAGCTACTTAGCCTGTGGTATTTTGTTATAGCATCCCCAGCAAACTTAGACAGGTAGCAAACTTTCTTAGTTGTTGTATATATGGGGGAAAAACTATTTTTCCTATTCCCCCCCCCCCATCATCATTACCACCACCAAAAGCAAAAACAACAACAATGCTGATGGTAGCTTAGCTGGGTATAGAGATCATATATGGCAATTATTTTCCCTCATCATTTAGGAGATATTACTTCATTATTTTCTCCTGGCATCTAGTCTTCTTGATGAAAAGTCCACTTTAAGTTTAATTGTTTTTACTTTGTAAATAATTTGTCTTTTATTCATGTTAGCTTTTATGATTCTTCTCTTTGATGATATACCATTATATTATGATATATTAAGATGTGGATTCATTTTATTTGATCATGCTTAGCATTATGCTTCCTAAGTCTGGAAAGTCATCTCTTTCATCAGTGCTGGAAAATATTCAACCACTATTCTTTTGAATATTGTTTTGCTCTGTCATTTTAGAGAGCATTCTCTATTTCTCTCACTCCTCTTAGGCCTGAAGAATCTCAATTTATCTTGCTTATGTGTCTTCAGTGCACTTTCATAGTGTTCATCTCTTTATCTCTGTGCTACATTCTGGCTGATTCTTCCAATTAGTTGATTTAATTCAGCCTAGAGTTTAGTAAAATTTTTAGAATTACATTGATTCTTTTTTATTTCCAATTTCTGTCGGTTTTTCACAAGCTCTTTTGTTTTACTCCTGCCTGAGGATTTTGACACTTACTGAAAGTCATACTACAGTGGCTTAACATTAGGATTATGTGGCAAACATGTAATAAGTATCTACTATGTGCCATCATTCTGCCTCCTGTTTTCATCCTCTGTGAGACTCTCATCCCCTTCATCTATCCATGACATCCAACAGGTGGCCCCCTGGAGGCTGGGAGCACTGATGCTTTGCTTCCTTTGAGGACCCCCAGAGAAAGATATTCCTGCCTTACATTTTGTTTTTTTTTTAATTGAAGTATAGTTCATTTACAATGTTGTGTTAGTTTCTGGTGTACAGCAAAGTGATATATATATATATATATATATATATACACATACACACACACATATATATATCTCACTATATATATACAGTGAAAAAGAGTATATATAATATATATAGTATATATACTCTTTTTCATATTCTTTTCCATTACAGTTTATTTACAAGATATTGAATATAGTTCCCTGTGCTATATATTAGAGCCTTGTTTATCTATTTTATACACTGTAGCTTGCATCTGTCAATCCCAAACTCCTAATTTATCCACCCTCCCTACTTTCCCCATTGGTAAACATAAGTTTGTTTTCTATGTCTGCGAGTGTATTTCTGTTTTGTAAATAAGTTAATTTGTATCATATTTTAGATTCCACATATAAGTGATATCATATGATATTTGTCTTTCTTTGTCTGACTTACTCCAGTTAGTTTGATAATCTCTAAGTCATCCATGTTTCTGCAAATGGCATTATCACATTTTGTTCTTTATTCGAGCTCCATCAATGAGCAAAGAGTGTGTTGTTTATAGAGACTGAAAAATCCCCTAAGGCAAAGGCCACATTTTATGACTATTCACTGGTCCCTGGAAGCAATGTGTTTCCCCAAAATAAGTGCTCAATAGACGTTGGCTAACACTTTTTGACAGTCAAATAAAGTGGGAAAATATGCATAGTTTGTGATCAATTATGAGTGTAACTATGCTAATTTGCCCAGTTGATCAGTGACTCTGAGCATTATGAGGTCTGCTGCCCTGACTGTCATTTAAACCCTCCCCAGACATTGATTTAGTCATAAATTTGGCCAAAATCACTGATCTTTGAAATGGTAGTTTCCCTTGCTTTTGGCCTTCTTCATAGCTAAATCAGGTCAAAATATGTGGCATTTCCATCAGTTTGGCAATGGCCCAAACAATCCAAATCAACTGGCTGTTGAACTGTACTTACTATGATGACTGAAAGGAAAATTATTATGTGTAAATTTTTTTCCAGGCCACACCCTCTGCCCTTTGGGCATTTGAGGACAGAGTTACAGTGAAGACTCTCTTGGCAAGCCTCCATTCAAACTTTCTGGAGCTCATTTTCCTAACTGTTCAGACAGGTGAGGACTACCCTCTCAGCACATCCAGAAGGGAAATTTTTAAAAGATTTCCTCTGAGTCCTTTCTGGACAATATGAAGTTACGCAATTCTTTCAGAAAATAGTTCCCTAGGGAGCTACTCTTTTTGAGAACCTGCTCAAATTCCCTGGAGTTGCACTAGAGGATAAGTTTGTATGAAACCATGCGGGATCCCTCAGCCCATTTTTCTGTGCATCTAGGCAGAGAATAGATCCATGACACATTCTTAACTTGGGGACTTTTTATATTCCACAGAAGGGCCCTCTCAGGGACCCTTTCTTCCCTTTGGCAGAACCTAAACTCAGGCATTTGATTTGATTATGACTTATTATCAGCAAAAGAGACTTCGATTTGGAAGAAACTCAGAGATTACTTGGCAACCCTACCAAATTTCTCATCCTATGTCTTCCTAAAGAGTGTAGATTACACAGAAAAAAAGTAAATCCAAGAACAGACTTGAGTAGCCCCTAGTTCTCTATGGAAAATATGCAAACAGACTCTAATGTAATACAGTTAGCGAAACAATAAACGTTGCACATTGTAAGTTCTTCACAGACAAACCTGAAAACTGGGAATTTCTTAGCCGAATTGTGCCATGTGGGAGAAATCATAGTGAAACATCAAATACAAGAAAGCCCAAAAGACTCATATTCAAAAGCAAATGATTTGTGCGAAAGGCACTGATAAATACAGAGCACTAAATAAGATATTCTAAATGAACATTTGAAGTACATCAGCGTATGTATCTAAATTCCTTAATTACTGTGTTCAAAGGAGCAAATATTAAGGTGCCATAACTGTCTCCCAAATATTTACTTTAGGGATAAATCTTTCCATGCTCGCTTTTAGTCCTTAGGCAGTTTTTAGAGAAAAAAAAAAAATCATATGGAATCCATCCAGCCATGTCTAATTATGCACAGGAAGGAAATAATATGCCTTTCTTAATACAAAGAAGAAAAATTACAATTGACTCCACATTCCTTTGATGAATATGATGTCTTTCATTTTGCCTCTGTGTGTGAAGTTTTTGGTGATGTATTTTTGATATGTAACTTTCTACAGATAAACATCCAGAAGATCTCTTTCTTCAGTAAACTCCTGGGTGGTGATTGATCTAAAGAACCAGAGAAGGCAGGCAGAGTTGTAGAATAAGCTGGCTCACTCATTCATTCACTCATTCTTATATATAGCACTTAAATGGATGTGGAAATGAGCTGATAATCCAAGTCACCCCTCCTGCAGTTTCCAGAGACTTGGTGGGTAAGTATAAAACAGGACTTGAAGGACTTCCCTGGTGGTGCAGTGGTTAAAAATCCGCCTGCCAATGCAGGGGATACGGGTTTGAGCCCTGGTCCAGGAAGATCCCACATGCCGCGGAGCAGCTAAGCCTGTGTGCCGCAACTACTGAGCTTGCACTCTAGAGCCTGCAAGCCACAACTACTGAGCCTGTGTGCTGCAATTACTGAAGCCTGCACACCTAGAGCCCACGCTCCACAGCAAGAGAAGCCACTGCAATGAGAAGCCCGTGCACTGCAACGAAGAGTAGCCCCCACTTGCCACAAGGAGAGAAAGCCCATGTGCAGCAACAAAGACTCAACCCAGCCAAAAACAACAACAACAACAACAGGACTTGGCCTTTGACAGTGGAAGATCTTGAGGTCATTTCTTATCATTGAAAGGAATTAACCTACTTCAGAGGACTTCCAAGGAAAATGGAATACAGCATGGAAGCCACAGGTTCAATTGAGAATTCTAGGGTTCCTCAGTCCTAGCTGTACAAAAGGATTACCTGAGAAGCTTCTTAAAAAGCTAGACACCGCCCCCTCAAATCTGGCTCAAAGGTTCAGGGGTGAACTGGGCATGAGTCATTTTTTAAAAGCTCTTAGTGAATCTGATGTGTAGCCAGGGTTAAGAACCACTGACCCAAAGACCACTTAGATGTTCAATAATGAAGCAAAATCGGTAGATCTGACTCTAAGAATCCACCTAGTAAACATGTTTCAGGTGGTGCTTTCAGTATTTGGAGGTTTCAGAATCTCTGTGACAGAGAAGCAAAGGGCAATATAGGAGGCAGGAAAAGCTGCATGATTCTACCTGATTCTACCTCTCACTGGCACCCGCTTCTTTAAGCCTATATTACCCCCAAATAGGAATAATACCTCACAGGGTTTTTATGAGGAAATCAGATGGTCAACACAGTGTCTAGCATTGTGCCTAGTTCTTACCAAGTGTGGGACGTTGAAGAATGACTCCCCAAAATATAGCCAAGGCACATCCCTTGAATGTGTCTTTGAATGTTACCTTATCTAGAAAAAGGGTCTTTGCCGATGTGATTCAGGATCTTGAGATGAAGAGATCATCCTGGATTACCAAGGTGGACCCTAAATCCTATGGCAAGCGAGGCAGAAGGGCGGGGGGCTGAGAGAGGACATACACAGGAGAAGATGCGCACGAAGGGGAACACACGTGAAGACAGAGGCAGGACTGGAGTGAGGCAGCTCCAAGCGACGGCATAGAGCGGATTCCCCCTTAGAGCCTCCAGAAAGCCCACCCTGCCAGCACCTTCATTTTGGACTCTGAGCTCCTGAACTGTGAGAGAATACACCTCTGTCGTTTTAAGCCACCAAGTTTGTGGTAATTTTTTTCCAGCAGCCCTAGCAAATGAATACAGTAAGAATTCAGTGAATGCTGGCTTGTTTCATGGCCAGGACAGAATAGGAAACTCTGGAAAGGAAGCAGTAGGGATCATTTTCGGGCAGAAGCAAAGCCCGTTGACGGTGGGTCTAAAGATGTTTTGGAGCAGAATGAAGACTCGAACACAGAGAAGAACAAACCATCCACTCAAAAAGTCAGAGTAGAGGGTGCTGGAAGTTCTCCTCCGAGCTTTCTTTCACAGGGAGACTGGGAGGCGAGACAGAGACGGGATCCACAGTGAACTATCTGCCCATACCCACGAGAGTGGCTAAACGTGGAATATACTAAGTGATGACGAGGATCTGGGGCTACTGGAACTCGCATACTGAAACTGCTGTAGGTACATAAAACAGGAAACCGTGTTTTCTTGAAAAGGTAAACAGACATCCAACATGTAACCTAGCCAGTCCACTCCTACGTATTTACCCAAAAGAAATGAAAATATCTGTTCACACAAAGACTTGTACTGAATTTTCATGGCAGCTTAATGGTAATTCCCCTCAAATGGAAACAACCCCAATGTCCATCAACAAGTGAATAAACAAAATGTTGTCCATTCACACAATAAAATACTGATGATCAACAAAAAGAAAACATCTACTGATACCCTGAATAACTTGAATGTATATCAAAGTTGTTATGCTGAGTTAAATAGACCAGATTCAAAAGCGTATATACTGTATTATTCCATTTATATCAATTTTTAGAAAATGAAAACTAATCTATAATGACAGAAGGCGGATGGATGGTTGCCTGTGGATAGGTGGAGGGGTTTGGAGGGAACCGGGAGGGAACACATGCAAAGGGGCACAAAGGAACTTTGGGAGTGATGGAAATGTTGGTTTCTTATTAGTGGTTGTGATTTCCTGGATGTATAAGTCTGTCAAAACTGTTCAAAATGCATATTTAAAAAAATGTGCAGTTCATTTCTTGTAAACTATGCCTCAAGAAAGTTGTTAAAAAAGAAATTTCAGGGACTTCCCTGGTGGTCCAGTGGTTAAGACTGCACTTCCACTGCAGGGGGCACGGGTTCGATCCCTGGTTGGGGAACTAACATTCTGTATGCCGCGTGGCACAGCCAAAAAAAAAAGAGAAAAAGAAAAAGAAAAATTTCAGCACCCACCTCTAGGAAAGCAAGTAAGCCAACTGGAAGGCCATTGGGAATCCAAAACTTGAGAGAATTTAGAATCGACTGAAAGGAGTGATGGAAGGAAAGGAGTTCTGGGTCAGTGTCATCAGAGCAATAGTGAAATTTGACATGTTTCATAATGTTTCACAGCAATGATCTGAATGAGCGACTGCAGTGCACTGAAGCACAGGATTTCCCCATTTCAATTAGGCTCTCATTTCTCAGATCAGGAGCCTTCCTGGGTATAGCTCAAGTCTGCTCTCTGGTGCTTGGAGAGGAACCTTGTTATTGATTTGTCTGATCTGGGAGATGCCCTCCGATGCTCCTGTTAATTGCTCCTCTCTTCCAGGGCTCAGGCTGAGTTTGGGGTGGGGAGAGCTCTCCTGACTCCCTGGCCTGGGTTCCCTGTGAAAGAAAGCTCGGAGGAGAGCGACCTGCACCCTCACTCCAACTTCTTGAGTGGATGGCTTGCTCTTCTCTGTTTGAGGTATATTCTGCTCCAGAAACATCTTTAGACCCACTGCAGAAAGCCTTATCTATCTTTGAACATGGCAGAACAGTTGTTGTCACATTTCCACTTTAAAATGGGATATGCTTATAAGGAAAGTTAAGAAGTATTGGAAAATGGGAATAAAGGAAAACATTTCTTGCCATTCCCACCATTCAAATATACACACAAATAACTTTCATTTTTTCCCAATTTTTTCTATTTAAAAGTTTTTTAAAAAACAATTGTCATTATGCTACATACACAGCTTTACTTCCTGCTTCTTCCTTTATCATTACCTCTTGGTCACTTTTCCGTGTTATTACTCAGACATCATAAATATTATCTTTAATGGCTGAATAATATTTCATTGAGTGGATATGCCATTGTTAGCCATGGTTGTATTAGCAGAGAGTTTGAAACACAGTTAGATGATGATTTCACACAAGACAGACTTCACTCAAGATGTAAAAGGAGAAGGCCTGATGGGTGGACCGGAGTAGGTCTCAGACTTTGGTTCAAGCTGAGGTCTTAGCTGGTGACCTTGAACATGTGTCATTACTTCACTATGGCCTCTTGCTTGCTTACCCATAAATCACACACCCACGCAGCTGTTTAAGGTTTCTTCCAGCTTTAAGATTCTGGAATTCTGTGATTCACTCTGCTAAACCAAAATGCCTGAGTTTGGCCATCCAGGCTCCTTACCAATCCATTCATTCTTCATATACCTGAAAGATATTAGGTGTCCGATGAGTTATTTTATATTGATTTGAATTGTAGGGAATATTTTATATGGAATTGAAGTCACCTGATTCAACTGAGCTCAATAAACCTTCAACAGACTTTTACTTCAGGAGACCTCAATATGAGGAAAAACAATTTATTTTAACTCCTTCATTTATAGAAATAATTGTTTTGAAAGATCTGACTTGTTTCCTGTACACTGACTCAGGACAGTTCTACTTCATTTCAGGTCACCTTGTTGAGAATGACCAAAGTCAACACGATGAGTCTCAATTTCAATAGTGACATAGAAACCAGGCAACATAAAAGACCACACGGACAAGGACACAGGCAAAAGTACACATCTTGTTAACATCTGCAATTAAAATAAATCTTCAGGCTTGGAAAGGCTCCTCTGAATTACATGGAGATTACTGGATTTGTTCCATACGTAACAACTTTAAATTTGCAAGATTTTACGCCTCCAAAAATAATAGGAGAGACTCCTGCTTGGCTGTCTGGAGCCCGATGATAAACAACTCCATTAATTAAAAGGTGCAAGTCATTAGCACATGTTACTGCTATTACTTTGTACTTTAACATAATTTACATTTGCTTCGTTATGCCAGGTTAAATTTTCTGCTTCTTCTGAGCCTTTCTTTCTTTTTTTAACCAGCAGTTTCTATTTTATGTTTACTGAATAGTATTATGAGTAGGGTTAATCTCTTTATTTCTATGTGAGAACAACTCCAACCTTAATGATTTAATCACTACTTATAGAAATTTAAGATGTAGAGTAAATAATACTTCAAAAGCAAAAACATTAGTATCTAGAAATATAAAATCAATACACACAAATGGCTGTTTAACCAATACTCCCAAATGATGTTGCTATATAGTGGTTAAAAGCTTCATCTAGAATATCACATCACGCCTAGAACAATAACAACGAAAAAGAATATAAGAAAATATAACAGATACAAAATGATGGTGTGTCCTTGGTGTGCCTCAACAGAAAAAAAATGAGAGATGGGGGAAACAAAATAAAAATATATTTTCCCAAAATGTTTTATTATTTGTAATTCTAGTTTGCTAAATTAATTCTAGTTTGCTAAAATATTTTAGCAAATGGTTTTCCTAAAATGGAATTAAAGCTAGAATAAAAATATAACCACCTCATTTCCTGTTAGTCTTCAGTTTGCTTTTTATGAAAGGCAGAAGCTTTGGAAAATTGGATTCATTAAATTACTATGAAAGTCTATGCACTTTCTTTCAATCCTGGAAAAATTTTTTAAGTTAGCAGAATCTTCAGATTACCAATTTATATTTTATATAAGTTCACTAAGCTTTAAACAAGAGCCTTCTTAACTTTGCCAACTGAGTTCTAATTTATAAAGAAAATTACATTTGAGTTGATTTAAATGACCAGAAACAATATAAGTCTATTGATTTTTCAAGATGTTAAGAAAAACATGGAATATTCCTGCCGCTCTGTGGATTTGTAAATGTCTTTATTTGCCACAAAAATGCATGCTATGTCTCATTCAAGTACTAAAGGTAACTTAGGGTAGGAATTCATTCAGTCGGGAGAGCCATTGATCAATAAGAAAGTGAGAACCCCATTCATTTAGTTCATTCATTCAACATACTATGGAGTGCTTTCTGTGTGCTGGCAGACAGAAGGGAAATACTTAATTATGAAATCTTAGATCACAATCAGATGCTCCTGAAAATCACCATAGAGCCTTCCTGGACACACTCCCTCCTAGTTTGAATTCTCAGAAATAATTCCAGCAATTGCTTTCACATGTGTAACATATCTCTCCATATATGTCATCAATAATTGTTTACAGAGAGCCACTTATGTACAGATGATTCATAGATAAATAAGGTAAATTCCCTACCATCAAGTGCTTACACCTACTAGGAAAGGAGATAGTGTTACAAATAACAGCAGTCCTGGGAGTAGAAGACCTAAGTGTGTACAGGGCCTGCCAGAGCTCAGAGGGGGAAGAAATTACTTCTGTTTGGGGGCTGGCTCACAATTATTAGATTTTCTTTCTTTTCTGCTGCAGTGTAAGCTCTGTGAAATCAGGGCAGGGGTGTGTGTCTATCTTAGTTGAACCCTCAATAATGAATGCATACCTGACAGATGCCAGGTACGCAAAAACATTTGTCTAATGAATGAATGACTTGGCATTTGACTTGGTTGAAGATTAGGATTCCGTCCCGCGGACAACGGGGGAGGTAGGCGCACTGCTGATGAGGGAAGGTACTGGAGGGGAAGCCCAGGTGTAGCTCAGCTTCACGTTTCCAGGTTGAATTAGTCGGGGTAATGAACATGAGGTGCTGCCTTAGAAAAGTCCCTACATCTCAAAGGCTTACTAGGATAATGTTTTCTTTCTCTTTCCAGTCAGCACTTATGTGGGTTGGGCAGTCCTCCCTCCTCATTTTGTAGCTGCACCATTTGGAATACATGGCCTCCTCGGGGGTCATAGCAGGGGAAAAAAGGGATGGAGGAGCCACCTGGGTCTTAACTGCCCTGGCTTTTGCACTCAGTCAATTAGGACTAATCATGTGATCAGTCAGTCTGGAAGAGAGGCTGGGAATGTGTGGGAAGACAGAGTATTTGGTGAGCACTACCTCCTTGCCACTCAAGTCTATGTTTATTTGCGTAGTGTGTGTGTGTGTATAATTTTCATTTGCCCCCATTTTTTCTAGCCTTTTCGAAATCGTAGGTCAAAACTCTTACCCCGTCTGTCACTCCCATAAAGTAAAGGGAAGTGCTTTATCCTATCTCACTGCTTTAACAAATGCTGGTGATAATAAGGATGACATTCAAATCTCAAACTCTGCATGTGAACAATCTGTATTTTATTCATAACTGCAAGAGATAGATTCTCTATTATCGTTTATTTGATTAAAATGTCTTTGAGTTGGAAATGTGACTTAACGGGATTTGCATTTGGAGCCAACCAACGGAGAATTCTGGCTGATGTTTTTATCCAGTCAACCTTTCTGTGCCTGTTAACTCATCTGAGAAATGGGATTATGATAGTTGTTTGTAAGATTCTTTGTTTCTTCAAATAATCCTAATGCTCTCATCAAGGTTGAACCATGTAATGGACTAAATACTTGATTTTTATACTGTTAAAATTAAAAAGAAGCCAGCCTTGAAAATTCCCTGGGCAGACAAAACCAGTTTAGTCATGTAGTTAAAGCTTCATTTAGCTTATTTAACTTGACCTGAGTCATTTTTTGCTTATGCCTCTGGAAATTATAAGCAAAACTTGAACTGTTTTCCAAGGTTGGTATGAGGTAAACACTGAAAATTCTAATATTAGAACCAATCACATTGAAGAATAAACAGTCCCTGCTTTCTCTCTATATAAGCTGTTTTATTAACAACACACCCCTGAACCTCATTCCATTCAAAACCTCAAAGTTTTGGTTTGAGTGCTCCCCGGTTTGCAAACTGTCTTTTTGGCGTGTGCACAGTAAACATTTACTAATTACTACTCTGGTGTGTCACTGGTTTTACTTCAGCCCTTTCTGAACTTTTGATACTACATCACTCCTAAGCCTGTAAAACAACTGGCGGGATGATACGAAATTCATGGAAGAACATAGATAAATGTAGCAGGTACTTAGTGGTATATGGGGTGTATGTGGTCTTTGACAGTTTCCTCTGTTTTTTAAAAATTGATTTTTTAAAATTTCCTCTGAGGATAAAAAATGAGTTGGATTAGTCAGAGGAGTAATGGGTGAATGTTTAACTGTCTGAGAAGAAAAAAGGATTAGGTAATGATTTCTCTGGAATTTAAACTCAAAAATTAGGAATTGGCCAAAATGAATTCCCTCCAGATTTGAAGTAGGTATAATTAGCCGAGTATCAGAAAAAGTATGTAAAAATGAACAAAATCTCATATAAATTTTTAGAAAATCCTGAGGTCTCAGTTTGGAGGCACAGGGTTAGTATGCAGTTAATAAGAAATTTTGGTGGCAAAACACCTCCTATCAAGAGAAGCTATCAGAAAAGGTCCAGACAATTGAGAGAACTGCTTCCAGCCGCCCTGCATGGGAGTATTTGTCTCAGTCAGTAGTTCTCGCATTTCAGGAGGAATCCGAACCACATAGTGGCAGGGTGGGGCGGGGGAGGGGTCCCAGCCCCAGGGATTCTGATTCTGTAGGTCTGGGGTGGGACCTGAGAATCTGCGTTTCTAACACATGATGCTGGTGCTGCTGGTCTTAGGGCTACACCTTGAGAACCAGTGTTTTAGATCCTTTCTGGCAAAGAGGACTGCAAAGTGATAATGAGAAACTGCACACTAGATAAATATTTCTGGATGTCATACCCAGGGTGTACCTGTCCCTGGTCACTCCCCTGGCTGTGGTAAGGTCCAACTCAGCGTTTCTTGCTAATTTAATTTCTGCAGCGAAATTGGGGAAAAGGTGAGGGTGGCAGTTTGGATTGCTTGTGGATAGAGTCAAATGAGATCACTTCAGTTTCCAGGTATTTCATGGAATTTGGGGTCTGAGAGGGATGTTAAAAAAAACTCTTTGAAGGAACGCGTGGCTTTGGGAGGGATGCACGGTGAGAGAGACAACCGGGGCTCAGCTTAATCCATTCGGTTTATTAATAGGGAGAGAGAGAGAGCTGCTGATCATGCTTCCGCAGTAAACACAAAATTTGCATTGACCTGGTCAACCTTATGTAGGACAATGATTTAAAAACATATCTGGATGCAAGTTTTGTAGAACTTGTATACTCTTTCATGTGTCCAGTCAAAACTTCCTGGTTTGGGAGGGACAGATTAATAACTGAGATAAGTTTGCCCAAGGAATTTTGTATCAGTAAGTCACTTAGATAGTGAAACAAGAGAGACTAACCTCCAGCTTGCTAATTAAGTCATTATGCCTAGAGGAATCTTCCATCTTGTTTATAAGTGAGTCTCCTTTTACTATAAACAAATAACGCTACTTAGTAATTCTTATTAATAGAGTTTCTGTATATACAATACCACTTTTAAGTTTGATCTTGTATTACGCAAGTGCCTTGTAAAGTATGTAATAAACGCCCAAATTATAAGGAATGTGGAAATCCTAAGGCAGCCTTGCAAATCAGCATGAATATAAATCAGGCCATAGAAAGTTTTAATCACCCTGCCACCCACTAGGAGGTTCACATATAATAAAGTAATGAAAACTTTATTGTCTTCTACCTGCCTGACATTAGCTGTTACTCTCTAAAGGCTCAGTGGGCACGTGCTCAGAAGCTAGGCAAGACCACACCACTGATTATTTTTTTAGGGAGAAACTAAAGAGATGAGCACATGTCATTTCCCACCCAGAGACATTCTGGATATTAACTGGCCTAAAAACCGTGCCTCTAAATTCCTTCTCTAGGCTGTAAGAGAAACCCCCTGCAAGGAGGATATTTCAATAGAGTCCTGAAAAATATTCAGGGCAAGATTCCAAACTCCACACATGGTTGGGCTTTTAAAAGTACCACTTATTGGTGACTTATTGGTCAATGCCTCTGACCTTCGGAAAAACCCAAACAAACTTTCTGGCCAACCCATTATCTTTGTTCTGATCTTCTGCGTGTAATTAGAGGACACACACACACACATTCATTCATTTAATCTAGGCATATGTTTGAATTAGGCAAAGACTTCTTACTCTTAGTTTAAGGGATTTACAGTCCATAATTAATGCACGTGCTTCTTTTACAGAAATTCTGTGAGATTCCTGGCACCCGGCCCCTTGACAATACTTCCAGTGTACTAAATTTCTTCCCCAGATCTGCTCCTAGCCTCCACTGGCTCTAAGAGTCTTACGGACTGGATTGAACTGCTGAATCCTGCCGTGCCTGGCTTTGAGCCCCATAACCCTGTAATTCCTGTTAAGTTTGGCAGTCATGCCCCACTTCTCAGCAAGACTTAATAACAGTGATCTTCAGTAAGGTCTCATAATACCAGGTCATCATTATTTGGATAATATATGCTATTAAGAATTATCATAAATAATTGAAACTAAACCACACTTGTAAAAATAAAGGAACAAAGTACATACTGCGGTGTGGCCATGCAGGACGATCCTCCCAGACACGGGGTGAATTAGGAAAGGGTTGTATGCGTATAATGAGAAACCGACAGTCAAGGACAGTTTTGCTCGCCTGGTGCTAGAAGTTGTTTTGGTTTGTCGAACTTTGGTTTTTATTCACTGATACTTGAATATAATATTATGACATTCTAAATAGATGATATCTTAATAATCTGTACCCATACGCATAACATTCTTGCTAATAGACATTATCCAATTTCCCGAGAATAACAGAATTAAAGTGGATGGCGGTGGTGCATAAAGGCCATCTGGGTGATCATGAAAAAAAAATAGATTACTGGATTATAAACCAAGGAGCATGGGAACCCGGCCGTGGGACCTCCAGTTTCCCCAGTAATATTAATCACGGCTGCCATTCACTGAGTGCTACTCAAGTGCTATTTTGTTGTTGAAGAAACAGGGGTGTAGGGGAGATGGCTCGTCCGAGTTCACAGAGCGACTGGTGGAGCTGAGCTGTGAGCACAGGTAGGTCTGCATCAGCTTTGCTGGTAACCAACAGCACCGTACTCTCCCTCAGTAGGAAAATGGAAATCCTGTCTCTGGACTTCAGGCCGGGGACTCCGTGCAGTGGTGGTGGAGCTGCCTCTCTCTGTCTTCCGCTGCAGGTCTCAGACCGATGCCCTGACCCTCCTGCCACGCACAAGTGCAGCCAGTGACTCAGAGCTCTGTGTCCCAGCATGGGAATTTGGCAGGTTTTCCTGTAGTTTTTCCCAGAGTATCTCTGCTGTTGCCACGCCAGTTTGAAAGATGGGCTCTCCCATTGCCCCTTGGTTAGGGACAGCCCTCAATCAAGGAAGGAGGGACATGCCACCCTGGGCCACAACTGCCTGTCAGACAGGCTCAGCCATCCTACAGGAGCTCAGGGTGAAAGTGGGTTAGTGCTTTGGTGCCATTACTACAAGACTTGGGACAGGGATTTACAGAAGTGATCACCGCCCTCATCAGCCAAAGAAAGAACTGAAAGTTGTTTTAGTTTGTTCAGGTTCCCACTGTCCCCAAGGCTACATTTCAAAAACTATTAACGTGGAGGACTAGGCCTGGCCCTGTCAAGACTCTAGGAGAGAGACTCCGGGCCTGAGATGGTGCTCAACCAGATTTCTTTGGGGAGAGGCTCACAGAGAAGAGGGAATAAGAATAACCTTGTATGTTCCCTCCAGGTCACCGAGTTCTCTGCCTGCTGCTGGGCAGGGTGGCAACACAAAGCAGATTCCATGTACCAGGCTCACAAGGGGAAAGGGGAAGTGGGGGAGCAGCACAGTATTACCATGGACCCTGGATGTTTCCTCTCTTCTTTTAAAGAAATGCAAAAAAGTTAGGGAAATAGAAAAATACTCTCAGGAGTGGTTTGGTCCTGCCCAATATTACCTGGTAAAGAGACATGGACTCACTCTGGCTGAGATGGCCTCAAGAAATACAGCATCCGGGCTTCCCTGGTGGCGCGGTGGTTAAGAATCCGCCTGCCAATGCAGGGGACAAGGGTTCGAGCCCTGGTCCGGGAAGATCCCACATGCCGTGGAGCAACTACGCCCGTGCGCCACAACTACTGAGCCTGCGCTCTAGAGCCCGCGAGCCACAACTGCTGAGCCCGCGTGCCACAACTACTGAAGCCCGCGTGCCTAGAGCCCGTGCTCCACAACAAGAGAAGCCACTGCAACGAGAAGCCCGCACACAGCAACGAAGAGTAGCCCCCACTCTCTGCAACCAGAGAAAGCCCGCACACAGCAACGAAGACCCAATGCAGCCAAAATAATAATAATAATAATAATAATAATGAAAAAAAGAAATAAAGCATCCATGTCTCTCCAGGTGGATTTTGGGAATGCCCTGCCCAGTACTGGTTACTTACACTCCTTCATTTCTCAGGTTCCAGGACATCTATGGATGCTTTACAGTTGGAGCTAATCCGAACTCAAGGGGGTTCTTTGTATTTTCCTACGAAATCCTCAGCACTTTCCCCCCGTCCAGCCCCCATCAGGAGTGCCCACTGCTCTCCTTGCCCTGATTTGTCATCAAGGTCTGCAGAATCATCTTTGCTCCTTTTATGGATTGACTCAGCCTTCTCCAGTCCCCTGTGTCCTTAAGTACCTTGTACTTCATTGCCAGCCTCTGCCATCAATTTTCCTAATTTGACTATCCCTTTGATTGTGGTCCTGCCTTTGCAGAACCTGTTAAAAGACTGTCATTTTCTACTCTCAGTAAATGACACTTCTGATCTCGGGCCCAGCTTCTGTTTTTTGTTTCACTCATCTTGATTATCATTTCTCACCCAATGTTCCCTCTTTCCACCCTATGAGTTAGTGCTTAGCACTCTGCCTTCATGAAATCCTATTCTTTACTTTAAAAACAGCTCAATAAATAAACAAATGGGATAAGAGAAAGATTTTCTTTATAGTCGAATTCTGATTAATAAGTGTGGGAGGAATGATGGAAATAGAAAATTACCATTTGGCAAACATCACAGTAATAATTGTTATAGGCAAGAATCATGGGTGGATGATAAAATTAGTGGGCAAAAGCATAATAAGAAACAGGACGTTACAAAGCCTCAAAGCATATTCCCGTGCGAAATTCAATAATTACAAAAGGAAAAGAATAACCTTTTGTTGGAGAAACTTGTCAGATACCACCATAACCAAATGGTCAAAGCGAACACCACCTGTAACGAGACGCGGTAACATTGTGAGCCTGACAAGGGCACAACAGTAATTTGTGGAATTCTTGCCAAAAAGACATAATCTAAATTTAATCAGGAGGATATATCAGGCAAATTCACATGGAGGGACATTCTGCAAAATAACTGGCCAGTGCTCTTCAAAAGTGTCAAGATCGTGAAAGACAAAGAAAGACTGTGGAAGGAATTGATTCAGATTAGAAGTAAGGAAACATGACAGCTGAATACAATGCCTGATCCTAGATTAAATCCTGGATTCTAGATCAGATAATGACCATTAGTAGGACAATGGGTGATATTGTCATAAGGTCCATAGAGCAGTTAACAATACTGCAACAATGTTAGTTTGATAATTGCTCTGTGGCTGTGTAAGATGTTAACATTTGAAGAAGATGAGTGAGGGGTATATAGGAATTCTCTTACTGTATTTGCAATTTTTTTAAAGTCAGAAATTACTTGAAAATTTAAGTTTAAAAAATTTGTTAAAGCTTACTTCAAAAACCAACTTAAGTCTTACCTCCCTAAAACCTACTATATAAACTTTACACAGTCAAATCAAACGCACCACCCCCTTGCAGAGTGTGAGTTCAGGCTTGGAAGTGAGTGAATAACTATTAGCTTGACAAACTTTTATTGAGTACCTACTATGGTCCAGTAATTACGCTAGGTACTGGGACTTCATGGTTGGATGCTCTGCACATATTTAGTCATACTTACATGCATACAAGCCACATGCTTCTATGGAAAGCTCCTAGAAGACCAATTTAATATTTCTTTTACTTTTCCACAGGATGCCTGGAATAATGCCATTTACACAGCAGCTCCTTGGTAAAAATATATTCATTAATTGGATGAATATTTTCGTTATTCCCTTTCTGCGAGTAAACATGGATAGTTGGTTACCAGTCAATTCCATTGTCCCCTTGAGGCAGGCTTGACCTGGCCCTCTTTCTTCTGGTCCCAAGCCTCCCTGGCTGTTTCTCTGTATCAGAAGCCACGCCTCTTCCTTTTGCCCCTCTCCCTCCGTGGGAACACATCCTTGTCCCTGCAATGCGGGGCGCTGTGGAAACACTCTGATAAAAATAGAGGCTTCTCCATGACCTCTGACGAATCACTTGACCTCCTTGGGCCTCCTTTGCTTGGCCTGTAAAGTGGGAATCCTGATAATGATTCGTCAAAGGCTTTGTCATCCTTCTTCACCAAGCCCAAGTGCAAATTCTCCCTAATGATGTGATGATAAGCAGAGCCACTTGAGTGAGTCTGCTCCTGGGGAAAGACGGGCCTGCTTCCACTGTTTGGTCAGAGAAAGCTTCTTGTGCTTAAGATGTTTTCAGTCACACTTTCTCTTGGGTAAGTCATAGTTGGCAAAAGGCTCGTTTGTTCCTAAAATCTTTATCTAGAAAGTAAACAAAATCGTATCTCAGATCCCTGCCTCATCAACTGCTCTCTTTCAAAGGATCAAAATCATCAAGATAGGGCTTCCCTGGTGGCGCAGTGGTTGAGAGTCCGCCTGCCAATGCAGGGGACACGGGTTCGAGCCCTGGTCTGGGAAGATCCCACATGCCGCGGAGCAACTACGCCCGTGAGCCACAACTACTGAGCCTGCGCGTCTGGAGCCTGTGCTCCGCAACAAGAGAGGCCGCGACGGTGAGAGGCCCGCGCACTGCGATGAAGAGTGGCCCCCGCTTGCCGCAACTAGAGAAAGCCCTCGCACAGAAACGAAGACCCAACACAGCCAATAGATAAATAAATAAATAAATAATAATTTTTAAAAAAATCATCAGGATAAACAGAGTGGATTATACATATGCCTTTAGCAATTTTATAGTAGTCTGAAAAACATAAATAGGAGTAAATAATAGTTCTTTTTGAACAACATTGGAATAAATTTATCACCTTACAGATTCAATTGCAAAGAAAGGCTATGCCATGCTAGGGGCATTTTGGGCTAACAGCAGGTACCCCTCCACTCCTGCCCTTCTTTCCAAATCCCGAGTTTGCCTCTGCAAGGAAGTGTGCTGCTTATAGGGAAGCCAGTCTGCTTACTGCACACCTGCTGCACCTAAGCCATCATTCTCAGTGGCATTTTAGCACCTCTTTTATTGTCTATACTAAAGCACTCAGCGTGCAAATATAAATCTGCTACTTTGTGTGGGATGGTTTACAGAACTGTCCCGATATTGGCGGTTAAGGAATAGTTAACTTGTGCCTTGACCAGGAGATTGGTACAGAAAGGCACCTCCAAAGCAAACAGGCAAGGATGTGGAATAAAGAAGGACACACATTTTCGAACAGCTTGTGAGCTGCTGTGCTTATGGAAACTGCAGCAAGAGATGCACTGGGACCAAAACCAGCCAGAAGACACAAGGCAGGCATGCATAACATAATCGCATTGTCATCGTGTGCCAGAATTCAAAGCAGGCAGGGGCACGTTACTCTTGTGGGACAGCTTTCTGTAACCATTCTGAATACACATTCAAAGATGAGTATTTCAGGAGATGTAACAGAAAAGGGAAAAATCCAAAGATTTTGTTACTCAGGGGAGGGTACAGAGAGAGGATTCCCTAAGGACTAGAAACTAAATAAAAATATGCATGCTGCGGCTGCCGATAATAGAGACTCAGGCTGCGAGAGTGGGCTGGTCAGTTTAGAGATACAGTATTCAGCATATTCAGTGTGGGCGAGAGTGATAGAAAAATAATCTGGTTAACACCCTGGGTGGAGGCCGAGATGCTACAGATGTGGCTGGATACAGGATCAGGAGTGTCCATCATCTTAGGGCAGGGATGTGGAATATCCTTCCAAAGTGTTAAATTGATGGAGACAGACCAGCTCAAGGGTAGAAAAAAAGAGAATCTCCTTAAGTAACTAAAAAAAAAAAAAAAAAAAAAAAGAAATCAGCACCTAGCATCAGATACACATGCCTGGTAGAATGCAAGCTCTGAACATTTTGTTCATGTGAATAACTCCTTAAAATTCAGCTAAGCTGGCACTATTTTAGCATAATTCACTCTCCCCACTGACCAAGAGACCAATAGCTGGACAGCTAAGCAGCTTTTGAATATGGACCTGAAATATCCTCTAGAGTAGAAGCAGGAGTTTAAGCTGACTGAAAATAAACACGTTTCCATCAAGCCCAGATTGTATATTATGCCATCTGGTCAGAAGTAAAAAATGAGTTGAAGAATTAAAGGTCACTTTAAAAGGTCTCGTGGGAAATGGAGAGTTGAACTTTCTCTCTTTCTGTTAATAAAGCTTGATAATGCTATCGTTTATATATCCATGTAGGTCTTGAAACTTTTAAATGGGAAATTTGACAGCTCAATGGGGAACCCAAACTGGTTTCCACGCAGAGGTAGCATGGTTCGTGCAAAGATTACTGGCGTTGGAAGGAGGAGCTCTGGTGCCAGCACTCCCTGGCTGTCTTGCAGTGGAAGAGTTAGGGCATCTCTCTGTGTCTCAGGTGCCTCCTGTCTCGATTTGCAAATCGAAGAAAACATCAGCAGCCTTTCCTAGCCCCCAGTGGTGTTATGAAGACCAAAACAAGAGAACATTTGTGGAAGCCCTTTGTAAATCGCAAAACGCTGTACAGATGAAGGGCTTTCATGAAAAGATGCTATTAGGTTAACAGAAAACTCAGCTCCAGACAGTTGTTGAAAAAGGAATACAGTGGTTTTGGAAGCGTCCACAGAGCGAAGCTCAACAACAGTGATTAAGAACCAACCTACAAAGTAACCTTCACCGTGGACACAACTGCATGTAGGTACACAGGGAGGAAGTGGGACTGGCAAGAAAACTTTAGAGAAGGAAATAAACATTTTAACATTTATTGCTATGTCTTTATTGCCTTATAAATTTATGGGAATCATTCAATATTGCATCTTTCTTTCAAATTACCTATGAGATCTTGGATTCTCCTTAGCAAATGGTTCATTCCATATAATGAAAATCACTACAGTTGACTCTTTCAATTTGGTTGATTCCAACCTCCTCAGAAAAAGGAAACAATGGACTAAGTTTTACAGAGCTCAGCGTTTATTTGGTTGAGCCTGTGACGTCACTGCCTGCTCCACCAATCAATGCGCCGAGAAACTCCCCGCATCAGTAGCATTTGCCCAGGTTCCAAAGATTCATTTGTATTTTTCCAGAGCGTGATAATTAAACTGCAAAGATCCCTTCTGTCCCAAGGATGCTCTTTGACATTCAGATGACACTTGACTATTCTGAGAATTACAGAAGGTGATTATAAAGAAAATTTACTTAGTAGCTGTGATGTTGTATAAAAAGTGCAGTCCGTAAGTAGCTGGAAATGATTCTGATGTTTTCATGCTATTTGAGTTCTTTTTGGAGGAGTGCCTTAATTAGAAGAAACCCAGTCTTTAACATAGTAGAATAACACACACTGACCCTATGTCAGAGGTATTAGCTTGAGAACACAAACTTTTTGGAACAAGCCATTTTGGGACAGGAACCATGTTATGATAGATATCTAAGGATAAAAAGATAAATTATTTTTAATCCATTTCTATATCAAAATTCAAGTGAAAAAAATCACATGAGAGGAAGATGCTTAGGAATAGTTTCACTAACAATAATGAAATGATAGTCATGTCTTTTACTTCACCACTAGAAGAATTGATATTTAAAAATAAACTCAGAATTAATGGCTAACAGAGGTTTCTTACTTACATGTATATAATAGCTTGCAGTTTATAAGGTGACTCCATACAGCTCCACAGATTCTCATGCTGGAGGAGGACAGACTTTGGGAGGATCGATCTAGATTCAAAACATACTTCTCCCACTAAACAGCTGTGTGGCTTGAGTAAGAAATTTAACATCTCTGAGCCTCAGTTTCCTTACCTGTGAGAAGGTGATAGTAACAATCTTGAGGTGCCACTTGTGGATTAAATGAGCTAATGTTTCTAATACTACCATCACAGGTGTAGGGGCTTGAAATGTACATTTTCCTCTATGAGAAAGCTGATGAGTCTGGACAGCCTCTGGGGACTGACTTTGAGTGAATCAATGGGCCAAACTCCATTTGGAATTTCTTTGGTTCTCTTGACCTGAGGGACGCTACAGTCCTAAAGCAAAGCACAGAGTCAGCACCTCATAATAAATTATGAATTGCTTTTTCTCTCTCTCAGCAATGCAACCAATAGGAGGCATTGATTTTAATGAATGCAATGTTAGCTCTATTCAGGAAGGGCTCGTATCCCCAAAGTTTGACTAGTCCCTGGAGCTAGTTGGTGCTCAATGAACATTTATTGAACAAATAAATGAATAAATGGCACCCAAGTCCTGATATCTTTTCTCTTCCCTATCCTTTTCATCCAGTTTTGAGCATTCCTATAGTTTATACCCACACCTTTAAAATACATTTTTTTTTCATGGATTTCCCTACCTCCTTGCAAAAGTTTGAGAGAACTCCCTCATCTAGACTAACAATGAACACGTTTGTCATTTATTTTCTGTACATGGTTCTCAGAACAGAACAACTACTCTCTATGGATAAGCATTCAGCAAGCGGCTGGTCCCCTGTCCTGGGAGCTCAGATGTGTGAGATCCCCTCTGCAGAGTTTCTGGTTGGTCCTCATCTGCCCCAGATGGACGCCCCCCGCTTCCTTTCTGGTCAGTGTCACTGACACAGTCCTTCCTTGATGGAGAGCCTAAGTGCTTCCTGGTCCTGGTGGTTGATGGTCAGATCAGCTTCTGATTTAGAAATGTTTCACCAGGAGAACCAGCAGGGCCTGTTTTCCAAATTAACTCTCACCGTTTTACTGGAAATGACAGCTCTTTTAATGCCACTTCTTATGTCCCAATGTTAGATTTTTAAAATCAAGAGAGGGGCTTCCTTGGTGGCGCAGTGGTTAAGAATCCGCCTGCCAATGCAGGGGACACGGGTTCGAGCCCTGGTCCAGGAAGATCCCACATGCCACCGAGCCACTAAGCCCACACACCACAATTACTGAGCCTGCGAGCCACAACTACTGAGCCCACGAGTCACAACTACTGAGCCCACGTACCACAACTACTGAAGCCCTCACGCCTAGAGCCCGTGCTCCGCAACAAGAGAAGCCACCGCAGTGAGAAGCCCGCGCACCGCAATGAAGACCCAAAGCAGCCAAAAATTTAAAAAAAAAAGATAAAATAAAATCAAGGGAATGTGATATTTGTATGTTAAATGTACTCATGCGCATGGCTGTTTTTAAAACGTACGTGAGGGACAGAGGAGGAAAAAAACTCCACTAATAAAGGAATTAAGCCTTATCCCAACAGTAGCGACCTGATTACTGATTGTCTTAGTACGAGCATACCTTGGAGATATTGGGGGTTCAGTTCCAGACCACTGAAATAAAGCAAATATAGCAATAAAGCAAGGCACACAAACGGTTTGGTTTCTCAGGGCTTATAAAAAGTTATATTTATACTGTAGTCTGTTGAGTGTGCAATAGCATTATGTCTAAAAAAAAACAATTTATATACCTTAATTAAAAAATACTTTATTGCTAAAAAATGCTAACCATCATCTAAGCCTTCAATGAGTGTAGTAGTAACATCAGAGACCACTGATCACAGATCACTGATCACAGATCACCATAACAGATGTAACAATGATGAAACAGTTTGAAATATTGTGAGAATTACCAAAATGCAACACAGGGACATGAACTGAGCAAATGCTGTTGGGAAAATGGCGCTGATAGATGCTCAACGCAGGGTTGCCATAAACCTTCAATTTGTAAAAAACACAATATCTGCGAAATGCAGTAAAGTGAAGCACAATAAAATGAAGTATGCCTGCATTCCTAACAACCTGTTCTCTGATTCCTGTCACCCAATATCCAGACCAGAAGAAATGACCATTTACACAACAAAACATAATTTCAAAAAAAGATCAAGAAAATATAGGCTGATGGTAGGAAATCTTCAGTTTTCCAGTACTAATAGTGTATCTTCAGTATTATAAGACTTCAGTACAAGTCACTTGACGTCAGAGGAGAGAGACTGAAGAACAGAAACCTGCATTTCTATCATATAATATGACACATGTCAGACTATTAATATTTAAACAGGTTTTGCCTTTATTAAGTATTCCATCTACATACACTGTCATAGGTCCAAATTTACAAATGCTGCTCCTTTGCATGTGTTTTCAGATTGAGAAAATGCAAACCTAATGGGCCCAGCTCCTTGACATTCCACTTCTCAGTGAAAGGGTTCCTTTAAAAATCAACAGCTAAAAAATAAATTGGCTCAGGCATTTTTAGAGCAAAGATCAGAACAAATGTTGCTTTTTCTTTTCTTTTCTTTTCTTTTCCTTTTGAGGTTTGCATTTAATTCAATATTTAAAAATTGGAAAATGTGCTGTCTCATGCACATGCTGGCCTTTGGAAATTTTGGAAAAAGCAAATAAAACTTTTTCTTAAAATGTACATGTGCAGGGCTTCCCTGGTGGCGCAGTGGTTGAGAATCTGCCTGCCAATGCAGGGGACACGGGTTCGAGCCCTGGTCTGGGAGGATCCCACATGCCGCGGAGCAACTGGGCCCGTGAGCCACAATTACTGAGCCTGCGCGTCTGGAGCCTGTGCTCCGCAACAAGAGAGGCCGCGATAATGAGAGGCCCGCGCACCGCGATGAAGAGTGGCCCCCGCTTGCCGCAACTAGAGAAAGCCCTCGCACAGAAACGAAGACTCAACACAGTCATAAATAAATAAATAAATAAATAAAAGAACGTGAATTTCTAAAAAAAAAAAAGTACGTGTGCAACATAAAGATGGATGTGTAGTCAAAATGTGCTCTACATCAAAACCCATCAGAATTTCCAGATTTACATTCTATTAAGGGTTACAATTTTAAATACACTTAAAAAGTCATAGCTCCAAGTTCAGAGCTGAGATCATCTTCAGGGCAGCACTTGGTAGTTGATAATTTGTAGCATCCACAGTCTTTTTTTTTTTTTTTTTTCACACACACACACTGTATTTTATTTTTACAAGAGATAAATAGACTGACACCAAGCATTGTACATGGCATCCACAGTCTTTAAACCATCAATGACAGTATAATTCAGATGAGTTCTAAGGAAGCTATTATAGCCAGTTGGAGAAGTAATGCATGTATTTAAAATACATCAAGTATTCTTATGCAGCCGCTTATTGCTTTCAACAAAATAAAATGCTTTAAAAAACTGCTTGAACCGTGACCGGGTTCTGCCTAGCACCGTGTCTCATGCTCAATAAATATCTAATGAATGAAGTAAATCTTTGCTAATGTTGATTCAAAATAAATAAATAAATAAATAAAAAATAAAACCAAGCCTACAGAGTTGTTACACCCCTGAGCAGGTGGAAATCCATAGGGCAAATTACAGGGTTTTGATCGGGGGCGCCCTGACCGTCCTGTAGTCTAAAGTGGTTTGTACTTTAAGGTTCAAGAGGCGAAACCCACCAAGGGAGGAGTTTGCCCTCCTACCTCCTCAGAACCGTGGCTGACCTGAAATAACACCCACCAGATCGAGTTCAGAATTTCAGAGCAAGGGCTGGGTGCAGGATAGAATTTCATTCTCCGTTTTTGGCCGGCACAACTGACTTTTGTACATTCCACCCCAGGACTCCTCCCGAGCCCCGAGCTCTGTGAAGTCTCCTCTTAAGTTACCCGGAGTTGCAGCCAAAGGGCAGCTCAGACGGAGCTGAAATGACTTCCTTGCTTAGGCCCTCGCGCTGGTCTTTCTTTTCTCCCTCTCCTCCGTCCTCCCCGCGCCCCCACCCCCTCGCCGGGGAAAGGAAAGGTTGAGCGGGAAGTGCCACGGTGACGATGCGGGCTCCTGAACGCACACCCGCAGAGCCGGGGTTGGACGACGCCTGCCTGCGGGCTGCGGAGCGCAGGGACGGGACACCTCGCAAGCGGCTGGAGACCGTCCACGAAGCCGCCCCGGGGGCGCACGGCGGCCGCCGCAGCCGGCGCTCTCTGCGGAGGCGGAGGCGCTGCGCAGAAGCACAGCCCCTGCCTGCGGGTTGGGACACGAGCGAGCTGCGCGCACCCCGCGCCGGGTGTTGCTGGGTCTACGTCCCGGCGTTCCCTCGGGGTCCCCCTCTCGCCCGGGGAGGGGACCACGTCGCTCCTCCTGGGGCTGGAGGATGTCATCGCTGCCGGCTCTGTGCTTTCCCTCTGCTCCCCGACAGCGGGCCCCCGTCTAGGCACCCAGCCCTGGTCGCCCTCTAAGTACCCGCCCCCCTCCCCGCCCGAGCGCCCGGAGCCCCCGCGAGAGGCCCCCGCGGTACTGGGCCGACGGCAGGAGGGGGAGCCGGGGACCGTGCCCCGAACCTGCGGAGGAACAGAAGTTGGAGGGGAAGATGGGGAAGCGAGGCCTGCCAGCCCCCCTGCCCCGGTGGAGCGTGGAAGCGCCCCAAAGAGAAGAGGGACGACATGCCAGTCTGCCTTCGTCCCCAAACGTCGGGAGCGGCCCCGCTGGCAGCCGCGGTCGCCCGCCCCGAGGCCGAGGGAGTGGGGGGAGCCCCGGCCTCGACCTCGCGGAGGCACGGTTGGGGGGCTGGGCTGCAGAGGCCCCAGACGCTGCCCGGCCCCGGGTGCCACCCTCCACGGCCGGGTAACTAGGACCCCCGCCACGTTGTCCCAGCAGCCCTACGCCTTGCGGGGCTCGCCATAGGGGAAGCGCGGAGTCATCGGTCTGCAGGGAGCTGCCGAACGACAGAGCGCCGGGCCTCCCCGGCGCCCCGGTCTCGGCAGAGGTGCCACCCGGCGCGGGCGATTGCCCGGTTCCGGCTCCGGCTACGCCCGCGCGGATGGAAGAGGGAGGCCGAGACGGCCCAACACCCCACCCCCGCTCCGAGGGAGCCCTCGGGGTCTGGGATAAGCCGGGAAGAAAACCTGTTGAAAACTCTTAACGCCGGCTCGAAAGACAATCAGATCTCTGGAGCAAAACCCTCTCTCCAATTTGATGTCTTGAAATGTCATAAACGCTGCATTGCAGTAAGATTGCTGCGCCCTTAAATGGGCCAATAATTTTCAGCCCTTTCCCACAAATTCCTCTAGCCTGGGATTTCTATGTAAAGCAATTCAAATAAGTAAAAACTACTTTATTGCTTTTCGAAAATTCGCATGCATTTATTCTGCTTAAAATTTGATATAGGACATTTTTTTGTATTCGCATTTATCGCTTGCCAAGAAATAATTAAGAATAGGAGCGCGAAGATTCATTTTAAGTAAAAAAATCTTCTCAAATGAAAATGTCAGGTCATAAAAATTCCTTTTAAATCATAACAGCATATAAATCTTTGAAATTAACCATGTAATTACAATGTCTATCAACTTTTACCTTGAGCTTTGAGCCTCTCTTTTTAATCTTCCATTCTTTTTTTAATGAATAGCTATTCTGAAATTAAAAAGTACTGTTCATTACACATGCCCCACTACAATAGGGTTTTTATCATATTTGCTCTACGTAAAAATACTTGCTACTTTGTAATTATTCACACGCCGATCCTTTCCTATATTGAGTAGAAAATAAAAAATGAAATAGAAGTCAAAGGTGCTTTAGAGCTGAATGATTTACACAATTCATTAAGGACGGTGATTTTTCAGTTAGCATCAGATTAAATGGTTACTTACTCTCAAATAGCCCTTGGGGAGTTGAATTGCTGGGTAGCAAACAGATTAAAGTTTGCATTGAAAGAAAAATTGAATTCAGAGGTAATCAATAGCATAATAGGGGCAGTGAGTGGTGCCTGCTGCCTGAAATGAAATTACCATATTTTTAATCTTAATTTTCCACTCTGTTTATCTGACAGTGTGGATGTGCAATCCAAACAGATAATGAGAGAGTGGGATATTGACACTGCTGTCCTCTGGAGTGCTTGTTTTCAGTGATTAAATGCTGTGATCTGTGATTACTTTGTGCAAGGATGTCAGGGCTGCTGGCCAGAACCATGGGAGGGGCTCTCACTCCGCAGCTGCAACTCCGGGCTCTCCCAGGTCCTAATGTCTGAAATTCATTTTCCACCAGCAATGCTGAAAAATAAAGATTACCTATTTATGTATATACTTGGGCTGCACAAATTACAATAATTAATCCCATTGTTATTGTTGTCCTGATTCAAAAACGTTTAATTAGATCAATATGTAGTGAACCCTCTCTGTAAGTTTTCTATTAATGAGCCCACCAACTTGCTTCTTGTAAGAAGATGCGAGTTATAGGAAGCAACACGCTGGGAGACTTTGAAGGGGAAGTGTATTACCATTACAGAAGCGGGAGAGAGAAGAAAACTTGGGGCATTGTTGAAGGCATCCAGCCCCAGTGGCTGCAATTATATAACAAGCTGTGATAATTTTCTAAAATGCAAATAGTCTTCTCTGGGTACTGAAAGTCCTTTGTATATTTAATTAAATTAATACCTCTAGCCAAATAACAGAAATACCCAATCACAAAATTTTAAAGTTTATGTAAGTCCCATATTCTCTAAATTCATTACCTTTTTTTTTTTAAACATCTTTATTGGAGTATAATTGCTTTACGTTGTTGTGTTAGTTTCTGCTGTATAACAAAGTGAATCAGTTATACGTATACATATATCCCCATATCCCCTCTCTCTTGCGACTCCCTCCCACCCTCCCTATCCCACCCCTCTAGGTGGTCACAAAGCACCGAGCTGATCTCCCTGTGCTATGCGGCTGCCTCCCACTAGCTATCTATTTTACATTTGGTAGTGTATATATGTCCATGCCACTCTCTCACTTCGTCCCAGCTTACCCTTCCCCCTCCCCGTGTCCTCAAGTCCATTCTCTACATTTGCATCTTTATTCCTGTCCTGCCTCTAGGTTCTTCAGAACCTTTTTTTTTTTTTTTTTAGATTCCATATATATGTGTTAGCATATGGTATTTGTTTTTCTCTTTCTGACTTACTTTACTCTGTATGACAGACTCTAGGTCCATCCACCTCACTACAAATAACTCAATTTCGTTTCTTTTTATGGCTGAGTAATATTCCATTGTATATATGTGCCACATCTTCTTTATCCATTCATCTGTCGATGGACACTTAGGTTGCTTCCATGTCTTGGCTATTGTAAATAGTGCTGCAATGAACATTGTGGTACATGAGTCTTTTTGTATTATGTTACCTTTTGATATCTAAATGTACCTTGCTGTTAGTATAATTCTGACAAATAACTTATATTTAAAGCATTATTCCACTTTTGCAATGAGGAATTTTACAAAGCTTCACATTGGCCACCATATTATGGATGCATCATTTGAATTTGAATTCACTTAATCCCCCTGTGGGAATAGATTTACAATAGATGATGCCTATCTACCATCTACACCGACAACTTGAAATGTACAGCCTACTTTTGCTTCCACTGGGCAAAGTCTGCGTGTGTTTGGAGAATTTGGCAATTATGCATAGTGAATTAACTTATCCTCCTTTAATCCATATGTGGACCCAAATAAAAAGACATGAAGAGAAAGAGTGATGGGCAGCACAGGCTATGTGATAACTGATTATTACACAGCATTTATGTCTCCAAATTGGAGAGTGGTCACAAAATAAAGTGATAGTGCCGGCTCATTCAATCATTCCTTGGTCTGGGCTAGGTGTATTGTCTTCTGTTCCTAATGCACAGGATAACTTTTTTTTTTTTTTTTTTCAGTCATTTGTGATATGCACAACTGTCTGGTAGAGGAAAAGTAGTGCTAGGCTAAGTGCTTAGAAGTGAAGAGTGCAAAATAACTGTGAAAAAGGTGAACGAGTTCCCTGAATGGCTGTGAATTCGAGGCTGTTAATTCCCTGATCCTCGTCCCTCACAAAAATCCCCCACTTCTCTGAAAGTCAAGTGGTTGAAATTGGAAATTTTTAATAAATTAATATTTTAACCCTTGAGTAGCCACAGGCAACTCTGCTCTTATAACACGTATTTACCGGTAAGGAAACTGGGGAGGTATATATGCTGATAAATATTGACCGATGACCATTGCTTAATTTCATATTTTAAGTGTAGGCTAAAGAAATTCCCTCCTGTTACATAAACCCGCAATGAAAATAGCACATTTGATTTTACTGCTTGCTTTAGATACGCTATACACTGTGTTATTTTGTAAATTGCTCTAAAGAAAGGTGACATTAGATCTACACCATAAATGAATATAACCAAGTCCCAATGAATCTATATAGCTGTGCTGGAATAAGCTTAAAATTTTTGCTTAGAGTCTTAAAAAATCACAAAAAGATGTATCAGGCAGATTAACAGTTTGGACTGATTCTTTCACATGGAGTTTCAGTACCATTTTGACAATTTATTCGGTATTCAGAAAAATTCATAAACTTGAATATAAACTACATACAGTCCTGTCTTCATTACAACAAACTCATCCAATTTTTTGATAACTGGTATTGTGTCCTTAAAACTTTTTTTATCAATACTTAAACATGCTGATTCTTATAGCAAGGGAATATGGCTGATACATATCCATTGACATGGAAAGTAGTCAAAGTGCTATTTGAACTTCCCCCCCCCCCCCCCCCCGCATCTCTTGACTACCTCTATAATCCAACTGAAACCTAGGTTTTCTAAGGATACAAAAGCTTTCCTCTACCCCTATACCTGCAGTCACCATTCGAAGTTTATTGAGCTTTAGAGCACACAAAGAGAGTGAGAAAATCCAAACCAATCTCTTTCCTTTCACTTTCTAAATCCTGACATGGTCCATCACCTTTTAAAAATAGTGAGCTGGGCTTCCCCAAAAAGGAGAAAGGAAACAAAATCTAATGGAAAACAATGGGAGAAGGATAATCTAATCTTTAAATAAGAAGACATGTTTCTGAAAGCTTAAGAAGGGTGAGTTTCACACTGATGTCACCTTCTCCTGAAAAATGCCAGCCCTCCAGGAGGTGAAGAGGGAAATATTAATGCCATTAATCCATTGTCCCCAAATTCTCCCTAAATAGATGGGATTTGAGGGAAGGCTCTAGGTCACAGAAGTGGAAGTATTCATGGAAAACAAAGTGGTTTGCTCCTGATTGGCGTTTAGTTTGTTCAACCATTAACAAGCCAGTTCTGGGAAAACCTAAATATTCCAATGAACCACACACACAAACAAGTAGCCATTACCTCTCATCAATGACCCAATCTTTCCTTCCAATGCCAGTTTCTCGTGACCAGTGAAGAAAGAAAACATACTTATCACAGACTACGGAAATGAAGTCCATTCTGGGCCATCACCAGGTTGACTAACGTCTCCTGTATATTGCGTGTTAAGGAAACAAACCCAAAAGGGCTTCCTCAAGGAATGGTGGCTCTAGAAGACCCAGCATGGCAGCACCAAATACTTTCATGCATTTTCCTTCACCTCCGGAAGACAGGGGGTTTTTGGTTAACTTTTGAAGTCTGTACTTCCTTGTAGCGTTTAGGCATAATCTTGGCAGCAAGAAGTGGAAAATAAAGCTACCAATGATGAAAAAAGAGGAGTGACAATTTCTGTGGAGTGAAGGTGAGGAGTAAAACTGGGTTTCATAAAACCTACTTGGGGGCACATCTGCATTAGTTATTCTCTATCATCAATCTCTAGCTCAGTGCCTGGCATGTGGTAGATATTAATCAGTTGCTTAGTGAGTGAATATACAGAAACAGCAAAAGTTGGAGAATGGTCAGATTTGATTTTAATTATCATTAATAATCCAGACCTCAAATGTTTAAGTTATGATGAAAGGCCAATATTCTCAGGGCTCAGAGCATGCCCTAAGTACACTCTATCTAAAAATTCATTACTCTAGCAGGTAACTTGGAAGACAGAAACAAGAGCTTAGCAAATGAAATAGCCTTGCAGACACTCAGCCTACCCTGCCTCTACTTACTCAGTCAATAAAGCACGACTGATCACCTTCCAGACACTGTTAGTTTCTATTGCTACCTGCTGTGTGCTTTCACTCCCCATGTTGTCTTGACATTACACTTCAAGACACTTGTCCCTCCCTCGCCCCTTTGAGAAGATGGGCTCTGTGAAGACAGGGACCAAGTCCTATCTTTATTTCTCTTTTCCTTGGCACAGAGAGGCCTCCCTAAGTATCTATTAAATGAATTAAAATAAGCCTGTGCAATGTACTGACAAAATCTAATTCTGAGCTGTTCCTGGTTAAAAAATAACTATAACTATCATCTCTTTGAGAATTCCATTCCGAATTCTGCCTCTGTCTCAGTGTCCCCTTGGGAAGACAGTTAATAATCAGGATTCCCCCTTTCATCACCCATAAAATGAAGGCATGGCTCCAGGTAGCTTCCAGCTTTAAAATGCTATGACTCAAAGTTATTTTTCTTGAAAATTTAGCTGCTGACTAGATTTGTTCGCAAACTAAACATTTTTGGAGACTGTGGTGTGTATAGGTGAAAGTAGAGTTTTCTGAATCATCTTTTCTTTCATTCCACGTAGAAAAGCTATAGAAAAAAAAGTGTTTTCTTTATAGAAATGTAACTACAATATGTGTCTTCTTGAACGGCTTCGCATTTAAAAGCCTGTGAATAAATCTTGTCCTCTGAATTTAGTCTAATGAAGACTTTTCCCACAACTATGAGGCTGTGTTTTCTTTCAGCCAGAGAAAGCCCACAGCCTTAAAACAGAGAAGAGCCCATTCTGCTGTTAATTGATAGGAGGACTGTGGTAGGCAGGATAGTATGCAATAACCTCCACTTCAGCACTGGCTGTGTGGTCAGTAGAATACAGAGAAGTGGTGACATGCCACTTCCTGGATTGGGTTATAAAAGACAGTGGCTTCAGTGGCTTCAGTGCTGGTTTCATTCCCAGTCTTTCTTTCTCTCTTTCTCTCTTTTCACTTACTGGGGAAGCCAGTTGCTATATTGTCAGCTGTCCTTTGGAGAGGCTCACATGGCAAGAAACAGCAGCCCTCAGTCCAATAGCCAACAAGGAGAGACCAGGTGCCATGTCATGAAGACATTCAGACAACCTATCGAGAGGCCCACAAAGTGGAAAACTAAAATCCCTGCTAACAGCCAGTGAGGACCAGAGGCCCACCAGCAACTCCATGAGGGAGCTTGGAAGTGGATTGTCTCCCAGTCAAGCCTTCAGATGAGACAGCAGCCCTGGTTGGCAGCTTATACCAAGAGAGGTGATTCTTGAGCTGGAATCTCCCAGCTAAGCTGCTCCCAGATTTCTGCCCATAGAAACTGTGAGATCAAATATTTGTTGTTTTAAGCTGCTAAATTTCGGTGCAATTTGTTACACAAGACCAGGCATCAAAATACAGGGGTTTTACTTCAGCATTATGTGATATCAATTGCACATCTTCAGGAATCCTTTTTATTTTTGAAGAACCTTTTCTGCCGGCCTTAGTAGATGTGAGTTTAGGTATTCTAAGCTGTGGAACCTAAAGGAATAGTGTCCTAAGATGTGGAGGCAACACAATTATTTATTTTTAAAGTTGGTGGCAAAAATGTCTTCTTGATATTATGTCTCTAGTATTTAAGTTTGAGGACTGCTTTGCTGGGACCTATATTTATAAAATCTCATAGAGATTTGACCCAGATCAGTAAGTATTTCTCCGGTTAATTAAAAAATTATGCATGTATCCAATAGACTTACAGTTTGAATGAAGACAGGAAAAATGATAAGATATTCATAGACACCCGTTTATTCATTTCATTTTTCACATTTTGAAAAAATCAGTGTAATGACCCCATAGGAGACCAGAGGAGGTGGTAAAAGCAAGGCATGATTATAAATGCAATTTGAAAGACTATTTTTTTCTTTTAGGTTCTCCAAAAAATTACAACATGACAGATATTTACAAACAAATTAAAAACATGCAACTAGTTTGGGGTTTTGATAGCACATTTGTTCAGAGTAAAGAACTAGAAAAAATTCTAGTTTGACTATGAGATATTTCCCTTATCATCTTAACTTGAATAGTAAATAATAGCTACGAATTTATGACAATAGTAATCGTGACTGTTTACTGAGAACTTACATAATTTACACACACGTTTTCACATCTAATTCAAACCTCCCTTTAGATTGAATTTGAACAATTGGCATTATTATCCCATTTTGTGAGAACAATATTGAGGCTGAGAAGATTTAAGTAATTTGCCTACATCAAGCAGCTTGTAAAAATGGACCTGGGACTTAAAGCCAGGACTTTCTGAGTCCTAGTTCATGCTCTCAGTACTATGCTGTACTGCCTTTCTATGTTATTATTTATATTAGTTTTAGTAATGACAGTATATTAGCAACTGTTGAATTCTTTAGTACGGATTTATAGCAAATCCATAACCATCACTAACAACAAAAAACTCTCATGTTCAAAAAGATTTTTTATTAAGCTCAAGGTGAGGAAAGGAGCTTCCACTTACTGAGAAGATGCTCGGAAGGGAACAGTGAAAGGATGATGGTTTTGAGCTTCTGAACTCTCCCTACGTGTCTGATGAGAAAGACTTGTCAGCATTTTATGGATACTCTTTCATCACGTGCCTGCATTTTGTAACTGTCGCTGTCTCCCGAGTTTTAGAGTTGGCCTTCTGTCTCAGAATATCATTTCCCCTTTCAATTTTCCTATTGAGGGTAAATATGATTTTAATATATTTCTGAGTATTCAGTGCCAACCTTTAAAAAAATCTATACACATATAATTAGATTTTTTTTTCCAGGGGAGAAGGCCATTTATGTTATTCATCTTCCCCTGGAGTCTGAGCTGGAATCCTTTGGTTTTTCTAGTTAGGATTCAAATCAGGCAGCTTCGTCAGAGAATTTCCGGGCAGAAGGCATACTGGCGCTGGGCTCTGTTTGTTGGTTGGACTTTGAGGGGAATGGGTAAGAAGGAGGATGGCAAGGGTTGCTAGTCCTCTTGAGCATGTTACCATCCTCAGGGCTCTGCTTTGTCTGTGGGCCCTGCCACTCTGCTTACATCACCACTGCGGAAGATATCGAAGGAGAACGGGGAGAGAAACAATACAGCTCATGTCATCACACACAAAAAGGAAGATGCTGACATTTATTAAAATACATATTAAATACGGGCAATCATCACCTCTGACTCATCAGTTCCAATAAGATCAACTTGTCTTTCAAAAATCGGAGGAAAACAGAATTAGACTCATAGACATAGAAAACAAACTTACGGTTACCAAAGGGGAAAAAAGGGGGAGGGATAAATTAGGAGTTTGGGATCAACAGATACACACTACTATGTATAAAATAGATAAACAACAAGGGCCTACAAAATAGCACAGGGACTATATTCAGTTTCTTGTAATTACCTATAATGGAAAAGAATCTGAAGAAGAATGTGTGTGTAACTGTACACCTGAAAATAACACAACAGTGTAAATCAACTACACTTCACTTAAAAAAAAACCAGAGGAAAACTAACATATAGCAGTTCAATGCTTTGGTTTTTGATGTTACTCGTGTTTGTGTGTGTGCATGTGATATTCATTAAGTAAGAAGTGCTGCAAATTCACTGAATAGTTAATGTGATTCTGAAGTATTTCTTTTTCCTTCATATTGCAGTGAACTCCATTTTGAGGATGATTTGCTAAGATATTACTGCCACTGCTGTATGTAAATATTGCTGGCGAATTGAGAGTATAAATATTTTTCAAACAATTGTACCTGGTTCACCTCTCCATAAGGGCTCTGTCTCACTTCTTAAGTTTATTTCCCTTATTTCCTAAGTTTTTGTTTTTGGTTGCTTTCTTCTTTTAAGTCAGATGTTTCTTTGTACCTTCATGCCACTGTCCCCATTTTAAAGATGGAGAAAGACATAAATCATTAGCACTTACTTCATGATTGCAAAGAAAAATCCCATAGCATAGATTTGTAATATCCTGACTTATGAGCTGTGTACCTGGACAAAACACATTCTGTGCCTGCTTTGAGCACCATGGCTCTAGAAAAGATAAAAGTGGTCCCTGAACAATCATCACCAACAATCTCTAAGAAGAAATATTATCTCGACTCAGGTAACTTTCAATGTTGTAATGTTAAAATAGAAAAGTTAAATCAATGATTTGTAATTTGATTAAATCAGTATTAGAATACACCTTTGATTATTTCTGTTTTTTGTAAGGAGATTAGCTAAACTTTGTCTCCATCTGTGTTATTTCGGAGAAGTTTAGACAAACTATATCTATTTGACTTAGTTATTGAAACAGCTAATACAGTTTAAAACACATTAAAATGTGTTTTTTTGTTGACATGATCTTAGACTACCTTGTGAAATGTCTCTGCTATGCTGTAGGACACTAATGTTCTACTTTCTTTACAGAAGTTTGCAACTTAGATTAGTGAATTAATAGGTAATGAGCAGAGTTTAAAACGGAGGTCTCCAGACATACTTGACAGTGTATCTCTATAATTAAGGGAATCTGAGCATGTATCCCTAACCTATGCATGTTTATTTATAAAGTATATACATGTACTACTTCATGTAATAAATATTAGTAGGGCTTAGTTCCTTTCTCATATTTTAGATTAAGAAATACCAGTAGCAGTTATAGTTTTCTTCCCGTACCCCAGACATTATTTTGGGTGTATCTCACTTTGGAGACGACTGATGTAAACCGTTGTAGAGTTTCTACTTTTCAAGTGGAGATGTTTTTTCTTTATGTAACATACTTATACTTAGTTGTTCATGTACTTAAATTAGAGATATAGCTTTTAAACTGTGATTTATGGTATTTCTATAGCTTTATTGCAATGTAAATGCAAATGAGTAGTACAATCTTAAAGACTAGAGTGTAATCCAGTCCCTGATCTGAAAATGAAGGGCAATGCCATGTGTTATCGGAATGTCCATTTATATGTGGGTGGTGTCAGGGCAGAGGAAGGAGGAGGACACAAGTATTGTCAACTACCTGAAGGGCTCATATGAGAAAGAGGTTCCCCTTGTTCTGTATCTTTCCAGAAAGGCCATTTGGAACCCAGTGGAAGTTACTGGGAGGCAAACCTTGTGCATTTTAATTTAGAGATTTATTGACAATCTAGGCTGCACTACAGCAGACCATTGTCCTGTGATATAATGAATCCCCCATGTCTGGGACTGTGTAAGTAGGTGTTGAAGCTGTTGGAAATATGTAGATGGGTTTCTGCATAGCAGGGAAGTCAGAGCAGATCATCTCTAACATGCCTTCCAGCTCTTAAGTTCTGTGATTTTTTATAATAATCAAAGAATAGTTATCCAGAAGACTGGTAACTTGGAATCCCTTTGCCACAAAGAGACGAATTGACTGTGCTCAAAATTGCAAAGGTTATGTAAGAGGCAGAGGTTGAAGGCAGGTTCCACTTGTCCAGAACTACATGAAAAAAATCCAACTTCAACTGGGCACAGAAGCTGTTGGGAGCATCCGTTGTGAACCACTGTCTGAAGTGAACTTGGGAAGGTTCTTCCCTTAAAGATCTTTGCAGAGGGAATAAAAAACTATCCCTTGGAAAGGTCTGAACTTAACTAAGTCAAGTGTAAGCTGATCTTACAGGATCTTTTCCGTTACTGTGGTTCTATGCCTTATTGTGACCATCTGCTATGGTTAATTAACTAGAACTATCACCTCCCCCGCCAAAAAAAGAAAAGAAAATTTCCAGTAAAGAACAGAAGAGAAAGTGTCATCTTAATGCTTTCCTTTGACTTGCTTCTTCTGGTTGTGAGAAATTTGCTAAGAGTCAGTGGGCAGGAGCAGACATAATGCATCTTTTAAAAAAACAATGAAATATTATGTTGTGTCATTTCTCATAGATCCAGAATTAAGGACTGGGTGTGGGTTTCTGGTCTCTGCAGTATCTGACAAAAATAAATACCCTGGAAAATAAAGATAAAATTCCATCACGTATAGGCATGGGAAGCAGAGAACCTATACCCTTCTTCCCGGGTGATAAGCAGGGCAGCATTCCCAGTGAATGGTTCCACTTATTGAGGGTTTCTGGGAGCAGAAATCAATGCTGTTGCCCACGGGGCAGGTGCGGCACAAATAAAGCCCCTCAGTGCTGTCCCGGCTCAGGAAGGCATGAGATCATGCAGTTCGCACCAGCCTCAAGGAAGCTGCCAGCTCTGCCCATCTGGAGGCCGCTGTCATGACAAACTCCCCAAAGGAGAGAGTGCCCAGCTCTTCTGCCTCTTTCACTCAGCATGGGCAGGGAGAAAGCAAACATCCTCTTCTTCAGGGCCGCTGGCTGTTAAAAGGCTCAGATAAATGGGTTCAAGTGCCAGTGTTACCGACTGGACAGTGTTAATTATATGATGCTATGATGATTTGTAACCAAAGCTGGGGTAATTTGATTAACAAAATGAAAACCTATATGTCTCATGTATGCCACTCATGAGGATAAACTCATTCAAGACTTTGCGCTCAATAATTATTTAAATCCCAAGAACAAGTAATGATTTAAAACTTGGCTTCTGTAAAATATTGCCTGGAATATCTTATTAATCTTCTTTAATTTGCTATAAACCATGAATATTGTCTAAATTTGTGCATATATTTGGTTTCCGATTGTATTTAAAATAACTTCCTTATGTCATGTGACTATAATTATTTTAAGTTTATTGAGTTGATTTCAAAGTTTACGAGATTCGAGTTATTTTTGATTTAGAGTTTTAGTGGTCTCTCATATTACAATCGGAACAAAAATATAGACACTAATAGTCAATTCTATTGTCTGTTATTATCTGTAATTTTGACAATTACTAAAATTCTGGGTAAAATCATGTGTTTTAAAGTCTGAGTTTTATGCCAATAGTTGAGAACTTGTAATGACTTAAGCAAGAACTGAGCTAAAGGTTACCTTTGTATAGGCTATTAAAAAATATTTTTGACAAACCAAATGAATATTGCTAGGGGGCTCAGAGTTGGACAGTTACTGTGGGATTTAGCCATGGAAACCAAACTCATGAAAGACTGACCTATAAACCACCATTGATACGATTACAGCTTCAGATGTAGGGGTGCAATCATGCCCCTGAGTCATATTTTCTTGTCTCTCACTCTCCTTGGACAAGCCCATTGTCTCTTGATTCTTTTTTTTTTAAATTTAATTAATTAATTAATTAATTTATGGCTGTGTTGGGTCTTCGTTTCTGTGCGAAGGCTTTCTCCAGTTGCGGCGAGCGGGGGCCACTCTTCATCGCGGTGCGCGGGCCTCTCACTATCGCGGCCTCTTTTGTTGCGGAGCACAGGCTCCAGACGTGCAGGCTCAGTAGTTGTGGCGCACGGGCTTAGTTGCTCCGCGGCATGCTGGATCTTCCCAGACCAGGGCTCGAACCCGTCTCCCCTGCATTGGCAGGCAGATTCTCAACCACTGCGCCACCAGGGAAGCCCGCCTCTTGATTCTTATGTGCTCATTCTCAAAGAGCAGGCTTGTGTCTAATTTCCGGGGATTTCTTATTTTAGATAGTCAGCAACACTAACTAATTAACGGTGAAGCATCAAGTACGAGCATTATTAAGAAGTTAAAACTATCAATAAATATTATTTTAAAAACATACAATTTTTATAACATAACGTTCACCCACGTACAAACAATGAGTTTTGGTAAATCAGAATTGTGCACCATCACTATAATCCAGTTGTAGGATATTCCCATCACTCTTAAAAGATCCCCTGGGTGTTTGCAGTCCTTCTCTGCTCCCACCCTCAAACCTCAGGCAACCACTAATCTGTATTTTTTCCCGATGGATTATTCTCTTTGGGACATTTCTTAACAAATGGAACTGTACAATATGTATGTAATCTTTTGAAGTTAGTTTCTTTCACTTAGTATAATGCTTCTGAGGTTCATCAATGTTGTAGCATGGGGCTTCCCTGGTGGTGCAGTGGTTGAGAATCTGCCTGCCAATGCAGGGGACACGGGTTCGAGCCCTGGTCTGGGAAGATCCCACATGCCGCGGAGCAGCTGGGCCCGTGAGCCACAATTACTGAGCCTGCGCGTCTGGAGCCTGTGCTCTGCAACAAGAGAGGCCACGATAGTGAGAGGCCCGCGCACCGCGATGAAGAGTGGCCCCCGCTTGCCGCAACCAGAGAAAGCCCTCGCACAGAAACGAAGCCCCAACACAGTCAAAAATTAAAAAAAAAAAAAAAAATAAAATAAAATAAATAAATAAATAAATAAATAAATGTTGTAGCATGTACTTCTTTCCTTTTTATTGCTGAATGATATTTCACTGTATGGATATATCACAATTTTTTTTTTACCCATTCACCAGTTCATGGATATTTATGTTGTTTCCACGTTTGGGTTACTATGAATAATGCTGCTAAAAACATTCATATACAAGTCTTTGTAGGGATGCATGTTTTCATTTCTCTTGGGAAGATACCTAGGAGTGAAATTGCCGGGTCATATGATAAAATTAGAGTTTTTTATGAAATTGTCAAACTATTTTCCAAAGTGGCTGTCCTATCTTACCTTTCCATAAGCAATATAGGAATGTTTCCATTTCTCCTCATCCTCACCAAAATTTGTTATTGACTGCTTTTTTGGTTACAGCTATTCTATCTCTGATAGTCTTTTTTTTATAAATTTATTTATTTATTTTTGGCTGCGTTGGTTCTTCATTGCTGCTTGCGGGCTTCCTCTAGTTGTGGAGAGCAGGGGCTACTCTTCGTTGCAGTGCGCGGGCTTCTCATTGCAGAGCACAGGCTCTAGGCTCACGGGCTTCAGTAGTTGTGGTGCTCAGACTCAGTAGTTGCGGCTCACAGTCTCTAGAGCGCAGACTCAGTAGTTGTGGCGCACGGGTTTAGTTGCTCCATGGCATGTGGGATCTTCCTGGACCAGGGATCGAACCCTGGTTGATTAACAAAATGAAAACCTATATGTCCCCTGCATTGGCAGGTGGATTCTTAACCACTGCGCCACCAGGGAAGTCCCTATATAGTCAACTTATTCAACATGGTCTGTGATGTTGGGTGGTTTCACTGAGCTTACAGAGTATTTTTAAAATCTTAAGAGACATCATAATAATGTTAGAAAAAGAGCTCTGGTTTGCAGTTAGAAGACTCGAGAACTGGACCTGTAAGGTCATCAAAACCCTCTCTGCTGTTTAATAAATAAGCAGTAATAATAGCAAACATCTATATAGGATTTATTTGATGCCAGATGCTTTACATAGATTAACTCATTCAATCTCTCTCAGCAACACTAGAGGTAGGCTGACCCCATTGTACAGATAGTAAAACAAACACAGAAAGGTTAGGCAATTGCTCAAGGTTAAATAGCTAAATAAACAACTGAAAGTTTATTTCACACTAAAAATTATTTCTCTATTCAAAAAAGTTTCCATATTCGAAATAGTAGGACAGGGAGTCAGGAGACCTGAGGTCTAACTTGAGCTGCTATTACTGGTTATGCAACTATGGCTGGTCACTTAACTCCCTGGCTCTCAAGCTTTCTCAGTAAAATGATATTCTAGAACATTCTAGGGTCCCTTCTACTAAAATCTTCTTGTGCTTTCCTCAATGTATTTGGTACACCTGTTATGATTTATTTTTTTAGAACTCAGTATGCATCAAAAATGATTAGCATTATAGATTTGCTTCAAAATTAAAGTACTTTTGTTAAATTCCTACTTTAAAATATCTGCATAAATTAGTTTCTGTTAGACACAGGGATAACTATTTTAAAGACAGGTATTCTATTTCCATGGGTTTATTTAATTTTCTTTTCCTTTTATGCCCCTAGTGAAAAATGAGGGCTGTCCTGCCCTGGACACCTCATGTACCAAAAAGAGGCTGCCAGCAATGGAGAGCACTTGACTAATCCAGCCGCAGTGAGCTCTTCCTGTTTTAAAATGAGACGAAAGCTTATACAACTATTCATTTTGCTGTGAAAATTTCATCTATTTTTATAGATGAGTTTTCCCAGTGGGTGATATAGCATCCTATGAGTAAGCACACCCCAAATGTTTCCTTTTCATCATTATCTAAAGCACAGCCGAGCCTTGAAAAGACAATTGTATAGCTTCTTGTGTTGCTTCATGGGCTTTAAGTGCCCACAAAGAGGATTCCTTATGCTTTAATTTCTCTTTATTTTTCTGACTGTAAAGACCCTTGGGGTAAATGCCAGCCCCACAATCCCGCCGTTATACGGTTACTGTCAGCCCGCTGCAACGATGCTTCCTGTTCGCTAGGCCTCCTTTCATGGGACCACAATGTCCTGGCTTTGCTGCATTTCTTTGTCAACGCCCATCTCTTCAATAGCCTGTGAATAGTATTAAATGGTGTTTATGCTAGCTATTGTTGCCTTTTGTGTGGTTTGTCTAATTCACAGAGAAAAGTCTGCTTTTGTGGTCGAAGACCAGCTACGTCATGGCACACCATGTGCCTTCTGATGGGACCGGTCCTGCTGAGTGATAACATTGCAGGCCTGAGCTCCTTTGCAACACAATCCCGCATTCTTAGCCCAGTCAATACTCTCACAGGCAGACTGGTTTACTCTTTTTATGAAGAGGTAGGGGAAGATAAAGCACAAAAAATACCAGATCCTGAAACAAAATAGAAAAGCAGGGTAAGTTCAACTGATTTGCAACTTATTCAGCCAGCCAAGAAGTGAGAAGGCACGTGAAAAGAAAATCACAGATTTATTCTATTAGCGACCAGACGTGCCAGGTGGACCCACCGTGGCAGCAAATACTTCACATTTCAGGAATAAGATTGCATGATGGTTTCAAGGTATTGTTTAAAAGGACACCTAATACCAGAGTCACTACTCCGCTGGGCTTTTTCTAAAGTGCTCACGAAAGAGAAAGGATAGAGTATTGATGATTACATTATCCTCTGGTTCAAGAGTCTTTGCAGGGCAGGTATGTTGCTGTGTCTTGAAAGGGCTTTTGATGTAAGAAGATCATTACGGGCTCAGTGGTAACTGATCCCTGACATCCCTGGCTTTTGGTGCTGTGGGTTATTTTATCCTGTTGCTCTGTGTAGTCTGTTTTCCAGCTATCTACAATCTTTTTTATACCCCTAATGGTGGCTTATATTTTAGTTAGTTTTTTTTTTTTTTCCTTTGAGAAGTGCTTCTCAGACTAGAAGAGTCAGGTGCACAGGAAAGGGAAGAGCTTACTGTTAGCTGGTGGCACGTGTCTTTCGGTTTAGAAAACACGTTTCTGAATTATGGATCCAGCCTGCTTTCCTCATGTCTTTCTACTCCTGATGTAAAAACCAACCCAAACATAAAACTGGACGCAGGCACAAAGAAGGAGAAAGAAACCAGGAACCATAGCTCAAAAGTGTCACACAGTCCAAGTTTTCTGGAAGAGAAGCTGTACAAACAATATTGTCACGTTGAAAAATACTGACAAAATGAGATGATTTGTTTTTTAAAAATTTTTATTTTATATTGGAATAGAGTTGATTAACAGTGTTGTGTCAGTTTCAGGTGTACAGTGAAGTGATTCAGTTATACATATACATGTACCTATTCTTTTTCAATTCTTTTCCCATTTAGGTTATTACAGAGTGTTGAGCTGAGTTCCCTGTGCTATACAGTAGGTCCTTGTTGGTTATCTATTTTAAATACAGCAGTGTATACATGTCAATGCCAAATTCCCAATCTGTCCCTCCCCCCTACCTTTCCCCCCAGTAACCATAAGTTCGTTCTCTAAGTCTGTGAGTCTGTTTCTGTTTTGTAAATAAGTTCGTTTGTATTATTTTTTCTAGCTTCTGCATATACGCGATATCATATGATATTTGTCTTTCTCTGCCTGACTTACTTCACTTAGTATGATAATCTCCAGATCCATCCATGTTGTGCACATGGCATTATTTCATTCTTTTTAATGGCTGAGTAATATTCCATTGTACCACATCTTCTTTACCCATTCATCTGTTGATGGACATTTAGGTTGCTTCCGTGTCTCGGCTATTGTAAAACAGCATTGCAATGAACATTGGGGTGCATGTATCCTTTCAAACCATGTTTTTCTCTGGATATATGCCCAGGAGTGGGATTTCTGGATCAGAGGGTAGCTCTATTTTTAGTTTCTTAAGGAACCTGCATACTGTCTCCATAGTGGCTGTATCAATTTACATTCCCACCAACAGTGTAGGAGGGTTCCCTTTTCTCCACACCCTCTCCAGCATTTATTGTTTGTAGACTTTTTGATGATGGCCATTCTGACTGGTAATATGAGATGACTTGAATTCCTGTTCAAAATTCTGAAAATTTAGGGATTTTTTTTTCCTTTAATGAGAAAGTTAAAGTAGAAAGAATCCCATCTCATCTCCAATCCAAGAAAAGTGTGAGATCTGGAAGTTTTTCGTCTGAGTTGAGTCATGTCAAGCCATGAAAAGCCATCCCCTCCAACTTGAGTGACAAATATTTATTGGGTATGGGTCTAGCATGGAGCTAGTTGCTGTGGTAGTTTCCAAGAAGTCGAATTTGCTGTCTCTTGGGGGGAAAGTAACACTATAACTCTATAAAATTCGGGGATAATTAAGTTCTAGTGAGGCAGGGTGACAGTAAGCCCAAGTCTGGCGGCAGAGCGGTCGGTATGCGCTGGAATAACAGGAGCCGGGGCTGTATCTCATTCGTCCTGGTGTCTTTAGGACTGAGGAAAAGGGGTGGCGTATGACATGATGGATGATTTTCTCCTGCAAAACATGCTTCCAAGGGTGCACTCATATCATTGGCTGAAGCACAAATAAGAGAGGCTAAAACCCTGTTCCTCTTTCCAGTTCAACTAATGCTTAACGGAATGCTAGTAATTACAAGTGACATTATTATAGGACTAACACTGAAGCTGCAAACACTGGCCTTGTTTAAACCACTTGTAACAAATTCCCTGTGGCTGATCTTGTATATCTGATCTCAACCAAAGCTTGACTTCTCTTACAACACCCCTGCACCTCGGCTTGAATACTCCTCATGATGTAAATCTCACTCTCTCATAAGGCAATCATTCAGTTCATGGACAGCTCCAATTATTAGACAATTCTTTGTTAAACAGACGTCTCCCTTTCTATGACTTCATTTATCCCAGTCCCACTCCTTAGAGTCACATAGGATAAATATAATCATGCCTCCACATAACAGTCCTTTAAATATTTAAAGATGATTATTTGAGCCCTAATAACTCAAGGCTAGAAAAAGTTTTCTTTTTCTAGTTTAAATATTCCAATGGCATGGTTTTCATTCTTGGGGGAACTCCACTGTGTCAATGTATCTCTTAAGATATGATACTCAGAACTAAGACAGTTCTCTCCATGTAAGCATACCAGCAAAGCATACATCTGGGACAATTGTTGTTTTAATTCTGGATGAAATATTTCTGTTAATGTAATTTAAGATCTCATTAGCTCTTCTGGCAATTTTGTCTATGGGCCAGTACTGCAATTTTCATTAAATTAAACCCCCTAAACAATTTTATTTGAATTGCTAATGGTTCAGGTGTCTCTCATCTTCTAATTGGCCAGGCATTTCTTTTTAATTAATTAATTAATTAATTAATTAATTAATTAATTAATTAATGGCTGTGTTGGGTCTTCGTTGCTGCGCGTGGGCTTTCTCTAGTTGCGGCAAGCAGGGGCTACTCTTCATTGCAGTGCACGGGCTTCTCATTGTTGTGGCTTCTCTCGTTGTGGAGCACGGCCTCTAGACGTTCGGGCTTCAGTAGTTGTGGCACGTGGGCTCAGTAGTTGTGACTCGTGGGCTCTAGAGCGCAGGCTCAGTAGTTGTGGCGCACGGGCTTAGTTGCTCCGCGGCATGTGGGATCTTCCCAGACCAGGGCTTGAACCCGTGTCCCCTGCATTGGCAGGTGGATTCTTAACCACTGTGCCACCAGGGAAGCCCTGGACAGGCATTTCCTAACCTCACTGCAGAACTTTTCACTTACCACTGTTAAATTTCATCTCATTAGCTTTGCCGATTATGCCAAGCTGTCAGAATAAATCTGAGTGCATCTGACGACTAGTATGCTAACCACCCTTCCAAACTTGTGCCATTACTAAGTCTAGTAAGCATGCCTATTTTATTCTAATTCAAATATGTAATAAAATATCAAACACGATGGAACTAAATACAGAGACTAGTGGTTTGCCACTAGGGACCACCTTCTCCTTCTAGGTTGCATTCTTCTCAATTAATATTAATAGCATAAAACATTTTAACCAACTGTGAATTCCAGCTAAATGTAATGTCATCCATCCCACTTGGCCATAGATATATCATGAATGATATGTTTGAAATAATATTGTTTTGTACATCAGAATAGGCAACTCATTTGGAATAAAGTTGGTTTGGAAATGCAAATTAAGATTGCCATTTTAGTTCAACTCACCCTTATCCACAGAAAAGAAGGTCTTTGAAGTTCTCACTAAGAGAATCAGTAAGATCAGAAACTATGAAAGAAAAATGATCTATTTGTTAAATGGTCACATAGGAAAAAAATCTTAAATGCAAAAGACAAGTAAAACCGAGGAAACTGTTTGGAACATATATGACAAATGACTAATTTTATTAATATACAAAGAGCTCATATGAGTTAATAAAAATAGATGAATAGCCCAAAGGAAAATGGGCAAGGGACATGAACAGACAGTTCACACACACACACACACACACACACAATGGCCAATTAATTCAGGGAGAAATTTCAACCTCACTCATGATTAAAAAGATGGAAATTAAAACACAGATAAAGAAAACAACAACACAGATGAGATGCCATTCTTCATCCATTAGCCTTGGTAAAGATTAGCACCGCCTCTGTGGAAGGCAACTTGAAATTATCAATCAAGATTTAAAATACAAATACTCTTCGATCCAACAATTTTACGTCTAGGATTTTATCCTACAAACATAGTTCCACAAAGTAAAGAGAAATAGAGAAGTTGTAGAGGATTGACTGGATCCATCTCTTGTCAGCTGTGTGATCTTTGGCAAGTTGCTTGACCCCTCTGTGCCGAGTGCCTTTATCCAAAAACTTGGGATAATAATAATATCTGCTTATTGGAATGTTGTGAGAAATAAATGAGTTCTTTAAAACAGTGCTGAGCAGGGACTTCCCTGGTGGTGCAGTGGTTAAGAATCCACCTGCCAATGCAGGGGACATGGGTTCAAGCCCTGGTCTGGGAAGATCCCACATGCCACAGAGCAACTAAGCCTGTGTGTCACAACTACTGAGCTTGTGCACTAGAGCACGCAAGGCACAACTACTGAGCCCGCGTGCTGCAACTACTGAAGCCTGAGTGCCTGGAGCCCGTGCTCTGCAACAAGAGAAGCCACCACAATGAGAAGCCCGCGCACCACAACGAAGAGTAGCCCCTGCTCCTCGCAACTAGAGAGAAAGCCCGCGCGCAGCAACAAAGACCCAACGCAGCCAAACAAACAAACAAACAAAAAAGCAGTGCTGAACATATAGTAAGTGGTATATACATGTTTGCTATTTTTAATTTCAACCTTAAAAAAATGTTCATCAATAAGGGACAGATTAATTAAATTATTGTATATGCATACAATGTACTATTATACAGCCATTACAAAGAGTCAGAGTTTTGTAAATGTTGATTTGAAAGTGGTCATATTATAAAGACACTGAAGTAAGAGAAGAAGCAAGGCAGAACAGCATGTATAATATAGTCACGTTTGTGTAAAAAATAAGATATAACACATATATGTTGTATATGCATTATATTTATTTGTAAGAATAGACATTAACAGTGGTTCTAGCTGAACTATGACACTAGGAAGTGAAAGAGAGGCCTTTAATTTTCATTTTCTATCCTTCTGTACGTTTATTTTAAAAATCATGTACATATAGTACTTTCATACTCAAAAAATTATACGGTGCAATCTAACTCTTGCAATCAAGCCAGCATAATTTTTTTATGACAGAGGGCTAAGCATCGGAATATAACGTGCAGGAAAGGGGAAACCAACGCGGAAGGATTTTTCTGCGTGTCTTTAACGCTCTCTCCGGCAGGTAGGGGGGTCTCCCAGCGCTTGGGCGGTGTGGAGCAGCCCGCGTCTTCTCCATCTGTGCGGGCTCTTGGCTCCCGTTTCAAACTATATTCAAAGTCCAGCCACTTCTCAGCACCCACCCCCAGCACCGTAAAGTGAGCACGCCATTGCCTGCGGGGCTTACTGGACTAACGGCTGCGAGAGCCTCTCTCTGCCCTTCCTCCCAAAGTCTATTCTCAACTGGGTAGCCAGAGGAATTCTTCAGATGTAAGATCATGTCACTCCTCTGCTCAGAAATGTCCAGCCTTTACATTTCACTCAGAGCAAAAGCTCCAGTCTTCAAAGTAGCCTGGAAGGACCCTGCTTCTTCACCGTGCATCCAACCTCAGCCTCTAACAATCTCCTCTTCCTGCTCCAGCCATAAGGGGCTCCTTGCTTGGTCTCCAGCATGCCTGGCCGGCTCCTGCCTGGGGCTTCCACACTGGCCATTCTTCAGCCCAGAACACTCTTCCCCAAATACCTGCACGGCCAATTCCTTCACCTCCTGTAAGTCTTTGCTCAAATCTCACCTCCACGACGCTTACTTGGACCACTCTTTCTACCCTCACAACTCACGTTCCTCCCTGCAGAATTGAACCACAGTCTCTCCATTGCTCCCTGCCCCTCTCCCAGCACAGACCGCCCTCTAAAATAGTGTTGGGTTTGCTAGGGGCGACAGAACAAAGTACCACAGGCTGGGCGGCTTAAAACAATAGAAATGTATTCTCTCACAGTTCTGGAAGCCACAAGTCCAAAATCAAGGTGTCAGCAAGGCCATACTCCCTCTGGGACTCTGGAGGGAACCCTCCCCACCTCTTCCAGCTGCTGGTGGGGGGCTGTCAATCCTTGGCACCCTTCGGCTTGCAGCTACATCACTACAATCTCTGTCTCCATCGTCACAGGGCATCCTTCCGCTGCTATACAGTCATATTAGATGAAGGGCTTGTCCTACTTCAGTATGACCTCATCTTAACTACACCTGCAAAACTTCTGTTTCCAAATAAGGTCACATTCTGAGATCCTGGGGCTTAGGATTTCAACGTATCTTTTGGGGGACACAATTCACCCCATACACATACGTAGAATTCACTTATTTTCTCAGAGTTACTGTTTTTATTGTCTGTCTCTCTCCGTAGAATGTAAGCTCCACAAGGAATTTGCTTTTTGTCATTTTTGTTCACAGGTGTACCTGAGGGTTTGGAACAGTACTTGACAGCTGGTGGACTTGCAATAAACATTTTTTGACTGATACTGGCTCTCATCACACACTTAACGCTGTTCATTAACATCAATCAGCTTCCTAGGTTCTAACTATCCAACTATTAAGCATTTTCTGGTTTCTTTCTAAAGAAAACACTGAGCAGCTGGAGAAACATTCGAGTCACCTAGTGGTTACATATTCCTTTTTTTTTTTTTAATTTACACTGTCAGATTTTTGTTTTTTGTTTTTATTTATTTATTTTTGGCTGTGTTAGGTCTTCGTTTCTGTGCGAGGGCTTTTCTCTAGTTGCGGCAAGCGGGGGCCACTCTTCATCGCAGTGCGCGGGCCTCTCACTATCGCGGCCTCTCTTGTTGCGGAGCACAGGCTCCAGACGCGCAGGCTCAGTAGTTGTGGCTCACGGGCCCAGTTGCTCCGCGGCATGTGGGATCCTCCCAGACCAGGGCTCGGACCCGTGTCCCCTGCATTGGCAGGCAGATTCTCAACCACTGCGCCACCAGGGAAGCCCTACATTTTCCTTGAAAACTTACTCTGACTTACAACTCAGCTGCATGAGTTTGGTTGGTGTCGATAACCTTGGGTGAGCTCACGAAATCGAATTCCTGAAAATGAAAGCTGTGGTCCTGATCCCGAACCCATGCTTCCCCTCGGCCCTGAATGAGGAAAAGGACCACGGAGACGTGGAGATCTAGCTGGTTGACCAGGGGAGCCATTCTGGGGAGCGTGGAGGGAGGGGCGTGCTGGTGGCTGTGTTTCAGGATGCTCAGCGTGGCTGTGAGATGCAGTGTGTGGTACAAGAAGGGTGGGGATGAGGAGCCAGTGTGGAGGCTATGAAAGCCTTGTCTCGAGGTAAGTGTTGAAGAAACGGCAAAATCAAATGACACTGCAAATGGAAAAAGTTAGGACAGAATTTAGGGTGTGGTCCTTGCACCATAAATAACAATAAGGGCATTTAATGAGATGGAATTGGGCTTAAAGAGAACAGGAAGTTACGAAGGAAGACCTTGTCTTTAATGGGTTAACATGGGATGTTAGCCTGTATTCCAGATGCCGCTGCTTCTGTCCTATTTCCTACATGGCTCTTCCACATCCCCAAAGCTGATGGCAGCGGTGCAGGTGGTGTTACAACATTTATATTTAGGCTGCATCTAAAAGGAGCAATCTAAGAGAACTTTTGATTGTGTTTCATGTTCTTCATGGGTAGCTCCAAGTTCAAAGAAGCCCTCCATAGCTCTGCAGACTGGTTGAAACTAGAGACAAGTCCCCACGTCTGCAAACATCACAGCTTCACTGCACTGCTGGCCCGTGTCCGGCAGGGTGTCTCCAATCTTTACAAGAACCCAACTGACACCCGACCAAGTTAGGATGGGGCTGTAGTAGGGTCTCAGACTCTCTGAGCTCCCTACTGTATAAGACGTTGTTTAAAGAATCAGAATTTTCCTGAAAGATGTTCACCTTGATTTGCAGAGTATTTGGACAATCACGAAAAGCCACGGTAGGCAATAATTATACATTCTGCTGGGATTTTACAACATAAAAATCAGACATTGGTGTCCACCCTATACAGCTCCCTCCCTCTGCGTACAACAATTGATTTCCAATGGCTGAAATTTACACAATAAAGGAAACCTTTGTTTTCAGTTCTACTGATAAGAGAGACAATATGTGCGAGTCCCTCATTGATTGACTTCTGTTTTCTTAGATTCACTTCTTGAGAGACTCATTAAACATAAGAGAAAATGATCTGTTTCCATTGATTGGATGATGTGCCCATCTGACAACCATAGTTTTTGTATTAAACTTATTAATTATGTCATTAGTGTAATTTACAGAATTGAAGAAATCACTCAGGATCTGACTGTATTGCTGGTTATGTTTTTTTTTTTTAAATAAATGAAAGCATTTGTAGAGGAAATAAATCTTGTGACAACAATAATAGATGAAAAGGCCACCGGCTCACTTTGTAAATCACCACAAGCTAAAGGAAACTTCCTCTGATTACTTAAGTGGTGAGTGCTGGAAAGCTGGGTTTCTCAAAATGTATGTTTTCATATTGTGAAATTCCGGGGATCATTGCTCATTGCAAGTACTTGGGAAAGATGATTTCCCATTGTTCATTTAAATTCCTCTCTCATCCTCATAACCATTTCATTGTTTAAGGTTAATAAGTTATATAGAGCATGATAAAGCCAGGCTTGATCTGGGTCTCCCCAAAGTCTCCCCTGAACTAACTGTTCATAGTGACTGGGGATATTGTGAGCTTGTCTAATTCGCAGAAACTTTTCTCTCCCCTGGCAACGATTGCCAAGAAATTAATTATGACAAGGAGGGAAGTAACTCCGCTCTGTAGCCTGGCTCTGGCTGACTGCAAAACTCAGCCTCAAAGTGAATGTCTGGGTGGGCATTGAAATTAAGTGATCTTTTGGAATTTTCTAGAAAAAAACTTGATATCAAGTTGATATACTTGATAAACTTGATATAGGTGCAGTTTGTGGACATTCTTTCCCAATTAGATTTTTAAGGACCTTCACTATCACCCCTACTGTTACTTTGAGAGCACTGAGCTGGTTATGCATAGTTTTCTGATATATGAGAGATTCCCCCAAATGATCCTCTTTTCTTTTTACCATGGGGTTAGTGCTGGCTTCATGGGCATGTGACTACCTTCTACTTAGAAGATCCTGGAACTTGGTCTAATGCTCTGCACTTGCTGTCTTGAAATCTTAATAAATTTTGAACAAGGGCCATGCATTTTCATCTTGCGCTGGGCCCTAAAATTAAGTAGCCTGTCCAGAGTGGAGGGCTAGTGCATGACATATGTCACATGTTAAACTGATCCTGTTGATTCAATAAGCACAACTCATTTGGCACTAATCAAAGTCTAAGTGTGGAATGAGCACTTCCCTTATTGTGTGAATTTCTTTCATTTCCATTTCTTTCCTTTTTTGCAATGGTGGAAAAATGCTCATGATAGCGTTATTCATGTCTTTGAGGAGTGATGAGATGCTAAATACTGAAGATTAATTTTGCTGACAGTGATTACAAAATTCCTTAAGTGAAGGCAGACTCTCTATTCTAAGAGATTGAATAGGAATTCTTGATGTTTTCTGTTAACGATCTGTGCAGTTTTGTTGTGTTAAGTATTTTATCATTATTAAAATGTGAAACAAGTATTAAAAAGTGAAATCGCTTTTTGTATTTGAGACTCCTAGGAACATATACCAAAAGAACCTATCCTTTTTTTTTAATAATGTAAAATAAATGTGGCCCGTAGCCATTATATGGATAAGCAAGTGTAGTCTATGAAAAGATGCTCAATGTCAGTAATCATCAGGGAAACCCAAATCAAAGCCACGATGAGATGTGACCTCATGCCTGTTAGGATTGTCATTATAGAAACAAAAAAAAACCCAAAAAGAACAAACAAACAACAACAAAAAAACCTCAGAAAATAACAAGTGTTGCAAGGATGTGGAGAAATTGGAACCCAAGTACATTGTTGGTGGGAAAAATAGTGCGGCCACTATGGAAAACAGTATGAAATTCCTCAAAAAATTTAAAATAGAACTACCATATAATCCAGTAATCTCACTTCTGGGTATATAGCCAAAAGAATTGAAGTCAGGAGCTCAAAGAAAGATTTATACTCCTATGCTCACTACAGCATTATTCACAACAGCCAACAGGTGGAAACTACCTAAATGTTTATCGATGATGAATGGATAAATAAAATGTGGTGTATACACACAATGGAACGTTATTCAGCCATGAAAAAGGAAGGAAACCCTGCCATATGCTACAGCATGGATGAACCTTGAGGACATCATGCTAAGTAGAGAAAGCCAGTCACAGAAGGACAAATTCTACGTGATTCCACTGATGTGACATGTCTGAAACAAACTCACAAAACCAGAAGGCAGCATGGTGGCTGCTGGGGAAGGAGGAAATGGGGAGTTGCTGTTTAATGGGTATAAAGTTTCAGTCACGCAAGACGGAAAACTTCTAGAGATCTGTACATTGTGCTTATAGTTAACAATACTGTACTGTGAACTTAAAATTTTGTTAAGAAGGTAGATCTCATGTTATGCGGTTTTTAACCACAATTTATTATATTTTAAATTAATTTTTATTAGAGTATGGTTGCTTTACAATGTTGTGTTAGCCTCCACTGCACAACAAAATGAATCGGCCATACACATACAGATATCCCCTCCCTTTTAGGTTACCACAGTGCATACCACAATTTAAAAAGTAAAAAAAGAAAGCGTAGTCAATTCTTCTCACCAAGGGCCACAAAAGCTGTGCCCATTTGCCTGTTAACTGACCTTCTGTGGTATATCTTGATGCCTCTGTTTCCTTATCAGCATCAACACTCACACGCTCACTGAGTTAGTGTAGATTACTTTAGTCTAATTTTAGTTGGTGTAGTGAAGTCTATGCAGTTATATCCCAAAACGGGTGGGGCTAGGGGGTATTGGTTCCCTTTACTAGGCATGCTGCAGTTGCCAGGAGGGGAAGTACAGTATTTTCCTGCAGATGGATACAATATGAGCTTTCTTTTAACTTAACTGGTGATTGGAGGTGTTCGTATTTACATTTGACCTGCTTGCAACAAGCGAGAAGTGACAGGTTTCCTGCTGTTCTCTAGGTCAAGTCCTGTAGTGACCGTCTTCCTGGGACTCACCTGGCTTTTAAGCTGCCCCATGTCTAAGCGTCTCCTGAACTGTGGGAGGTCCTCTGAAAGGGCTAAGCAGGACTAAACTCAGCAGGTGGGGTTTGTCACTTTGTTAAGATCCTCTAAATTATAGAGTGATGTTTAGAAATTGTTGCACAATATGATTCTTACTTATTGATACATGTATACATATTTGTACCTACGTATTTTATAATGAAAATAATTTACCTTTGGGGTTCTTAGTTTTGCTCACTTGCATGGTAGATTGCATGGCTCCAGGGCTTTACCAGTCCCCTCATTCATACAGTTTGCCATGTCACTTTGCATGATCCTTCCCTTCTGACACAGGGCTTGGCCATGCAACTCGCTTTGGCCAACAGGACGTCAGCTGATGTAATACAGGTAGAAACTTGAAGAGTACCTTGCAGTCATTGGGCTTGCTCACTCCTGCCCTCTGTCACGTCCATGAGAAGGCATGCCTGGGCGAGCCTGCAGGTTGCTGAGCTGAGCCAATCTGGATCGACCAACTGACAGCCAACCCCCAGCCCAGCACAACATAGCAAATCTAGGTACCAACCTGCAGCCAGGCCTCAGCTGAGTGCGGCCAGATCAGCTTAACCTCATAGACTCAGGAGCTATGCGTATTGTGATAATCTATTGAAATATTATGATTGTTCATTGTGTAGAATTATTGTGGCAATAGATAACTGATCCAGTCATTATTATGTCAGCAGGTCGCACGTTTCTATTCAGGAGACCAGGAAGGATATGTGGAATGTTGCCCTAAAGATTCTCCTATGAATGTAAGACAGCCCGTGGGAGTGATTGACAAAACCAGGTGGGACAGAATAATCAGAGGAGAACCACTCCATCCCCCCTCAAAGTAGAAATATAGAAAAAGTGTAAGAATTGTAGTTGAGAATCCGAATAAGGTTAGTAACTGTGTCTGTCATCTTTGTGGCTCCAGGATCTAATAACAGAGAACGTGGCACTAAAAGGGAAGGAATGGATGGATGTTAGTTGAGCAGAGTGGAACATTTACATCTCAGTTCTGGTCTATAAAATCCAGAGCTGCCTGGCCCTATGTACACATTTCCTGAAGCATCTCATTTCCTTAGGGTGATGGCTGGACAATTGGATGTTGAAATTTATTTAAAAAATCACTACTTGGGATTTGGTATAACTTAGCTTTAAATTTCTCTCCGCTGAACAAATCCATTTTATAGACATTATGCAAAATAATAATGCAAATGTTATTCCAGAGCAAGTATTTAAAATATTTTAAAGAACAAATGATTTTATTCACCCTTGCTTCCAAAACAGGCACAAATATCTATTTCTAACATTTGGTTCCTTTGAGGCAATATTTAGTTAATTCTAAATACAGTTTGCCCTCTGTATCCATGGGTTCTGCATCCATGGATTGAAAATATTCCAAAAAAATTTTCTTGTAAGTTCCAAAAAGCAAAACTTGAATTTGTGGTGAGCCAGCAACTATTTACGTAGAATTTACATTGCATTAGGTACAAAAAGTAATCTGGAGATGATTTAAAGTATACAGGAGGATGTGTGTGGGTTACATGCAAATACTATACCATTTTATAGAGGGGACTTGAGCATCCTTGGACTTGGGGGTCCTGGGACCAATCTTCCTCAGATACCGAGGGATGGCTATATTAAAATACAGTTTATACCTGAAAATAGTTAACTTCATTCAAAGCACTGTTTATGTTTTAAAAAAATAACAAGGTCTGGTTTTATTTTCAGCAAGTACTATTTACAGTGAAGTTTTATGACACTTAGGAAAATATTAACCATGGAACTCTGTTGCTCATTTTGAAAGAGTTTTTTTTTTTAAAGAATTTTATTTGGAAGTCTTAAAATTTACAAAAAATGCTGTCCAGGTAGGAATGTTATTGGAATGATCTTGGTGGATTATTTCTCCCCACTTGGAAGTAGGCTTATTACAAAAATGGATTTTGTAAAGTGTTTAAAAACATTGCATGAGGTCACCTTTTACCATTCTGTCCCCTCCTCAACATGTCATTTCTTATCCTTCTTGTAAGAAAGAAGCAGCCACAGAGGATTCTGGAATTGCAGAGTGCCCTGGAACAACAGGCCAGCATTGGACAAGGCCGTAACTGGTAATTTCTATACCTGTACTTGAGGTAGGTAGATGAACTAGGAATCCTAATTTCTGATTTGACCTATTCTAACAGCCTCCATTTTACTTCTGGTGATTCTTGCATCTTCTCCTTAGTGGCTCAGTGATGACCCCTTTTTCACAGACAGGCAAACTCTGTCTGTGAAAAGCCAAGTGGTAGATATTTTTGGCTTTGTGGGCCGTTTGGTCTCTCTCACAACTAGTCAACTCTGCCACTTTAGCAGCCTTGGATAATATGTAAACAAATGAAAGAGGCTTGTGTTCCAATGAAACTTTATAGACATTTTATGTAACACTCTATGTGTTACGTAATTTTTACAAATCACAAAATATTATACTTCTTTTTTAAAAAAAAAATTTAAAAATGTGAAGACTGTTCTTAGCTTATAGATCATACAAAAAGAGGTGGTGAGCTGGATTTGGCCCAGGGCCATAATTTGTCAACCCCTGACCTTAGGTTAACTGGGTTGATGGGTCAAACTGAATGGGATGCCTCATTTAAGAGCACAAATGCTGAAGGCAGACAGACTGAGTTTGAACCTCAGCTCTGCCTTTTACCATCTGCGTGATCTTGAGCAAATAATAAAATGGGAACACTAACAATCCACTTCAATGCTGCCATGAGGATTCAATGTAATAATGGAGATGCCATGCTTGACACCTTACAAATACTGTATACATGCTAGCTGTTTCTGTTATCACTGTTACTTACCACAGTTGGAAATCCTGGTCTATTTCAAAATATACAGAAGAACTAGGCTGACCCCGTGGAATCAGAACTATTGGTTCTAATTTGACCCACTTGCCTTATGTTGGGGATTCTTTAATGTTTTAGCTCTTGCAGTTGGCATGACAGTTCAGACTCATGCGTCTCTATGTGCATTCAGATTTTGAAATTCCCAAATAAAGCCACAGCATTTCCCCCGACCTGATATTTACAAAATCATTGGCAATAAAGTTAACCGATTATAATATCTCCCCAAAAATCCTTTATGAGAAAGAAATAAATACCCTAACCAAAAACTTTAAATGTTGATCATTATTTTATAAACGGAATCGATTTTTTTTATTTGGCAACAACACCGACCCTGACACCCTGGCGGGTCACGACTCTGTGTGACCACTTCTACCCTGAACAAGCAAAGCTGAAGATACTACTGTCCTGAGTTGAAATAGTGACAAATGAGCTTATTTCAAAGGCAGCCCCTTTCGTGCTGTGCTTCTCTCTCTGTGGCTGACTTAGCATCATAAAGGTAGACTGTGTTGTGTTCAAAGCCCATGATATAAGAGAAGCTGTTTTAAATTATTACTATTTATAGGAAGGGAAATACACTCAGTTTGAGTAAATTATGCTAAATTAGTATCACATGCTAATAATTATGTTTTCAATAAGAGTACCCTAAATCTTTAATAAGGCTTAAATGCAGTTTTTATGTTACATAATGCCAAGTGGCAAAACTCTTTTATTAATAAATTGGCAAGGAGTTGAGGAAGTAATGTCATAGTTTACTGCATATTCAGCAACATACAGTTCATCCATGGATAAATTTATCCTCAAACGTGCTTTCTTGGTACATAAAAATGTTAGCCAAAAACAACAAACCAACAAAAATCACCCCCAATCCAAAATAATGAGGCTTTAAAAATATATGTCCATGATTTAAGCATGGCTAATTTTGTTTCAGTATTTTAATAAGGAAAACACATCTGGAATGTCTGTAGCCAAGATGTAAATTCAGCACACAAAAAAATAAAGATCAGGGATGACTTTTTAGAGCCTCGTTTAAAACTGAAGAGCTTGGGTTTCCCTGCATCAGACTAGGTAGTTTAACTTCCTGAATAGCCAGGAAAATCGTTGCTTCTGTTAAATATGTTTTCCGAATACCAGATTACGAGATGAGATTTTATTAGCATGGGCACTAATTCCAAATCTTTTTAAACTTCTACTATTACCCGTAAAGCTTGTTCAAGATGGGGAAAAAATTTAAAAAGAGAATAATAACAATCACGCAGCTACTTGAAAAGACTAACTGTAATATGCAGATAATTGAGGAAAAATTATTTTGTCTGTTCCAAATTATCTAGGGAACTACCTAATTACCTACCTCAGGGTGCAAGCGATGCGTCTGTCCTGAGGTGACTATAAATCCCAGATTTTAGGAAAGGTAACCCTAGGAGACAGGCATCAGTACCAGGGAGGGTAAGTTCTGGGGCCAGAATTTATGGAACGGTGATTGTCTTCATCATTGACTTCCTGGCCCAAGGGGAACTCACCCCACACCTTTCTGAAGAAGGGAAGCATTGAGATTGCTTCGAGAGCAATTAACCTAATGTCTTGTCAAATAGATGTAGCCTCTCACCTCTGAATGTATATACAACTGTACCTCCAAGAGTAACATTTAACACAGGTGCTGTTGCGCTGCCCAAACCACTTGTCAAATCTACGCAACGTGAAATATCACTACCAGTGGGATGAGGCACTGAGCAGATTTCAGTGTCTAGGTATTGCTAAACTGCTGGTTTGACTGACTCAGCGATGAATTTTTTTCACCCAACTGACCTAATTTTGGGTTAGCTCAGCTGGCGATGTGTGGACATGGAGGTCTGCTGACAGAGTTGTCGGAAGAAAAGTCAGGTTCTGGACACAGAAAAGGATGAGCTGGGCTTCAGCCCTTCAAAGCACTTCTGCTTCTTGCTTTGCCATTTCACAAAGCTCTCCCAACAGGGAACTGCAGAGAGTACACAAAAGAAAAAATGGAACAGAAACAGACCTGCTCCTGTCATCTCTGTTGATTTTTCACTTAGTAGACTTCTTTATGGATTAAAAAACTTTTTTTTCTGCTTCTTGTAAAGCAATGTTCATTGGAGCTTAGCCAATAGATGGTATCACCCCTTCCAGAGTCTATGCTATGGGTGGCCTATGCAAGCATATCTGCTCAAGGCATTCATGCAAATTATTACTTACTGCCCTATATGCTCATAAATTAATAGCTTCTCTGTGGATGAAAAACAGAAATTAGACAACCATTAAGGTTGAACAATGTTTAAAGAATATTAAATATTAATATATGAAATGAAAAAATATTGCAAGTGATATCAGTAGATATGCCAAAAGCATAACAAGCCAAACCTAAGAATGCAAATAATAAGAACATGTTTTCAGCTAGATATTCTGGATGGTTTAGTATTCAAATTAAAGTTGATTTTTTTTCCCTTTCAGTAAAAACAAAACAAAATATTTACTGCTGTTGTCATATTGTGTGAGTGTTCATTTTCATACTCAGAGCAAAAACGAACTTAGGGAGAATAAACTAGTAAGAAAGTTTGTGTTATTTTGGTCTTTGTGCTTGTGAGAGAATTTTCTTTGCAATATTGAAAATGTATGCCATGAATATTTAGAAAAAGCAGTTTTTATCAGTCTGCAACTTTTTTCTTAATCCTAGCATTTTAATAAATAATTGTCAAGTTGGCATGTGCATCCTAAGGACTTTGTCTGCCAGATGCTATAAAATTGGAATAGAAACTGGCAGAAGACTCTTCTGGGTGGAAGGAAGGAGTGAACAGCTGCTCTTTGGGTGAGTGGGCATGGTCACTGGTCTTCGGCAATAAGAAGTTTAGGAGAGAAGTTTCCATGACTAGATGCCTGCCCTTAAAATCCACTGTGTTTCCATTTGGCAGATTTAACATCAGGGGTATTGATTCTGCACAAAGCAACAAGCCTAAAAGAGCTCTAGCACTGGTCTTGCCCCTACTTGGAATTGGTTGTGAGGTCTTAGGCAAGGGAACCTACAGACTTCACAGAGGTAATGGATTTGGTTGGTCAAATAATACAAAACCCAAACAATCATTGTAATACATTCAGCCCTTCAATATCTTATTTATGGAGCATGTACTTTATGCCAGGCACTCAGCCAGTCACTGGGGGGCCAAAGCTGAATAATTAAAACATGACAGCAAACATGTTTACATCATACAGATACTGCATTTCATCCTCACAACCACCTCATGAAGTAGATACCTCAAATGAGTCCTTTTTACAGATGAGGAAGCTGAAGTACAGGGAGGTTAAGTGACTTGTCCAAGGTCACATGCCTAGTTAGTGGCCGAGCTGGGACATGAGCCCAGACAGCTAGCTCCAGGGTCTATACTCACCACTACTCTACATGGCCCCTGAGACTGTCTCATTTTTCCAGGCCCTCAGAGTCTCATGGCAGACTGTTTGTAAGAACAGTCCGGATGCAGTAAGAGTGCTGTGCCCATGCATCAGTGTGGAACCCCGAGGGGCGCCTAACCCAGGTTGGAGCGAAGGTGACTCTGTGTGTGTCCTGGTGATTAGCTGGGTACAGGCTACAGAAGGCTTTCTAAGATAAGCAAGACCTCAGCTGCATCTTAAAGGATAGGCAGGACGAATAGGAAGGGCGTTTTCGCTGCGCTTAGAAGAGCAAGGCACAGAGGCCAGAATCAGCATAGGACATGCAGGGCCACGAAGCTGTGGTCATGCTGGGAGTGATGACAGCCGATGCCAGAGGTGTGGGCGCGGCCAGATCTCAGAGGACCCTGCCTGCCAGGCTCAGGAGACATAGTGGGAGTCTAACATAATGGGAGACCACAACGATGAAGATGAACGGTAAGATCAGTCTGCAGAAAGCCGTGTAGATTGCTGTGTAGAGAAAGCAGGGGGGCAGTGCAGGGCACGATACAGGCAACTCTGGGAGGTACTGAGGGTCTCTAAGTCCTATAAAGAGGGATCCTATATGCCAGTGCTTTTCAAATTTCAATGTGCAAAAGACTCACCCAGGGCACTTGTGGAAACGCAGATTCTGATTCAGGTGGTGAGGAGCGGCCACTGAAAGTGTGCATTTTCTTTTTCTTGGCCTCACCATGAGGCTGTCGGGATCTTAGTTTCTCAACCAGGGATCAAACCCGGGCCCCCTGGCAGTGAGAGCACTGAATCTTAACCACTGGACCACCAGGGAATTCCCAGAAAGTGTGCACTTGTAACAAGCTCCCAGGTGATGCCCACATGGCCGGTCCTGGACCGCACTTCAAGGAGCAAGGCCATTAGGAGTGTCCATAGCCTAGAAAGTAGCTCTCTGTTCTCTAAGAAACTCCTCGGAGATAACTCCAGAGAATATGTGTGACCTGATACATCCCAGGGTTGCTGCAGAAGATGCTGCAAACTATCTTCCGAGCCAGCGATTGGCCTGGTTTGATTAAAACTGCAACCTCCTTATTCCTGAGAAAAACACAGGTCGTCCTCTCCCAGGCATTTGTGTTCTTCCACCCCCAGGACCTATTTCCAGCCTCTTCCTTTATTTTCTAGGAAAGTGGGATTAAGGGATCAAGGAGGTCAGTGCAGAGGAGAGAAAGCCTATGACGTTGATTCCAGGCCCCTTTGCAATTTGGTGTTTGTTTCTTCTACTAGGTCATACTTCCCCAAATTGCTGTATTGCATACATGTACTTGAAAAATTCAAGGGAATAAAAATCACCTTAGCTTTGAAACATATGTAACACCTTTTTTAGGTAAATTGAGGCACACCCAGAGGGGTCACAAAAGGAGAGCTGGGAAACCCTAGCTTGGAGCTTCAGTGAGCTTGAGTTTGAGGGAGGGTGGCTCTCAATGATTTGTGGAAGACACAGTTTAGGTTTCTCAGGGTGCCTTGGGAGCATCATGTCATCACAACTCTCGATGCCTGCTATGGAAACTCAACACCTCTGAAGAACAGGATGCCCAGAGAGAAGGGACCAGAGGCCTCGTGGATGCAGGGATCACACCAAATTCTGCCAGATGTCCTCCCTTCACCCGTCACCTAGAAAACTGTGAGTATGGCTGAAATTGGTTCCAGTGATCTGTGAACAAAGAGCTAGCCTAAAAACCAAGGAAGAAAAGAAAAGAGACCCCAACTCAGGATCCATACTAAATAAACTTTCCTAAGAGGTGAAATGAAGTGTGGCAGCAGCTGGCACAGTGACAGCCAACATCTAAAAAATGCCATGGAAGTCATTACCCCAGGATTTAGCTCCGTGGACAGACACTTTCACAGTGGCCCTGAGCGTTCCGCTACCCCCCAGCCTGGCAATTGCATGTGACCCCAGGCATCCGGGAGGCCCCAGAAGGCTAAGTTCCAGTCATTCTTCAATGACTTATTTTCTCAGCATCTCTCCCTCAATTCCAGATGAAAAGTTTATATTATACATATATTTTCCATTGTGCAAGGACCAAATATGCATTCTAGAACGTTTGTGGAAAATATCCAAGCGGACAGACAGCATCAACTTAAAAACATTTTTTTTTTTTTTTTTTTTTGGTTTCTAGGAATTTTTCTAGTCTTAAGTTGTTGACTTAATGGGAACATGGAAAATTGAAGGGGAAAAAAAAGAAAAATCTGTTGCCTAAAGGCAGCAGAGCTGATTTGAGGCAATTCACACTCTGGTCTCTCTCTAGGAATTTATATGGCACCCATCATATCCTAGGTGTTTGCTAAACAATGGTGAACAGGAGGCTAAAGAAGAAAACAATTAAAAAGGAGATTCAGGAAATCATCTCAGGGCACAGAGGTTGTTACTATATAAATAAAAGAAATCAGTAGGTAGACTTTATCTGTTCAAATTCAGTGAGAAACCCACACAGGGCTTCTTTTCAAGTTTCTGTCAAGTGTTTACACTTTCTTCAATTATAAGGTGCTACTTTATAACTATTCTCTTCTTGCTTTGTATAGTTAGATGAAAGCATTGGAAAACAAAGATCGTATCTCTTACTTGAATTTGGTATTACCTGGTATTGCGCGCTCCAGCTCAACGTGCAGCGAGGAATGAAAGAGCCCGGGCCAACTGCTTGTCTGTGAATTTACTAACTATTCTGCTAAACCAATGATTTCATTTTACTGAGATGGAAAATCTGGTCACCCTAATTGGAACTTGCCACACTGAAATCTGGGCATTTCTTTCTGCATTTATTTCAATCAGTGGGACACTGGTTCCTGCAGCTCCCGACTAACTTTCGAAGTTACTAGACAGACGAAAAATTCATGGACATGCTTGAATCAGGAGGAGTTAGAATTCCCTCAGCCTGTCCCACCACGAAAAAGTAGTTTACTACTCTTTATAAACTCCCCTGATTCTTCTATTGAACAAAAAGTCATTCAACAAATATTAGTTGACCACCAGATAGTATCCCAAAGACACCAAATATTATTGTAGTTAGAATCTTGCTGAGCTTGTATTCTACCAATACAACTCAGCCCCAAAGGGAGAAGAGAAAGAGAAAAAGGAAATGAGAAAATTCACTTGAAGGAAGCAAAATATGGCAGCATCTTAGACTGGGCTCCCCGGGAAGAGACTCTGAGATGGAGTGCCGTGCCATCCAAGCTCTTCTGGGGAGATGTTAATACATCTGTAAAGAAGCGAGGAAGGAAGGATTAGGCTGCGGAGAAGCTGACTCACAGGTGGTTACACACGAGGCCTCAGCCAGTCCTTCAGGGAGCTCTGGAGCTGGGGCGGCCCTTCCGAGTGTTTAACACTGAGGCAGGAAGTCTGGCTGTAGTCTGCGTCCCTTGTCAGCTGCTCATTGGCTGTGAACTGCCCCTGGGGAAGGGGTGCATGTCCCTGTTACCCAGTGCTATGCAACAAACTACTCGAACACTTAATAGCTTGAAACGACAAGTATTCTATTCTATCTTACAAATGTACGGGTCAGGAATCCATACAGGGCTCAGCTGGTGATGCTTCCGACCTACACATCACTGACAGGGGATGCTTGGCGGTGCTGAGCTGGTTGGCTGGGCGGACCTGGAGGGGACAAGACAGATTCACTTATACATCTGGCTCCTTGGTGGGGGTGACCGGAAGGCTAGGCTCATCTGAGACTGTCAGATTGGATCTCCTATGGTTCTGCAGCATGGTGGTCTCAGAGTAGTTGGGCTTCTTGAATAGCAGTTCAGGGCTCCTAGAGAGCCTTTCATATGAGAGTGGAAGTTGCTAGTCTCTTACGTCTTGGGCCCAGAAACTGGCAGAGCACCACTTCTGCTGAATTCTACTGATCAAGGGAATCACAGAGCCTGACCAGAATTTAAGGTGGATGAGTGGGTGGGGTTCAACTGTACCTCTCAGTGGGAGGCATAACCATGAATTTGCCACCATCTTTAATTCTACCACAGGGCACAACATTTAGGTGAGGCAATTCCCGGTGGTGTTTGGGCATCCTCAGTGAGGGACACAGCTGTAAGCCATCAGCAGCTGGTTTTCCCCGGAGCTGAGGGTTGCACGTGCTGGTTCTGAAGAGGAGACCTGGTGAAGGAGCCCCAGAGTCCACTGCAGGAACGATGTCGCATATTCCTCAGAATTAGCCCTGATGGGCAGCTAACATCGAATTGCATCTTGAGGAAGAGAAAGGATTGACAAAAGATTTGTCTAAGCAAACTTCCCTAGTGTCCTTCCACAAGGGGGCTTGAAAGCCTTGTGTGAAGAGCAGGTGGGCAACCAGAAGTTAGCAGAATTATCAACAATAACACAGGATGACCCTTCAAGTCTACAGATTTGGTAATAGACAGATGTCTGTTGAGTGAATCTCAATGGAACTTGTGCTAAAACCTCTGATCTGTAAGATTCTTGGGGAAAAGAAAGGAAAGAAATGGATTTTGGGTCTCTGTGTTCTTAGAAAGTTTATTTCAGCTTTTAAAATCATAGGATAGTAGAGCTGAGAGACACTGGTGACCATTCAGCCCCATTTCCATTTGCAGAGGAGAAAACATGATCCAGGGAGTGAAACAAACTGTTTATTGGAACAGTTTGTTTCACTCTCATACAGCTAGTTAATGCAAAGCAAGGAGCAGAATCCGATCTCCTGACTTCCAGTTCAGTTCTCTTTCTTACTCTAAGTCAGTTTTCAAACAGGAATTCCTCTGGTTGGCGTTGGTGTGGTCTCTGAGGTACCTCAGGAACCTGGGCCAGGGTTGGTCCAAGATACAGAATTTCTGACACACAACTTTTGATTGCAGGCATCAAAAATTGATAAGGTTACTGCTATTTTTAAAAATTTGGAAATAATCCTCTTGGAAAGAATACACACTTTGGTGTGTTTCTTATTTTTTTAAAAGTCTACATATCCAAGTAACAGCACCTAATGAAAAGATTAGAATTTCTTTTTGTTTTTGCTTTAGATTCAATCCAGTCCAACAGGCTCTTACTTTCCTGTTAATTACAAGGCTCTTTGCTATAAGCTCCTATGAGCTGATACAATTCCCGCCTCCCAGGGAACTTACCTTCTAATTATGCAGTTACATGAGGTCAGCCCCCTAGAGGTCCTTGAAGCTCATAGATAGTACGGAACTGCTGAAGATTTTAGACCATGGGAGTGTTAGGATTAGATCTCTACCTTTTTTAGGAAGGTATTAGAAGCTGTTTCAGTGGTCCAGATGAGCACCAAGAGCCGGAAGCTCTGGAACTAGGAAGGAGGGGGCAGCTTTACTAGGATGTCAAAGGTTTAACGGGGGGCTTCCCTGGTGGCGCAGTGGTTGAGAGTCTGCCTGCCGATGCAGGGGACACGGGTTTGAGCCCTGGTCTGGGAAGATCCCACATGCCGCGGAGCAACTAGGCCCGTGAGCCACAAATACTGAGCCTGCGCGTCTGGAGCCTGTGCTCCGCAACAAGAGAGGCCGCGATAGTGAGAGGCCCGCGCACCGCGATGAAGAGTGACCCCCGCTTGCCACAACTGGAGAAAGCCCTCGCACAGAAACGAAGACCCAACACAGCCATAAATACATAAATAATTAAATTAAAAAAAATAAAAGTTTAATGGGAAGAGTCCCAGCTGTAGTTGTGGTTTAATCGCCTAGCAGGACGCACCAGAGCTGACTTATTTATAAAGAAGCTTGCAAAGGCAGTGCTGCAGCAGGCAGTCATGTGACTCTTGCTGTCTTGAAAATCCCACCTTAGGTTAGTAAGGTGGTCTCTGTTGTCTAGCAGATGCCTAATACGCAGGCTCACCTTTCAGTGACAAATGAAAACACAGATACAAACTAATGGGCAAAGAAGAGCCCCATTTATCTGTTTGTGTTGCTTGACAAACGGCTCAGCAAAAGCATCTCAGGGAGCGTCAATCATCCCATTTTCCTTTCTTCTTTTTTCTCATTACAGTCATTACTGGTCGCAAAAGACTGCTCACAAAACAGCTAGTGATTATAATTTAATGCATCCTTTCTGAAACCTGCAGGGAAATTAAAGCAGGGAGCCACCTGGGGTGGGGAGAATTGGGGGGGAACGGGACAGGGAAATGGCTTGGCTACATCTGAGGTAATAGCTTTAAGTGCTAATTGTGAAGCACTTCCCGGCTGTCTGACCAGGGCTGACCTTAGGCAGCTTGGGAAAGCCGAGGTCACTCTTTTGCAAATAGAGTCCACTTACGGTGGTAGGGGAGCTCGGGGATCCTGGCTGGAGCCCCTGCTCAATCTGAGGAGTCAAGTGTTGTTCCTGAACTCTAAGGGAACCCCAGAAATGCCTGTCCACATCATCCAGCATCCAAACTCAGCTCTGGACCAGGCAAATATGTGGTTTGTTGGCTTCCGCTCACGGGAAGCCACACAACAGGAAACGAAAGCATTTTTTGCCATTATTAGCATGCAACCTCGCAAAACACCGAGAATTCAGTTTAGAACAAATTTTCTCTCTCTCTCTCCATTACTCTCTACTCCTCCCTCCATCACTACCCTCCCAAGTAACTTAAGGTCAGATCCAAAGGATCTCATGATAAAAACCAAAATCATTGAAACGAAAGATACTCATTCTGCATCTGAACTAATGCTCTTCTGATAACGGTATTTTGCAAACACCCTAAACCTGCACTCTCCATTACAGTAGCCACTAGCCGCATGTGGCTTTTTAATGTAAATTAATTTAAATTTAACTTAACTTAAAATTCCCTTCTTCACTAACACCAGCCAATATCAACTACCCAGTGGTCACATGTGGCTACTGGCTACCATACTGGACAGTGCAAACCTCAGTGCACAAAATGTAGTAAAATAAGAAGTTGTGAGTTTTGAGTATTTATTACCTTTTTGATATAATAGTTAATGATAAATTTATACAATCTAATTTTTAAATAGTGACTTAACAGCCAGCTCACAAAATTCCTGAAAATGCAATAATGAACTCCACAAGCCAGTAAAAGCCAGCTCCTGCACACCACTGGAACATTTCTATCATCGCAGAAAGTTCTATCGGACAGTGAGGCCCCAAACAACTCACCAGTTTACTAGTGTGGTGATAGAAATATTCAGAATGAGAATGAGACACGCCCCGACCCTGAAATTGGTAGCAAGGATAAATGACTTTAAGGATCGTAATCTCTCCATCAGTCCTTCCCTTCCTCAGACCTAAACCAAATTCCTTGCTCCTTCTTTGCATAAGGGAACACATGCTTAATTGTTTTAGAGTGTATCCCCATCCTCCCAGATGCTTTGCAACAAACTGTCTCCTCTGTCCTCTGGCACACTCCATAAACCTCTTCTTCCTTCATTTCCTCTCTTCCTCTGACTGTAAACCTGTTTGTTTTTTCTAACTTCATCATCACAGTAAGGCCCGAGGCCTGTGATTATCCAAGTCACCTTTCAATTCATCAGCATCCCTGGTGTTTTGCATAGAATTCAGGACAATGCTGCAGGCTGAAACCTCACCAGAAATTTATACAACACCATAATGTTCTTCTGATTCCCCAGGCATTCTTCCCTTGATTGGAGCCCGGGATCCATTTGCTTTCTCCAGATACCAGAGCTTTCTTTTTCCTGGGTCAGAGAATTCAGAGTGAGGTTTGTTTCAGAATAGAAAAAGCACACAGAAGACTCTTTCTTGTCGGCAGACCCAAGACAGAAGCTTCTTTTCTTTTCTCCAAGAAGAATATGCTCAAGAGAATTTTTGCAGGAGGTAATGCCGGTGACTTTCGTTTTTGTTTTGGCTCAAACTAGCAAATGACATTTGGTCCTGAAGATGAGCGTTTCCAGGAGTAGGGCCAGGGCAGGGGCCTGTGGTTCTAGAGCCAAACTTCATAACACTCACTGTGCAGCAGCAAACTCCAGGGAGCTTCGGCCAAATGCCAGAGTCCAAGCCCCACTCTCAGAGGGTCTGATTCAATTAGTCTGGCCCTGCCTCAGCATCTTTTAAAAACTGTTTTGAATTGCGGTAAAATACACATAAAATAAAATTTACCTTATTAGCCCTTTTTACATGCACAAGTCGGTGGCGTTAGATACATTCACATTGTTGTGAAACCCTCACCACCATCCATCTCCTGAACTCATCTTGCAAAACTTGCAATACGCTTTAAACAGCAACTTCCCTCTCATTGCTCCTCCCTGCCAGGGGCTGTCTCTGCGCACCTGACTACTCTAGGTACCTCGTGTAAGGAACCATGCAGTATTTGCCCTTTTGTGGCTGGCTTATTTAACTTAGCGTATTGTCATCAAGGTTCATCCATGCTGCAGCATGTGTCAGGATTTCCTTCCTTTTTAAGGCTGAATAATATTCCACTGTATGTGTCCACCGTAATTTGTTTATCCATTTACCTATTGATGGACACTTAGGTTGCTTCCGCCCTTTTGGCTACTGTGAGTAATGCTGCTATGGGCATGGGTGTGCAAGTACGTGTTTGAGTTCCTGCTTTCCATTCTTGGGGTCTATTCCGAGTGGAATTGCTGGATCATGTGGCGATTCTATGTTTCTTTTCTTTTCTAGGTTTCAGTTTTTGAGGAACCATCACAATGTTTTCCACAGCAGCCACAGCATTTGACATTCCCACCAGCAGTGCACAAGGGTTCCAATTTCTCCACATCCTCTCCAACCCTTATTCTGGCGTGAGGTGGTATCTCATTGTTGTTTTGAGGCATCCGTATCTTTAGAAAGCCCTGCAGGTAATGCTAACATGCAAATGGGTGAGAGCCATGGCTTGAGGGAAACTATGGACGGAGTAGGTAAGGACATGCGGGCTGACCTGGTGGACGAAATCCATCCTCCAGAGAAACCAAAGGAAGGAGACTCGGCTTTGGCACCAGATAGTTCTACATGAACTTTGGGCAAATCACTTGGCTCCCCTTACTTCTTTCCCTGTTTATAAATGGAGGTGAGAAAACCTTCTTTGACATTATTGTTGTAGTTATTACCTGGCATATAATTGTCAGGGGAGGTTAGACTCTTAGAGATGTAGAAAGTCATGCCTTGTCTCTTTCTGAAACTGAGAGATGAGGAGACTGAGCCCTCACAAGAATACGGGATTTTTCTGAAGGTTCTACTTGATGTTTCAGCACCTAAATTAAAATCCAGGATCTGATGATACTTCTGTTCATGCCGCCCTCTCTTCTTGTTTGCCTCTCTTCTTACCTTGCCCACTCTTCCCTAGCACCTCCATCCCCTGGCAGGGGTGCTTAGGGTGGGCATTTTACATCCACTGACTCATTCAGTTCTGCCCTCCATCCAGTGAGACGGGAATGGTCATGGTCCCCATTTGACTTATAATTAACAGTAACAATATCTAACATTTACTGCCGTCTTTACTACGTGTCAGCATTAACTCATTTAATCTTTTTTTTAAAAATAATTTAAAAAAAAATTTATTTATTTATGGCTGTGTTGGGTCTTCGTTTCTGTGCGAGGGCTTTCTCCAGTTGCGGCAAGCGGGGGCCACTCTTCATCGCGGTGCGCGGGCCTCTCACTGTCGCGGCCTCTCTTGTTGCGGGGCACAGGCTCCAGACGCGCAGGCTCAGTAGTTGTGGCTCACGGGCCCAGTTGCTCCGTGGCATGTGGGATCTTCCCAGACCAGGGCTCGAACCCGTGTCTCCTGCATTGGCAAGCAGACTCTCAACCACTGCGCCACCAGGGAAGCCCTAACTCATTTAATCTTAACAGTAGCGCTTTGAGGTGGTGAGTCTTTTTTTACAGCTCTGTTGGGGTATAATTGGTATACAATAAAGTGCATAACTTGATAAGTTTTGACGTGTGTGTGTAGTTGTGAAACTAACATTACCATCAAGATAGTGAACATATTCATGCCCCCCCAAAATGTTTTCTTATGCCTTTTAAAAATTCCGCTTCCTCATCAAAAAGATGATAAAGCAATATGAACAACTCTATGCCCTCACATAAAAAATAGAAAGAAATAAATTCCCTTTCTCATCATACTTGGCCACTCCCCTACTAATGATCTGTTTTCTGTTACGATAGATTAGTTTACATTTTCTAGAATTTTAAATACATTGACTCATACTCATATGCACTTGTTTTATCTGGCTTCTTCACTCGGCATAATTACTTTGGGATGCACCAGTGCTGTAGTGTATATCAACAGTTCATTCCTTTCTACTGCTGAGGATTATTCCATTGTATAGGTATTCCATAATTTGTTCATTCATTCACCTGTTGATGGACACTTGGATTATTTTCAGTTTCTGATTATTACAAATAAAGCTGCTATGAACATTTGTGTACAAGTTCTTATAAGGACATATGCTTTTATTTCTCTTGGATAAATGCCTAGGAGTACATGGCTGGATCACATGATAGGTGTATATTGAACTTTTGAAGAAACTTCCTAAATGTTTTCCAAATCGGTTGCACAATTTTATGTTCTCACCAGCAGTGTATGAGAGTTCCAGTCTTCTACATTATTGCTAATATTTGGAATGATCGATAAAAAAATTTAGTCATTCTAATAGGTGTGCAGTGGTATCTCATTGTGGTTTTAATTTGCATACATCTTCGGTGGTGTATTGTCTCTTCAAATAGCAGATCATTTGTTTCAAAAAGGGTGGCAATATTAATAGCCTAACATAGCTATTAACATGTGTTAACATGTCTCCAAAGAGCACAAACACAAGGCAAGAGTAAAAAGTGAAAAAACAGATTAATCTGCTTTCAGTCAAATGAAAATGTTATAGATCCTGAGCCAAAAAAAATATTCTTGGGATTAACTTTTTTGATGCTCTAAACTGATCAAGGTAAAATTGTTTTTAAAGATCAGTCTCAGTCTTTTGAAATAGAGGGATTGATGTTGTTAATGGACATCAAAACTAGAGGACATTGTCTTAAACTGATACAATGTTATGGCTGGAAGTGATCTCAGTGATAATTAAATTCAGGAGTTATAAATCTTTTTGTGTTCATAACACATTTTCAAATACAGACTTGTGGTTATTATCTTAAGGGAATTGAGTCAGTTACATACATTAAACAAATCAGCAATAATTGCAACTATAATCCCAGCTGCAGAATATCAGTGTCTCAGAGAGTGTGTAAAGAAATCCACATACACAGTCACAATTCATTCCTGGGTTACTGATTGAAAAGAGCTGTTTACTGCCCTGACTAAGATATCTTAAGTATTCATGAGACAAAGTTTTTGTAAGTTCTAGAAGCACATGATTTTCTATGATGGAGGTGATGTTATGTAATGTGTTTACCAGTTACTTGGAGCAAATTGCACACCACTCTTGATTTTATCATGTGAGCCATTCAGCACAACATCCTACGAAAGACCACCTTGCAGTGGATGAACTTGTCACCAAAGTTCAATTTTAATGTTAGTTTAAATTTAGCAGCATGCCAGCGTGCCTCTGTCAGTCACTGAGAACCGTACAGTCTAGATATGGCCTTACCTGGGGTCTCACTTTCAGATAAACCAGAACCAGAATGCATATCTCCTCATGACCAGGCCAGTGTCCTTTCCATTGCATCTGCCTCTTTCTGCCTCAATTCAATTAAATAGTTATTGACAGAAAAGGATGAATTTAGATGAATTTCCATCTATGAATTTATCTAAATTTTATATCACATGAACAGAGCAGAGGTTGAGCTATACTTATGCTCCCAGGATATCAATAATATGTGATTAGAGTTCTCAGATTTCTTTCTACTCATTTCCTTCATATTCTACATTATGTCCTCTGCCATCATTATTCCATGGAAATGACTGCCTCTAAAATTACAAATGACCTACTTCTTGGAAAATTTCATGGTCCTTTCTCAGTTCAAAGTTTCCCCTCATGCTCTATAGCGCTTGATGCTTTCTTGGCCTCTTATTAAAACTTTATCCACGTTAGGCTTCTATGATGCTAAATTTCTTGGTACCCTTAACTCTTTACCTTTTCTTGGCTGGATTGTCTTCTTACCCTCTCCACCAATCATTGATGTTTCCCTCTTCTCTGACTTGTATTATCTCTCTATTCTTTTGTCTCTCTATATCTTTAAAGAATTATTTATGTCTTTTAACTGAAAAGACTCAATTGTTTCTTCAATTCTAAAACTTCTTTCCTCCTGGAACTCTTGTTGGACCTGTGTTGGAGCTTTTACATTTACCCTCCTTATCCTTTAGCTTCCCTTTCATATTTTTTATCTCCTTGTCCCTGCATATTTTACTTTTGGTGATTTCTTCAGTTCTATCTTCCATTTTTACTAGTCGTGCCTTCAAAGTGACCGCTTAGAATTTTTTTTTTTACCTATTCATCTTTTTCATTTCAATGACTACACTTTTCTTTTTTAAGATTTCTACTTGCTTCTCTTTTTTCTGTACCTTCTTTGTCTTAATTCATAATTGTCTGTATCTCTTTGAAAGAGGGAGAGGAAGAGAGAGACAGAGAACTCCACTTAAAATGAGCCTGAAAAACTACAATTCCAAAACATGCAAAAGTAAACACATACACACAGTCACATTCTCTTATGTCAACGAACTCAATATATGGGAGAAAAACTAACCCACAATGAAATGGAAGTAAGAGAATCATCTCAAAATGACATCATAACAATGATGGTTCGTATCCTCAGAAAGGAGAAGAAAAGAATAACACTAATTTTAAAAGAATATAAAATTATGAATCAAAATGAACAAATATGAATAAAAAAGTGAACGTGAAAAAGAACCAGCTACCAATCCTGAAAATTAAAAAAAATTATTCATCTAACTCATTAATTATAATAAATAAATATAATAGATAATATATATATATTTATTAAATGTCTGTTTATGTGTCAGGCACTGTTCTAGGTGATGGAAAGAAAATAGTGAAAAAAAGAGTGAAAAAAATCCCTGCCTTCCAGGAGCTTGGTTTCTTGTGAGGGGCTATCAGACAATCAGCAAGATAAATAAGTAAGGTACATGTATGTTAGAGAGTGACAGGTCCTAGTGACAAAAGGAAAGCACAGAATAGTAGGGAAAGTGTTTTAAGTGTGTGTGTGATTACAGTTTTAAGTAGGGTTATCAGAGATGGTCTCAGTGTTGAGTAAAGATATGGAGGAGGGGAGGGAACAAGGTATGTAAATATCTTGAGGGAAGAACATTCTAGTCAGAGGAAACCACAAATGCAAATGCCCCGAGGAGTTTGTGTAGAGTTTTGAGGAATAGCTAGGAGAACAAGATGACTGGAATGGTGGGAATAAGGGGCACTAAGAGGACCAGAGAGTGTAAAGCCTTGCAGGCCATCGGAAGAGTTTTGGTTTTCACTCTGAGTGAGACGGGAAGCCATTGGAAGGTTTTAGCAGAGGTGTGACGTGATATGGTTCATGTTGTAACAGGATCACTGTTGACTAAAGGGGTCTAGGGCAGGATCAGGGAGACCAGTTAGGAGTCAATTGCTATATTCCAAGTAAGAAAAGATGGTGAGGACTTCCCTGGTGGCGCAGTGGTTGAGAATCTGCCTGCCAATGCAGGGGACATGGGTTCGAGCCCTGGTCCAGGAAGATCCCACATGCCACGGAGCAACTAAGCCCGTGTGCCACAACTACTGAGCCTGTGCTCTAGAGCCTGGGAGCCACAACTACTGAGTCCACGTGCCACAACTACTGAAGCCCGCAGGCCTAGAGCCCGTGCTCCACAAGAGAAGCCACTGCAATGAGAAGCCCGCGCACCGCAACCAGGAGTAGCCCCCCATTGCTGCAACTAGAGGAAGCCTGTGCAGAGCAACGAAGACCCAACGCAGCCAAAAATAAATAAATTAATTAATTAATTTAGAAAAAAAAAAAAAAGAAAAGATGGTGACTTGTACCAGGTTGGTGGCAATGGAAGTCATGTGATCGTTTTGGATAGATATGACAGGAATTGTTGTTGGGTTCAGTATGAGATGTGAAATAAAAAGAGAAAGTAAGAAGGATCTAAATTTTTTACCTGTGTAACTAGAAAATTAGTGTAGCTATTTACTGGGATGGAAGAATCAGGCGTGTGGGGAAGATCAGAAGCTCAGTTTTAAATGTGAGCTACTTATTAAACATCCAGGGGAGATGCCCAAGGTGGCATTTGGATACACACATCTGTATTCAGAAGAGAGGTCCAGGATGGAGATATGAATTGTGGAGTCATCAGCATATAGCTGTAATTAAAACCATGAAACTGGATAAGAGATCTCAAATAATGAGTGTAGATAAAAAAGTGAAAAAGTCCAAGGGCTGCCCTGGGGCACTTCAGTACCTTGACGTTGGGGAGATGAGACAGAAAGTAGTCATCTAGGTCACGGATAACAGACTTTATGATGGACACCAAGACAAAATTAGACAATTAGAAGACAGTCTCGAGGAATTTATTGGAATGCAAAGCAAAGATGTTAGAAAATAAAAGCTATGACACAGAGAACAAATGAAAAGACTCTTGAGAACAAATGAAAAGACTCTAACATGCATCTACAGAAATTCAAGACAGATAATAGAAAGAATGGTGGAAAAGGAGTATCTGAAGAAATGACTGGAAATTTTCCAGAGTTGAAAAACTAGAGTCTTATGGTTGAAAATACATACCAAGTGCCTAGCAGAATAAATAAAACTATACTTATGTAAATACATCATAATAACGCTAAAAAATATTTGGAGTAAAGAGATGATCTTAAAAGGTACCAGAGGGTATAGAAGAGAAATTACCTTCAAGGAAATAACAATTTGATTTAACGAGGCTTCTCATCAGCAAAAATAGATACCAGAAGACAAGAGACGAATACCTTTCAAGTCCTAAAAGAAAAATACTTTCAAAGAAGACTTCTATACTCAGCTATCAGTCAAGAATAGGGGGGAAAAGCTATTTTTATACCTAAAGAAACTAAGAGAGTTTACTAGCCATATTGTACAAAAAGTAAAAGTAGAGGAAAAAGATTACTTCAAAGAAAATAGTAAAATAACTGGTAAACAAAACTAAATACTGGCTGTAGAAAATTACTGATATGTGCATGTGCGTGTTTTAAGATGACAATAAGAAGGAAATAAGAGGAAGGAATTCAGTATGTAGCTAAAGAATGTTAAAGTTCTTGTTTTATTTGAGAAAAAGATAAAGCTACTCGATGATTTTACACTTTATTGAAAACTATAAAGTTAAGGATGTATATTAAATATGTAAAAATAACTACTGAAATATAGAATTAAAATCTATAAATGTCAGAACAAAGAAGAAGCACCGGAAGGAGGAAATAAAAATAAAATTATAGCACCTCTGGTTTCAGCTCTGACATGTAAGAGCTCGGACGTCATCACTCCCATACTTACAACAAGAAAGATGAACAAACTGGGAGTCAATGACTTTGCTTGGACTTATCAGAGGACCGAAGTTACAGGGTAAGTCACGCCCTTAGAGTATTGAGAGGCAAATCCATAATCACAGCCCAGATCTGCTGACCTGAAGCAGAAACCTCTGGCGCCATGAATTGGTAGGAACATTTAAATGACAATTTGGACAAATTTCTGGAGGGTGAGGGTAGACTAGTATGAGCGCAGGAAACTTCTAGGAGCTATGTCTCGGGGTTGGTGGTGGTAGTGGGGAGGGGGCGCTGGCAAACTCTTTCATTATGTCCAGGAACTCCATCAGGATCTCACAGTGAAGATCTAGAAAGAGCTCCTAGTGGCCCTGGCTGGGGAAGAGAAGAGTAACATTTGTGAAACACACTCGGGGCATTCTCCGTAACAGAGGCCGTCTCTCCAGAGTAGGACTTTCCCAGAGCCTTATCCCAGCTGGGGAAGGACATTCCCCCTGCAACATCTTTGGGACTTCCTGTCTAAATTAAGTGGGAGAAAAGCTACACCCTTTGAGAAACACTTGTGCAGGTCACAACCCAGAGGCCAGGCCCCCTAAAAGACTGGGATTAACCGTAAAATGTATAGAATGCTTCTCCTCCCCTGTGTCTGACCACCACAGCAAGACAGGTCTGATGTAGAGCAAGACCTATGCCACTAGTTACTGTCTTATTAGAAGGCTATAGAGATTAGAGGGTGAAGTATTACTGTAGGGATGGATAAATAAATCAGTAGAAAGGAAGAAGAATCTGGAAACAAAGGGAAGTAAATGTAGGACTTCACAATTGGGCGTTGAGACAACTGATTTTCCATATGAAAAAATGTAAACTTTGGTTCCTACTTCATACCATGTATTATGAACCTCAGATATATGAATGACCTGAATTTGAAAAAAAAAGTTAAATTATAGAAGAATAATTTTATGACGCCAAGGAAGAGAGGGATTTATTAAATAAGATATAAAAAACAGAAATCATGAGAAAAGAAAAGACAAAGTTGACCATATAAAAGTTAAAACCTTCTGAATGACCAAAGAAAGTAAAGGTAAAAGAAAAGTCAGAAACTGAGATAAATGATTTTCAGCACACATATAAGGCAAATAATTAGTATTTTGAATACATGAAGAGCTTGCGTGAGCTGATGTTAAAAAGACAAATGACTGAAATAGTAAAAACTGGGCAAAGGATGTGATCAGGCAGTTCACTGAAGAGAAGACCTGAATGTCTAACTAAAGTGTATTTCTTAATTTCCAAATATTTCAGGATTTTGTAGTTAACTTCTCGTGAGTTTTGGCGCTATTCCACTGTTGTCAAAGAACACACTGTATATATGTTCTACATGTGTCATACATCAATTATTTGAAATTTCCAAGACTTGACTTGTGATTCAGCACAAATGACTTATTTAATTGCAGCGTTTAGATCAGAATATTCTATGGTATAGTTGCTCAGTAAACATTTATTGAAAGAACTAACGCAAAGTCACGAAATAATTTATGCTCTTTTATTTGTACATTTTCTCAGCCCCTCTGCTCAGAGCATCAGAATCCTTCTCGATGACTGTCCATATTCTGTGAGGTACAGTCAGAACACTTGGGAATCTGGCTTCTTTTTGAATTCTAGCTCAGCAATTTATGAAATGTCGTAAGCTGAACAAAGTTATCTGAATCTGCTTTCTCTTTTAAAAAATGTTTGCAAAAATCTTTTTGGGGGGGGTTATGGGTAGAATTAGAAATAAAATATGCAAAAATGTTAAACACATTTGTAGGGATGATTGTAGGAACACAATGTCACAAATTTCACCCAGATGTCTTAAATATTCGTAAATTGGTAGTTCATGCGCATGTTCATAATACCTTCTAGATTATTAATACAATGTCTCAATCTGTTAGAATAAAATACTAATCTGAGCATGATCTTAAATAACACCTGTGAATGAGAAAGAAACACACACATCTTTTATGGCTGCAAGTGTGGATCCCTAAGAGATGTTTCTTCCTTGTGGAATTAATTCCAGAAAAATACCAGTAAAACTCCAAGGGAGGGGGAAAAACCTCCAAAGGGAAAGAGATGGAAATTCCTTGAGTATTTGTGTACTTGACTTAGTGAAAGCATCCAATAAAAATTTCCCAAGTGGACGGCAAATAAAATGAACAGCTGTCGAAAAGTCAAAATCCATTTACATGAATATTGGGCAATACAGGTAGCAGTGCTTGGCTAGCAGTTCTCTGGGAATGTAAAACAGTGAACATATAAATCCTTTGCAATTTGTAGATCTCATTCAAGCTGAATCACCCCGAGTTTTCTAAGTCAACTGGTGCAGCTGCCAGTTGGCGAGCTCGTGGCTGCAGAACACACCGGGAGCAAATCACACCAGTTCCAGAACTTGGTGTGAGGAGGTCTGAATAAAGGGAAGGTGCTTTGCAACAAGCTTTTCACAATTTAGACAGGAAGTAGTTCATGGATATAAAAGAAAGCAACGAAATATTCTCTCTCATGAAATTTTTGTTTCTAATTTTTAAGTCAAAAAAATGCAAAATGTCAGACTGAGCAAGCTTTCTGATAAATAGGAAAAGTTATTATTTAGAAAAATGTTTCATCAAATTATCACAAACTTCTACTTCATATCTAGAAAAAGATGTCTTATCTTCTTTATTTTAAAGGTTGATTTGCTTTTACCTAATTTTAGGTGTTTATGCTAAATTCTTGTCACTGTACCTCTAACAGTGAATTTTTTTTTTAAAGATTTTGCTATCTTGGATGATATTCTGCCTAAAATATTTGCTCAGGGTGCTGACCCTGCTGTTTCCTTCATTGTTATTGGATGTTATGTCTCTAAAACAGTGTTTTTCTGTCTGAGGTCCTCAGATGCTTGGAGGTATACTCTTGGGTGTACTCCATAACCGTTGTATGGTTTGATGCTTTCTTTTTGGAGATAACCAAATGTACTGTAAAATTAAAATAGCTTAAAGAGAGAAAAATGGTGGAAGAATTGAATTATTGCATAGAACACGTTAGGCATTTAAGCCAAACTTTTAAAAAGATCTGCGTTGTGGCAATCAGTATATTTTCATATTACAAGTTTACAACAGTGTTTCAGCAAAATAACATCATGCTTTAATGTTGCTAATCGGAATTAAAAATTTTTTATTATATTTGATTTATAACAAGGCCATTAGCATTAGGAAGTTTCCCCTAGTTTTATGTTTGCATATTTTAAAGTAACATTAATAATCAAAATCATATGTCAACCCTTGAGGATATAGTTTTCCCCTTGAAAGTAGTCTCTGCATATTTAAACTTGAAAAGTACTATCTAAATTCCTCTTCAACAAGCTCATGTATTTTTGTTGGAGTGTAGGATGACAAAGCCAGATGAGAAAACATAGCTGCCTAGGATATAACTATAGGAAGGAGATATTTATTGGATGATTTGGTCACCTGACACTTTGGACCTCTTAAGGGTTACCTGTGATGGGCCCTCACTCCATGGAAGTGAAGTCAAAGTAACTTTTTCTCAGCTGGTTATAGTGGTCCTTTGGTTCCAGCCCTGCTTCCTCTGTCGATGTGGATCTAGGTAACTCACGGGTTTCCTTGGCTTAGTGGTTTCTAAATTTTTTGGTATGAAGTCTTTTTTTCAAGAGAAAAATATCAGATTCCCTATTCGAAAGATAATTGTACTTTTCATGGAGAAAATATATAATCACATAGATCCCATAAATTCAGTAATGCTATTAAATACATTTTAGAATTGTTTATGTTTTGTATTCCTTATATGCAGGAATATTGCTGATGCAGTCTCCTGAGAAGGCTTGGTATGCATAGAGATACGAAGACCGCTTGAAATAATTCATGGTCACTAAGGGTTCGAGGCTCTGAAGTTACAACCACCGTTGTAACTGTTACTACGTACAGTCTCAGCATAGAAAAGGAGTTCTCAGCAAAGCACACAATCACCACAATGCTTCTTGGCATTGTTAACTTGGCTCTCAGAAGTGCAGCCCCAACCGATAGATTGAGGAATAACTGACAATGGAAATGAGTTAAAGTCATCTGAGTTGTGCTCATATATATATGTATATATGCATGTATATGTGTGCATACATACAAATGCATATCAGATAAATATATATGCTAAATTACATATAAATATAAATACTTATATACATATTTAATTGTGATATCACTCAGTTGCAGACCTGGGACAGACATCTGTTGACAAGACTTCAGCAGATTTCCTTATTTATGAAACAGACCCTAAAAGAGAGGACTTCAGGAAGCAGAAAACACATTATTCATTTTAGAAAAATTCTTCACAATCCCAAACGTTGCTGCCCTGCAACGTGCAACAAACAAAACTCAGAGCGGTGATGTGATCTCCCTTAAAAAACGTCTTGTGCTGGAAGGGGCAGCCAACTTTAGTAAGTGCCTGAATTCCAGAACGCTGACGGTTGTCAACTGAAAGAGTAAAAACGTTATCACCTGTTTAAGCACTGCTGACTGATGTATATTCACAAGCAAATACAAACAGTTGCACCCACTTTTCAAGCTTTAGGGAAACCAGATGAGACCAGTGTCTCAGAGATATGCTATCAATGGATATTGTCTCTCTTTTTTTTTTGCAGCAGAGTAGGAGAGGGAAGGAAGAATTGCATTAAAATGTAATGTTTGTCAACGGCTGTGATTTAAAAGGGAGAAGAAGAAGGGGGAGGAAAGGGAAAAGTTCCCAGCCCATTGCTAGCTGAGGTGTGCAGCTGTCTGAATACATTGGTAATGCGAGGGGCTGATTAGTCTGGAAGGCTGCCTACAGGTTAGCAGGCCTCATTTCAAATCTCTGACAGCAGTATGTGTCGTTTCATGCTTCATCCTCATTCCCCGTGTTCAACACAAACTGGGGTCACTCTATATATGGAAATCACTGTCTTCAGGGCAAAAAAATTAAAAAAGGTGAGATTGCCGCTTTAACCTCACTGGCCTCAGAAAATATGTTTAGTCCGATACATTATACTAGTAGGAATTATTTATCAAGAAGATACAAGCTTGATATTTCAGAAATAATGAGATGCTCTGGTTTTGCAGCTGAAATTTTACGGTCCACAGAGCATCAGCTATGAATCCAGAGGAATGAAGTAAACTTGCAATGAACGATATACACCATGCAGCCAAAGAAAAATGGCTGTGGAAAGGGTAATATGAAAGTTATAACACAGTACAAGCTGCTTTCTATAACTAAAGTTCCTTTGCTCTTAAGAGAGGAAATATATTTTAAGGAATGTTAAAAAAAGGTCCACACATAAAAATCTTTCAGGCTTTCCTTCCTGATATTTTCTTTGGCAAACGTCCTACAGGATGAGGAAGCTGTAATAAACACTACAGTCTATGGTTTACATGAAATATTAAAAAATTCACAGCAAAAGAATCTGACTTGTCATCGTTGTGTAATGTGAAAGCTATCACAAGAATAACCCACAGACACAGCAATTAGAAAATGCATAAACATATATGATAGTGTTGTTTTTGAAATGTAGATTTTTGCTTATATACTCCCTGGTCAAATTGCCCGAATAATAAGAAGCCATTTGTCATATTCTATTTACAGAACTTGAAAGGATGCCCCCTAGGAAATAATGGGAAAACACTAATGTAAAAAAGCCAGCCTTCCACTAGCCACTCTGCATGTGTATCCTTCCCCCCACCTCCGAATTCTGGTCTTTCCTGGTTCTAGAGCCACTTCCCAAGGTCTTTGAGATGGCTCACAGTACAGCAACACATAGAATCAGGGCTTGCTGAACCCCAAGCCCAGCAATTTAAATTATTGCCTGGCAGTTCTGGTCCCCTTGGGATATTTAGCCAATAAGTGTAATCACGAGAGCTCTTCATTCAAGCACCCAGCTTTGCAATGCATGCTTCCCGGCACAGAATCATAGAAAATAAACATCAACTATTTAAAACTCTTTGCAAATGTAATTACCTAAAGTAACAGGTTTTAAATCAGTCTCTCACAGACTTGTGCGTTTTCAGTGTCAGTCAAGGTCACCAAAAAGCATTAATTAAATACTTCAGGGCAACGGGTGCTGTGTTAGGCTGTGTACTAGGTATCAAACAAACAGAAGAACCTCTGTACACCTCGTTTTCTCAGCTGTAAAATGGACATAGCAACACTTAATTCTCAGAATTGTTATGAGAATTAAATAAGTGAATATATGCAGATCACTTAGGACAGGGCCTGGCACACGCGTATCATAGGGTAGAAAGCCTTGTTAAGTATGGTCAGTTACCTTTTGTGACAAAGATGACTAGTTGACCCCAATATCTCTTCTTTCTTGGTGACAGAATACCTGAATTTTAACTGGCCACGTGGAATCAGGACTATTTTTCTCAGCCTCCTTTAAATCTAAGTGTGGACATATATGGGGCCAATGGTTTATAGGAAGTGTCATGTGCAACTTCCAGGAAGTATTTTTAAAGTGCTATCTGGAATGAGGTGTTATGGCTGGAGATCAAGCAGCCATTTTGAACCATCATGGGGAAGTTATATGCTGAGTAAAAGAGTTCATAAAAGGAGGCTGGGACCATGGCAACTTTACAAAACAGCTTTACTAGCCCTCGACTTCCTATCTCTGGGGTTCTTTCATATTGGAGAAACAAAGTTCTATTTTGTCGAAGCCACCATTATTTTGGGTTTAGACCACATGCAGCAAAACACTTTTGAAATTAAATGTTCCTCAACAATTTTTTTAAATGGAAAAGGAGTTTGCTGGAGAGGACATTGGAGTCCCAGGCACACCGGCTGTGGCAGATATCTCAAAAAGATAAGGTCTTGGCTGAGACAGACAGTTATATATTAATACACAAAAAATATTTAACATACCAGGCATTTATAAGTCAAGAACAACCCCTAAATTTCATTTTCACCTTCCTTCCCTTTAAAAAAAGTTTAATGGCCTTGGGCCCTGCTCTCACCTGGGAGTGGTCCTAACCTTGGGACCACTAGTGAGTCCATAGTGAGTCACCATAGTGAGTGCCAAGCTGGAAGGGGTAGCGACCTTCAAGAAAAATTGAGACAGTTTCTCCCACAGAAAATATTGTTCTCAATTGTGTTAAAAGGTAGAAGTCTATGGTCTGTCAATGACCATTATGTAGTTTGTTCCTAACCCAGATGCATTTCAATCACAACTTTTCATACTGTACTGTGGGCTGCAAGATGGTTTCAACAAATACAACAAACCTGATTTAAAATTTTTAGAATGTTTTAAATTGTATCATATATTATTTGCTTGTATACTCTTGCAATTTTATTGGTGATCCCTTACGTTACATCTTACATTTTACATATTTGTGCCTCTTTAAAAACATTTATTTAAAAAAGATATCATATTTTGCTCCCTGCTACAGACACTGCAGGCTGTTTATCCAATATCTATCTATTCCCTTTCCTTCCTTGCTAACTCCAATTTTGCTCAGGGTAACAAAAGGCCCAATTAAGGGTAGTATTCAGTTTCCCTGATCCCATAAAGATAAGGGTGGCCACATGACAAAGTTTTGCCCAATTAGAAATGAGTGCATGTCTAATGGGGGAGGGGTGGGAAATCTTTTGCTTTTTCCTGCTTCAGATGTTAATGTTGCCTGGAGCTGCAGGAGCCATTTGCCTGAGTTGACAAGCTTGAGGACAAAAGCCAACATACTAGGGAGGGTAAAGTAGAAAGGCAGAAAGAGTCTGGTCTTCTCATAGCACAATTGAGAAGATGAATGAACACCCTCAATTACCTACCTCCAAACCTTTTCACGGACAAAAACAGCCTGTTACTTGTTTAAGCCAACGTTAACTGGTTTTTTATTACTTATGGTCCGAGACACTCCTAACTGATATACTCTCAAGCAAATGACATAAATATAAAAAGAACCCCAAATTCCTTTTTTAGTTACTCCACACCCAATATGTGCATAGATGAAAAATTTTAATGATTTTAGTCTACTATTTTGAATTCAGCACATGTATTTCTACTTCTACTTCCAGATTTCATTAAAATGAAAGTAAAGAAAAATTTTAAAGTGTAATCCCAAGTAATGAAGAGAAACTGAAAGGGTTTGTAAGTAAATGAGGGATTAAAAACATTTCTAGATGAAAAAGAGGGAATGGAAAGTACTGACCAAGACATAAGATAGAGGTGGCTGCAGTCCATAATATATGTGGAAGACACAACATCAAGGAGAGACAGAGCCACGCTGATAGAATCCTGGGGAGATGCCATACTTAGATAAGGCAGTTACAAAAGAGAGCTATTGTGAGAGGTGTGACTTACAGCAGGGAATTACTTATCAGTATATGCTCACTTTACCCAAGAAATCTCCCAGCTGATAAGCACTGCCTATCGACATTGAGTTCCTACAAGCCCTCCCATGGCCTCATTCTTAAATACAAATGGTCAATCAATACTAAGTGAAGTAAGTCAGACAGAGAAAGACAAATATCATACGATATAATTTATATGTGGAATCTAAAAAAAAAAAATGATACAAATGAACTTATTTACAAAACAGAGACAGACTCACAGACTTAGAGAACCAACTTATGGTCACCAGGGGGGAAGGATGGGGGGGAGGGATAGACTGGGAGTTTGGGATTGACATGTACACACTGCTGTATTTAAAATGAAATGCCTTTCCATGAAAAAAAAGAAAAAAAGAATCACTAGGTGTTTGAAGAAAGAATAACAAGCAAAGGATAAACAAACAGAAAAATGGATCAGCAGAAAACAGAAGATAATACATCCAGAAAATAAAAGTAAGGTATCATAGCAGACATAGTTAGCTAACTCTTAAAAATTAAACTCCTGATGTTGAGATTAAAATTGGATGTTTGAAGAATAAAGAATTGAGAAAAAAAAAGGCAGAACACAAATTCTGAAACAAAAAATATGACAGAAAGAATAAAGACTTAGAGAATCAAGTCAGGTAAGCCAACACACAGTTAATAAGAGTTCCAAAAAAGAAAGCACAGATACACCAAAGATGAGGAAATTAGGAAAACAACAATAACAACAAAAGCGTAATGAAATTTCCCAGTGCTAATGGGGGCACAAATCTTCAAAATGAGGGACTACCAAGTACTAAATAGGTTGTATAAAAAACTCCCACACCTAGACAATCATTACAAAATTTTAGAATGACAAGAATAATAAATCATATTTAAAACTTTTAGTGAGGGAAAACTAGATCACTTTCAAAAGGCTAACAATTAAACTATCATGCAATTTACCAGCAATCTGGATACTAAGAGGCAATGGGCAGTCTCTTCAAAGTTCTGAAAAATAATACATTTTAATGGATTTCTATACCCAGCCAGAGTATTCATTAAGGAGGAGAATAGAATAAATGTACTTTCACATATATGAAAGCCTGTGAAGTTTTTCTCATATACTCTTCTTTGGAAAATTCTTTGAGGATATGCTCCAGCACAATGAAAGAGTAAACTCAAAAGAGGGAAGACGTGAGATGCAAGGAACTGCGTATTTAATCCAAAAGAGCAAAGAAGGGAAGTTCCAGGAAGACAGCTGTACAAGAGGCCTCAGAAAATGATCTATCCATACTCTTGCAAGTGGACAGAGGGTTCCCTGAAACAAGTCTCCAGAAATGAAGGGATACCCTTAGATGGAAGAAAAATTGAGATGTCAAAAGAACTATAGGGTTTACTAAAGATACAGAGTGCAAGAGATAAAATGGGGACTAAAAACTTCATGAGAGAAAATATAGCCATGTAGGAAAGTGATGGTCCAAAGATGAAGGTAATTAGCAGAGAAAGTCAGTAGACTTCATGAAAAAGAATAAAGTTGATTCTAAGCAATAGACAGAATGAGTAAGAAGCTGAAAAATATTAAAGATATCGTAAGATGGCAGATGATTCTTCTCTCAACCAGAAAAAAAGAGTCTATCAGAATTTCATGGAAAATCAAAAAGTTGTGCAAAGCCTGATGTTTACTCTAAAGCAAACAAACCCATAGCAGACTTTTCAGTAAGTGATGGAGTTTAATATAGATGATTCCATTTTAATAATGTTGAGTAGAATTGGGATAATCACTTTGGAGCTATGGAGAAATGTAATCATACCACAACACTTGAATCTGCAGTGAACTATATTTACATATTGACCTTGCTTTATTTTTTTCCAATTTTTATTATTTTTTAAAAAACTGTTTGGCCAAATTGGGAGGTAAAAGTTGGGGAAGACAGCTGGAGAGAAGGATAGAGGAGCTAGTATCTTTACCTCACAAACTTGGGAGTTAAGATATACTGTTTTCAGTTGACAGAATGGGAAATGTAACTTTAAGCATATTTATTAATATATAGAGGTAAACAAATAGAAGTAAAACATAGCAATATTAAAATATGGAGATGAGGAGTATAAGTGAAGCAAATCTTGAAAAATAAAGAAATAAAGGTGAAGTGTGTCATTCTGAGATATGGAGATAACCACTGGAAGTACTAAAAGCAGAGATTGTTGAATCCCCTTCACCTCCCTAGCTGGGGATGGGGAGGCTTGGGCAAGGAACTATTTTTCCATTATAAGCTCTTTCTACTATTTGGTATTTTTTAAAGTCATATGCATATATTACTTTTATTTTAATTAAAATTCTTTCCACATAGAAATTTGCCACTGGAATTGAAATAGATTATCAAATCCATTTAAATGAACTTAAAGCAATAGATTATTTGCTGTAAAAATATTTTCATTTATCAAGAGTGTTTCCCCAAGGGAAATGAATATTATAGCAAAGAAATCAACTTCTTCATAAAGAATATTTTTCAATAGTAACACTATCCAACTTTTAATGACTTTATTTTCAAAAGGAGATTTCTCATGGTTAGTTAAACTCAAAGCACTTAGAGTACAATTGGGAGAATTTTCAAAAGGAAACCATTGCTCCAGAGGTTTGGGTCTCGGGTACATGGTGTTTCAACAGGAAATCTGTTGACCAAATAAATTAGGCTTTTAAAAATCTAAGTATACTGTTAGGTAACACAAAACTAAATTAAATTTAAACTATTCTTGTTTTAAGGCAATCAGCCTTGTGTGTGAGTTTAAACCTTCCAAATATTTCTTGCTTTAAAAGAGTGTGGAAAGAAATGTACCTTTTCCTGGAATTCTCTTCCCAGCAACTCCCCAACCTTGACCACCTGGCAAGCACCTACTCGTATTTCAGGACGCCACTCACATAATCTTCTCAATGTCCCACAGAACTCCTTTCTGTTCTCACTGTACCTATACATGCATCTGTCACTCTGTTGTTTATAGGTTTATCCCACCTAGAAGTAGACAGTAAGCACTTATGAGGTTCTTCATTTCCGGCTTTGTATCCCCTAGTGATAGTAGCCCAGTTAATGTTTTTGGGTGGATAGATGAATTTACTGTTCTGCTTAGATCTCTTTTTGATCTGTTTTGCATATATTAAACACTCAATGCATAACTTCATTAAAAATGCATTAGTAGAAAAGGATATAGAAAAAGATATAGCTAAAAAAGGTAAGAAAACGGCAATGTTGCATTGTCGACTAGTGGAGTCACACAGAATATTTTCACATTACCCTACCATTCTTTACTTCCCTCTCTCCATTATTTTCTCACCTCCCTTCTTCTTTATTTTCCACCTAACTCCAAAAAAGTGATTTGAAGTGATGCACAATAAAACATATATACATATAGAGCAGAAATAGCATAAGGAGTAATGCAATTGTACCACAACCAAGAAATGTATTCATTTATTGATCACTCAGGTGCCAGGCAGTGTGCTCGCCATCAGGGACAAAACAGTGGTATGACTCTGCTCACATAAACATTACGTTCTAATGCAATAAAATTATTTCACTAATTGGACAGTAAATTTGGTTCTGAGATTTTAAAATGTGAAGAAAAAAGAAAGCACATTAGGATAAGCTGTTCCCATTTTGTGTGATAACATGTTTGGGGAGAGAGTCTATATTCCCCCTAGCCATGTACATCAAGAAGATTAAGTGAGAGAATGCATGTGACATGAAAGCACAGAAAAATGTTAGTTATTACACAGAAGACATTAAGTAATGCTTCAACAGTGGCTTTGTTGATGATATTGAAGTATGCTTCCTGGGGACCCAATACCTGAGCACAATATAATCCTCCCAGAACTGGAAAAGGAGAGAGACCCCACTTGACTGAAATTAGGTCTCCATAACTTCTTCTATGGACTTAAAATAGAAATTAACTTCATAGAGAAAATAAAATTAAATGTGTTTCATTCCTAAGTGTGTGGATTGAGTCATCCAGATACATGTAGGGGCTTGTCTGGGATCGCTGAGGATCCTTGCATAGTGTGTAGATATCTGCATCGTGAACTGATTACAAACCTTGGAATTAGAGTCAAGTCATTTGAGCAATGGTCTTGCAGTGAAGAAGAATTGAAGAGCTGGATGACGTGGATTCTTGCAACTCACTTCCAGGGAATGGTTTTGAGGTTGTTTGCAAGAATACTAAGTAGGCTTTAAGCTCCCTAGTCAGACATGGATGGTGTGGTCAGTACATGAAAAGAAGAGAATGTACATGTTAGCCTTGTTAGAGTTTGGTGATGACATTAAGTGCTTTGATTCCAAGGAATATACCCAGAAAGGGGGTACCACAAATATAATAGAATCTGACTCCATCTTTTGTTGGACTGCTGACAACTTCTAGACCTTCCTCCTTCTTCTTTCCCTCCACCCCCCATCTGGGAAAGCTGATAAACAAGTATGGGTGTGTTCTCCTTTGGTGCTGGCAAGAAGCTCAAATCACATGTGGAGCCTTCACTTGGGCTTTATCCACTAATCACTATAAAAACCCCAAGTCAGTCTCCTTTTCCTGCTCTATCAAGAACTCCCAAACCACTGTGGGAACTGAAAGAAAAAAAACAAACAACAGCAAGAAAATAAAACTTGATCCAGTGAACAAAGAAACAGCAAAAAAGGAGGAAAATAGTAAGAAGATATACTTACTTACTTCTTCTTGATAGTAAGAAGATATAGATAACATAAAGTAAGATGGCACAAGTAAACCCAAATATATCAGAAATCACAATAAATATGAATGAACTAAATTTCCTTATTAACTGAAAGGGGATTTCAGAATAAGTAAAAAAACTTAATCCTGCTCTATGTTATTTATAAGAAACACAACTTAAAAAAAAATACATGCAGAAGTTGACAACACAGTCATGGAAAAATATATAATTGGCAAATAGGAAGAAAAATAAAGTGGTGTAGCTGTATATCAGACCAAATTGAATTCAATGTGAAAGCATTAAATGCAACAAAGAGGAATGTTTCATTTGGTATAAGTACAATCAACCAAAAAATGAAATGACCTTGAAAATTTTTGAACTGAATGACATAGCTTCCAAATATATAAAGCAAAAACTGGTAGAAATACAAGGAGAAAAAAAAAAGACAAATCCATATTCATTACAGAACTTTTCTGGGAAAATCCATTCATGACCTGAATATAAGACTGATACCTGGGGACTTCCCTGGTGGTTCAGTGGTTAAGAATCCACCTGCCAACGCAGGGGACATGGGTTCGAGCCCTGGTCCGGGAGGATCCCACATGCCATGGAGCAACTAAGCCCATGCACCACAACTACTGAGGCTGTGCTCTAGAGCCCACGAGCCACAAATACTGAGCCCGGGTGCCACAACTACTGAAGCCCACGTGCCTAGAGCCCATCCTCTGCAAAAAGTAGTCCCCGCTCACTGCAACTAGAGAAAGCCCATGAGCAGCGAGGAAAACTCAATGCAGCCAAAAATAAAATAAAAATAAATAATAATAAAAAAAGGATTAAACAAAATTAAACAAACAAACAAAAAATGCCACGGTAGAACTGCCACTGGTCAGAGGGTAAAGTCCTGTGGTGGCTCATTCAGGAATCCTTTATGAATGCCTCTACTGATTCACAGGGCAGTTGGGAGAATGAGGAGTGGTGGGGCTCCAGAGGCTTCCCCCAAATTGATGTTTGAAACAGACTGTCCCTCATTTTCTTCCCGTTGCATGTCATCATTCAGTTAGAGCTTCATTTGGCCTGGGCCAACTCAGAGGTCATGGCCTTTGCTCAAAAGACAGTGACCTGAGGGAGGTTGTGCATTAAGCATAATCAGTCATTCACACTGACTGTGAATGAGTCCTTGATAGGATGCGATGGAGACAGGGCAAGAATACACTAGGCACCAAAGGATGGAGGGTGAAAATGTCTCCTGAAGAGACTAGAGGGGCAAAGTGGAAGGCTGCGGGTGTGAAGACAATGAGAGGGCAGACCCATCTGCCTGGCCTGGAAAAGCAGTCTTTGCAGGGCTTAGAAAGAGCAGGCTCCGTAAAGAAGTGACTGCAAGTTTGCTTAGGATTTGACTTTCATTTGGAGAGCTTGATATCTTATTGGAATACTGGAGTCAGTCCTCTTGTATTTATAATATTGGCTTAGATTACTACCATCTTAAACAGTCATAACACAGATTGATCTTCGTGTTTAATTGTACGTAGCAGCACTGTCCAACAGAAATACAATGCAGGTCACAAATGTGAACCACATACACCATTTAAAATTCTCCAGTAGATACTTTTTTAAAAAGTAAAATGGAAATTAGTTCTGATAATATATACTATTTAACCCAGCATAACCAAAATATCATTTCAACACATAGTTAAAATTTTAAAATTATTGAGATATTTTATTCTTTTCTTTTTGTATTAAGTCTTTGAAATCCAGTGTGCATTTTATACTTATATTTGGATGAGCCACATTTCAAGCACTCAGTAGCCACATGTGGCTAGTGGCTACCATATTGGACAGCTCAGGTGTATAGTTCAAGACACACCTGTGCCAAAGGTACAGTACAGATAATATGTGCCTTGGGAAGTTAGGAAGGAGCAGAGATTAATGAAGACTGATATTGTCAGGTTGAGGAATTCTTTATGGAATTTAGGATGGGGCTTAAATTTAGGATGGGTGGAAGGGAGATGAAAATAGGTCATTCCAAGGCAAAAAGGCTCTGGGAACATTGGAAGAGAAGAAGGAAGGGAAAGGAGTAGAAAACCTAACAGTCCTAGAACAAAGGGAGCAGAGAGAATCTAGCCTTGATGTAGTGTTTAGCTGAAAGCAGCATGATGACTGCTCACCATCATTACAATTGTTGCCTCTTTGGATGTGACTCTTCCTGCCCAAATTTACACCATGGCCTGGAGTCCCCTCACTTTTCCTCCACGCTGTGAGTATACACAGCAAAGCTGGCCTGGATTGCATTTCTAAAATGTTAATTATCTCTAACTGGGTTTCAAATGGTCAGATTTGTTCTTCACTCTGCAGCTTTTGATCCCGCACCCAGCAGCATTTTATAAGGGTCTCTGGGGGAGGGGGGGTGGGGGTGGAACACAGAGAAGGAAGGAAAATGTCCTCTAAAAACAAAAACAGTATTTTCAGAATTCTATGCTGCTGCTTTCAGACTATTTCCATCAACCCTCTTATTCATTTTGATTTATTTCTATCCATAAGCAGACTAACGCTTCTCTATGCTTTTATTGTTTTTCAAGAATAGGCCTTCTATTGGAGGAAAATAATGTCTCCACAACCACCACTTTGCTCAGTGCAGATCTTCATTAATCTGCAGCCACAGAACAGGCTTTTAGCAGCGAGCACTTTGGATGGGAATTGAATTTGATATTGCATTATGGTTGTAGGGCGTCTCACAATAGACTGTGTTCTTTTCTGTGTCTGAGCACAATCAGAGAGACCCAATTAAATAATTTGGTTTAATAATGGAGAACAAAAGAGTATGAGGGCTTAAAGTGAGGGCTTCAGCATTTGTATTCTCCCTTTTCTGTATCATGTTAATTAATTTGCCTCAAAACCAAAAGAAAGAACACAATGTAGAACAGCACGGCTCAGCTACAACATGTAGACCCTTTACATGCAGATACCCTTCCAAATGGACTCAGAAAAGCGTTTCCTAGAGCTGCTGTAACCAAGTACACCAAACTGGGTGGCTTAAAACCACAGAAATTATTCTCTCACAGTTCTGGAGGCCAGAAGTCCTAAATCAAGGCATCGGCAGGGCCACTCTCCCTCTGTGACTCTGGGTAGAATCCTTCCCTGCCTCTTCCAGTTTCTGGTGGGGGGCTGTCAATCCTTGGCATCCCTTGGCTTGCAGCTGCCTCACTCCAATCTCTGTCTCCATCATCACATTCTCCCTGTGGCATTTTCCTCTTCTTATGAGGACACCAGTCATAATGGATTTGAGCCCAACCTAATGGCCTCATCTTAATGCTTACATCTGCAAAGACCCTATTCCCAACTAAAGTCACCCTCACAGGTATCTGAGGACAAGACATATTTTTGGGAGGAGACACAATTCACGCCGGAACGGTCAGTCTGTGCACTGTCAAGTAAAAAGTATGGTTGATGCTCAGGCTGATGCTGAATGATCGCCCGCCTGGCCCAGGTGATAATAGCAGCCTCTGCTGTCTGTGCAGTTGAGAAGAGAGAGCTCCGGATTCCCATGACAGCACCTTACAGTAAATAATACAACTTTAGACTATTACTGGGGATGTGAAAATGAACACAGCTAGCAGTCCAAGAGGGCAATGACCTGCACAGACCCAGTGTTTGTCTAGCTTCAGTCAAATACTTTAGACACCAAGTGTACTGGGAACTCTGACTCTAAACTCTGACCTTGTCTAAGGCTTGTTTTTGGCACATAAGAATGAGCAGTGCCCTGTCATGGCGCTTCTGGGCCAGGGAGAGCTGAGGTGGTAGGGCATTTCATCTGGATGCATTTGTCATCTCTGACCCCGACCCACTGCTACAACATAACCTTTTGCAAACTTTATCCTGGGTTTCTGCAAAATCTGATAAAATAGACACCTGTAAAAGGACAGTGCTAGATGGAGATGAGTGTGGCATTAGTTAAGTAGTGTAGGTATGGTTCAGTTATGAAGTATAGGTATAGTTATTTATGAAGTATAGGTATAGTTAGTTAAGTAGGGTAGGTATAGTTAGTTATGAAGTATAAGTATAGTTAGTTAAATAGGGTAGGCATAGTTAGTTATGAAGTGTAGGTATAGTTAGTTAAGTGGTGTAGGTATAGTCAGTTATGAAGTATAGGTATAGTTAGTTAAGTAGGCTAGGCATAGTTATATAGTTAGTTATGAAGTGTAGGTATAATCAGTTATAAAGTATAGGTATAGTTAGTTATGAAGTGTAGGTATAATCAGTTATAAAGTATAGGTATAGTTAGTTATGAAGTGTAGGTATAGTTAGTTATAAAGTATAGGTATAGTTCGTTATGAAGTATAGGTATAGTTAGTTATGAAAAATAGGTATAGTTAGTTAAGTAGGGTAGGTATAGTTAGTTATGAAGTATAGGTATAGTTACTTAAGTAGTATAGGTATAGTTAGTTATGTAGTATAGGCATAGTTATAGAGTGTCAGCATAGTTAGTTATGAAGTGTAGGTATAGTTAGTTAAGTAGTATAGGCATGTCGGTCATCCTGCACTAAGCAACACGTCGGACAAACTTCCCTCCTCTCTGAGACCTAATAAATGGCACCTCGTTGTATAGTCTGCTCGAGGAGAGTATATTCCTAAAACTTAGCTAAATTAATGGTCATTATATATGTTGTCAGCCAGGGAGGAATGATAATTAATACTGGAGCTAAGTAAACATATTCATTAGACAGCCTGGCAGTAAAGGGAGCCACTGGGATTTATCAGGGAAATCAGTAGCTTACAGGCCTAAACCCAGTTTTAGTTATTTTATAAAAGAAAAGGCACCACAGTGGGGTGGCTTTCGTTTGGGACAGGGTCTAATGCCTGTGACACAGACGCAAGAAACAGCACATGAGGCCTTGTTAGGAGGGAACGGGGACGGCGGGTACTGGCTCCTCCCTGTGGCCCCAGAGCGGGCTTTGCCCATCTCCAGCCAGGCCATGATTTGGGATTTTGTTCTAATTCACCTTGACGCTCCGGTTGTGCCATGAGACAAATGCTGGGGCTGAGAGAAGAAAGCTGAAAAAGACTGGATATGGAGTCAGACCTAATAAATCCAGATTAATCCACATACTTGTTACGTATAGGTAAGCTGGGCAAGCCACTTAGTATCTCTGAGCCTCAGTTTCTTCATCTGTAAAATGGGACTCACAGAACGTTCGGTGGAGTATGTGTAGCCGGTGGGTTGTCATTGCTCCATAAATATTAGTTCCCAAGTTTACCCCTCAATATTTATTAGGTCTCAGAAGGCCATCAGTAGCCTTGAAGCTAAAAACCCTTCCTTGCTCCATATAGAGATGAGACTTTAGCCAAGCAGTGCTTCTCTACACTTTTACATCACGGCACATAAAGAAGATGATCATACTTGTCTAGTGCCCTGGGCTAAACAAATGATACTGCTCACAGGCCACCCTCTGGGCTGAGGTCCAGGCATTGGTATATTTTAAAAGTGCCCCAGGGGATTCTAATGTGTTGCTGGGGGTGACACCCACTGAAGAAGTAAGGGAAGGTATTAAAAATGTACACAAATCACTCTTATAGAAGTCAAATCATTCAGGTACAACTAACATATATGGAACCCCTGTATCAGAGGTGACTGTTTTTATCTATTTCGTGTTTTTTAGCATTTTTTTATTGTGGTGAAATAGACATAAGATTTACCCTTTTAACTATTTTATTTTATTTTATTTTTTTGGCCATGCTGTGAGGCCTGTGGGATCTTAGTTCCCCGACCAGGGATTGAATCCGGGCCCTCAGCAGTGAAAGCATGGAGTCCTAACCCCTGGACCACCAGGGAATTCCCTAACTATTTTAAAGTGTACAATTCAGTGGCATCAAGAATATTCACAATGCTGTGCAACCATCACCCCTACCCATTTCCAGAACTTTTATCATCCTAAACAGAAACTGTACCCATTGAACCATACCCCTCATTCCCTTCTCCACCCAGACCCTGGCCGCCACCGTTCCTCTCTCTGTCTCTGCGAATTTGACTACTCCAGTTATCTCACATAAGTGGGATCATACAATATTTGTCCTTTTGTGTCTGGCTTAGTTCAATTAACAGAGTGTCCTCAAGGTTCATCTATGTTGTAGCATGAGTCAGAATTGCTTTCCATAGCATTTGTGTATCACATTTCGTTTGTCATCCATTGGACATTTGAGTTATTTCCACATTTTGGCTATTATGAATAATGCTGCTGTGGACATTGGTGAATGAATAGCTGTTTGAGTTCCTGCTTTTAATTCTTTTGGGTATATGTCTAGGAGTGGAATTGCCGGATCATGCTGTGTTTAAATTTTGGAAGAACTGCCAAAAATGTTTTCTACAGAGGCTACACCATTTTACATTCCCATTAGCAATGCATCAGGGTTTTGATTTCACCACACCTTTCCACGTTTTTGATAATAGCCATCCTAATGGGTGTGAAGTGGCATCTCACTGTATTTTTGATTTGTATCTATTTAGTTCTATTGCTCACAAAATCCTGTGAGGTGGGCATTATCAGTCCTGACTTTAGAGATAAGGAAACTGATGAACCTGTCCAAGGTGACTCAGAAGTGGAGTGACAGCACCAGGCTATGTAACTGTGTCCTCTATAGGTACTTAATGGAAGTGTCTATTTAAAGCAAGTCTGTGGATAACCTTTCTTTTCTTTTTTTCTTAAATTTATTTATGTACTTATTTATTTTCGGCTGCGTTGGGTCTTCATTGCTGCGCACAGGTTTTCTCTTGTTGCGGTGAGTGGGGGTTACTCTTTGTTGCAGTGCACTGGCTTCTCATTGCCGTGGCTTCTCTTGTTGCAGAACATGGGCTCTAGGCACACGGGCTTCAGTAGTTGCGGCACGCGGGCTCAGTAGTTGTGGTGCCCGGGCTTAGTTGCTCCACAGCATGTGGGATCTTCCCGGACCAGGGCTCGAACCCGTGTCCCCTGCATTGGCAGGCGGATTCTTAACCACTGTGCCACCAGGGAAGTCCTGTGGATAACCCTTCTAAAGGGAAAAACGCTTTTGTTCAGTAGACAATTCCCTTTCATCTTTTTCTAGGTCCAGATGGTCCCGATTTGCTAAAATTGAGGTCAGCTCACCCTGTACCACCAGTGAACTTAAAATTTCTGCAGTCTTTCTTAAAATATGGTAGTGCCGTGTTCCCCTCAGAGAATCCTTTTATTTTTTTCCCCACATGCCACATTTTGCTAGTATTACCCAGCACCACCACGACAGACCTTAAGAACAAGGACTTGAATCTCATGGCTGGACCTGAGAGGGCCCCTCTCTAATGAGGACTCCCCTTGTCCTGGGATTCAAGCTTGACTGTCCCATCCCTGTAGAAGATGAGGAGATAACAGTGCCCATCGTGACAACACTCCAGTGGCTAATTGTCCTCCCACTGCGAGGGTAGGGAGGGGAAGTTCGGAGGGAAGGAGGCTGGGAGTCATAATTGCTCCTCTGAGCCCCTAAATAGAGAAGCTTATGGGCATTGCTTTCCTACAATCTGCAGGGAGAAAATGAATACACCATGGAGAAATTCTTTGTAGTTAAAAGCACCAGATCATAAAATACCTACCTACTTTGTATTTTCACATTTTGGAAAATATACAAATGTAATGAAAGTTATTTTGAAATCCATCAGCAGAAGACCATTTTGTAATGCCAGGTGATGGCTGTGGAAGACGCTGCCTTGCTTTGCATGGGTGGTGGAAGAGAAGTTCCTCCTGTTCCCAAGTCATGCTGATCTGAGTAGAGAGAGAGAAATTCCCCCTCCCCAGTCTGGCTGTACAATTGCTCTGCTGGGCTGGAAAGGTGGGCTGGGTAGAATTCTGTGCTGTGTGATATGGAGTGAAGTCAGAGAGCTTCACAAATACAGGATGTTATTCATCCTTCATCCTGAGATTCCCAGGGGAGCCAATAAAGTCATTTTAAAAGTTTCCCTCTAAAGGCAGGAAGGCAGGCAGAGGTTGGTGGGAGAGCGGAAGCTGGGAGCAGACCTGGATAGTTTAGAACCTTCTGCTTTCCTGGAGAGGTCATATCCTCTTTTCTCTCCTCACTTTAAAAAGCTCAGTTAGAAGAGTCAAGTCACTTCCCATTTAGGAAGACTGCCTCCATACTACTATGTCTGCCTGGGTACCACGGACATCCATTTCAGTGAGGATTTACCTTAGAGTCACAGGCTTTGAACTTGAAGGAGAAATAATTATACCTTAATATCTTAACCCTCATGGTCATTTTGCACAAAGGGTGGTTTCAATACCTCACATTTCAAATGAATTATAGGATATGAACACTTTCCCGTCCTCACCTCCCAACAGCATTTATCACAGCAAATATTTCTGTGATGCTCAAAACCTGATCATGAGCTTGTTCATCTTGATCCCTGGGACCAGAGATTTCTTGATTCTGCTTTCAGGACAGTTGGGGATATCAGTGGTGGAGGTATACTGGAGATCACCATGGGCCCCTGCTGGCCAAGTTACTTTTTCTGACTCAATTTCTATCATGTGATGCCACAGATTGGTAACTCTATTTGCCAGTCAGCTTGGGCATGGAACCAGCCATCAATACTCTACCAGCCCATTTGGGAGGATTTGTAAGTTATCTTTATTAGCGCTGTCCAGTCCGATGGTTCTTTGGGCTATAATTGAAGTAAACAAGGCATGCTGTTGTTTTACATTTCTGATTCTCTCAAGAAGGAGGCAGACAGGTGAAGGCAAAATAAATAGTTTGCTCAGGTCTCCTTAAATGCCTACAATAAGTTGACAGGGTTGGGAGGTGGGGTTGAGGGGAAGGGATAGAAGGGTGAGACGGAGGTGCAATCTGCATTTCCTCATATTCCCAATTAACTCAGCCTAAAAGTATCACTCTCATTCAGTAGCAGTTAAAATAGGCTGTGATGAGAGCATGACAATTTCCAGCTAAACTAGAGGATAATTAGACATGCCCTGTAGCAGGCAAGTCAGTGCTTCAATTTACTTGCTGTTTATTACCGAGTCCCTGCCCCTTGGGTGTAATGATTGTAAAACCGGGCCGGCAGCTTCCCCGGGTTTGATTTAGTGCCGTAAATGGTGCTCAGAGAGTAGATTAAGCTGGAATGTGATCAAACCTTATTTGCAATCCGATTATACAAACTGCTCCTTGCACTGACCAGATTGAAGTAATTTCCCTATAGAAACGTTACACTCACTTTGGTGTAAAAATGATTAACATTTCCTGACTGTAAGTCAGCCTTCCACTTCCACTGTAATCCTTTATCAGGCAATAAGCCCATCTTTCTCTTAGGTTTGTTGCGTTCACGTACTGTGTGGTATTTAACCAAGGCACAGCATCGCAACCAGTTTTTAAAAAAATTATAAGTAACCTCTTAGGCTTGTGGTGATGAATGATTACAATAAAGAGACATTCCGGAAGAAGTAGATTAATAGCGTATTTTCTCCCAGTTTGATTGTTCAACATTACTGACATACGTAATGATCTAATGGAGAACTCTTATGGACTCCAAAGAAGTTTCCATATCCTCTTGGAAAGGGCTATTGAAGTCCTTAGAAGCAAGCAGTTATCGGGCAGGGCTTTAACCAAAGATGTGTGTGATTTTGAGGGACCAGCATTCATTTCTGAGCCATCTTTCAGAATGCATTTAAATCCCAATGACCACTAGTAATTCTCTCTTTTAAATAATCATCCACATAGGTTGTCTGGATTCCCAGTAGATTCTGCTCACCCTACTAATTCAGGATTTCTGGATGTGAAAACAGTTTTTATACAATTAGCCTCCGGTAATGAAATGCAACCAATTCCATGCTGAACACTGAAAGCCAACGCTCCTCACATATTTTTGTGACAATCAAAGAAAATATTTGAGTCTGAAATTCATTATCATAGCCTAACTCCAATACCCACAATAACATGTTTTGCTGTACAACATATTTAAGCTGATTTTCTTCAGACATTTTCGGTCTTAACCCTTTAAGAATCATACACTCTATAAATACGTTTCCAAGCTTCAGCTACATAATTGACAGCAGAAGTTAATTATCTTGGCGAGTATTTCTAAGTGATTTCAAAAGATGCAGACGGCATTAAACCGAAAGGGCCACATTTCGATAAATTCTTTGTCGAGCACTTTTGGGTGAAATGTAAGTGATTTATCAATTGCATCTGAAGTCTATGCAGATTGGAAGAGAGGACTGCTTTTTGTATCTTCTCCCTGCCCCAAAAGACTATTTCTCAAAATCAGGATGCTTCAGGGTAAAAAAACCAATGTAATTTTTAACTGTGTTGCTAATATTCTTTGGAATTTACAGTCCACAGACTGTACAGGAAATGACATCACACACTTGGACTTAAAGCTTCCAAGGTTGTCCATTCTTTTCTTTCCAGGAGTCAGGGAACATTTTGGAGGCAGAAAGTACAATACTGTGAGACTGCATCTAACCTTTCCCAAATGGCATACGTGTGTGTTTACGTGTGCATGAGTATGTATAGGTGTATATAATAGGTAGAGTTTATGTTAACGATTAGAAGTCAGCAGATCGATAACAAGAAAGGTATTCTTGATTTACCATCTTTTATAGCAATGATTCATTAATGAATTAGAAATTAGTTAATGTTTCAGAAATTAATTAATGGTTGAGAAATTAGGTCTACTAAAAGCCATCCTAAAATCTGTTCTTCGTTTCATTTGCTATAAAAATAACACTACTATAAAGCTCTCTGTCTATTTGCTTCTGGGTTCTGACACACAGAACACACAGGAAAGACACTGGGACACACCTGAGCAGCCACAGATCCTGAAGCAAATATACCTGCACGTCCAAACAGCAGCCCCCTTGGGTGAACAAAGCAGTCAGCTGTCTTCTCTAACAGTCCTTACTATAAACCAGGATTGTAATCCCAGGTCACTATATAAACCTAGTTCTACGGCTAGATACACAGCAGAGTGGCAGAGTTGGGAGGTTATAGCAGTCTTGTGTGCACTTTCACAATAGAACTAGGGAGAAACAGGAAAGAGGAGGCCACCTTGATGAGCCAGTATCAGCAGACTGGTCTCTGATACCGTCCTCTAATTTGGTCCTGCCCTGAGCCAGGTGGGATGGGGTAGAGCAGCCATCCTGCCTGAAACAAGGAAGCATCATTCACAGGCAGCCTGGGATAGAAATTAGCAGCTGTACAGAGAACAGCCAAACACACGAGAGCCAGAGGAGAGGGCGAAGGATGCCCAAGCTCGGACAGTGGACAGCGCTTTCTCTCTTCCCCTATTCTTGTCTCATCAGGAATCTTCTCAGCAGCTTTCTTTCAATGGCCAGTTTCTCTTTTCGTGACATTCTCAGTACCTGTAACTTTTCCTAATGTGAAATTTTCAGAATAATAATTTGTAAGATCAGGCAAAGAAAATTATACATATCAAGGAGGATCCGGGGGACATGATTATTAACAACTTGTTTCAGAGGTACTCTGAATAGATAGTGTTTTCTGGACATTTATTCTTAAATTATCCCACCTTCAGGGAAAATGCAAGGTTGGGACAAGATGTGAAATTTACCTCAAATGCGACAGCTCTGAAACTGTCTTACAAGTAATGCTTTGTTGGCACAAATAAAATATTTTCGCATTGAATATAAAAGGCAGAATCTGTTTCTACTTCTGCCCCATGTCCCAGAGGTCTTCCTGTTTCATGTTATGCAGTTTTACAAAGTGTGCTGACTGGCTAATTTTGTAGTACCATGTATAAAATAAGTAGCATATGTATTACTTCCAATCTCTAAAGTCCTGTATTCAAATAGCATAAAAAAATCACAGATTTGGGGAACATACATATCAATAGTGTTTAGTTTCTGATTTTTCATGCTGTCCAACTAAGAAAACAGATCGGGTGTCGCGATCCATTGAAGTGACTCTCATATCATTATTGGAAGGTGGTTTCCCAAAATGAAGCCTTTAAAAATAATTATTGAATAAAAGAAGAATTATTTTGATAACCCACAAAGTTGTGAGCCATCTTTTATGTTTTGTAAAATTAGAATTAGAGCCTACCGTCTTTGCCTTCCAGTTGAACTCTGATATAATCAAAATAATATTCCAGTGATTCCTTCCACTTCTCAAAATGCAAGCCCTGTCAGCCTGCCCTTGAACTTGACAGCGCAACGGTATACTCTGAGCACAAGTGTTCACAAGGTTCCCCACAAGCTCCAGGAAGCACACAGAACGTACCCCTCGTTCAGCACCTTCAGACGCGTTAGCCCCGGACTTTTCGGCAGATGACCCTGGTTTCTCCCTGGTGGCCGCTGACACTAGAACAAGTATAAATTATTTTATGAAGTAGTTTCCAATCATGCAAGAAATGCAGTTTTTATTTCTAGTATCTGGAGAGCCCATGGTGCTGATTCACATAAAAGTAGGTAGCCTGGCTGTAAAAGAGAAAGTTGATTTTTCAGGAAAAAACCCCCAGAGGAACAGAGAGGGAACTTGCTCTCTCCTCTCTCTCTCTCTCTCTCTCAATCTCTGTCTCTCTTTCCGTACTCCTTCCTTCTTTCTCTCTTCTTCCCTCCCTCCCTATCTGGACCCATCTGGACACTTGTTAAGTCTGCAATACATAACACAAAACTTTGTCGAAACAGCAGATGAAAGGAATAAAGAATAAGGAGGTCTAGTCAAATGATCTTAGTGTCCAAGTCTTAGGACGTGTAAGGGGAAGTAAAGGAAGAGTCCCACTGTGCTGTTTCTGCCTGGGTATTCATGCACACAGCGTGGAGCCCTTTGGCAGGAAGCAGCAGTGTGCAGGAGCACGGCTGCTTATTAACCGGGACAGAGATTTGAACCCACATTCTCTGACTCGCTCTGCACCTTGCTTGGGATGACGGCTATCCAGACCAGTGTGGTGGATGCTGTCTCTTTTCTTAAAATCAGTCCAGGCTGTGTTACACGGAGCTTTGTATAATGTGTTGTTAAATCTTGGCGATGTGGGACCACTGAAATTATGCTCATTTCTTTCAAGATGAACCGGTTTGCAGGGCAGAAATGGAGACACAGATGTAGAGAACAAACGTATGGACACCAAGGCGGGGAAAGCGGCGGGGTTGGTGGTGGTGGTGGTGGGATGAACTGGGAGATTGGGATTGACATGTATACACTGATATGTATAAAACAGATAACTAATAAGAACCTGCTGTATAAAAAATAATTTAAATTAAATTAAAAATTCAAAACAAAAGAATATACTGTACAACACAGGAAATATAGCCAATATTTTATAATAAGTATAAGTGGAGTATAACTTTTAAAAACTGTTAATCACTACATTGTACACCTGTAACTTACATGGTATTGTATAGTTGATATAGTACATCAACTGTAGTTCAATAATAAAAAAAAAAAACCTAACCATCAAAAAAAAAAAAAAAAAAAGATGGAAGGCTTTGCGTCAGTGACGTCACCCACCCTTCCTTTCCCGTTTAACCTGGACGTGTGATGCTTACTTTGAACTGGAGGTTTTCTTTTCCTTTGCCACCTTTCCAGTTTTCTGTCTGCACTGCCACAGGCCAACTACACCGTGGTAAGGATGCGTAGGTGTGCTTTGCTCTAATTCTGAGGCTCTTTTTGATACTTCTGCAGCCATCACATTTTAATCCTACAGCAGAACCTAAGCGATGGCTCGGAATGACGGTACTGCTAAAGCTAACTCTTGTCCGAATGAAAATTCGGTGTCCCTTTGTGGTTTTGCTGCTTGCCGGAATGACACCACAACAATAATAGCGGCATCTGTGGTAGGTTTTTTGCTCAGGTTTTTGAGATACTTTGGTTGTTATTTTACCAGTGGGGAAACTGAGATGCTAAACGCCGCAAATCCAGACATCATCCTGATTTGTTCTGTTTGTTTAATGTACCCTGTTTAGTAACCAGGAAATTTCAGGACCTCCTGATACTGTAATTAATGGGCTCGTTTGGCAAGCTGGGACAAAATTCAATTTTGGAAGCGAGGGGATAGGCATCAGATGATGTGGCAACTACAGCATTTGACTTAAAATGTAGGGGCTGAATTCCTCATAGGCACCGTGCCATCTGCTTTGGAATATGCTTTGCATACAGCTTTATGGGGGCATTTGTCAGGCAGAGGTACAAGAATGGCAAACTCGAAGCATTTTATTTTAAATTAGATTGGTGTGATTTGATGCTAATGGGAGTGCAAGTCCGAGCCTCGAGCCTTGGGGACAGCCTGGCCTGCCACCCTCGTCCACTGGCATTTTGCATCTCTCCAGGCTCCCGTCTCTGCAGGGCAGAGAGCAGGGAAGTTGCTGAGGGCAGGGTGCCGGTGGGGAAGGGTATCTCCCATCAGAGCAGCCCTGGGCTGACTCCAACGGCTGAGAAAGATGCTGTGGACAGTCATTCCAGATGCAGCTGCAGTTGGGGGTGGACAGTCTAGTACTTGTCCTGCGTACTAACTGCAGTGACAGCCGGCCAACTGCTGCCCAGCAACGCAGAGCTGCAGAAGGACGGAAAACGTCTCGCTTCACCGACATTTCCGCAAAGTGCTTACATAACTCCTTCCTGCCAGCGGCTTCCTCAGGACACAGCCCCTCGTCCCTGAAGTGCCGGGCCAAGAGACACACGTGCCTCGGCTTGCAGGCGAGCCTTTCTTCCACACCGACCCAAATCCTGCAGATCTGTCCAAATGCTACAGAAAGCAGAAAAGTCACTAAATATATTTGGGTCCAACTTGACTCATTTCATGCAGTGAAAAATGTTTAGAAAGGACTCTTTGGGTTTAGCTAAACTAGCACTCTTATTTTTAAAAAGAGAAAATGGGACCCTAGTAACTGAGTCGGAAGGCACCATACTGGGGTGTGACAGAAGCAGGTCTGGCATCCATATCTCCTGATCCTTGTGATTTGGTTATTGTTTTCCCAGTTTCCTGAGGAAAGCCTGGAAAATTAGCTTAAAGCCTGTTTCTCTGCCTCTAGACTCTGACCCTCCTGAAAACATGTCTCTCTTCAGCCCGGGCACCTAGCACAGAGCCCACTGCCCTCTGTTGTTAATTCAGAAATGATTCGCGGAGCTTCCCTAAACGCTGGACACTGTGTTAGGTGCTGAATCCATGTCCTACTTCCTCCTTCTGGCCAGCACCAAGGCAGGAGAGGTCCCTGCCCTCGCCGAGCCCAAACTCTACCATAGCCATTCAGTAAATAATTTTTGAACGACTGAATATGGATTACTTTTTTACCTGCCTGCAGCATTAGTAAAGTGTCATATTTCGGTATTGGCGGACACACTGGCAAACTAAAAACAAAGCAAGACTTGACGTGGAAAATGTTTAAATCCATTGGTGTAATAGAGTCTGTCCTTAGTTGCTTTTGGAAATTGATGTTGATGTGCCACCAAGCTAAACTACATAACAAAAGACTGGTATAGCTGACTTTACTATGTTTTATGAAAAATTTTAGCTGGCTTTTAAATATTTATTTTTGAACTATGTCGTTTTCCAGCTAGTGTACATTCCTCTGTAATGATGTTGGCTAGGAGGGGAGGCCGTGGTAACTCAGAAGCTTGCTGACTGTCGGGGAAAGGCAGCCTAGGACTAAGAATAAAAATAATTAAATGTGGGCTTCCCTGGTGGTGCAGTGGTTGAGAATCTGCCTGTCAATGCAGGGGACGCGGGTTCGTGCCCTGGTCTGGGAGGATCCCACATGCCGCGGAGCAACTAGGCCCGTGAGCCACAATTGCTGAGCCTGTGCGTCTGGAGCCTGTGCTCCGCAACAAGAGAGGCTGCGATAGTAAGAGGCCTGCGCACCGCGATGAAGAGTGGCCCCCACTTGCCACAGCTGGAGAAAGCCCTCGCACAGAAACGAAGACCCAACACAGCCATAAATAAAATAAAAAAAAAAAAAAAAAAAAAAAGCAGTGACTTTAACAAAGTGAGTATCAATTTAAAAAAATAATAATAATAATTAAATGTGAGTGGACTGGAGAATTGGATGTCCTTAGTTGCATTCGGTAATAGTTCTGAATTTAGTTCCGTAGCTCCTGTCTGCTAATGGCTATGCCCAGGGCACGCGAGGTACCCAAATGGACCCAAGTGCTCAGGCCCAAAGTCCCTTGGTCTTCCATCGTGCAGTCTGTGTCTCTTCTCCACCAAGGGCAGGAACTGGATTGGCAGGTGCCCAGCTTGATTGGCTGTGGTTGGAAATGGGGAACAGGGAGTGGTCACATTTGCATGTCAGTGTGATGAGATAAAGGTACGTACAGGTTTTGAGCCCAGTGCACTTTACATTGAGATGCGTGTCTTTATTGAATGGGGGGCGGGAACACAAAACAGGAAGAGCAGAAGCATCCCAGAATCCTATAAACTAGCCAAGCACACAGCCCTGCTGTGCTCAGCACTTGAGCAGATTCCAATGGCTTCTAGTTAATTCACTTGTATTAAATATGAAGATGACAGAGTCTACCTTTTCATCAAAAGAATTTAAGATATATTTCAGGATTATTCCTCATTTACTTGATGGACTTAAAATGGATATCTAGAATTGGCCCAAAGCAAATCATTAGGGAGAGGTTTGTCCTACAAAGCTTTCCCACTGGTGCCTCCAGGTACCCAAGGACCTCTACAGGTCCATCGTCATGCCCGGTGGCAGCTAGCTAAGCTGAGATACTGATTGTCTGAATGGGGAAGGTGGTGATAGCCTCCTTCTCCTAGCACAGTGACACCTCGAGAAGATTCTCGGGAGCCAATACTTCCTCTGGAAGAACTTACTCTAAGGGAGTTGTTTCTGGGACTGGGACCGGATGACCTCTCAGTCTTCAGGTCACACCCCAAAGATAGCTGCAAACTCTTCAGTGCATAGGGGCAACCCTGCGTGCAGCAAACGAATCACTCCAGCGACGGCAGGTGACATGTGTGTGCTTCTTGCGAGGATACGACTGACAAAGTTTTGATTTTAAAAATCCTGCCCGTGAAGCGATCCTATTCTCCAAGGCTTTGGTGGGATTAGAGATTCTGGGTCTCCCTCCATATACATATACAATGTTCTAGTCTTCCACATCGTGGTCCTGCTGTGGGCAAGGTGGTTAGAAGAGAGGAGCTTCAGGCATAGGAAGCAATTTCCTCCAGGAAAACAGGGTGGAAGAAGCACCAAGCCCTGTTTTCTGGGACTTGCTCCCTGCCCCCAACTCTTCCTCCACTTAACCTCCAGGGTCAAGGCCCTCTGAGGGCTTCAAGCATGGGATCAGGTCAGATGACACATTTACCTGCAGAGCCGTGGAGTATATATGGTCAGGGAAGCAGCAGCCCCTCCTCTCTGTCCACCAGCAAACTGGAGCCCACTTCCCACCACCAAATAGGCTGTTATGGCCTCAAATGCCTGTACCCTTTCCATAAAGCTTAATACACTGGCCAGTCAGTCCCAGGGAAAATGACTCTAAAAAGTGGGTTTGTGAACTTTTCCATTAGGAGGACATTCAACAGGTTAGTTACTTAGGAAACTGCCAACTCTTCACTAGATTTGTTTTATAAATTTCTGAGAAGAAAGAGTTGTCTATATCCTCTCTGTCCAAAATGCAAAAGCAAATGGTCTCATGTAGGGAGTCTTCCTTGGACAAGTGAATTGCAATGGCAATTTGGGGTAGCATTTTCTTGTATTTCTGGTAGTCCTCTGAGCTCTCAGATAAATTGCAGAACCCTGAGATGATGGGACATAGAAAACAGCAGGAATCAACTTTTCCCTCTAAGGTGAATTAAAAAATATCCACCACAACTTAAGCAGACCAGGCACAAACCTCCGGTGAAATATTTAAAAGACTCATTGCAACCCCATCTAAGAGATGCTGGAGGTCATTGTTCAGGCATAAAGATGAAGTAAATAATTAAAATTGTCTTCTCCCTTAAATTACGGGTGTCACGCAAATATGAGTCCCTCCTTCTGCTTTATTGTTGTTGACTTAGTTCTGGCTTAAATATTCCTTACAAGAACATCATATAGTAATGCTTCAATCATTTCCTTATGTTGTTTCCTTAAAACAACATCAAAATTTCTTAAAGTGTTCGATCTTCTCATCAACAAAGAAATTCAACAAAGAAAATGTTCGCTTAGTTGATACCTTATTTAAGGTATCAAATAAACAAACATTTAAAATGTTAGTGTTAGTGAAGATGTAGTAAAAAGAACACTCACTAAATATTTGCATGTCTATAAATTGGTTCAATTTTTTAAGAGAGCAAGCTGGAAATAATGCATATTTTTAAGCATTTTAATAAAGCAAATGTTCATGTCTTTTACACTAGTTTGTCATTTAAGAATCTGTCCAAAGGGAATAATCAGAGATGGCAAAAGTTAATGGTCAAAAGTATTTATTGGAGCATAATTTTCAACAGTGAATAAATGGAGAATATAAGCCCATTTTAGAAGCCCCTGCCTTGTAGAGGAATGGGACTCCTTCAGAGGATACAAGGGATGTTGATCAGCGCCATGATGATTACGGACACTTGTGAAAATGACATGTTTCCAGGTTTATCCTTTACAGAATCTAATTCAGGATCTTCCTTCTTCCAACTCTAATCACTTTTGGTTTTAGTAAGGCTCCTTAAGATTTTAGAAAATAATGACATACCGGGGTCACTTAAGATGATGGGCACTGATTGTCAGGGAAGGAAAGAAGCAAGGAAATAGATTAGGGGACCAGAGTGGTTCTAGAGTGACATCCTTGTGACCTAGCTTCTCTTCGTCTCTGTTGTCTACACAGCTGTCTTTGGGATTACAAGAGATGGGGGTCATTGGGATCCTCTGGGCTCAGGTGAACAAGAGCTACTGCAGCCAAAAGGTGGTCTCCTCTTCTTCTCTCAGGCCTAATGGATGGAACTGCAGCCACATGTGCCAGAGTTGACTGTTTTCAGGCTTTTAGCAGCCTAATCGTGCTTGTTTATCAATAAAGAGATCTGTGACCCATTGTTTATCATCTTTATTCTGTTATTAAGAGTTAAGGCCATTAATATATGCTTTCTGGATCACTTTAACATAGGTTAACAAGTTTCATAAACTTTTCACTTGGAGGTTTTTCACAAATTAGTGTCATATTCTGACCCTAACAGTCAGGTTCTACAAGTTCATACAGTAAAGTGTACAAATCATGAGTGTACAGCTGGATGTATTTTACAAAGAGACAACAACAATGCAACCACTGAATTAGAAAAATAGAACATTTACCAGAATCCTGGAGTCTGCCTCATGCCCCGTCTCAGTCATTATCCGCCAAAAGTAACCGCTATTCTGACTTTCACGATCCTAATAAATTAGTTTTGCATGTTTTTGAACTTAATGTAAATAAGTACATACAATATGTACTCTTTTTTTCTTTGGCTTCTTTTACTTGGCATTACATTTGTGAGATTCATTCATATTGTGCTGCTTAGCTGTGTTTTATTTTCATTAGTTTATTATGCTAAAAAATCACACAATAAAATTATCCATTTTTATTGTTAATGAATGTTTGGGTTATTTCCAATTTTAAGTTATTTAACAGTTTTGGAGTAGTGTTGCTATGAACATTTCGGACATTCTTTTGGTGCACATGTGTACACATTTCCGTTGGGTATATTCCTAGGCGTGGAATTGCTGGGTCATATATTATACATACAACTAGCTTTAGTGGATATGGTCTAACTGTTTTCCAAAGTAGTAAACCAATTTACAGGTCCCCCAGAAGTGCATGAGAGTTCCAGTTGCTCCACATCCATGCTCCATATTCAGAACTCTTGGTTTAAAAACAACTTGTCATTCTGGTGGGTATACATAGTATCACATTGTAGCTTTAATTTGTATTTCCCTGATGAGTAATGAGGTTGAGCACCTCATATGTTTATTTGCTACTTGGCTTTCCTTATTTTAGGAAATGCTTATTCAAGTCTTTTGTTCATTTTCTAGAAATTTGGGTTGTCTTTTTTTTTCTTATTGATTTACAGAGCTCCTTATATATCCTGGATATAAATATTTGGTCAAATATATTAATTGGAAATATTTTCTCTTTACTCTCAAATGGTGTCTTCACATGAACAATAGTTCTTAATTTCAATGAGGTTCACATTATTAATATTTTCCTTTATGTTTCACTTGAGAAATCTATGCTTCTTCTGTGATCAAGATATTCTTCTATGTTATCTTCTAGCAGTTTTACTGTTTTAATTTTCCCATGTATATCTAAAATCAGCTGGAATTAACTTATGTGTATGGTGTGAGGTAGCTGTCACGATTCCATTTTTTCACATAGATATTCAGTCGATTTGAATTCAGTTTATTTGCTTTGTGGCTTTTACTTCCAGACTTCTGTACTACTGTCACTCTCCTATGTCCATTTTGAACTCTTTTCTCTCTACCTTACATTTAAACTCCCTGCAGGAGGCTCTGCTTGTGCCTCTTAGTCACTGCCTCTGTATAAGACCCATCATTGGGGCAGATTTTTGTTACCAGGTGGGCAGTCTTTCCATAATTGTGGTAAATGAGACATAGTAATGTGAAATGTTAACATTAGAGGAAATTGGATGAGGACTGGGTGGGAATTCTCTGTACTACCTCTGCAACTTTTCTGTAAGTCTGAACTATGCTAAAATTAAATGTCTGTTAAAAAAATTCTGCCCCTCTCAAAGAAGTCAAAAGAATCAAGCCAGCATCCAGGTACAAGTTTGTCCTTGACTTTTGAGCTCGTTCCTCAGTGAAAACACTTGCAGTTGAAGTTGGATATACATCTATTTTAAAGGTTTGCTTTCCTCCCTAGTAAAGAATCCTCATTCACAAAGGCAACAGGTAAAAAGTAGGTGTTTGGCTCTCTCATGCAGCATTTGGAAAGTGATTATCAAGTCAATCTATGGCACGGACTTGAACCACCGAACTCACCGACTCATTTGGGACAGCATTCCACTGTTCTGCATAATCATCACTATGATATTCATTCAGCAGCCATGATTAAGAAACCCTGTGGGGTTAATAATAGTAGCACAGAGCAGACAAGGCTGGCTCGTTTCCATGGTCATCCTGTGTTAGAAGTTTATTTCAACTACGACAAGTAACTTCCTTATCAAAATATAATTCTATCCAGATAGTCCTGTTAATGCTCAGGTTCCTGACACTGCTGTTTTCTCCAACTGTCTGTGAGGGTTTCATTCTGTAATTTAATGGTTATTGAGCTCTTATACTGTGGTAGGCACTGGCCTGTATTTTGTGTCCAATCACATAGCATGCCAAGGATGTCCAAGATACAAGCTTTCTGAGGATGACCACATTGTAATGCTATTTTGTTCCCTAAGTGCCTAGAATGTAACATGTCTTAAAAACAGTCCGTGGAAGGCATCCATAATATAGGGATGGCTGCACCGTGCAGTGGGAGAAACCAAGGCTTTGGAGTTGTGTAGATCTGGATTTTAGTCCTAGCTCATACATCTACTGGACCCTGGGCAAGCTACTTAAACCCTCTGATTCTCAGATGTCTTATCTGGAAATGAGGGTCCTCATGTCTCCCCATTGCCTGGATTGTGGACTGGAGAGTGGATGTGACGTACCAGATACATCACAACCTTTCAGGAAGTGGTTTCTTAAGATATTTCCTGATAGACCAAAAGCTGTGTTAGGAGTTTACACAGATGACTAAAACATACCTTTAAAAAAATATTGTCTTCTTCAGGAGCTTCCAATTTGGTAGCAAAGAAAGTCGGGCAGAAGAATAATGACCATTCAGGGAATTCAGTGGAGAAGGTAACTAGCTCTGAATGGCTTTTCCATACCACCTTGAATTAAGTCACTGTCATTACAGAGGGCATAATGGAGGGGGAAATATAGTAATACATTATCATCTATTAATAATTAGATGGATGTGGATTCAGTTGTTTGTGCAGAGTTGCCACCATAGACTTGTGGCCCTGAGACAATGGGCCCAAGATGGGTGTTCAGTCTAAACACAAGTCTGAGCCAAAAGCTGTGTCCCAAAGAGGACACTGCCCCTTGCTACTGGCTCTCAGGCATGGAAAGAGAGGAGGATGAGGGGAAGGGGGTGTGTGTGTGTGATATTCATTCTTTCATTCCTCCAACAAATATGTTTCAAGCTCCTTCCATGTGCCTGGCACTGAGTTAGACAATGAGCATTCATCCGCAATCAATAGACGGCCAGACAATGGCTGTGCTTCCGTTAATAAATAGACAGACAGTAAGAAGTGCTATGAAAACTGTCTAAGATAAACTGTGCTGGGCTTAAAGATTTTCTGATAGTTAGCCCTCACTGTATAACTGAAAGGATACTGAGCAAATATGACTAAATATCTCCCAGTCATGAATCTAGAATGAATGAGTTTGGATAATGGCGTGCACTGAATAGATGGGTTGAACCCCCTGAATGAATGGGCGTTCCGCAAAGGCTGTGGAATTTGATGGAAACCACAATGGACCTAGATTCTAAAAGGATATTTAACATACTGCCCATTTGCCATAGTAGAGCCAGGTTTCCAAAGTTAAAGCACCAGGAGTGGCGGCATAAATCGTTCAGAGTACGTTCCCTCTTCTCAGCACTCTGTTCTTCTCTCCTGTGCCCTCTTTGCTCTGATCCACTATCACTTTTGCTTAAATTTGCTTAGAAAAACTACCTAACTTTTACTTTTCCTTTAACTACAGAATGTGGTCCATCAGACTTCACCAGTTTCTAGAACAATTTCTTCTGTCTGTTCACTTAGTAAATGAACAGGCTGATCAGGTTCAAGTATTCTATATCATACATCAGTGTTTAGGGCAACTAAACTCTGGGCAGAAATCTGAGATCATAATCAACATTTAAGTAAATAATGTTGCTATTTTTTAGTATGGAAAAACTATCAGTCTAGAAAAGTTAGTTCTGATAAATTATTAGTTAATAGTATAAGAAATCACCAAAATTTTTATTGCAGTAGTATTTTCACACACACACACACACACACACACACACATACACATGAATGCAGAAACAATGTGGTTTTTCTCAAATTGTCACTTGATGTATTACTTTGATCCTTTAGAATATTATCTGGCCTTCTATAGCAATTTTATGATACAGATTTTCTTAAACATTTAATAAGCCATGGTTAAGAGATTGGGGTATACACAACCAATTGTTAGAGGGAAAAGATCTGGTTTTCAGTCTTTAAGGAAATCCACCTTCAATTCCCACGTCATGATTATTAAGTCCCTTTATAACCACAAACTTCTATCATTTCTAATATGTGGTGACTTGCTAAAAATTAAGTTGAATTAAATAGAATAAATCAAACAGAGTTCTTCAAACAAAGCTGTAGGAAAAAAAGAAAATTATATTGCTATAAATCAATTTTAAAAGTCTGACATAGCCCAACAATATCAGAAGATTTACTTATGATTCTTACATATTTTCCTTAAATATATTGTTATATTTTGTGTTAATTTAGATGGCTAAAATTGCATAGAACTATTCAGTAGAGCCATATTACATTTGTCAATAATTATTTTAAACTATTAATTTGCCATGATGCAACACAAACTATTTAAGAGGTATACAGAACTTTATTTAACAAGAAGAAACTTCAGGAAAGGAGAATGTGCACATAAAAACCAAGATCAATTGTTTTCCCATCACATAACTTTTCACTGGTTTCAGTTCAAATGCCTAATGTTATTATGAGTCACCAAAGCAAATCTTGTTTTATTGCAATATCTGCATAATAACACTCTTAATTATCTTCATTCCAATTGCTTTTATTTTTTATCTTTTTTGAATTTTATTTATTTTTTTACAGCAGGTTCTTATTAGTTATCCATTTTATACATATTAGTGTATATATGTCAATTCCAATCTTCAAATTCATCATACCACCATCCCCCCTCCCCGCCACTTTCCCCCCTTGGTGTCCATACGTTTGTTCTCTACATCTGTGTCTCTATTTCTAATTGCTTTTAAATTGTTGGTTTTCCTCCAATATTTTCTAGTCTATTTTGGTCTTAACTTTTAAAATAATCATAAATTGTAAAATTTCTCTAGGAAATATATAAAGCAAAGGTTTACATTTTAAAAATAATCTAAGTGAGATGGATAAATATGTATTAATTTCTTGATTCTTATAGACAGTTTTTTTAAACTCCCATTCAAACTCGGTAATCCAGTGATATTGCTAGAAGTGTGTAGTTATAATATGTGCATCCGCCTATGTTTGTAAGTATGTGTAAAGCAAGACTCATCAGATATTTCTTGTAAGTAAATTCAGAATGCCTTGTGTCAACCAGTAATTTTTCTTTCAAAGAAGTCCAAGTCTCAACAGATCTTGTGAAAATCAGTATTGCCACATTCAAAGAGCCTTTCGCAGAAGAAAATGGCTAACTGTTCTGTATTTCTGAGCACCATAAAATAGGAAAAAGATGCACTTGGGATTTAGATTTTAAGCACTAGAAAAAGAATTTCTTGAGAGTTCCAGGAATGCATTAACTAATGTCTACTTATTTTAATGTAATAAAGAGAGCACGTCACTCTAGGATAAAACACCAAACAGTAATTTTGTTGTGCATTTCTATGTGTTTCAGGGGAAGGAATTTGGGAGCTGGTGGGGAGTAGGGGAGGGTATGCATGGCAGGATATATGGGAAGAAGGTTCTGGAGCATGTGCTCCTGATGTCAAGAGGTATGTTTCTTACTTTGATAACTACAGATGCTTTTCCATTGCTTTCCTTCCTCAGTGAATTTCAGGGGTGCTTGGTAGAGCCGTCGAGAAGCCAGGCCTACGTTGGAGGCTCCTCCCTGGCAGGCTGGGGAGTGGGCAACCAGGACAGCTGGGCTGGGGGCCTCCATCTGGTTGCTACACCCTGTCTGATCCCTGGGGTTCAGTCGGCAGAAGCTGCTGGAGGATGAGGGTCCTGCTTCTCCTGGGCCAGACCCTGCATAGAATCCAGGAGTAGGGGAGTCCATTTAGCCTGTTCCCTTCTTGTAGGTCCCAAACATACGTGGATAGCCACACTTCAAAAATCCCATACGAAAAAGGAACTGGGTTCTTCTCCGTTTCTGCTTCAGCTAATTGCATCCCGCCCTGCTTCCCTGGTCTTGCCGACTTCACGATTTTTCCAGAGTACTTGTTCACAGCTCTGTTCTATAGGAACACACTTGCTTACATATCTGTTTCTCTGCATTACTGTGAGACCCTTGAGGACAGAGATGGGTCTTCTTATTGTAATAGACAGCTTAGGAGGTGTTATGTGTGTGTGTATATATGCCTGTGTGTATAGGTGTTTATATATATATTCATACATGTGTGTATCCACACATATAAACACACATATATACACACATATCAAATGAAGTTACTGAGGCTCTGTAAACATCAATTTTTCTTATCTGGGTTGATGATGATGATTAAATAATGTTAATATACATTTATTACTTTCTTATGAACCAGTCACTAGAGTAGGTATTGTATAAATATTATCTCCTATACCTCAACCTTGTTATGTAGAGAACTATTATTCCTGTTTAGAGATGAGGAGACTGAGGCTAGTAGAGGTTAGGGAATTTCCTCAAGGTCACACACACGGGACGTGGCAGAGCCAAGATTCACAGAGGGATCAGTCACAGCCAGGTGGGAGCCTTCCCCCCATGCCCTTTCTGTGATTTCACATCTTCCCCCCAGTGGCCTCCAAATCCAACGCTATGACTGTCTCACTTGATGATCAGATTGATGACTTCCTCTGAGGGTGTTAGAAAGTGAGATACAAACTCCCAGGCCTCCTACAGAAGGGATTTCAGGGGGGATGCCAGTGACGGGAGGCTAGACTCTGGACTCAGCCTCCCTCACCCCTGTGGACCTTCTCCGACCAGCAGCATCTTTGCATGGACACATATGTGTGTGCATTTGTATCTTGCCTTGTTTCCAAAGAGACCCGAGGCCATTTAGGGAGATTCCAAAAATATAACAACATAAAAGAAAATGTATTTAGATGAGAAATTAAAAGTTAGGAGTTAGGAAGGAAGGAGGCTAATATAAAAACACTTACTTTCAAATTCTGTGTACTTGATAATGTGGGCCCTAAATGTGGCTCTAATCTTTCCTTAAGTCCCAGAGTGAAGTGGGAACCCTGACCAGTGACATGATTCACAGCATCCGTAGTAAACTATTTCTGATACTAAGACTGGGGAAAAAAATTCTGCCTTGGAAAATTATTTTCTGTGCAGTGTAATGGACAATATTCTCACCAATATCCTCGCAATAGACAGGATGAGTCTCATCAGGACCTTTCTTTTATTCAGCGATTAAACAAAAGGCCATTTCCTACCATTTACAGTTCTGCCAAGAAAATGCCTATTGGCAGCACCAAGACTCTTTTTTTTTTTTAAATTTATTTATTTATTTATTTATTTATGGCTGCGCTGGGTCTTCGTTGCTGTGCTTGGGTTCTCATTGCGGTGGCTTCTGTTGTTGCGGAGCACGGGCTCTAGGCACGCGGGCTTCAGTAGCTGTGGCTTGAAGGCTCTAGGGCACAGGCTCAGTAGTTGTGGTGCACGGGCTTAGTTGCTCTGCGGCATGTGGGATCCTCCCGGACCAGGGCTCGAGCCCGTGTCTCCTGCATTGGCAGGCAGATTCTCAACCACTGCACCACCAGGGAAGCCCCAAGACTCTTGTTGAAGGAAATAAATTGAATCTGCTCTAACACCCAAAAAGCTATCAACTGGGCCTCACATTTCTGCTGCTTATAACCTGATCCTGCACATGAACTTACCCTGGCATCTGGATCACTGAGCCTGTGGGCTTCCCCATCCCTCCCACCAACAGGGGCTGTACAAGGCTTTCAACCCTGAAATATACCCTCCCTTTCCAGCGGTGGTCTTGTAATGGGGGTGGGTCTCCATTTAGAGAAGAGTCCTCCCCTCCCTGATTCTGTCTTCTCGTTGGCCTGCGGACAACCAAAAGAGAGTTGGGAACAAAGCAGTCTAATGGCATAAGGCACCAGCATCCCTGCAAACAAGTCTGCAAGACCTCAACTTACTTTGCTTTCCTATCTTCAGAATGATAGGATATCCTGGTCTGCTGTGTGTTCTGTTGGAACGTGGCTTATATTTTGGTTACACCATCTCCTCTTCCTAAATTCATTTTCACCCCAGTTTTTGAAAGGTGTGCAGTGGGCTTAGAATTGGACGACTGGGGTTCAAAGACTGATATTGCTACTTCCTTTGTCCATCTGTGGAATATGGTGGTCTTAACTCCTTGCTCCTGGATTTAATACTCACGGGTATTGAATGACGCAGTGTGGGTAGAAACAACCAGCACAGTCCCTGGCACAGAGCAGGAGCTCAATACATGTTTTTGAAAGAACTCAGAGTGGGAGCTCAATACATGTTTTTGAACTCCGAGAATGCATATTTCTTATCTCATCCCTACACAGTTGAAAGCATCCAATGTAGTATAAGCATAGGATTGATGCTGTTTCATTGGGATATTTACCAGCAAGTTCAGGCTACTGATACACCTGATGAGAGCTCTAAGGACAAAGGGCAAAGGCCATGAAAATCATTTGTCATAAAATAGTATTTGAGAATAGAATCTGAGTGCACTTGCCCTTTTTCGTGCCCTGATTTTCAAAGCCTAACTATATTGAATTGTGATGTCAAGAGGAAGAGCAGTTTCACAATTAAAATTACTGTTCAAGTTGCTACTATTAAGTTATTAAATTTTATATTTTAAAATTATAGAATAAATATAGACTTGAGACTACCTAAACCACAGCACTGCACTTCAAAGGCAAATCTATGGGAAAAACCATGCTGAGGATTATTTTTATTAGTTTTATATACCCCAAATTTTATAAACATATTTAATAATATAACTTACAAGCTGAAACCAAACAAAAAACACATTATGAAAACAGTGCCTCCCCACACCAACTTCACCCCCCAGAAACCTGTATAACATCATGTACGTGGAAGGATAAATTTCATTTTAAAAAATAAGTGTAAATTACTAATTCCTAAGAGTTGATATTTTTCACTTACCTTAAAAATTACAAGTAAATTGAGATTTTATTTTCTGGGGTGGAAACTGGCTCAACTTTTAACCTTTGAGAACGTCACACTTTAATATAATAAATGCAAACTAGGTTAAACCTGAAGTGTCTTATTCTTTTATTAGAATCTTTGTTAACTCAAAAATATAGAGCTGCCGTTACCTTTTCATTAAAGCAAGTATTTTTAAAATACTATTTTAAAAGTTACATATATCCTTTACAGAAGATTTGGAAAATGTGGGGAAGTAGAATTTTCCAAGAATAACTCATAAACTCGGGTGATGATGGGTGCTCAGATTTTGAGTATATTCTTTTAAAATATAATAGTTTGCCAAAATTCGTAAGTTTATTTTGGCTTTTCCATGAACATCCCTGGTTTGGATGTGCAAGTACCTGTCTGCCAACATTATTTTTTAATGTTTTGTTTATTTATCTTTTTAAGTATATCAGTGCTTCTCTTGGCTAAGTTTATTTTCCAAACTTCAAATAGCATTGGATTTATTTTCATGTTCTTTACCAAACTAGCATTTCTTTCATTAGTTGATGCTTTATTGGTATCTCTTACTACTCCTCTGAATCTTTCAACATTTCACAAAAGTATGACATATACCATATAACTTTAGTTGCCGTGTAAGCCTGCTAATGGTGATAGACTAGTTGTGAACACTTAATGAATACTCACCATCCTGCATTATTGCAATGTCATTTAATCTTCCCATTGCGGGGTGGGTATAACACTGTTATCCCAGTATTGCAGATGGGAAAACTGAAGCTCTGGGAAATTAACTAACCCATATGTTTCTGGGTATATTCTGAAGGTAGACCCAACAGGACTTCTTAAAGGATTTGACGTGGGATGTGAAAAAAAGGGAATATCAGGATGACTCCTGATTTGGGGCTTGAGCAACTGGAAGAATGGAGTTGCTGTCTTTTGAGTGAATGGCTGAACAGGATCAAAATAGGAGGATGTCCAATTGGAGACATACTTGAAAAGCCTTAAAAATTGAAGGAGACAATAGTTGCTCTGTGGGTGAATTGAATTAATAGAGTCTAAACATCTTGTTCTGAGTGATTTGGAGACATGAATAAGACAGAGTGAATGGTGCAACAAAAGTCCTCATCATTCTAAACAAACCCTGCACATTGTTGGAAGTTGTGTACAGGAAATACTGCAAAGTAGCCGGTAGTGTTTCCTTTAATTTAAAGGATAAGATTGGTATTTAGTCTATGCACTAAGATCCTATCACAGTTGTTAACACTTAGTAATATCCTTCATTGTGATTTAGAGAGATACAAATGATTGACAGCTGCAATGATTCTATGGGAAGGCTCCATTCCTTTAGAGAAAAAAAAATGTATTTGCTTTTATTGCTAAAATAAAGAGAAAATAAAGAACTAGCAAGCCCCTAGATCCCAAGGTGCCTGATTTTTCCCAAGGAGGTAGGCTCCAACTCTGTGCTCATCTGCATAAACCTAACTAACCCAGTTGTCAGAGCCAACTGATTAATCAAGTGCTTTGTATTTGATACCCTACGTTCTCCCTTCCGTTTCTGTGTAATCATGTTTCTTTAATGTTTTACGTTGCATGATTTTACCTTGTAAATAGTTCTATGATAAACGCTGTAATTAATTTAGTAGCACTTTGACTACATTATATTTAAGGGTGTGCCTTCTTGTATGTATTGGAGCCCTGCCAAGGAGTCTCTGTGTAGAGGTAAACCTGTCAGATCCCCCCTAGCAATTAATTAAGGGATGGGACAGTGAGGAAGGAGTTAGAATACAATTCAGAATGTTTATCACTGATCTAGTGTTTATCTCCAAGATATACCACCAACAGGCTTCCAGGCTATGGAAGACAAACCAAGGGGTCCTGGCAGGGCAAGACGCATGTTGCCATGTTCTTGTTGGACACCCAAAGAAGGGGCCCAGTGGAAAGTGTGAGGCTCCAGGACATCCTCTCTGCCCTTCAAGCTGTGGGAAAAGGGGTCTCCAGTTCTGTCATGGTGTTCAGGGTCCCTGGGATAAATAATTTCCACTTCCATCCCTGGTAGGAGGGGTCTGTGATGTTGCTGGGGAAATGGGGGCTACAGAGGAGTTGAGCTGATTTTAGCACCGCTCTCTTAAAAACTTCATTGCAAAGCTGCAGAGGTTCACAGATATCAGGCTGGTAGAGCAGTTTTCCCTTTGGGGCATGTTCTAGAAGGAATTGCTGGGAGGAAATCCTCATGAATGTCCAAATTCAATAGACCTGCCAGCCATTACTCAAGTTTATCTCTCACACCAGTCAGCCCATCATTACCTCTGAATCTGCCCCTTGATAAAATCTGTTTGGTTGGTGATACGTTTTCACCTAAGGAGATATTCTGATTTAAACACACATCTTCCTGTAAATCACCGTATCTTCATTTTTATGGTTTCCATGGTGCCCTATTTACAATCTAAACTTTGAAATAAATTCACACACTTAAGAATGGATTGTCTAGCATATGAAATCTATTTGTCATAAACGCCACTCATGGAGGAGGTGAGGCAGTCCCTATGGCTTCGTTTGATCAAAACTGGGAAATAAGTCTTCCGGGGTCAGTCTATGCATTTGGAGGCCTTAAACATTTAAGATTTCACTTTGGTAATCTTGTGGCTGTGATAGGAGAGTTGGCGCGGGCTTCTGCATGAGAACCGGATAGAGACTTTGAAACTGAAGTCTATCTACGACTCATTCATTCATCCATTCATTTGTATATAGAGTTATTCATTCAACAAATATTTATTGGGTGTCCTCAGTCCCAGCACCAGGGAAATTAGTAGACCTACCACCCCGGCCCTCAGGGGACTTCCACTGTAGTAAAGTGGAGAGTCATGTGATCTCATCAAGTTTTGACAGCTATGAAATAGAAATAATATTTATTTTCTAGCAAGGAAGAAACATTTTAAAGTGAACAAAATGTGTTCTTGCTTCCTGCAGCTACCCCTTTCTGAACCCTCCAATCTTTTCTGGCCTACAGTAGGTCCTGATATCTGTGGAAGTTATATGGTCATTAAACTAAGTCAGTCAAAGTCACGGCTTCGGTTGCAAAATGATATTAATAAAAACATTACCATATGATTATTAAAACAAGACCCATAAAAGCTAGCCCTCTGGCATTCAATTTTACTCATACACATCACAGCTTGAAATAAATTGTTAAAAGTTAACAATGTTGAAAAATTAGTACTCTTGCACTTTAAACATAACTCTAAAAATCTTGCACCAAATGTCCTTGGGTGATAGCACCCGAAAAGAACAGTGTACACCTATAGAGCCTTTAAAGGACGTAATAATGCAATAAGTTACATTGGCAAAACTAATCAATTAAAGTTGTAAAGCATACTTACAGGAAGTGGGACACAGCATCCTCTGAGAACAATTCTGTACAAAAATAGACACGGTTAGTGGTGAAGTTCAAGTTCACAGTCCCCACACCAGAGTTCTGGATAGACCGCCTACAACTTTCTGATTAGTGCCCTGAGCCTCTTTACAGTTGAAAAGCGTTTGTTCCTCTCCTAAACCAACTGAAATATGGGGGAGGGTGATATTTAAAATTGTAATAAAATATTTTACTACGAAGCTAGTAATTGCTATTGTAAAAATATAATCTAGGCAAGCAAAAAATGAAAAAAAAATGTTAAACTTTTCCACCCCTTCCACAAATATCCCTCTTTCCAACTCACCAGAATAAATAGTGTTAGCGGTTTGTGTCTTTCCAGAACTTATTCAATGCAAGAAAAATATAATGAAAATTAAAATATCCAAGGGTATAAAAGAAAAAGCAAAACCTTCCACCGCCTTTGTAGTTTAGTCCCATTTGCCAAAGGTAACCATTTTTAACCACTTGTCTCTTTTATCTTTTTCTAGTGATTACCTCCACATGTCTGCTTATGTTGCTTATACCTGTCTTTCTTGACTTGTCAACTTTAAGCTGTATCGAACGACAGATCTGAAAGCTCACCTGAATTACTCTCTCTTCTCTGTCTCCACCCTGCCCCCAATCTCACATGTTTATTTTCAGTTCTACTAATTAATTTTATCAATTAGAATAACATAACTAATCCTCTGTATGGGGGGATCCACTAGCTTTAGACTGCGTGTCCTGACCTCCTACCATGGGATTTGAGGAAATGAGAACACTACTCGTCCTTCCACCTTTCTGCCTCTGCCTACAACATCCATGACTTTTATATTCTGTTCTTTAACTATAATTAAGTCTGGGCTTTTCTATAAATTTATTTAAAAAATTCAAAACTGACAACCAACGTTATCATCTACCCTTTTATTGAATTTTTAAATTCCAGTCATCACACTTTATGATTCTTCCTTGTCCTTTGGGTTCTTCTTTTTCATAGCAGCCTAATATATTTTTAGAAATAGATGCCATATCTTTTCAAAGCTCTAGATAGAATTTCTGAAGCTTCTGTTCACTGAATTGAGGTTGGTTGTTCTCTTTCTGCCTTGTTCCTTCTTTCTGGTGCTGTTGATTATCGTTGAATGTCTGGTCCTTTGTTGTATCTGTGCAGAGCCTGCTGTGTGTGCACCAACATCAGCCCTTCTTCCTGGTTCATGGCTAGACTATTCCCCAGATGCTCTTGCAGTGAAGTGTTCTATCCAAAGTAATGAGCCTCTTTCAGGTGGGTGTTTTAGGAGCATGATCATGACCACTCCCTCATCTCCTTCCCTCTTTCTGCAGAGGCTGAAGTGACCCTGGGCACCATGGGTGGATGACGGCTGAGCTGCCCTCCCAGAATGACTCAGGAGAAGAACCATCCACCAACAGGATGGATGGCTGCCGTGTAGTAAAATGAATTTTTATGTGTCTTAAGCCACTGAATAATTGCTAGACATCTTATCCCATCCTTCCTCACACGTTACCCTAATAAAGAAGCTCGTGTGGATTGGACGGCTTCTACATGTGGGTCATGCTGTTTTCCCTCCAGGCCTTTCCCTAAAAGAAAAGGCTGACTGTAAGAAATGTGTGTGCCTGTAGGGCATGTCAACTGGCAGGCTCTCTTCAGGGTGCCTTGGCAGGAAGCTGGCGAAGCATCTCTCTTTATCAGGCCAAAATAAAGCTCTGGGTACCCGCAGCCACTCTCAGTTCCCTCGATCTCCCCAAACAGTATTGTCTTTAGAGAGCAACCATCTGATTTTAATCTGAGACTGAGGTCCCTCCCCACAGTTGTGGGGTGTGGGGACCTTAGTCTCAGATTAAACTTCGTGTAAAGGTTCCAGAAACAATCCTTCAATAAACCACTTCTGTTTCTCCCCATCTTTACTCGCTCCTTTACTCGCTCCCCATCTTTACTCGTTGCCACCCCTGTGCTTGGAGCCTCTCTGGCTCACCCAGGAGGAATGTCTCCCATGCCCCCGGCTCCTTCAGGAACCGAGCTGCACTCCAGGACGTCACTCAATATGTCCTTCTGCTTCCCATCTTCCAGAAATTCATCGCTCTTTCTGGTCTGCTGATGTTTCTTCTTCCCCTTTCTCTCAAGTTCAGTTATTCCCTTTTGTTCTTCTTTGTTGTCATCACAATGGTATTTTGGGAGAAACTAGGGTAAACATTTGTATTTAGTCTGCTATCTTGTATTAGAAGCCAGAACTCATTTTTAGAAATAGAGACTTTATGGGGAGAAGGAATCAAAATTTCACTCTTCGCACTGAGGTCTTGGAAATTAGTATTTAAGTAGCAAGTTGATCTGTCATTATGCCCATTAGAAAGTAATAGTAACCAGTAACCCAAACGCCCCGTGCTTCATTGGCCTGTACACACAAGTACAGTCATCTCAACAGGAATATCCAAGTTCTCTGACTTACACATGTGGGAAACCCAACTCCTTGGGGATCACCCACCTCCAAACTTTTCCGCAAATTCGCAAGAGGCATTTTGCATGTTTTCTTGAATGAATATAGTCATTTTTTTGCCAAACCAGGGCTCTGCTACTGTTGGCCCCGACCAAGTAGCACCACTGCTACCTCAGGGCTATTAGAGCTGGAATTCAGCCCGCCCTGGCTGAGCCACTACAGTCCTGGTGCCAGTTGAGTTGGCATCTACTACCTCCATAGAGGGGACACCTGCCAATTCATGCTGGCCAGCCATGATCTTGTGAAGTTGGAAGTCGAACATTCCTTCCTTCCCTGTTATCCTCAATTAGAAAGGGTCTCTCTTACAGTTGCCTTAGCCCCAGAATTTTAAGAGAATTTTCAGGAACAGTTCTTTTCTCTACCATAAGCTAACTGTAGCACTTCAACATTACCATGAGGCGCCATCTTGGTGCCGATTCCCTTTAGGATTCACCACTTGACTGATGGTGTTCTTGGTCCTTGCAGCTCTGGGACTGCTTGGCAGTCTCTTACGAAGGGAGAGGGCAGACACTCCTTGTTCAGTTAATCTCTTCTGGTTGAAAGGAAGGAAGGGCCAGATCTCATAATGGTTGAGTGAAGAAACTTTTCCAATTCACATGAACAACAGTTCATCCATGGTAGCAACACACACAGGAATCCCATCCCCTGTCTAGTTCTTAGGCTCTGTTGCTCAGTCTGGCTCGTTCTGTCCCTTTCCTTCCCTTTGCACAGAAACTGGCTTCTGTCACCTCTCCCTCACCCAAACCACCAGTGTTGAGATGTCTAACCACTAACTATGGCTGGGATTCAAGTGTCCCCAACCCCAAAGGAGCTTCCTTAGTCCCATGTTAAGTCAGTAAATGGAAATAGATTCTGAGAGAAAACAGTGCCATCTTAGGCCACTTGCAGGATCTGTAGGCTTGAAAGGAGGTTCTCTTTTTCCAGACATCACTTATTCTTCCTCCTATTATTATCTATGTATTACCAGTTTTCCCTGACTCTATGGGGTAGTTGAATCAAAAGCAACTCTCAAATATCAGGAGAGCCCACTGGTAGCCAGATAGAAAGAGCCCCATTATATAAAGTGCTCCCACCTGGGCTATGAACAAGGGAAATGTCTAGACTCCAAGCCTGTGCATGAATTTCCATGTCAGGGCCATTTTTTTCCCCTATGTAGGTGTGAGGGATGGTGCCTGGTGAGCCACCCTGGGAATGAGGGTACCTATGCCCCCTTTTATCTATTAAAGTGGCTGAAGACCATCCCAATGGATGGCTAGATTCCAAGGTCAGCCATGCCCCCTGGGATCCTCATTTTCGGGGAATATTCACTCTTTTTCTTACTACAGTGTGCAGTAGGTATAGTGGAATAGAGTGCCGTCCAATCCCGGATCTGCCGAGGTCACCCACAGCCCTGAGAACTTCATTCAGCTTTTTTGGACCTCAGTGTCTTCATCAGTAAGATTCATATTTGGACCAGATTAATGTTTTTTATCTTTTAAGCTGCAAAACCCTTTCTTCAAGCAAAATTGTATGTCAAAACAGAAATCGACTCACAGACATAGAATACAAACTTATGGTTACCAAAGGGGAGAGGAAGGGGGAGGGATAAATTAGGAGTTTGGGATTAACAGATACACACTACTATAAATAAAATCGATAAACAATAAGGACCTACTGTACAGCACAGGGAACTATATTCAATATCTTGTAATAACCTATAATGGAAAAGAACTGAAAAGGTGTGTGTGTGTGCCTGTGCGGATAACTGGATCACTTTGTTGTACACCTAAAACTATCACAACATTGTAAATCAACTATACTTCAATTAAAAAAAATCATATGTCAAAGTCTACATTTCAAAGCATGCAAAAGCTCAATGTTCAGGGTGAAATAGGAGTGAGAGCCCTGGAGGTTCCCTGCTTCCCCTCCTCCCTTGACACTGCAGGAGCAGTGTCAGCAGGGTTGATTCCTTCTGAGGGCTGTCAGGAAGAAACAGCTCCAGGCCTCTCCCCTGGCGTCTAGTGGTTTACTGGCAATCGTTGGCTTTCCTTGGCTTGTAGAAGCATCACCCCCAATGTCTACGTTCATCTTTACATGGTCTTCTCCCTGTGTGTTTATGTCCAAATTTCCCCTCTGTATAAGTGCACAGTCATATTGGAGTAGGGGCCCACCCTACTCCAGGTGCCCTCATCTTAACTAATTCTATCCGTAATGACCGGATTTCCAAATAAGGTCACATTCTAAGGTACTAGGGGTTAGAACTTCAGCATACGAATAAGGGGTTGGGGTGGGGGGGGGGACACATAGTTAATCCATAATATTCTGTTCCCTTGGACAAATTATTTTACCTTTCTATGTCTTAATTTCTAATACCTATGACTTTAGGTGGTTGTGAAATACTAAGGCATAACAAGCGCTCCATAAATGTTAGCTATTATTATGAATGTGGTTTTTGTTTCATTTGCAGTACTTTTCTTTACAGTAGACTTTTTTTATTTTTTGCGGGGCTGCATTGGGTCTTCATTGCTGCGTGCGGGCTTTCTCTAGTTGCGGCGAGCGGGGGCTGCTCGCTGTTGCGGCGCACGGGTTTCTCATTGCGGTGGCTTCTCTTGTTGCAGAGCCCGGGCTCTAGGCGTGTGGGCTTCAGTAGTTGCAGCATGCAGGCTCAGTAGTTGTGGCACACGGGCCCTGGAGAGTGTGGGCTTCTGTAGTAGTGGCACATGGACTCAGTAGTTGTGGTGTGTGGGCTCTAGGGTGTGCAGGCTTCAGTAGTTGTGGCTCATGGGCTGAGTTGCTCTGCGGCATGCGGGATCTTCCCGGATCAGGGATCGAACCCTTGTCCCCTGCATTGGCAGGCAGATTCTTAACCACTGTGCCACCAGGGAAGTCCTGCAGTACTTTTTTTTTAAAGAGTCAATGTGGTATTGTTTTATTGCAGCAGTATATGGGGTCCATGTTCCTGGGGGACCATCTATAACCACTTCCTAGACATTCTGATGACTCTCTTAGATAATCATTACCTTGCAGTTGCATGAAAATGTACTACTATTTTGTTGTTTCCTTATCCTGATTCAAAAAATGATATTTTCATTCTGCTCCCAATTGAACTTTGAATGGGTAGCTGAGTGAAAATAGTAAATAAAAAATCACTCTGTATTTGGCTAAAACCCACACACAGAGCAAGCAGGTAGGAAGCTCCAGTCCCTCTCACTCGGCCTTTTGAGTTTTCTGGAGTCTCTGGGTTGGTTTTGTTTGTCTCTTTTGTTTTGTTATATCTTGTTTTGTTGCGATTTCTTTTTTTCTTTTTTCTATATCCATCCCAGGTGCTGGCATACAGGAAGTAGATAATCCAGGTCTGTGCTCTGAATGGATGTGATTCTTTTGCTGCCTCAATGGGCAGGAATCATACATATGCTGTCAGTCCATGTGTGACATCCCCACTTTTTGCGATTTTGTACCTACCTCTTTTCCAGAGGACAAATATATTTGAACACACATCCAGAGTTCTGACACCTAACGTGAAGAAAAGCATTCCAGTGTTCGTAATAAGCTTCACCCGAGATGTCTTCCTTGGAGGAAGGCAGCGTAAACAGGCTATTTGACAAATAGGTTTCCCATCCTGCATCACTCATCTCCTGGCTTTTATAAGTCAGTCTGACATGGAGTTCTGTCCACCTATGTGTGTGTGTGTGTGATTTCTGCCAGAGGAGACAAGATGAATCAGGCTGACATTATTTTTCTGTATTTGGAAAGAAGTGAATGAACCCTTTCAAAATACCCTAATGTCAAACTTTCTTCCTCTGGGTTATGGCTGTATAAGTGGCATACAGACTGGTAGATCCTTTCTAGAATCAAGGGAATAAATTAATATTTTAAATTAAGATGATAATCAGATGAAGTGTGGTCTATTCGCCTAACACATGAAGATGCTCTGTCGAATTCTCATTGCATTTGAGTTTTCCTACATACAGTAAGATTTGGAGATTTCAAGTAGAGTTAGTTTTGTGCTTCTGTTTTTTGGCAAAAATTAAATGTGATTTCTTCCTGTTTAACTTTCTTTCCCCCCCCGCCCCCCCCAGGTTTTAATGAGATATAGTTTACAGGTAACTTTTTTCTTTCTGAATATATCATGCATTATTTAAAATAAATATAAAAGGATAATAATTCACATGGAAAGAAAAATCAGTGAAAGTAGAGAGGCCCCTGGGAATATATTTAATTACATACAGCAGAGATGCAAAATAAAGGGAAACAAATCACAGGAAAAGAGATTTGACTTTAAACTTTTTTTTTTTTGGTAGACCACACACTATGTATTATGATCTATAGAAGAAAGATGGTACAGAACTCTGATGAGTAGATACATACAAAGAAAATGCCTAGGCTCTATGTTAGAAGAATGGCAAATGTTTGTATATTTGTGTATTTTTGATTTAAATAAAATGTTTAAGATAGTGCATGTCATTTTTTAAGCATTCTCTGGTTTAACAGACTTCTTATGATTGACCAACCAACTCTTTTGACTTTCAGCTTCTTTAAGGCGGTGGACAGGAATGAGAATGACAAATCGTAACAAAAATTTTGAAAATCATACCTCTCGTTCAAAAATTTTGCAAATTATTGTCTTAAAAATAAAAGATAGTCTTATCTAGTAATTTTTAAAAGATAGGAGGGGGGGCTTCCCTGGTGGCGCAGTGGTTAAGAATCCGCCTGCCAATGCAGGGGACACGGGTTCGAGCCCTGGTCTGGGAAGATCCCACATGCTGCAGAACAACTAAGCCCATGCACCACAACTACTGAGCCTGAACCCCACAAATACTGAGCCCACGTGCCACAACTACTGAAGCCCGCACGCCTAGAGCCCGTGCTCCGCAACAAGAGAAGCTACTGCAATGAGAAGCCCTCGCACCGCAATGAAGAGTAGCCCCCTGTTGCCCTAACTAGAGAAAGCCCGCGCACAGTAACGAAGACCCAACACAGCCAAAATAAATAAATTAAATAAATAAATTAAAAAAAAAAAAAAAAAAGATAGGGGAAAAAGATAGCCTGAAGGGAATTACAGCTATCCTCCAAATGCCTGCTTCTCTAAACTTATATACTCCCTGATCAGTATGGAAAACACAAAGAGAACATCTAAATTCTATACAAAGTCATTGTTTTGGGAACATTATGGACAGTTTAATATCTACTCCAAGAGGATCGAAAGGAAAGGCCAGAGTTCTAGAGGTAGCTGAGTATATGACCTCAATATATAATCAATGAATAGAATTAATAGTGTATTCATAATATGTGTGCAATATCTAATTTTGATCTTTCATGTTAACTTATAGCCTTTCCTCTTTTCATTTTTGAAGGTCAATATCAAATTGAACACCAGACACTACAGAGAAGACTGAATTCATATGTGTGCTAATACAATGTACATCCCCCAGATAACTAAGACACATGATAAGTGTTTAATTCCACGACATGAAAAGCTTTCCACCTTGCACATTTAGGACATCCTGAAGTCAACCAGCCATGGCTGGATAACTCCAAACGCAAGGACTCCAGCTCCATCTGGTACTGTTTCACCAGGTGTTGACTCCATATTCACTGTTGCCATTAAAGATAATGAGTTTTCCAACATTCGAAAACTTTCATTTCAAACACGCACAATATCCTCCGTAACCTTCAGCCACTCTATGCTTACTGAACGAAAGCCTTCTATTTCCTTCTGAATAGAAACGCCTCCTGCTCAGACCTCGTGCAGCCGGGGATTTGAGTGCAATAGACAATTTCAAAGACTGTGCTTTCTACCTAACAATTGTTGCCTTAGGCTAAAGTATTCACACAAATGCAATAGCAACAGAAGGGGTTTGCAAGGCGGTGACAAGGTCCTTCTTTCACCTGGATCTGGAGAATGATGAATGAGGGTTAGCAGAATATTCTTCTGGCCCTTTGGTTTACCTTGATCGTCTCACAGAACGCAAATTGACATTATACCCACATTTCTATGGTATTTATTACCATGGTCATGATGTGAGGGCTTTTTCAATATGAATAGTGTAAAAGGGGAAACATATTACTGCAGAGGGACATTATTGTGCAGGGAATGTATAAACAGATGGGAAGAATGGAGAGACATGCTCATAATAGAAACTGAAAGCTCCTCATTTTGTCCTGATTGTCTACCCTTCCTTTTTAAACAACCTTCCTTTTTTCTAGCTATCAATACAAAGTTCTTTTTGGTAAAATGAAGTGCATTCATGCTGCCTGAAAGAAGCTTTTAAAGTTGATCTGTGGCCACACAAAAGAGAGGCAGCGCTGGGTCCAGCCAGTTGAGGAAACAAACTTGGTCAATGTTCATTACTCATGGCTCGACACGCCGGCCTCCATATCATTTTGTAAAGAATCAGATAAACTTTGCTCGTGACAAACAACTGAAATAATTTTTCTTAGCTGTCAGCTCCCTTTCTCCCTTTCCCAGACTGTTCTCACACTCTTCCCTGCTCGTAAAAGCCACCATGCGCAGCTCTTTGGTCTGATAAATGGGCTCCTTTCAACGGGTGGCAGGCTTCAGGAAAAAGAGATAATCCTGGATAATGTGGACACAGTTTTCATTTCATGTCACCCAATTAAACTGCAATTATCCGGAGTGCAACAGCAGAAAAACTGGAAAGAATGGCCAGAGAATGAGGCGCCGAGGCTCCCTGGGATTCTTTATACCATGCACATCAGCCTAGATTTGTTCTGTTCTGATAATAAAGTGCCAGCCTAAGCACTCAGACACACAAAACCGTGGCCAGATCAGCTGCAACCTGTAGCTGCACATGAAACGGCTCCCACAAATCCTGACAAACAGCAGTTCAGGCCACATTCACTTTCTTGTTCAATTATTTGCATCCAAAGCCAAGGTCTATGCGGCCTCCATGCGCGCCCCCTCCTCTGCATCCTTGTGGCCTGGCCCTTCCACAGGCAGAACCAGGTGGAAGGTCTTTTTATTCTGTTCATCAGAGAACAGAATACTTTCTCCCCCATGACAGTCTCAGCACCACATGAAACATCATCCCAAGAACCAATCACTGAATAATAAAAGAGTGCTGATAACTCTGATTACAAACACGTTTTAAGAAATCATGCAGGGCTGTATTAGTCTGAGGCCTGAATAGAAATAAAATTTTCAGTGAAAAGCTGGCTCATCAGTTGGGAGGTGTTTTCCTTCATTTAAACGTGATGATATTTAGCCCTGTAAAGAGCTACAACTATGGGATGGGAAGTAGATAAAAGGACCTATCATCTTGTATTTATAAATTACAGTCTTTCAGATTCTCCAGTAGTATAAATCGTTGGACTTTCAGTGGAGGAAATGAAAGAAAATGCAAACCTTAAGGGTGAGGCTTTAATGTAAATAATCATGGCCACATCTGTAAACTCAGTTGAGAGAAGACTGATAATAGTAGAATTCACTGGGGGGAAAAACAATACAATGGAATGAAAATGACCTTAGGCAGGTCCGAAACTCAGAGACTCCAAAATAAAATTTTCATCACCAATAACATAAATCTTTGGATTTATTAATACATTTGGAAAATAAACTGTACAACTTTACCAGCTGGTCTATTTAGTGATGAATCAACTACTTTAATCTCATAAAATGATTCTCTTGTGTGCCGTTTGGCTCTATAGCTCTTCTTCCTTCCTCTTTTTGAAATGGATCCCATCTTAATCTTTTTCAGAATAGCCATTTATGGCTCCAAAAGGTAGCAAATGTGACCAAAGAGTCACTCAAAGTTCGTTTTAACCAGCATGACCCACCTGAGTGCGGCCATCAGTGGGCCTGGTGCCCTGCACCCTCTACCAGGCTCTTGCCCAACAAGGATAAAACCACTAACCATCCTACGAGATCTTGCCTGTCTCCACTTCACCCTAGGTGATGTCAGAAGCCCAAGGTGCTCTCTTTCCCCAGGCCATCAAACAGATGTGGAAGAGCACGCCATTGTCATCACACAGGAAACATTAAAAAAAAATTGGGGGCTTCCCTGGTGGCGCAGTGGTTGAGAATCTGCCTGCCAATGCAGGAGACACGGGTTCGAGCCCTGGTCTGGGAAGATCCCACATGCCGTGGAGCAACTAGGCCCGTGAGCCACAATTACTGAGCCTGCGCGTCTGGAGCCCGTGCTCCGCAACAAGAGAGGCCGCGATAGTGAGAGGCCCGCACACCGCAATGAAGAGTGGCCCCCGCTTGCCGCAACTAGAGAAAGCCCTCGCACAGAAACGAAGACCCAACACAGCCAAAAATAAATAAATAAATAAATAAAATTTAAAAAATAAAAATAAATAAAGAACCACCTTAACAACTAATGCTTCCATAAAATACACAATTGGAGAGATTTAAAAAAAAAAAATTGGAGTTGTTGAGATGAATTTGAAAATTGGTCTACTCTTCAATAATCATAAATTCAACAATAATCACAGTGAAGATGCTAACACAAGACAACATGTACGGCTCTTTCATCCATGCTCAAATCACTAGACAAATAATGGTCTGGGCTAGGGTCCCATCCTGTGTAGCTTTATGGGAGAATCCACACAATTACAATAACATAATGACCCCATGATAACAATAATAATGCCTTACGTTTACCCAATGTCTATCTCTGGGAAACCTAAAGCAGTTCAGAGACGCTAGTCTAATTAGACTCCAGGTCCCTGTCAGACAAGTAGGGGGCAGGTATTTTTAATTCAAATGCTGTTTGAAAAAGGATGGGAACACTGACATCTACCACCTCCCTCCCTCCTGGGTGGTTGTGAACATAAAGGAAAAAAAAGATAGCTCAGATTTAAATCTTCTAACTACATGGAAGAACAATGATAATAGTTGAATGTAATAATACTGTTTAGATCACTTTTCATCTGATATACTTGTCTTTCAAATTACGGGTTGAATTCATATCTTGTCTTCGTTCATGGGAGATTTTCAGACAACTCCAACACATGGAAGAAAATATGGTCATGTTCTGTGGGAGACAGTCATCCTTTCGTGCTGAAAAACCTTACAAAGTTCCTTCTGCTGTTCCTCCTAGGGCATAATTTCACCTTTCCCGGGGACATTCCCCTAAGCATTTCACAGAGTTAGA